>NC_133325.1:223784123-224385373 GCF_042186555.1 Aquarana catesbeiana
TGGCCACACAATATTTGCTCTATTTTAAAATTAGTGCTGTTTTAGTATTCGATCATTACAGGAATTGGACTGTTTTCTTGCTATACTACCTTATTATATATATATATATATTTTTTTTTTTTTTAAACAGCTGCATAGCACTATTCTTTTACACTATAAAGTGAATTAGAAAGTTTTAATTGTTGTCTGTACTCCTAGAGGATAGTGGGACTTAACTGGCGCTGAGTGGTGTATTATGGGCCGTGAATATACACCTTTCTATACATGTACTTAATTGACTAACATTTTATAGCAGTTAGAAAATATAGGCAAATAAAAGAATGCTTTATGCGGCTTATAAACTACCACTTTCTATAAAATGACTTTTAGTTCATTATTTCAACTTTTTTCAATATCTAGGAGATTGTTAATGTTTTCAGAAAACTCAAATGTTATAAATGAAGATTTGTGAGCTGTTTTTCAGAGTTAACCATGCATTTTCAAGCCAAGACAATTCTTCAAAAATAACAATGACAGGTTTGTGATGTCTCATGCTGTTTTATCCTTATTGGTTTCTTCCTTTAATAAGCTTGTGTCATTCGTATTTGCACAGCAAACAACCTGTTGTCCTATTTTTGAAAATAACAAGTGTATCAAAATATTATATGTGTTGTATAGGATAAACTATGTAATAGAGAATAACTATGCATATATGCAATATGGACCAGTTTAAATATTAATGTACAGGTATTAAAACATATTTTGTCTAGTGTTGCATGGCTAAGTAACTATCAGTCAAACAGTTCCCTTTGTATGCACGACCTCACTTATTGACCCCCAAGGTCGGTATATATTTTTATTATGCTCCTTGGATGGATTACAATGTATTATTGTAAATATATATACCGCCCCCTTTTTTGGTGGAGGTCATCAAGACCCTGCCCACCTTTCTGTTACAACACCCAGGTATTCCCGCAAATATCATGGGAGACTTTAATAATTATTTGGATGCCGATCTTGACAAGTTTTCCACAAGGGCCTCTGCGAGTACCCTGAGAGGGGGACAGACATCCTTCGCTCGGCTTCTTCTGGAGCTGGGGTTGAGGGATGTTTGAAGGCTAAATCATCTGCAGGTAAAATGTTATTCGTGCCACTCAAGTACGCATGGAGGTCTCTCCAGAATTGATCTTGGTCTTGGCAATGATGTCATTGATCTTGGTCTTGGCAATGATGCCACTGGTAACTTCCTCACACTATGAGGCAAGAACTGTATTTGACCATTCCCCCTTGTGTATAAAGATCCTCACGTCTGGAGTGTCCAAGCGGGTTTGCTGGAAACTCAACCCATTTTGGCTGTCACTCTTTCGTAGCTCTGACCCTATTTATAACAACCTGAATACATTTATTCGGTTCAATAAACCTTCAGCTAGTCCTGGGATTTTCTGGGACACGCTAAAAGCCTATTTAAGAGGCCAATTCATTAAGTCCATCAATGCCATCAAGACCGGGACCAAGACTTGGGAACAATCTGTGCTGTGGGAGGTTGAGAGGGCTGAGTCTGCTTTTGTTGACTCCCCTTCTGAACATACCGAGAGAACTTGGCATGAGGCTCAGAACATAGCTAGGCATTTGGTCTTAACGAAAGCTGAAAATAAAAGGTTCTTCCTTCAACAGAAATATTTCAAGGAAGGGGAAAGCACAGGCCATATGCTTGCTATGATGATGAGGTCGCAGAAGGGGTCGTCCCATGTAAAGGCAATTACTAATTCCTCGGGGACCCTGGTTTCCTCTCACACAGATATTTTATCCACATTTATAGATTTCTATGCTGATGTGTACTCCTCTAAGGTGTCACCTACTATAGAAGAAATTGACTCTTTTCTTGAACGGTGCTAACTACCGCAGCTTCCAGCCCTGGATGCAGAGCAGTTGAATGCTCCCCTCAGGGCTGATGAAATACTGGAGGCATTGGCGCTTTCCTCTCCTGGTAAGTCTTCGGGCTCAGATGGCTTGCCGGCAGAAGTATACAAACGCTATTCTGAAACACTGATACCACATTTAAAGGAGGTGTTCGAGGATGCGAGGAAAGCGGGATGTTTACCCCAATCCATGAATGAAGCAATTATTGTGCTTCTTTTGAAACCTGGTAAAGAGACCCATTCCCCAGATTCTTTTAGGCCTATTTCGCTATTAACAACTGACGTAAAATTATTGGCAAGGGTCCTGGCCACCAGGCTAGCCAAAGCTATTCATAAAGTGGTCCACAAAGACCAATCAGGGTTTATCCCTTCGAGATCCATGGTCCTTAACATCAGACGCCTCTTTCTCAACCTCCAGATACCTGTCGAAGACCTGGGCCGAAGAGCGATACTATCCCTAGACGCGACTAAGGCCTTTGATAGCATCGAGTGGCCTTACCTATGGGAAGTATTGAAGTGCTTTGGACTGGGGGACAATTTCTTCCAGTGGGTAAGGCTGCTGTATGCAGCCCCCACGGCTAGGATCCGCGTAAATGGAGACCTCTTAGATCCATTCCCTCTCTTTAGGGACACAAGACAGGGGTGTCCACTGTCACCCCTGTTATTTGCGTTAGCCCTTGAACCACTTGCGGCTACGGTAAGGTCATCCCCATCTATTGTGGGCTTTAACAGGGGACTAACCATAGAGAAGATCTCCCTTTACGCGGATGACACCTTACTATATCTAGGAGATGTGGACGCTTCCCTTACAAATGCTATGCAGGTAATTCAACAGTTCGGCTCCTTGTCGGGATTCTCCATCAATTGGAGCAAATCTGTCCTTTTGCCAGTAGATGATCCAATGATCTCGCTGCCGGTTGCTGTGGAGTCCCTCAAGGTAGTTTCCTCATTTAAATATTTGGGAGTACAGGTGTCTGCTAATCCGCTGACATACCTGGGGGAGAACCTCCTACCCCTTTTTAAAAGACTCCAAATGATGTGTAATACCTGGTGCAAACTTCCATTATCAGTAATAGGAAGAATAAACCTTATTAAAATGGTTTTGTGCCCCAACTGTTATACATTATGCATAATTCCCCACAGTGGATACGCCGCAGATGGTTCAACCGTATTGATACTTTGTTCAGGTCTTTGATATGGAAAAAAAGAGTGGCCAGAATAAGTCTTTCTACTCTGCAATATGGCAATGATCGGGGAGGAGCTGCAGTCCCTGACACTAAACTCTTTTTATGCCTCCCAACTACTACTGCTTAAATGGTTTTGGGTTACTGGGCGAATCTGACTCAGTCAAAAACATATTGCGGACCGGAACACAGAACATCTCAGTGTTAGCGAGGTTGGAGGCGGGGCTACATCATCTGCCACAAATGGCGCCCACTGTTCTTCTCCTAAAAAAACTCTGGACCACGGTCAGGTCTAGTTTGAAGATTTTGGCATTTCTGGCAGAAACCCCATTATGGGATAACCCTAATTTAGCAGAGGTATTCAAATTGGACGGCTTTGTGGAGGCTGGCAGGAATTAGCAATATCTCCCAATTATTTAACCAAAACATACTAAAATCATTCCAGGAACTACAAATAGAATTTAACCTCCCCAGGCATCAATTCTACATATACCTTCAGGTACGACATGCTCTCCAGGCCCAGGGCCAGACCTACACTCTCTTACTAGCCAGTCATTCCCTGATAAAGGGTGTTTTCTTCAGTCAGGAGAAAAGGGGCCTAATATCCCATATCTACTCCTGTTTGTTGTCATCCATACAAGATTCAATGACCCTGTTGAGTAGGAAGGGCTGGACAGAGGACCTAGGTGAAGTAAATGACAAAACATGGGACATATGCCTGCAGACAGGGCCAATTACCTCTATTTCACAATCGCACAGACTGTCTCATTTATTTTTGCTGCATAGGGCCTACCGTACACCTATACAACTACAGCGATGGGGTAGGAGAGACTCTTCTATATGCCCCAAACATTGTGGGGAGGAGGGGTCTCTAATTCACCTGATGTGGCACTGTCCCAGGTTGCATCATTATTGGGGTAATGTCACTGAGGTTATTTCCTCAGTCTTTCAGATTAGGGACCTTCTGGACCCCCTTATATGCATCTTGGGAGTGGTAGATGAAGAGATATATTCCCCCCTGTTAATATAGCAGTGATCAGATTAATGTATTTGGCTCGTAAGCTAGTGGCCAGGTTTTGGTTATCTATACATGTTCCAACCAAAAACAGGTCAACTATAGCCTTATCCGTGAGCATCTAACATATCAGCATCGAAACGCAGCTCGTAAATTTTACTCCATATGGCAACCCTGGCTGGAAACCCCTGGGTTGGCACCCTGCGACTATGCATCGGTTACTACAGGTATAAAGGGTACTTATGGATTAGTGGAGGGGGCGGAACCTAATTTGAGTATTAACCAAAGAGGCAGGGCAAGCTGTGAACACACCCTCTGACTGGGAAGAGGGTGAGTCCATGGGGTTAGGCAGGTTATGGGAAATACTGTTTCCTAGATGGCCCGTTAGCCATATGTTTGGCTGTGTTGGGTCGGCGGGTCCATGCTTGCCCGTCCGACACAGCCTTCCTTTCCTTTTTAGTTAAGATGTGTCAAAGTAATTTCTTTTGGTGCCACTGTTTTACTGATTTTTATTTGCACAATGCACAATTTGCTGTTGCTGTTGCTGTAACAAATTACATTCTTTTTGATATGGAATGTAATGTGATTTTTTGTCTTTGGCACAATAAACCCTTTTTCTGATTTAAAAAAAACAGTCTGGGGGCGTGTCCAGGATGGCAGAGGGAGCAGACGTGTTTGTCTGTGCTCCCTGAGACCGGATCTAATCATCCTATTTTACTGGGTGTAGACCCCATAACATTGACCTTACTAGATCCCTCCTGACCGGGGGACTGTCTCAGTTCGATTGGGAGAGGAATCGGCCGACCGGAATCTTTAAAAAAGAGACAGGGCCGAACATCGCGGACTAGGCCAAAGCCGCGGCCTGGCCTGGAAGATCCTGCCCACAGCCTCACATGGCCGGTGCGGTTCCCGTTCGGACACCGCGAATGGAAGCTCCGGTGGGCTCTCTCTGTCGCTCCTTACTCCTGGTGCCCTCCTTGGGGTATGCAAAGGCGGAAAAGTCAGCCTAGATCCCGGAAAAAGGCCGCAAAGTACGACATCATAGACAAGGCCGCAGCTGGGGTCTCACCTAAGACTCTACCCCAGATGAAGAACCAGACCGAAGATCCTGACAGGATACCTGCCACGACGGCTGATTTTAAGGCAGTTCTACAGGCAATAACCACCCTGACCGGTAAGGTGGATCACATACAAGCTAATGTAGAGTTTATTAGGAAGGACTTTGATGCCTTTCGGGGATGAGTATCTGAGGTGGAGCAAAGGGTCTCCCAGGCTGAGGATATGGTGCGTGACCATGGGGCTGACATTCATGCACTTAAAGCCAGAGTAAAGATGCTTGAGTCCCGCGCAGAAGATGCGGTGAACCGCAATAGAAGTAATAATTTATGCATATTGGGACTCCCTGAGGGGGCAGAGGGCACGAATCCTACGGCCTTCGCTGAACAGCTATTGCAACAACTACTCCCTTCAGCACATTTCTCCCCATTCTTTACTGTGGAAAGGGCCCATCGCATACCCACCACCAGGGGGCCCCAGGGAGCACCGCCCCGTACCTTTATCTTCAAACTCCTTCATTTTCGGGACAGAGACATTGTGACGAGGGAGGCCAGAGTCCAAGGCAAACTCCGTTTCGAAAATGCTAAGCTCCTAATATTCCCGGATTATTCGCTGGAAACCCAAAAGCAATGGAAATCCTTTGATGTTGTTAGAGCGAGACTTTGCTCCCACCATATTAAATACAGCATGCTGTTCCCGGCCAGGCTGAGGGTGGAAGACGGGGAGTCTGTGAGGTTCTTTGTGTCCCCAGAGGAGGCCTCCGCCTGGATTGATACACTCCCGCCCAGATAAGTGAACTACCTAACTGCCCACTTAAGCGGACTGTTATGGTCTACTGTTCTTCCTGAACTGTGCCTTTTCTTCCCCGTTGGCCTGGGTCTTCCAACTGGATCCTGTCACCCTCCACATGTTGTGGTTTCTCACTTCTGGACTCTCGAGAATCATACAGCTGGACCGCGAGAGGCTTTTCAAGGCCTCATTACTGCAATAGTGGCGCCAGGTCTGTATCTTAATTCTCCTTCTCCCCCTTCCCCATCTTTGCACAGCCTGGATCCAGGCCCACTACCAGTTCTGAATATAAATCCTTTACTCAGTTACCACTATCTCTATGGATGGGGATCTGGCCCCTACCTTAGCCATGTGTGACCTTAAAGACGTGCCTCTCTTATACACTGGCCCACTTAGGGCCTCTCGACCTGCTTTGTCCACTGCCACTCTGTTTTTTCTCCTTTGGCAATGGCTGAGACATTTGAATTTACTTTGCAACGTTAATTTTAAGTTTGTACCCCTGCCGGGAGCCTGCACCTGCTTTTTTACTAGTCCGGTCTCCAGCAAGAGACTAGATGTAAGATCTAACTGCTGAACTGCAGATGCCGTTTTGAACACATTCCCAACAGGCGTGTTTGCCTTGGTTCGAGATTGGGATCCTGAGCCTCCCCAAAGTTGGGGCTGGGGTTGGCGGGTCGGGGGTGGGAGGGTTGGTTGGGTTTATTTGGTTATGTTTGGTTCTTATGTTGTTCTTCCACAAGCAATGTAAACATATATGTCACTGGATGTTTGAGATGCCACGTCCTGACCTACATGGTGGTCCGAACCTTGCATCTAATTTTGGGTAGAGGTCCACAGCTTGAAAATGTACCAATGGATGATTATGGCTGACTGTACTATTGTCTCATGGAACACTAGGGGCTTAAATTCTTCTGTGAAAAGGTCATTGGTATTTCAATTTCTCAAAACCTATCATCCCCAAATATGTATATTACAAGAAACACACTTGACAGGCAGTAAGCTCTTGAGCCTCAGACGGCCCTGGGTGGGACATCAATATAATTCCACTTGTTATACTACATGCTATGGTAGATAGATTAGAACTAGTGGTGGTGGGTTTATACCCCCCCCTGCCTCCACAAGATTACTTAATCAGCTTATCTCTAAAGTTGCCACCTACGCTACGGATAATGTGGTGATGCTGGGGGATTTTAACATGGTCCTGGACCCTGGGGTGGACAGACTCTCACCCGGAGCGAGCTCCTCTTCAGAGCTACTCTCCTGGGCCAAAGCCTCTAACCTGACCGATGTGTGGAGATGGCGAAACCCCTCCTAAAGGGCCTACACATGTCACTCGGCTTCACATAAGACCTTTTCATGCATAGATCTTGCCTATGTGGGGGGGTCTGTTTTACTCAGGGTTAGGGACATCACTATTCTCCCCCATGGCGTATCCGATCACGCTCCGCTTGCCTTGAAGCTGTGTGCGTCCTATTCCCCGGGTGAGAATCTCTGGAGATTGTCCAGATTCTGGCTGGATGACTCCAGAGTATCGGAACCATTTAGGTCTGAGGCGATACTATATTGGCGAGATTTGGTCCAATCGGTATCTCTGACCATGTCCTTAGATGCATTTAAGGCCTTTACTAGAGGTTACCTGCAGTCACATATCCGTAAGGTCTGTAAGGATCTGAGGGAGGAGACCCGAAAGGCTGAAGAGAGGGTGGCGGTACTCGAGGAGGAGTACTCGGAGTCCCGGACTCTGAGAGCATACTCTGACTTTCAGGCAGCATTACGGGATGTTCTCCTACTACAAACATCAGCCACTAAGACTAAATTCCTACATCAGTCCCAAAGAATTTTCGAGCACGGGGAAAAGACCGGTAGTATGCTGGCAAGGCTGGCGAGGGAAAGCTCCTCCCTGGAGACTATTTCGACCATTTATGACCTGGACTGGATGACCCTAACAGATCCCTCATCCATTAATGACAGATTTGTGTCATTCTACCG
The DNA here is from genome assembly GCF_042186555.1 of Aquarana catesbeiana. Lineage (NCBI taxonomy): Eukaryota > Metazoa > Chordata > Amphibia > Anura > Ranidae > Aquarana > Aquarana catesbeiana. Next base: position 223,792,055 of record NC_133325.1, read on the forward strand.
GGAGCTCTATGGTTCTCAAATTAATTGTACGGATGCAGAACTGGCGACATATCTTGACAGGGTGGAGCTCCCTTGCCTGACATCCACATTTAGAGAAGCTTTAGATGGTCCTATCCTATTAGAGGAAGTACAGAGGGCAATGGTCTCCTTACAAAATGGCAAAACACCAGGCCCGGATGGGATACCTGCCGAATTCTTTAAAACTTATGCAGAAGAAATACTGCCATCGTTCAAAAGAATGCTGTAAAACACCATGGAGGGGAATTCATTGCCCCCGACAATGGCTGAGGCAGTTATAGTAGTCATATTTAAACAGGGCAAGCCTCCCGAACACTGCTCTTCATATCATCCTATATCTCTCCTTAATGTGGATGCCAAGCTATTGGCCAAGCTGTTAGCTGCTCGCTTGAACACTGTGATTACAGCACTGGTGCACACGGACCAGTCTGGATTTATGCCGGGCAGAGGGACCGACATAAACATCCGGCGTCTCCTCATGCATCTGTCCAGGGCGAACGGGGACGGCCCAGAGGTGGTCACCTCTCTAGATGCTGAAAAGGCTTTTGATTCAGTTGAGTGGCGTTACCTCTGGGCAGTTCTCCTCAAGTTTGGATTTGGCTCTCGTTTTATTAGCTGGGTCCAGATGCTATATCACAATCCCACGGCCCATATACGCATAAATAATTCACTGTCCTTGCCATTTCCACTGTCCAGGGGCACCAGACAGGGCTGTCCACTATCCCCTGGATTATTCGTGATAACCATGGAACCCATGGCAGCTCGTATTAGATCTGCTTCCTCAGTAAAGGGAATCCAAATCGGTGTAATAACAGATAAAATATCCTTATACGCTGATGATACCCTCCTTTTCCTCAAAGACATCTCTTCCCTCCTACCAGCGCTACAAATAATAGATGAATTCGGATCGTTCTCGTGCATTAAGATTAACTGGGGGAAATTCCTCCTTTTTTCACTGAATCCATCGGGTCCCTATCCACCGGCCACCCCCCTAAACTGGACATCAGAGTTCAAATACCTGGGAATTAGGATTGGGACTCCATTATCCTCATATTATGAGCTGAACCTTCAACCACTTCTTAAAAACTTTTCACAAAAATGTATAGCCTGGAGGACCCTTCCCCTATCACCCGTGGGTAGGGGAAATTTAATTAAAATGGTTTATCTCCCCAAATTCCTTTACCTTTTTCGTAATGCCCCTTTAATCCCTTTGGCCTCATTCTTCGCAAGAATAAAAAGTATAATTTCGTCCTTTGTTTGGAATGGTAGGTCCCCGCGACTGGCAATTACTACCATCCAGCTGCCCGTCACCCAGGGTGGTCTGTCCCTACCAGATTTTCAGATCTACTTCTGGGCGGCCATTCTGGTGACGGTCAGATGGTGGTTCTCCCAACTGCAGGACAACCCAGCGGTAACCTTGGAGGCAGCTATAATGGGTTCATACTCCTCTCTCAGTAATGTGGTGTTTAGGGGGGTAAGGTCTAACCCTGGCATCACGGACTTGAGGCGTACAACCATTAATATATGGCATATGGCCAGAGCCCGCTTTGCCTCCCCGAGACATTTTCTCCCCACATTCCTCTTTGGGGTAATCCCAACCTACCACATCTGAATACTGTTCCTGACCCCCAGGTTTGGGCAGGGAAGGGTATAGTAAAACTGAAGCATATAGTTGTAGGGGGTAAACTGAGATCCTTTGCTGTTTAGGTACTATCAACTTTGCCACGCGTATAGGAAACAGTTCCCAGCACAACTCATATTGGAATCAGACTCTGTGGAGGGACTACTCACAGCCAGGGTCATAGATAAACCCCTCTCCTCCCTATATTTCCACCTGTCCATAGCGCCATTGAAAAAACTTGAAAAAACTCATGATAAATGGAAATATATCCCAGATCTGTCAGAGGAGGAATGGGAGTCATGTGTATCATCCTTTGTCACCAATATGATCTCGGCCAGAGAACGTTTTATGCAGGTCAAGTTCCTCCACAGAGCCTATTACACTCCAAAATGGTTAACAATTATGAATCCTAACATTCCGGTGTCCTGTCCTAGATGTGGTCAGAGTTCCGCCACATTCTTTCATATGATATGGTCCTGTCCCCACCTCAGGGATTATTGGCTGGAGATAGCTGACACCCTTAGTCGGGTCAACTCTCTAGAGCTGGTAACAGACCCAAAACTGATGCTGCTTAATGTTTTTGACTCTAGGGTAAGGGGTAAATATACTAGATTATTTTTGAATTATGCCACATTTTACGCTCGTAGAGAGATATTCCTTCACTGGAAGGATAATGCCCCACCCACAGCATCCTCATGGCACCTTAAATTGAACTACTATTATATAAACTTACCTATGCTAACCGAAACTGTCCTGCCAAATTTGACAAGGTCAGGATGGATAGATGCGTGGGGCATACTGGGGGAGGATGATCACCGAAATGTTGCTGTTGGACCCGCCTTGCAATAGTTTACCACTGTTTTGATCTTCTGAATGTCTAATCATTGTTTGAGCTCTGTGAACCTAGCAAGATGGATGTGGTCCTTTCTCCGGCCCTCCCATTCGCCCCTCCCTTCCCCCCTCCCCCCTTCTCCTCCCCCCTTCCTCTTCCCTCCCAGTCCCGCCCCTCTCTCAGCCCCCCCCGTCTCCAAGACCTCCTCAACTAGTACTACTGGAACCTATTATCTCTGATCTCATCTCCTAATGTAACTGTGTATATGCATCGCTTGTAAAAATTGAATAAACTTTTCTTTTCTTGTAAAAAAAAAAAAAAATAGTCAAACGATCACATCACTTAAAAAAAATTAATTGGCTAGCACTGAAATGGTTAAACATATTCATAATTACAGTATAAATACAATTTGCCACTTATTACTACTAGCTACACTGTGACTTAGATATATGTTTTCCTTGACTGAAAAAGTATTGAAAATGAAAAGGTCAGATCATTTGCACTCAGAGATCAACAACTACTATTGCATATATGTCAGCTCACTGTGTGTAAGGCTAGCATGGGTGTGCAAATGTACAGGTGTTTTCTTTTTAAAGAAAATAGTTCAGTCTACATTTATGTTTTAAGCCACTACAAAAAACAATTTTATGTGAATGTTACAGTTTTAAAAAAGAATATGCCACACTTTTTTTTAATAACATACAGCATTCATATTGCTGAAAACAATTATTCATGTATTAGTGTCAACTAACAAGGCATGTACAATTTTATTTTTTATCACAACTGACAAAAGCACTGTAAAAGAATAATATTGATCTATTTAGAAATTAGAATTTTACTTGGAGGTACAACAAAGGAACACAAGTGATACAGAGACCATATCTAATTATCTAGCATCATTTTAAAACAATTATTGAGGTACTAATTCAAGGCAATAAATGCGGACAAAGTACAGTAAGATGATGCCTGCCAGAACTTAAATTGAAGTCTTTATGAACAGATTGTCAACCAGACTGTAGTAATAATCTTCCTAGCCACCATGCTGTCTTACAGATTGCTATTTTAAGCTGCTTCCATTATCATGGTGGTTTGGCAGCAGATCCAAAACTTCAGGTTGGGTTCTTGGATTTAGCTGCATAGTCTGTGTATTAACTGATTTTCACAAAACAAAGAAAATATAAGTTTTATAATAAACATATACTGATACGCCGTTGATGACCTAGTATCACTTAACAGGTCTTGAAACAATTGCACATTTTTAGATGTTGCATTGTTGGAACTAAACCCCAACCTAATTATCTGAACTTTCAAAGTTCATTCCACTAAATAATTCATGACATATTTTGTTATTTTAAAAGTTAATTTTGTGGGTCACAGGTCTAAAATCAGGGCACTGTAGACTGTAATTTAAACAAAATTACAGAGCTTTAAAACTTGGACTGAACATTTGTAATTAGCAGTAAACGTAATAAGTACAACCATTAGTGAGATGTGTAATTTCATTAAAATTTGGGTGAGTATAAGGTACATTTGATTCCAGATAATTATGTCCTGGGTTGTGCTGAATGTATTAACATATGTTATCACAGGCTCTATGATTAATGGGTTACTTTAAAGACAGGACCAACAGACAGTAGTGAAACTGTTGATTTGTACTTTGGAACACAAGTACCTGATTTATTTGAATTTTTGTACATAGATGTGATACATTAGGAATTGTAGGCTAAGAAAGATTAATGGTCAGATGGGTGGTATATGTTGCAAATAATTTCCACAGCTCTTCATAGGTAATGGCAGTGTACATGGTACAGAATATAATAGCAGATAATTTAAAGTACAAAGATCGTATTAAAAAGCCATTCTTCCAGGGACACAATACAATTCTTGTTTGAATCTTTACATAAATTCATATACAGTATATAAACATGTTAAAGAATACCTACCTTTAAGATAAACAGTTAACATCTTAAATAAAGCCAGTTATGTTAGAGTTATGTGTCTCTGCTAATTCTTTTTGTATATTGAGGGCAAACTAAATTGTGAAAAACTTTGTAACCGTCGATGAGGATTTTTTACTGATATTTTTGTTTTCTGGGACAACAGAACGGGGGCATGGTTGAAGCATGCTATATTTACCTTTAGAGTGGACATATACTTTGCATGCAAGCAATATGACAGATTTGCATTACCCTTTGCTCCTTAGCATCACCCTGCTTTTCTTCCCCGCTACTCTATTCTCCTTCTTGGACCAGGTGAAGCTCTCCTCCTCTATAAGTTACAAATCACTTTACTCATAGAGTACACAGAACCTTTGACTCGATGTGACAGTCATGGTGCTTTATGACTGTTGGTAAAAGTAGCAGAATGGTAAAGCTCAAAGTGAACATATGCTTTATATTTTAAGAAAGTTTTATGGCTTATGGCCCTTTCGACACTATATTGCAACTCTTGCAGAAGAAAAAAAATCCTTGTACAAATTCTTATCATAACATTAAGCTAAGATTGGATGGGGTTGATGAAGGTTCAAATTAGCACTACAGCAATTTTAGAAATTGCAATTACTTAGGGCTAGTTTACACTTGCTTCAAAACATGGCTTCAAGCATGCTTTGTTAAAGCTCTCTGAATGCCAGTCAAAGCTCCTGTCACTAAATAAAATGGTTAGCTTATAGTCCTGCTTACACCTTGCTTTTGCTTGGGGCTTCGATGAGGCCTTGGCGGGGCTTTGATGAGGCTTTTGGTGGGGCTTTGGTGACACTTTGTGGGGCTTCAATGAGGCTTCAGTGGGGCTTCAGTGGGGTTTCAAGTGAGCTTTGTCATAGCCTTCTATGGAGGCTTTGAAGACACTTTGAAGCACCACTAAAGCTACATGGTGTATAATTTTTGAAGCGAAGCAAAGCAAAGCAAAAGCAAGGTGTAAACAGGACTGTAAGCTAACCATTTTATTTAGTGACAAGAGCTTTGACTAGCGTTCAGAGAGCTTTAAAAAGCCTGTCTGAAGCCTTGTTTTGAAGCAAGTGTAAACTAGCCATTAATGTGTGTTGAAGCCGATATCATTGTATGTCAGTGCAGCCAGCCATTATCTCTGATTACCACCACAGCAGAACACAAGACTGATGCTGTCATTCAGTGTCCCTAATCTTCACCACACCAATTAGTGTGCCTATATCACCGCTGTCCATTCACAGTGTCCCTATTCACCACTGCACCACTCACAGTGCCCCTGATTTTCTCCACACCAGTTCTTTTGTCCCTGATCACTGACACACTAGTCATTTTGCCTCTGACTACCACACCAATTACAGTGTCCATGATCACCACCACAACAGTCACATTAGAAATATGTCTCTGATAGTGTTGGGTGTACAGTTCTGCCTGAGCATGAACACGTACTTAACATTGGCTGTTAACCCGTTCAGCGAACACCCAAATTATCGGGCCGTTTGACCATTTGTTCAGCCCGCCGAATGACCACAATGCACTGCGCCACCACACAGTGCATTGGAAGCCCTGATTAGCTGAAACAATGAAAGCTTTGCCCAGACAGGGCACAAAGCACTGTCAGAACCATGATTGGACACTGTCATGATGACTTTATCCAATCATGGCTCATTATTCTTAGTCCCCCCCACACTATGAAAATATTCTTTCCAAAGTGGCCATTTGCAGTGTAATATTGGCATGGAGAGAGATAGCACAGGGCTCTGTTTAGTGGGTTAGTGTGGTATAGTGGGCTATTGTGATTCTATTGTGAGTGTAAAGTATAATTTTAGTGTTAATCTAGTGATAGCGCAATGTGAGTGTACTGCGACCATTAGTTTTTACTTTACTGTCACTTTAGTGTGAATCTAATTATAGTGCAGTGTGAGTATCATTTTATTTTATCAGGGCAGGTTTCCCGCAGTATATTTCAGTGCGTTACTGCATGTTTTTCCGCACTGAGAAACAAAAAGTGTAGCGCTATGTAGTAAAAATGGGCAGACCGCCTCTACATATGTGCACTAAGTTAAAACTGTGGGTGTTATCACAATTATTATATAGGTGAGTATCTGTAAATAGTGTAGATATGTCTCAATTAGAGACCCTGTAAAAGATTGAAATCAATCAACAATAAATTATTGGGCACATCTAAAATAAGTACAATGTGATCAAAAATAACTCGGTATAAACCAAGTTTATACCGCTGATAATTGGGCGTCCTGGGAGGTGTGTCAGGCTTTTATGTACCTTGGGCAGGTAATAAATTATAGACGTAATTTTTTTTCTTTTTTATCTAGAATACCCAGCTGGGAATCGGTGTCAACCAGATCGACCAATATTTTTTTATATTCCGAAGTGGGATTTTTTTGTGAGATGACGATACGTTTCCGTATCACTTACAATTCTAGTCATCTCCTCATGGTAATCCTTCTTATCAAGGATAACCACTCTGCCTCCTTTATCTGCGGGGCTGATAACGAGGTCCTTATGTTCACATAGAGATTTCAATCCGATTTTTATGCCTTAAGGGTCAATGAACACATTACGGCCATTAAGAAAGGACGCACTAATCATAGTGTACCCAAGCATTACGCACTTTGCCACAATCAGAACCCAACGGGTACCACATTTCAAATTATAGACAGATTTGCACCCCACTGGAGAGGTGAATCCAGTATAAGAGGTATGTCCAGGCTGGAGACGTTCTGGATACACCAAATAAAATGTTACATGCCTCACGGCTTAAAGCAGGGGTCCACCTATTTATCGTTTTTTTTTTTTTAGTTCATTCACAAACTTTTCTTCTCAGCATTACATACTCACATATTGTGTGTAATATGTCCGCCTGTGTCAGATTTTGTCAGAAAGAATAACTTATATTATTCACTGCAGGCAGTTTCCATCTTCATTGTGGGCATTTGAAGCCCACAAGCATTTATTTCCTGGATGTGGTGAATGCTGTGCTCCCAGCATTCACCGCTCGTTCCCGCACATGCTCAGTGACATCCTGGACTAGCTCCCAGGAGTCTGGGAGAGGCTAGAAACACGCCTACTCCCACGGGAGGAGAACCAGGAAGTGCAAAGAAGAATAGAAAAATAAAAGGTAATTACGGCGATTTAAATTTTTTTAAACGGCATGTCAGCATCTAGGCAAGGAAGAGAATACATACAGATATTGTTCAAAATTTGGGTGGAACCCCGCTTTAAATATCGAGTGGGACATTAATGCGTTTATAAATCAATCGTAAAAACGTAATATCTTCCCTGTCAGTAAACACACAGTTCCACATTATAATAGTGTCTCTCCATGAAACACGCCTATTGGTGGTGCCTGATGGATATTTGTTTCATACAACTTTAATATCTGGTGTATTACTCCTTTTATTATTTATTCATTATTTATTCATTATTTATATCCACACATTTCCCCCTCTTCCATACCACTTTAGTTTTTGGAAGATTGGGTCTATACACTATAATGTGATTTCCTTCACATAGTGGGTTCTGTTTTGTGACTAGTTATTCCATATTCATTTACATATCATATTTTAATACTACACCTTTTCCACATCAGAGATTAGTAATATTATTGAATTCCTCTTTACAGATATGAGAATGAGTGTCTTGGACATTCCTTCTGCTGTTTATATTAGTACTTTGTTTAAGATACACACCGATGTCTGCATTCAGTTTCTTGATTTTTTTGATGTATTCTTTTTTTCGATTTTTTGTCTTTTCTATTTTTTTAGAAGGATAGTTATCAACATATATATATATATATATATATATATATGTAACCACTAGGGAACATGTGCGGTATGACAACACATATACCCAGCTGCTATATCCCCCAATTTTTTAATAATAATCATCGACATATTAATATTTCTATTTTTTAATAAATTATTTATTTATGGGGAGGGATTTGCTTTGTCAGCCAAATAAGTTAGTTGAACCAGATAATTCCCCTTCTTTGCCCCCAGTTCCAGTGTAACGCGTTTGCATTCCAACCATTGTTTGTGTTCCAAACCAGGCCGGCATTCACTTCATGGATTCGGACTCTGGTGATACATCTTTCTTGAAGTGTATATCTCGTCATCACGCTAGCGCCGAGTGACGCGGTGGTCATGTGACTTATATCACTGACAAACACTTTTTGAAGCAGTTGATTGGAGGATGATATAGAGGCTTGGTCTTCCATCCCCTCTTGATGTTTGATTAGTCTAGAGTCGGTCACATGACTCTGTAGTTGCTCACATGACCTACAAACCCGGAAGTCACGCTGCACAGGTGTCCTGAATGGATTTTTATGATTTCCCATTACTTTTTTATATAAAGCACAGTGGGTGGCAGGCTAGCCTATACCCCAGTTGATGTCTTTGTAGATGAAACGCGTCAGGTGTCTAATGCTATTACAGACACCTCTTTTCACTGCGCAAAATTTTGTTCATATGAACCGAACTTTTACCTCCCAAGAAAATTTTTTACTGAAAATTTTTTGACCAATAAATTCTTTCTTTTAATATTGGATTTACACCACGTGGAAGCCTTTTTCTTTCTTTTTCCCATGTTGGATGTGGGGGGTTACTGCTTAATGAACGGTACCTGGTGGATGACCCCAATTTACATCTGAATACGGATCCTGATCAAGATTAACCAACACAGGAACAGTGGGTCTTTCTCCAGCTTCCCCAAGAGTGTTGCGATTGTGAAGTCCTTCCCTGCACCCTCCCATGGTTGGAATCACTGTTAACCTTATCGCTTAGTCGGTTAAAGCCTGCATGACTCACCGCTAACGGCCAGTGAGTCCATCTCTTCCGGTAAGGGCATTTCATTTTCTTCCCTGCTAGTTAAAAGTTTGGGTTCATATGAAGATATACCCTGGTTTTGACATGTACGTGGTAGTGCAAGATATGAATGCGAGTTTTTGAACATCTTCTCTTTCAAAACAACTGTTTACTTTCAGAGACTGAATTAGTCCACACATCCATTATAGTTATTTTTGATCACATTGTACTTATTTTAGATGTGCCAAATAATTTATTGTTGATTGATTTCAATCTTTTACAGGGTCTACACTATTTACAGATACTCACCTATATAATAATTGTGATAACACCCACAGTTTTAACTTAGTGCACATATGTAGAGGAGGTCTGCCCATTTACAAACCCCTCTGTCACCACTTTTATTTTTACTATATAGCGCTACACTTTTTGTTTCTCATTATTATAGACAATTGGTCTGGATGTTAGTGTTGGCTGCTTTGCATATTTGAGTTGGCACAGCGGTTTCCCTTCACTTTATTATGTTTACCACATTAAATTGCAGCGCGTTATAGCGGGTTTACGGCAGTATATTGCAGTGTGTTGGTGCATGTATAATGCAGTATATTTCAGTGCATTGGTGCACCTTTAATGTAGTATATTTCAGTGCATTAGTGCACATTTAATGCAGTATATTTCAGTGTGTTATTGCACGTTTATTGCAGTATATTGCAGTGCCTTACTGCATGTTTAACGCACTATATTTCAGTGAATTATTGCATGTTTACCTCAGTATATTTCATTGTGTTACTGCATGTTTAACGCAGTATATTTCAGTGTGTTTCTGCATGTTTACCAAAGTATATTGCAGTACATTAGTGCACGTTTAACGCAGTATATTTCAGTGCATTATTGCACATTTACAGTATATTTCAGTGCGTTATTGCACGTTTACCATAGTATATTGCAGTGCATTACTGCAAGTTTGTAGCAGTATATTTCAGTGTGTTATTGCAGGTTTACAGCAGTGTATTGCAGTGTGTTAGTGCACATTTAACGCAGTATATTTCAGTGCATTATTGCAGGTTTGCCGTAGTATATTGCAGTGTGCTAGTGCACATTTAATGCAGTATATTTCAGTGCAACGGTACACATTTAACGCAGTATATTTCAGTGCATTGGTACACATTTAATGCAGTATATTTTAGTGCATTATTGCAGGTTTACTGCAGTATATTGCAGTGTGTTAGTGCACATTTAACGCAGTTTATTTTAGTGCGTTAGTGCATGTTTACTATAATATATTGCAGTGCATTATTGCAAGTTTGCAGCAGTATATATCAGTGTGTTATTGCAGGTTTACAGCAGTGTATTGCAGTGTGTTAGTGCATGTCTAATGCAGTATATTTCAGTGCGTTATTGCAGGTTTACCGCAGTATATTGCAGTGTGCTAGTGCACATTTAACGCAGTATATTTCAGTGCATTGGTGCACATTTAATGCAGTATGTTTTAGTGCATTATTGCAGGTTTACTGCAGTATATTGCAGTGTGTTAGTGCACATTTAACACAGTATATTTCAGTGCATTGGTGCACATTTATGGTGGTATTTAGTAGTGCATTAGTGCACATTTAACGTAGTATATTTCAGTGCATTATTGCGCGTTTACTGCAGTATATTGAAGTGTGCTTCTGCACGTTTAACCACTTGCCGCTGCATGCCGATATACATTGGTACAATGGCAGCAGTGGGCAAATGGGTGTACCTGTACGTCCCCTTTAATTGGCGGGGCTTGCAGGCGATCGTGTCATGGAGCCGCAGAACGGGGAAGTGCCTATGTAAACAAGGCATTTCCCCGTTCTGCCTTGTGACATGACAGAGATCACTGCTGCCTGTCACTGGGAGCAGTGATCGCTGTCATGTGAGTTGTAACCCATCCTCTCCACAGTTAGAATCACTCCCTAGGACACACTTAACCCCTTCATTACCCCCTAGTGGTTAACCCTGTCCCTACCAGTGTTACTTACACAGTAGTCACTGCATTTTTATAGCACTGATCGCTGTATAAATGACAATGGTCCCAAAATAGTATCAAAAGTGTCCGATGTGTCTGGCATGATGTTGCAGTCACGATAAAAATCGCAGATCACGGCCATTACTAATAAAAAAATAATAATAAAAATGCCATAAAACTATCCCTTATTTTGTAGACGCTATAACTTTTCCACAAATCAATCAATATATGCTTATTGTGATTTTTTTACCAAAAACATGTAGAAGAATACATATCGGCCTAAACTGAGGAAAAAATGTGTTTTTTTATATATTTTCGGGTGATATTTATAATAGCAAAAAGTAAAAAATATTGCGTTTTTTCAAAATAGTTGCTCTTTTTTGTTTATAGCGCAAAAAATAAAAACCGCAGAGGTGATCAAAAAACACCAAAAGAAAACTCTATTTGTGGGAAAAAAAGGACGTCAATTTTGTTTGGGTGCAACGTCACACGACCGTGCAATTGTCAGTTAAAGCAACGTAGTACCAAATCGCAAAAAGTGCTCTGGTCAGGAAGGGGGTAAAATCTTCTGGGGCTGAAGAGGTTAACTCAGTATATTTTAGTGCATTTTTGCAGGTTTACCGAAGTATATTGCAGTACATTAGTGCATGTTTAATGCAGCATATTTCAGTGCGTTATTGCAGGTTTACTGTTTTGGATTCAGAACAAAGTCTGATATTATTATATCTACTCCCGATCAGATTGTTGAATATATATATATATATATATATATATATATATATATATATATATATATATATATATATATATATATATATGAAGTGTACACTTCTTGAAATAATCTCCCCTGAGACAGGCTTAGTGTGAAAGTAATTCCTGAGTTTTATTTCCTCTTTTTGCTTCAGCTTTATACACTTTTGTCAGACAAAAATACGGCATATGCAAAACATATTGTTGTGACAACATATGAGATTTTAACAGTTTCAGCAGTTTTAGCAACAATTTCAGCAATTAATCATAGCTATTATTAAATATCTTGGTAACTTCCTCTTGAGACATTGGATGTTGATGTCATGTCTGCCTTTGGTGAATTTTCAGAAGAGACACAGTATTTTTATAATTCTTTGCGGTTCGGCTTCAGACTGAGGAAAGGGAACTAGCAGCTATCTGTTGTTATCTGAATTCTAATGCCCTGTACACACGGTCGGATTTTCCGATGGAAAATGTGTGATAGGACCTTGTTGTTGGAAATTCCGACCATGTGTAGGCTCCATCACACATTTTCCATCGGATTTTCCGACACACAAAGTTTGAGAGCAGGATATAAAATTTTCCGACAACAAAATCTGTTGTCGGAAATTCCGATCGTGTGTGCACAAATCCGACGGACAAAGTGCCATGCATGCTCAGAATAAATAAAGAGATGAAAGCTATTGGCCACTGCCCAGTTTATAGTCCCGACGTACGGGTTTTACGTCACCGCGTTTAGAACGATTGGATTTTCCGACAACTTTGTGTGACCGTGTGTATGCAAGACAAGTTTGAGCCAACATCCGTCGGAAAAATCCTAGGATTTTGTTCTCGGAATGTCTGAACAAAGTCCGACCGTGTGTACGGGGCATTAGAGTTAAGATTTAACAAGCTAAGCAATGACACAATATTACATTTGAAATAGGCATTTTAACATTTTTATCTGGTACCTTATGTGACAGCTTTATGTGACACCTTAATCACATCCATTACATTTACCACAGTAAATTGTAGTGTATTAGTGCACATTTAACAGAGTATACTTCAGTGCGTTGGTGCACGTTTACCGCAGTATATTGCAGTGTGTTAATGCACATTTAATGTGCGTTTCATAACAGTGCGTTATTGAATGTTTATTTCAGTGCAGTATATTTCAGTGTGTTAGTGCGCATTTACCGTGGTATATTGCAGTGCGTTTGTCCAGTTTTACTGCGGTATATTGTAATGTGTCAGTGGACAGTGGTCAGTGTGTCTGTTTAGTGAGTACTAAAGTTAAACTACACCAATCACTACTTTCTATTGATTAAAGTGCATCCATGTACACATTTCCACATCTTTATTACATTTTGTTTATAAGATCATGTCTGGGAGGCCAACATCGAGAGGCAGACAATCCCATGGCACTGTAAGGGGGCCAGCAGCGTCTGTGTCCACAGGCAAAGGTGGACATGGTCCGTCCTCAAGCAGGGCATCATTTCCTCTGTTTAGTGATGTTGCCCATACTATCCAGCCACAGCATGCAGAGGAGGTGGTGGACTAGCTTACTAAACCATCCTCATCCTCCTTATCCTCCATCACACAAGCAGAGACCAGTGTGCAGTTCACCGCAGCTGCCAGAGTGGCTTATTCTGCCTCCTTGTCCACAGCTACTCCTGTCCTGCTATATCCCCAGAATCGGGCATGGAGAAGTCAGCTGAGTTATTTGAACACAGTGTCAAATAACAGTGTTTGGGGACCTGGGTCCTGCCCCAGGGGACATATCAATGCAAAAAAAGTTTTAAAAATGGCAGTTTTTTCAGGAGGAGTGATTTTAATCATGCTTAAAGTGAAACAAAAAAGTGTAATATTCCTTTAAATTTCATACCTGGGGGGTGTCTATAGTATGCCTGTAAAGTGGCGCATGTTTCCCGTGTTTAGAATAGTCTGACAGCAAAATTACATTTCTAAAGGAAAAAAGTCATTTAAAACTACTCACGGCTATAATGAATTGTCGGTCCGGCAATACACAGGGGAACTCCGAACCAAATTTTAAAAAAAAATGCGTGGGGGTCCCCCAAATTGCATACCAGGCCCTTCAGGTCTGGTATGGATTTTAAGGGGAACCCCGCGCCAAAATTAAAAAAAAAAATGGCGCGGGGTCCCCCCAAAAATCCATGCCAGACCCTTATCCGAGCACGCAACCTGGCAGGCCGCAGGAAAAGAAGGGAGACGAGAGAGTGCCCCCCTCTTGAACCATACCAGCACCTTGTCCTCATGTTGATGGGGAGAAGGGCCTCATCCCCACAATGCTTGCCCGGTGGTTGTGGGGGTCTGCGGGCAGGGGGCTTATCGGAATCTGGAATCCCCCTTTAACAAGGGGGCCCCCAGATCCCGACCCCCCGGTGTGAATTGGTAATGGGGTACAAATGTACCCCTACCATTTCACAAAAAAGTGTAAAAAATGTTAAAAAAAGACAATAGGCAGTTTTTGACAATTCCTTTATTAATGTCTTCTTTCCCCACTTCTTCTTTCATCCTCTTCTGGTCTTCCTTCGGTGTTCTTCTTCTTCCTCCATCTTGTTCTTCCCCTGCTTCTTCCTCTATCTTCCTCCGCTTCTTCCTCCGGTCTTTTCGTCTTGCATCTTCCCATGGCTTCTTTTCTGCTTCATCCTTCGATCCGCCTCAATGGGAGTCTTCCACTGTGTGATGCTTCTGTTCAGGTGACAGCTCTTATATATGGCCACCCGGTGACCCCGCCCCCCTCTGACTCACGGGGACTTCCCTATGGCTTTCCGCGTGTTCTCAGAGGGGGCGGGGTCAGCTGTTTATGTAAGAAATATTTTGGTGTAGGTGTCATGGGCACAATTAACACCTGGCCATTTTTTCTACACCTGTTCGACAGGTGCATATCATTTCAATTTTTGATAGCAAGGCCAATTCTTGCTTTCATCAAGGGTACCTCTATGGGGTTACGGTGTGAAGGCACCGCTGACACCCAAAGACCAATTTTTCCACACCTGTTTGACAGGTGCAAAATTTCAATTTTTGTTAGCAAAGCCAAATCTTGCTATCATCAACAGTACCTGCATAGGGTTGGGCTGTGCAGGCATCATCTACACCCAAAGACCAATTTTTCTGCTCCTGTTTGACAGATGCATATCATTTACATTTTTGACAGGAAGGCCAGATCTTGCTTTCATCAAGAGTACCTCTACAGAGTATAGTGTGAAGGTACCACCAATACCCAAAGCTCAATTTTTCTGCACCTGTTACTTCTATCCAAAGTCTGCGAAAGGGACACCAGAATTTATCCAAAAAATCTTGAATCTTGTTCTGAGTGAACTAAATTGTGGCCTCATCATACAGACTGGCTCCCCAAGCCATTGTTTACAAAATAAAGAAAGCTTGCAGGGAAAATGTCATTTTTGTGGCTTTATAAATTTCATTTGTGCTGCAGCAGGTTCTATACATGGCACAGATGTGCCACTTTAGGGGTAGACTAAGGGCCCCCCCAGGCACTATATTTCATTTTTATTGTTAATTCTCATTTTTATGGTTTCCCTTTAAGCATCAGTAAATCACTGCTCATTTAAAAATGATGTTTTTTACAAACTTTGTGTTCATTGATACATATCCCCCAGGGTATTACCCGGACCCCAATACCCTTTGTATGCCCAATTACTTGCATATAAGCTTTCAAAATGGGCACTTTTGATTTTTCTAGTTTGGGTCCCATAGACTTCAATGGGGTTTGTTATTTCGTTCCAAACTTTTGCGATGTTCGAAGGTTCTGCTGCGAACTGAACCGGGGGTCGATCAGCCCACGTCTATTCTCTGATCACCGCCACATCAGCTACAGAGTTCCCAATCACTGCTACACCAGTTACAGTGTTTTTGATCATTGCCACACCAGTCACAGTGCAGCAGATGAGTGCATGTCAACAAAGGTGTTCCTTATCACTGCCACACCAGTTACAGTGTCACCAGATCAGCGTAAGCTATCAATGGTGTCCCTGATTGTCGCCACATTAATCCCATTGTCACCAGATCAGTGTAATAGGGCGTACACACGGTCGGACTTTGTTCGGACATTCCGACAACAAAATCTTGTTGTCCGATCGTTCTGAACGCGGTGACGTAAAACACGTATGTTGGGACTATAAACGAGGCAGTGGCCAATAGCTTTCATCTCTTTATTTATTCTGAGCAAGCGTGGCACTTTGTCTGTCGGATTTGTGTACACACGATCGGAATTTCCGACAACGGATTTTGTTGTCGGAAAATTTTATCTCCTGCTCTCCAACTTTGTGTGTCGGAAAATCCGATGGAAAATGTCCGATGGAGCCCACACACGGTCGGAATTTCCGACAACACGCTCCGATCGGACATTGTCCATCGGAAAAACCGACCGTGTGTACGGGGCATAAGTCAGCAACAGTTTTCTTGATTGCTGTGCACTACTCCACAATGTCCCCAGACTAGTGTATGCCAGCAACAGTGGCATGATCACCATCACACCAATGCAGTGTTGCTCCTTCCTGTCGCCTGTACTAAACTCAGTCTGTTCATTGGCCAAGTTTCTGTCTGCTGTCTGGGCTAATCATTTGCCTGTTTGCTGACCATGTCTCAGCCTGTGGTCTGAACTGACTCATCTGCACATTCCATTGACTATGTTCCTACAAGACACCAGTCCTAGCCATTCCCTGTAGACAAATGCACAACTGGAACCACAGGAACTCTTCTGTTCTTCCTTTCTTCAGCCTTCTATATTTCCTGGCCAGTGGACATGACATTCCTGGGGCAGTCATGTACCAGTAGACTAGGCTTGCTTGGCTTAAAGGAAATGGGACTGCTATAAGTGACCCTACACTAATGAAGCAAATGCAAGTTTTGCGAAATGCATTGAGGTGAGTTCCACCACAGGATGCCAAGCTACACTCTGTGCACCACGGGGCCGGTGACTTACTATACACAGCTCCAACACTCTGTCACTGCTGTCACTGCTGGCTCTTACTAACGTCCCCTGCACTGGATTGAGTACATCCCAGGGAGACATGTGACAGGAACCTACTTCACCATTAGACATGGGACTACAAGCGGCTGTAAGAGGAAAGCTCCGTTGATTGACATCCATCCATAGGAGTTATGTGAGTCTTCGGTGACCTGCCTCTAGCCTCCCTTACCTGTCTATCTGGGACATCCTGAAATGGTATGTACAGCTGATGCTGATTAAATTTTTTGAACTTGGGTGTAACAACCTATACAGGGGGTCCCCTAGTTACAAACATCCGACTTACAAACGACTCCTACTTACAAACGGAGAGAGACAACAGGAAGTGAGAGGAAATCTACCCCTAGGAAGGGAAATTCTCTCCTATAAGAGCTATTATGGGGAAAAGGTACCTCCACTGATGCTTTATCACCAAGGCTTGTTTCCACAAGAACCCCAAATTTTCAAAATCCAATTGTCATTGGGACAGAAAGTGAGGTGAAATTTTCTGAACAGGGGCACAGACAGCAAAACAAATGTTACAGGGGTGTTAACCCTTCCCTATGCTATCCAAAAAGCTTAAAAATATTTTTTTTGGCTGGAGCTACACTTAAAAAATTTACCTGTTCCGACTTACAAACAGATTCAACTTAAGAACAAACCTACAGTCCCTAACTTGTTTGTAACCCAGGGACCCCCTGTACATATTTCCTGGGCTATCGACTCTGCTGCTATTTTCCTCCCTGTGGGAAGTCCATTGGTCAAATTAACCCCATGTCCTGGCCATCAACACCCTGCACTTGACATTGATCAGTTCACAAATAGATTTATAGCCATACAATAAGGATCCTGGCTTTTGGACTTTGATCTGTCTGCTGGTTGCCCCGCTGGATATTGAGGACATTTTTCAAGAGCTATTTGCCATTTACTGCCATTTATCCCCACATTACACTGCCACAGCTCTATTTTTCACTTGGATTGCTAATTTTTAGCGAGTGCACTGAGAATGGCCAGTGTGAGATAATTCCAGATTTGTGTCTCTCTAGTCATCAAAATATATGTAATCAATTGCTGTCCATGCCACATGCTCCAAATAAGCAGTGCATAACACTTCCTCTTTATATCGAATAGCTACGGACTACTAGTTTACGGTTAGGTCTATGTTATTTGAGAGTGAATGACACAAATAGCATACAACAAGCCCTGCAAGTGACAAGTATAGCTTTGTGCCTGAATCACTAATATACAGACCATCCAGGCTAATATATATGGAAGTTTCCATGTTCAGTGTGTTTGCGGTAATTTTGCACAAGTGAAGCAACATCCTGTGTGTGTGATTGTTTGAAGTGACAGCGTTGTCTTTCTTCTTTTAACTAGTTTTAATGGTGTTTAGAGGGATGGGCTATTATGCCCTTGCCATTAATATGTGTTTTAATTTTTCAATTTTTTTACCATTAAAGTTTCATCAGCAATTTAATACCATGGTTTGGCTCCTTCCCCCTCTCCATTCCCAATTTTTGATATTGTGACATAGTAGTGGAGGTACCCCGTCCATCTGGACGAAATGGTCTTCTTTGCTTGAATTTTTCAGTAGTCTGAGATCCATTTTTCATTTTATTTTTTGACCCTACACTAACCTATATTCCCTGACCACTCATGTAGACGTGACCATTACAGTACATTGATTTTGACTGATTAATTTGTGCGATACATAAGATACATATACATAAGACACATTTTTCTCTATGCAGTTTGTTATTTTCACTATGCTGTCCATGCTCTGTGCAAGTGAGTGAGCTGAGGCAGCTTCTGTATCAAGGGACCGCTGTCATTGGCTCTCACCACTATCACATAAGACTGTGACAGCTCAGTCAGTGTGCCGAGTGCTCATTGAGAACAAAACCTCCTGCAAAGGGGACACATATGTGCAGTGTCTGGGTATGGAGGCCCAACTTTCTTGCCATCTCATATATGCTTTAAGCAGTTGGCAAGAGGTTAACCAAAATCGTTTTGGCATAAAAATATTTTTCTAGGCAGTTCAATATTACAGTGATGGCCTATGTGTGTTTTACCCTTGGAGTTCTGTAGTGCAGTATTTAGCTCTTATTTACAACAGTTCAGAGAAACTAAAAGTGCTATGTGAGTGGATGCGCTGCTCCCATCTGTGCTCTCTATATTGCCTGTGTATGTGCTATCTCAATAGCCTAATTTGGTTCACCATCCACCTAACAGGTTATATCTCATTTATACAATAATCATATGTTTGTATAATTCATCACATGTGAACAACAACTTAATCCAAATACTTTAAATCATATAAAAAGTCCAGTGACATATGTCACATCATGATAGACTCTTCTTCATATGTGTTGCGAATCATCCGTTATAATTGCCGTGGGCGGCGTGCTCTTGTGTGTGGTATCAGATTAAAAGTGACTTAGTGCTTCACCACCACCTGTGAGATTTGCCACTCACCAGATTAATCTTTAAAACTGCACCTTTGGTTCATTAACAGGGATAACCACTCCACTCAAAGGAAACTTTTCTCCAATATCTATACCAGGTCCTCAATGTTCCTCATGCAAACGGATAAAAAACCATCATCGCGCAATAACGTTTAAAACCTTTATTCCATACATAAAAAACACTTTGCACTCACATTTCCAAGTGCCATTAGGCCGGCACCGAGCTTTTCCCGCAGTTAAGGACGGGTGGGCACTGCAGCCCGGTTCGTCTAGTGTGTGCTAGATGGTCTCCGTTGCCGCTTACGTTTCCCCTGTTTGCGTTCGCGTCCTCTCCAAACCCCGTTCGTTCCCGGTCACGTGGGTACGATAATCTCCCAGCAGCCTCTACGCGTTTCGCAATCAAATTTGCGTCATCAGGAAGCTGCTGTGTGATTGGTTCTCATTCTATTTATATTGTGTGCGGGCGGAAATTGTTTTACCGCCATCTTGGATGTGGGAATTCCCTTAGTTCCGTTCTATTGTGGCTTTCTTTCTCTTAGCGCCATTTTGCTTATGGGCAATTCGCCCATTCCGTGATTGTTCATTGCACCCGCTGTTTCCCCCTCTACCATTGTTAATGCTCATTCCAATTTACCTATTATTATATTAGTTGTATATGAATGGTTATAAACTAACCCGTCCGTATCTGCTGGAGAGGCTCTCACATGTTAAAAAATACATAGATACATGGCCTTTGTTGGCCTTTATATGCTTTAACTAAAAAAACTTTTTATGCACATTGTTATTCCATATTTGATTACCGCTAGATCTATAATATGGAACAGCAAATCCTTACCCTTTCTAAAATAATTTTTTACATAGCAACTATCCAGAAAATGAAATTAAATTAAAAAATAAAAAATAAAAATAAAAATAAAAAATAAATAAATAAAATGAAATGAAGAAAAAAATGAAATAAAGAAAAAGAAAAAATAAAAAATAATAAAAATAAAAATAAAAAATAATAAAAAATAAAAAATAAAAAAATGTAAAATAAAGAAAAAATAACATAAAATTGAAAAAATATGAAAAATATAATAAAAATAAAAATAAAAATAAAATTGAAATTAAAATTAAAATAAAATTAAAATAAAAATAAAAATAAAATTAAAAAGATAAATAAAATAAAAATAAAAATAAAAATAAAAATAAAAATAAAAATAAAAAATGAATAAAAATAAAAATAAATATGAAAATAAATGTAAAATAAAAATGAAAAAAATATAAATAAAAATAAAAATAAAAATAAAAATAAAAATAAAAATAAAATTGCTAAAAATATGAAAATATAAATTGATTTTAGTAATTTTCCAAAAAACAGTTGATGTCAAGTTCCACGTTCAACCCCTGTGGCCTCATCGTGTCCATTTTGAATATCCAGTGGGTTTCGTTCTTTGAAACCTCCCTTCTCATGTTGGTATTCCTCCAATTGCGTTCTATTCTGTCTATCCCATAAAATTTTAAATGTTGGGGGTTTCTGCCATGTATGTCCCTAAAGTGTTTTGATACACTATGGTGTTTAAATCCTTTTTTGATATTTCTGACATGTTCGCCTATTCTAATTGACAAAGCTCTAGTTGTTCTGCCTACGTACTGTAGTCCACAACTGCACTCCAGTACGTAGGTGACATGTGTACTACTACAGGTTATCAACTTTTCTATTTTATATGTCTGCTTGTTGGTATTTGACCTAAAGTCTGTTATTTTTTTGTCTTTTTTATTGGTGGATCTACAGGCTTTGCACTTTCCGCATCTATAAAATCCCTTCTGATTAAAAAAATTTGACAAACTTTTGGGAGGGTCTGGCACATTTTTGACTATTTTGTCCCTGATCCTTCTTGCTTTTCTATATATAAATGTTGGTTTTCGGGGTAGTACTTTACTCAGTTGTGGGTCGCTACTGATGATGGGCCAGTTGTTCTTTATAATATCTTCTAATTCCTTATATTGAGTATTAAAACCCGTGATAAATGGTATATTGTCATCCTGGTTATTTTTCTTTGTTTTGTTACTGAGAATTGCTTCCCTATCAATGTTAGCCACTTTTTCACGTGTATTCTCCAGTATACTCCTTTTATAACCTTTTTCTATGAACCTGTCTATCAGGATATTCGTCTGTCGGAAATAGTCCTCCATTTGGTCACAATTCTGTCTAATCCTGATAAACTGGCTCTTTGGAATGGATATTTTCCACTGGGGGTGGTGACAGCTCCCCATTGGTATGTACCCGTTCCGGTCCGTTTCTTTGAAGTGTGTTCTGGTCCCAAGTGTGTTTTTATTTTTATATATTTCTAAGTCCAAAAAATTAATTGTTTGTTGATGTACTGTAGCAGTGAATTTTATGTCATATTGGTTGCCACCAATATGCTGAATGAACTGTTCCAACTCTTCGTGGCTTCCCTTCCATATTATCAGGATATCGTCTATGTAGCGTTTGTATAACAGCAAATGTGGCCAGCATCTTCCGTAAATTTCTTCCTCCTCCCATTTACTCAGGAAGATGTTGGCCACACTCGGTGCATACTTGTTTCCCATGCCTACCCCTTTAATTTGTCTATAGTATTTATGGTCGTGCCAGAAAAAATTATTCCCCATGGCCATTCTTAATCCCTCCAAAATAAACCTCCTTTGTTTTAATTTTAGGTCCGATAAGTTTTTCATTCCCCATGCTACTGCTGCCAGGGCATCGGTTTGTTTAATGTTGGTGTACAACGACTCCACATCTAGTGTTACCAATAGTGTGGAGTTGTCTACCTTTAGGTTTTTTAAATTGTTAATAACATCTTTACTGTCTTTAAGAAATGACTTCCCTTCTCCTGCTATAGGTTGGAGGAATACATCTAGGTACTCTCCTAACCTAGAATGTATTGACTCAATGCCACTGATTATGGGTCTCCCTGGTGGCTTGGTTTTACTTTTGTGAATTTTGGGGACTTGATATATCACTGGTATTCTTGGGGCCTCTGTCAATAAGTATCTTCCTTCTTTTTTGTTCAGGATTTTATCCGCTATACCCTTGTCTAGGTACTCTTTTAATTTCTTTTTTAACTCTCTGTTTGGATTCTTTTTTAGGGGTTGGTAGGTACTTGGATCCTTGACTAATCTTTCCAACTCTTTATAATAGTCTTCTTTTGTTAGGATCACTACACCCCCCCCCTTATCGGCCGGTCGTATTACTATGTTTTTCCTTTTTTCTAGTTTCCTTAATCCCTGCCATATTCTATCCTTACTACTTTTTGTTGGTTTAATGTTTCTTATCTCCTTTTCCACTAGCCTTTTGAACACCTCTATGTGTTGGTTAGTGGTAGACCTGGGGTTGAACGTGGATTTATTCCTCAACTTGCTATGTTTATATACCGTATCGGTATGTTGGTGTTGTGATTCTTCTTTTTCCAAAAAATATTTCTTTAAATTTAGTTTTCTGATAAACTTTTGTAAATCAATAAAAGCTTCAAATTGATTAAAAGTTGCCTTAGGTGCATATTTGATTCCGCTGTCTAATACTAATAGTTCTTCCTGGGTAAAGGTTACATCTGTTAAATTGAAAATACCCTCCCCTAGTTTTCTCTTTTCCTTTTTGCCTCTCCCTCTACAGCCTCTTTTTCTCTTTGGTTTGTACTTTCTCCAGATTCTTGGGGGTTCCTGCTCCAACTCCCCCTGTTGGTTTGGAATACTGGCATGGGTGGTTTGTACGGTTCTCTCCAGTCCCGCCATTCCCCCTGCCACATAGGTGGGCCATAGTTGGGATTATAATTTGAATAATATCCCCTTCCTCTACCCCTGTACCCTCCTCTCCAAGGCCTGGAATATTGACCCAAAGGAGGAGGGTAGGTGGGTGTGTTCATCGTTCGATTTTCGTGTTCGGGTTTTTTATTCACCTTTCTCTGATTGGTAGTTGGGGTGTGTGCTGACTTCCCAATTTCTCTTCTTATTAGATTTGCCTTTGGGGTACCCGGTGTGTCATTGGTTCTTTTGTCTGCATCTACATCCCTGATGTTCACCTCCTCACTCAGGGATGTGTTTGCAGAGTTGGTGGGTGTTTCCTCCTCCTGCCACCTATATACTTTCCCTTCTACATAATCTTTTTTGTCCCTTTGATATTTCTTAACTTTTTTGTTCTTTACTTCATTATCCAATTTGGTTAGAAACTCTTGTAGTTTTGCCACTCTAGTTTTATACTCATTTGTTTCTACATGTGGTATCATGTTATCCCTAATGGTGCCAATGGTGGATTCAATCTTTTTTAATTTGGTTCTCCTTCTTTCAATTATGATTTCTAACAGTTTATTTTCACAACCATTGAAAAAATCAAACCAAGTTCTGGATAGATTTTCATCTATTATTCCATCATTGGGGCCTAAGTCCCATCTGAGCCTTCTTGGGGTGATTTTAGCCTCTCTATATTGATCCAATGTGTGGATATCCCACCATATTCTGATTTGCTTGTCCATGGCATTCTTTAAGTGTTTAAAACTTTGTTCCAAGCTGAGTGCTGTGGTGTTATCATAATTATGGAAAAGTTCGCCCAGATCTAACTTGCGATTAGCTAGAAATGAGAAAACCTCCATGTTATGCTGCCCGTGAAAAAAATTATATATATATAAATATATATAAATAAAAAATTTGTGAAAATATATGTGTCACTGGCGCAAAAACTATCCTATCAAAAATGGTGTAAGTGATATTTATAGCTGCTGCATCCAAAAAATTTTTCAGAGAAAAAATTAAATTAAAAGTGCTATGTGAGTGGATGCGCTGCTCCCATCTGTGCTCTCTATATTGCCTGTGTATGTGCTATCTCAATAGCCTAATTTGGTTCACCATCCACCTAACAGGTTATATCTCATTTATACAATAATCATATGTTTGTATAATTCATCACATGTGGGTCAATATTCCAGGCCTTGGAGAGGAGGGTACAGGGGTAGAGGAAGGGGATATTATTCAAATTATAATCCCAACTATGGCCCACCTATGTGGCAGGGGGAATGGCGG
Source organism: Aquarana catesbeiana (assembly GCF_042186555.1). NCBI lineage: Eukaryota > Metazoa > Chordata > Amphibia > Anura > Ranidae > Aquarana > Aquarana catesbeiana. The sequence goes on from NC_133325.1 coordinate 223,816,503, forward strand.
GACTGGAGAGAACCGTACAAACCACCCATGCCAGTATTCCAAACCAACAGGGGGAGTTGGAGCAGGAACCCCCAAGAATCTGGAGAAAGTACAAACCAAAGAGAAAAAGAGGCTGTAGAGGGAGAGGCAAAAAGGAAAAGAGAAAACTAGGGGAGGGTATTTTCAATTTAACAGATGTAACCTTTACCCAGGAAGAACTATTAGTATTAGACAGCGGAATCAAATATGCACCTAAGGCAACTTTTAATCAATTTGAAGCTTTTATTGATTTACAAAAGTTTATCAGAAAACTAAATTTAAAGAAATATTTTTTGGAAAAAGAAGAATCACAACACCAACATACCGATACGGTATATAAACATAGCAAGTTGAGGAATAAATCCACGTTCAACCCCAGGTCTACCACTAACCAACACATAGAGGTGTTCAAAAGGCTAGTGGAAAAGGAGATAAGAAACATTAAACCAACAAAAAGTAGTAAGGATAGAATATGGCAGGGATTAAGGAAACTAGAAAAAAGGAAAAACATAGTAATACGACCGGCCGATAAGGGGGGGGGTGTAGTGATCCTAACAAAAGAAGACTATTATAAAGAGTTGGAAAGATTAGTCAAGGATCCAAGTACCTACCAACCCCTAAAAAAGAATCCAAACAGAGAGTTAAAAAAGAAATTAAAAGAGTACCTAGACAAGGGTATAGCGGATAAAATCCTGAACAAAAAAGAAGGAAGATACTTATTGACAGAGGCCCCAAGAATACCAGTGATATATCAAGTCCCCAAAATTCACAAAAGTAAAACCAAGCCACCAGGGAGACCCATAATCAGTGGCATTGAGTCAATACATTCTAGGTTAGGAGAGTACCTAGATGTATTCCTCCAACCTATAGCAGGAGAAGGGAAGTCATTTCTTAAAGACAGTAAAGATGTTATTAACAATTTAAAAAACCTAAAGGTAGACAACTCCACACTATTGGTAACACTAGATGTGGAGTCGTTGTACACCAACATTAAACAAACCGATGCCCTGGCAGCAGTAGCATGGGGAATGAAAAACTTATCGGACCTAAAATTAAAACAAAGGAGGTTTATTTTGGAGGGATTAAGAATGGCCATGGGGAATAATTTTTTCTGGCACGACCATAAATACTATAGACAAATTAAAGGGGTAGGCATGGGAAACAAGTATGCACCGAGTGTGGCCAACATCTTCCTGAGTAAATGGGAGGAGGAAGAAATTTACGGAAGATGCTGGCCACATTTGCTGTTATACAAACGCTACATAGACGATATCCTGATAATATGGAAGGGAAGCCACGAAGAGTTGGAACAGTTCATTCAGCATATTGGTGGCAACCAATATGACATAAAATTCACTGCTACAGTACATCAACAAACAATTAATTTTTTGGACTTAGAAATATATAAAAATAAAAACACACTTGGGACCAGAACACACTTCAAAGAAACGGACCGGAACGGGTACATACCAATGGGGAGCTGTCACCACCCCCAGTGGAAAATATCCATTCCAAAGAGCCAGTTTATCAGGATTAGACGGAATTGTGACCAAATGGAGGACTATTTCCGACAGACGAATATCCTGATAGACAGGTTCATAGAAAAAGGTTATAAAAGGAGTATACTGGAGAATACACGTGAAAAAGTGGCTAACATTGATAGGGAAGCAATTCTCAGTAACAAAACAAAGAAAAATAACCAGGATGACAATATACCATTTATCACGGGTTTTAATACTCAATATAAGGAATTAGAAGATATTATAAAGAACAACTGGCCCATCATCAGTAGCGACCCACAACTGAGTAAAGTACTACCCCGAAAACCAACATTTATATATAGAAAAGCAAGAAGGATCAGGGACAAAATAGTCAAAAATGTGCCAGACCCTCCCAAAAGTTTGTCAAATTTTTTTAATCAGAAGGGATTTTATAGATGCGGAAAGTGCAAAGCCTGTAGATCCACCAATAAAAAAGACAAAAAAATAACAGACTTTAGGTCAAATACCAACAAGCAGACATATAAAATAGAAAAGTTGATAACCTGTAGTAGTACACATGTCACCTACGTACTGGAGTGCAGTTGTGGACTACAGTACGTAGGCAGAACAACTAGAGCTTTGTCAATTAGAATAGGCGAACATGTCAGAAATATCAAAAAAGGATTTAAACACCATAGTGTATCAAAACACTTTAGGGACATACATGGCAGAAACCCCCAACATTTAAAATTTTATGGGATAGACAGAATAGAACGCAATTGGAGGAATACCAACATGAGAAGGGAGGTTTCAAAGAACAAAACCCACTGGATATTCAAAATGGACACGATGAGGCCACAGGGGTTGAACGTGGAACTTGACATCAACTGTTTTTTGGAAAATTACTAAAATCAATTTATATTTTCATATTTTTAGCAATTTTATTTTTATTTTTATTTTTATTTTTATTTTTATTTTTATTTTTATTTATATATTTTTTTCATTTTTATTTTACATTTATTTTCATATTTATTTTTATTTTTATTCATTTTTTATTTTTATTTTTATTTTTATTTTTATTTTTATTTTTATTTTATTTATCTTTTTAATTTTATTTTTATTTTTATTTTAATTTTATTTTAATTTTAATTTCAATTTTATTTTTATTTTTATTTTTATTATATTTTTCATATTTTTTCAATTTTATGTTATTTTTTCTTTATTTTACATTTTTTTATTTTTTATTTTTTATTATTTTTTATTTTTATTTTTATTATTTTTTATTTTTTCTTTTTCTTTATTTCATTTTTTTCTTCATTTCATTTTATTTATTTATTTTTTATTTTTATTTTTATTTTTTATTTTTTAATTTAATTTCATTTTCTGGATAGTTGCTATGTAAAAAATTATTTTAGAAAGGGTAAGGATTTGCTGTTCCATATTATAGATCTAGCGGTAATCAAATATGGAATAACAATGTGCATAAAAAGTTTTTTTAGTTAAAGCATATAAAGGCCAACAAAGGCCATGTATCTATGTATTTTTTAACATGTGAGAGCCTCTCCAGCAGATACGGACGGGTTAGTTTATAACCATTCATATACAACTAATATAATAATAGGTAAATTGGAATGAGCATTAACAATGGTAGAGGGGGAAACAGCGGGTGCAATGAACAATCACGGAATGGGCGAATTGCCCATAAGCAAAATGGCGCTAAGAGAAAGAAAGCCACAATAGAACGGAACTAAGGGAATTCCCACATCCAAGATGGCGGTAAAACAATTTCCGCCCGCACACAATATAAATAGAATGAGAACCAATCACACAGCAGCTTCCTGATGACGCAAATTTGATTGCGAAACGCGTAGAGGCTGCTGGGAGATTATCGTACCCACGTGACCGGGAACGAACGGGGTTTGGAGAGGACGCGAACGCAAACAGGGGAAACGTAAGCGGCAACGGAGACCATCTAGCACACACTAGACGAACCGGGCTGCAGTGCCCACCCGTCCTTAACTGCGGGAAAAGCTCGGTGCCGGCCTAATGGCACTTGGAAATGTGAGTGCAAAGTGTTTTTTATGTATGGAATAAAGGTTTTAAACGTTATTGCGCGATGATGGTTTTTTATCCGTTTGCATGAGGAACATTGAGGACCTGGTATAGATATTGGAGAAAAGTTTCCTTTGAGTGGAGTGGTTATCCCTGTTAATGAACCAAAGGTGCAGTTTTAAAGATTAATCTGGTGAGTGGCAAATCTCACAGGTGGTGGTGAAGCACTAAGTCACTTTTAATCTGATACCACACACAAGAGCACGCCGCCCACGGCAATTATAACGGATGATTCGCAACACATATGAAGAAGAGTCTATCATGATGTGACATATGTCACTGGACTTTTTATATGATTTAAAGTATTTGGATTAAGTTGTTGTTCACATGTGATGAATTATACAAACATATGATTATTGTATAAATGAGATATAACCTGTTAGGTGGATGGTGAACCAAATTAGGCTATTGAGATAGCACATACACAGGCAATATAGAGAGCACAGATGGGAGCAGCGCATCCACTCACATAGCACTTTTAATTTAATTTTTTCTCTGAAAAATTTTTTGGATGCAGCAGCTATAAATATCACTTACACCATTTTTGATAGGATAGTTTTTGCGCCAGTGACACATATATTTTCACAAATTTTTTATTTATATATATTTATATATATATAATTTTTTTCACGGGCAGCATAACATGGAGGTTTTCTCATTTCTAGCTAATCGCAAGTTAGATCTGGGCGAACTTTTCCATAATTATGATAACACCACAGCACTCAGCTTGGAACAAAGTTTTAAACACTTAAAGAATGCCATGGACAAGCAAATCAGAATATGGTGGGATATCCACACATTGGATCAATATAGAGAGGCTAAAATCACCCCAAGAAGGCTCAGATGGGACTTAGGCCCCAATGATGGAATAATAGATGAAAATCTATCCAGAACTTGGTTTGATTTTTTCAATGGTTGTGAAAATAAACTGTTAGAAATCATAATTGAAAGAAGGAGAACCAAATTAAAAAAGATTGAATCCACCATTGGCACCATTAGGGATAACATGATACCACATGTAGAAACAAATGAGTATAAAACTAGAGTGGCAAAACTACAAGAGTTTCTAACCAAATTGGATAATGAAGTAAAGAACAAAAAAGTTAAGAAATATCAAAGGGACAAAAAAGATTATGTAGAAGGGAAAGTATATAGGTGGCAGGAGGAGGAAACACCCACCAACTCTGCAAACACATCCCTGAGTGAGGAGGTGAACATCAGGGATGTAGATGCAGACAAAAGAACCAATGACACACCGGGTACCCCAAAGGCAAATCTAATAAGAAGAGAAATTGGGAAGTCAGCACACACCCCAACTACCAATCAGAGAAAGGTGAATAAAAAACCCGAACACGAAAATCGAACGATGAACACACCCACCTACCCTCCTCCTTTGGGTCAATATTCCAGGCCTTGGAGAGGAGGGTACAGGGGTAGAGGAAGGGGATATTATTCAAATTATAATCCCAACTATGGCCCACCTATGTGGCAGGGGGAATGGCGGGACTGGAGAGAACCGTACAAACCACCCATGCCAGTATTCCAAACCAACAGGGGGAGTTGGAGCAGGAACCCCCAAGAATCTGGAGAAAGTACAAACCAAAGAGAAAAAGAGGCTGTAGAGGGAGAGGCAAAAAGGAAAAGAGAAAACTAGGGGAGGGTATTTTCAATTTAACAGATGTAACCTTTACCCAGGAAGAACTATTAGTATTAGACAGCGGAATCAAATATGCACCTAAGGCAACTTTTAATCAATTTGAAGCTTTTATTGATTTACAAAAGTTTATCAGAAAACTAAATTTAAAGAAATATTTTTTGGAAAAAGAAGAATCACAACACCAACATACCGATACGGTATATAAACATAGCAAGTTGAGGAATAAATCCACGTTCAACCCCAGGTCTACCACTAACCAACACATAGAGGTGTTCAAAAGGCTAGTGGAAAAGGAGATAAGAAACATTAAACCAACAAAAAGTAGTAAGGATAGAATATGGCAGGGATTAAGGAAACTAGAAAAAAGGAAAAACATAGTAATACGACCGGCCGATAAGGGGGGGGGTGTAGTGATCCTAACAAAAGAAGACTATTATAAAGAGTTGGAAAGATTAGTCAAGGATCCAAGTACCTACCAACCCCTAAAAAAGAATCCAAACAGAGAGTTAAAAAAGAAATTAAAAGAGTACCTAGACAAGGGTATAGCGGATAAAATCCTGAACAAAAAAGAAGGAAGATACTTATTGACAGAGGCCCCAAGAATACCAGTGATATATCAAGTCCCCAAAATTCACAAAAGTAAAACCAAGCCACCAGGGAGACCCATAATCAGTGGCATTGAGTCAATACATTCTAGGTTAGGAGAGTACCTAGATGTATTCCTCCAACCTATAGCAGGAGAAGGGAAGTCATTTCTTAAAGACAGTAAAGATGTTATTAACAATTTAAAAAACCTAAAGGTAGACAACTCCACACTATTGGTAACACTAGATGTGGAGTCGTTGTACACCAACATTAAACAAACCGATGCCCTGGCAGCAGTAGCATGGGGAATGAAAAACTTATCGGACCTAAAATTAAAACAAAGGAGGTTTATTTTGGAGGGATTAAGAATGGCCATGGGGAATAATTTTTTCTGGCACGACCATAAATACTATAGACAAATTAAAGGGGTAGGCATGGGAAACAAGTATGCACCGAGTGTGGCCAACATCTTCCTGAGTAAATGGGAGGAGGAAGAAATTTACGGAAGATGCTGGCCACATTTGCTGTTATACAAACGCTACATAGACGATATCCTGATAATATGGAAGGGAAGCCACGAAGAGTTGGAACAGTTCATTCAGCATATTGGTGGCAACCAATATGACATAAAATTCACTGCTACAGTACATCAACAAACAATTAATTTTTTGGACTTAGAAATATATAAAAATAAAAACACACTTGGGACCAGAACACACTTCAAAGAAACGGACCGGAACGGGTACATACCAATGGGGAGCTGTCACCACCCCCAGTGGAAAATATCCATTCCAAAGAGCCAGTTTATCAGGATTAGACGGAATTGTGACCAAATGGAGGACTATTTCCGACAGACGAATATCCTGATAGACAGGTTCATAGAAAAAGGTTATAAAAGGAGTATACTGGAGAATACACGTGAAAAAGTGGCTAACATTGATAGGGAAGCAATTCTCAGTAACAAAACAAAGAAAAATAACCAGGATGACAATATACCATTTATCACGGGTTTTAATACTCAATATAAGGAATTAGAAGATATTATAAAGAACAACTGGCCCATCATCAGTAGCGACCCACAACTGAGTAAAGTACTACCCCGAAAACCAACATTTATATATAGAAAAGCAAGAAGGATCAGGGACAAAATAGTCAAAAATGTGCCAGACCCTCCCAAAAGTTTGTCAAATTTTTTTAATCAGAAGGGATTTTATAGATGCGGAAAGTGCAAAGCCTGTAGATCCACCAATAAAAAAGACAAAAAAATAACAGACTTTAGGTCAAATACCAACAAGCAGACATATAAAATAGAAAAGTTGATAACCTGTAGTAGTACACATGTCACCTACGTACTGGAGTGCAGTTGTGGACTACAGTACGTAGGCAGAACAACTAGAGCTTTGTCAATTAGAATAGGCGAACATGTCAGAAATATCAAAAAAGGATTTAAACACCATAGTGTATCAAAACACTTTAGGGACATACATGGCAGAAACCCCCAACATTTAAAATTTTATGGGATAGACAGAATAGAACGCAATTGGAGGAATACCAACATGAGAAGGGAGGTTTCAAAGAACGAAACCCACTGGATATTCAAAATGGACACGATGAGGCCACAGGGGTTGAACGTGGAACTTGACATCAACTGTTTTTTGGAAAATTACTAAAATCAATTTATATTTTCATATTTTTAGCAATTTTATTTTTATTTTTATTTTTATTTTTATTTTTATTTTTATTTATATTTTTTTCATTTTTATTTTACATTTATTTTCATATTTATTTTTATTTTTATTCATTTTTTATTTTTATTTTTATTTTTATTTTTATTTTTATTTTATTTATCTTTTTAATTTTATTTTTATTTTTATTTTAATTTTATTTTAATTTTAATTTCAATTTTATTTTTATTTTTATTTTTATTATATTTTTCATATTTTTTCAATTTTATGTTATTTTTTCTTTATTTTACATTTTTTTATTTTTTATTTTTTATTATTTTTTATTTTTATTATTTTTTATTTTTTCTTTTTCTTTATTTCATTTTTTTCTTCATTTCATTTTATTTATTTATTTTTTATTTTTATTTTTATTTTTTATTTTTTAATTTAATTTCATTTTCTGGATAGTTGCTATGTAAAAAATTATTTTAGAAAGGGTAAGGATTTGCTGTTCCATATTATAGATCTAGCGGTAATCAAATATGGAATAACAATGTGCATAAAAAGTTTTTTTAGTTAAAGCATATAAAGGCCAACAAAGGCCATGTATCTATGTATTTTTTAACATGTGAGAGCCTCTCCAGCAGATACGGACGGGTTAGTTTATAACCATTCATATACAACTAATATAATAATAGGTAAATTGGAATGAGCATTAACAATGGTAGAGGGGGAAACAGCGGGTGCAATGAACAATCACGGAATGGGCGAATTGCCCATAAGCAAAATGGCGCTAAGAGAAAGAAAGCCACAATAGAACGGAACTAAGGGAATTCCCACATCCAAGATGGCGGTAAAACAATTTCCGCCCGCACACAATATAAATAGAATGAGAACCAATCACACAGCAGCTTCCTGATGACGCAAATTTGATTGCGAAACGCGTAGAGGCTGCTGGGAGATTATCGTACCCACGTGACCGGGAACGAACGGGGTTTGGAGAGGACGCGAACGCAAACAGGGGAAACGTAAGCGGCAACGGAGACCATCTAGCACACACTAGACGAACCGGGCTGCAGTGCCCACCCGTCCTTAACTGCGGGAAAAGCTCGGTGCCGGCCTAATGGCACTTGGAAATGTGAGTGCAAAGTGTTTTTTATGTATGGAATAAAGGTTTTAAACGTTATTGCGCGATGATGGTTTTTTATCCGTTTGCATGAGGAACATTGAGGACCTGGTATAGATATTGGAGAAAAGTTTCCTTTGAGTGGAGTGGTTATCCCTGTTAATGAACCAAAGGTGCAGTTTTAAAGATTAATCTGGTGAGTGGCAAATCTCACAGGTGGTGGTGAAGCACTAAGTCACTTTTAATCTGATACCACACACAAGAGCACGCCGCCCACGGCAATTATAACGGATGATTCGCAACACATATGAAGAAGAGTCTATCATGATGTGACATATGTCACTGGACTTTTTATATGATTTAAAGTATTTGGATTAAGTTGTTGTTCACATGTGATGAATTATACAAACATATGATTATTGTATAAATGAGATATAACCTGTTAGGTGGATGGTGAACCAAATTAGGCTATTGAGATAGCACATACACAGGCAATATAGAGAGCACAGATGGGAGCAGCGCATCCACTCACATAGCACTTTTAATTTAATTTTTTCTCTGAAAAATTTTTTGGATGCAGCAGCTATAAATATCACTTACACCATTTTTGATAGGATAGTTTTTGCGCCAGTGACACATATATTTTCACAAATTTTTTATTTATATATATTTATATATATATAATTTTTTTCACGGGCAGCATAACATGGAGGTTTTCTCATTTCTAGCTAATCGCAAGTTAGATCTGGGCGAACTTTTCCATAATTATGATAACACCACAGCACTCAGCTTGGAACAAAGTTTTAAACACTTAAAGAATGCCATGGACAAGCAAATCAGAATATGGTGGGATATCCACACATTGGATCAATATAGAGAGGCTAAAATCACCCCAAGAAGGCTCAGATGGGACTTAGGCCCCAATGATGGAATAATAGATGAAAATCTATCCAGAACTTGGTTTGATTTTTTCAATGGTTGTGAAAATAAACTGTTAGAAATCATAATTGAAAGAAGGAGAACCAAATTAAAAAAGATTGAATCCACCATTGGCACCATTAGGGATAACATGATACCACATGTAGAAACAAATGAGTATAAAACTAGAGTGGCAAAACTACAAGAGTTTCTAACCAAATTGGATAATGAAGTAAAGAACAAAAAAGTTAAGAAATATCAAAGGGACAAAAAAGATTATGTAGAAGGGAAAGTATATAGGTGGCAGGAGGAGGAAACACCCACCAACTCTGCAAACACATCCCTGAGTGAGGAGGTGAACATCAGGGATGTAGATGCAGACAAAAGAACCAATGACACACCGGGTACCCCAAAGGCAAATCTAATAAGAAGAGAAATTGGGAAGTCAGCACACACCCCAACTACCAATCAGAGAAAGGTGAATAAAAAACCCGAACACGAAAATCGAACGATGAACACACCCACCTACCCTCCTCCTTTGGGTCAATATTCCAGGCCTTGGAGAGGAGGGTACAGGGGTAGAGGAAGGGGATATTATTCAAATTATAATCCCAACTATGGCCCACCTATGTGGCAGGGGGAATGGCGGGACTGGAGAGAACCGTACAAACCACCCATGCCAGTATTCCAAACCAACAGGGGGAGTTGGAGCAGGAACCCCCAAGAATCTGGAGAAAGTACAAACCAAAGAGAAAAAGAGGCTGTAGAGGGAGAGGCAAAAAGGAAAAGAGAAAACTAGGGGAGGGTATTTTCAATTTAACAGATGTAACCTTTACCCAGGAAGAACTATTAGTATTAGACAGCGGAATCAAATATGCACCTAAGGCAACTTTTAATCAATTTGAAGCTTTTATTGATTTACAAAAGTTTATCAGAAAACTAAATTTAAAGAAATATTTTTTGGAAAAAGAAGAATCACAACACCAACATACCGATACGGTATATAAACATAGCAAGTTGAGGAATAAATCCACGTTCAACCCCAGGTCTACCACTAACCAACACATAGAGGTGTTCAAAAGGCTAGTGGAAAAGGAGATAAGAAACATTAAACCAACAAAAAGTAGTAAGGATAGAATATGGCAGGGATTAAGGAAACTAGAAAAAAGGAAAAACATAGTAATACGACCGGCCGATAAGGGGGGGGGTGTAGTGATCCTAACAAAAGAAGACTATTATAAAGAGTTGGAAAGATTAGTCAAGGATCCAAGTACCTACCAACCCCTAAAAAAGAATCCAAACAGAGAGTTAAAAAAGAAATTAAAAGAGTACCTAGACAAGGGTATAGCGGATAAAATCCTGAACAAAAAAGAAGGAAGATACTTATTGACAGAGGCCCCAAGAATACCAGTGATATATCAAGTCCCCAAAATTCACAAAAGTAAAACCAAGCCACCAGGGAGACCCATAATCAGTGGCATTGAGTCAATACATTCTAGGTTAGGAGAGTACCTAGATGTATTCCTCCAACCTATAGCAGGAGAAGGGAAGTCATTTCTTAAAGACAGTAAAGATGTTATTAACAATTTAAAAAACCTAAAGGTAGACAACTCCACACTATTGGTAACACTAGATGTGGAGTCGTTGTACACCAACATTAAACAAACCGATGCCCTGGCAGCAGTAGCATGGGGAATGAAAAACTTATCGGACCTAAAATTAAAACAAAGGAGGTTTATTTTGGAGGGATTAAGAATGGCCATGGGGAATAATTTTTTCTGGCACGACCATAAATACTATAGACAAATTAAAGGGGTAGGCATGGGAAACAAGTATGCACCGAGTGTGGCCAACATCTTCCTGAGTAAATGGGAGGAGGAAGAAATTTACGGAAGATGCTGGCCACATTTGCTGTTATACAAACGCTACATAGACGATATCCTGATAATATGGAAGGGAAGCCACGAAGAGTTGGAACAGTTCATTCAGCATATTGGTGGCAACCAATATGACATAAAATTCACTGCTACAGTACATCAACAAACAATTAATTTTTTGGACTTAGAAATATATAAAAATAAAAACACACTTGGGACCAGAACACACTTCAAAGAAACGGACCGGAACGGGTACATACCAATGGGGAGCTGTCACCACCCCCAGTGGAAAATATCCATTCCAAAGAGCCAGTTTATCAGGATTAGACGGAATTGTGACCAAATGGAGGACTATTTCCGACAGACGAATATCCTGATAGACAGGTTCATAGAAAAAGGTTATAAAAGGAGTATACTGGAGAATACACGTGAAAAAGTGGCTAACATTGATAGGGAAGCAATTCTCAGTAACAAAACAAAGAAAAATAACCAGGATGACAATATACCATTTATCACGGGTTTTAATACTCAATATAAGGAATTAGAAGATATTATAAAGAACAACTGGCCCATCATCAGTAGCGACCCACAACTGAGTAAAGTACTACCCCGAAAACCAACATTTATATATAGAAAAGCAAGAAGGATCAGGGACAAAATAGTCAAAAATGTGCCAGACCCTCCCAAAAGTTTGTCAAATTTTTTTAATCAGAAGGGATTTTATAGATGCGGAAAGTGCAAAGCCTGTAGATCCACCAATAAAAAAGACAAAAAAATAACAGACTTTAGGTCAAATACCAACAAGCAGACATATAAAATAGAAAAGTTGATAACCTGTAGTAGTACACATGTCACCTACGTACTGGAGTGCAGTTGTGGACTACAGTACGTAGGCAGAACAACTAGAGCTTTGTCAATTAGAATAGGCGAACATGTCAGAAATATCAAAAAAGGATTTAAACACCATAGTGTATCAAAACACTTTAGGGACATACATGGCAGAAACCCCCAACATTTAAAATTTTATGGGATAGACAGAATAGAACGCAATTGGAGGAATACCAACATGAGAAGGGAGGTTTCAAAGAACGAAACCCACTGGATATTCAAAATGGACACGATGAGGCCACAGGGGTTGAACGTGGAACTTGACATCAACTGTTTTTTGGAAAATTACTAAAATCAATTTATATTTTCATATTTTTAGCAATTTTATTTTTATTTTTATTTTTATTTTTATTTTTATTTTTTTCATTTTTATTTTACATTTATTTTCATATTTATTTTTATTTTTATTCATTTTTTATTTTTATTTTTATTTTTATTTTTATTTTTATTTTATTTATCTTTTTAATTTTATTTTTATTTTTATTTTAATTTTATTTTAATTTTAATTTCAATTTTATTTTTATTTTTATTTTTATTATATTTTTCATATTTTTTCAATTTTATGTTATTTTTTCTTTATTTTACATTTTTTTATTTTTTATTTTTTATTATTTTTTATTTTTATTTTTATTATTTTTTATTTTTTCTTTTTCTTTATTTCATTTTTTTCTTCATTTCATTTTATTTATTTATTTTTTATTTTTATTTTTATTTTTTATTTTTTAATTTAATTTCATTTTCTGGATAGTTGCTATGTAAAAAATTATTTTAGAAAGGGTAAGGATTTGCTGTTCCATATTATAGATCTAGCGGTAATCAAATATGGAATAACAATGTGCATAAAAAGTTTTTTTAGTTAAAGCATATAAAGGCCAACAAAGGCCATGTATCTATGTATTTTTTAACATGTGAGAGCCTCTCCAGCAGATACGGACGGGTTAGTTTATAACCATTCATATACAACTAATATAATAATAGGTAAATTGGAATGAGCATTAACAATGGTAGAGGGGGAAACAGCGGGTGCAATGAACAATCACGGAATGGGCGAATTGCCCATAAGCAAAATGGCGCTAAGAGAAAGAAAGCCACAATAGAACGGAACTAAGGGAATTCCCACATCCAAGATGGCGGTAAAACAATTTCCGCCCGCACACAATATAAATAGAATGAGAACCAATCACACAGCAGCTTCCTGATGACGCAAATTTGATTGCGAAACGCGTAGAGGCTGCTGGGAGATTATCGTACCCACGTGACCGGGAACGAACGGGGTTTGGAGAGGACGCGAACGCAAACAGGGGAAACGTAAGCGGCAACGGAGACCATCTAGCACACACTAGACGAACCGGGCTGCAGTGCCCACCCGTCCTTAACTGCGGGAAAAGCTCGGTGCCGGCCTAATGGCACTTGGAAATGTGAGTGCAAAGTGTTTTTTATGTATGGAATAAAGGTTTTAAACGTTATTGCGCGATGATGGTTTTTTATCCGTTTGCATGAGGAACATTGAGGACCTGGTATAGATATTGGAGAAAAGTTTCCTTTGAGTGGAGTGGTTATCCCTGTTAATGAACCAAAGGTGCAGTTTTAAAGATTAATCTGGTGAGTGGCAAATCTCACAGGTGGTGGTGAAGCACTAAGTCACTTTTAATCTGATACCACACACAAGAGCACGCCGCCCACGGCAATTATAACGGATGATTCGCAACACATATGAAGAAGAGTCTATCATGATGTGACATATGTCACTGGACTTTTTATATGATTTAAAGTATTTGGATTAAGTTGTTGTTCACATGTGATGAATTATACAAACATATGATTATTGTATAAATGAGATATAACCTGTTAGGTGGATGGTGAACCAAATTAGGCTATTGAGATAGCACATACACAGGCAATATAGAGAGCACAGATGGGAGCAGCGCATCCACTCACATAGCACTTTTAATTTAATTTTTTCTCTGAAAAATTTTTTGGATGCAGCAGCTATAAATATCACTTACACCATTTTTGATAGGATAGTTTTTGCGCCAGTGACACATATATTTTCACAAAAGTTCAGAGAAACTAACTTTTATGAAACAGGAACTTAAAAAATTATATTTTAGTGCAACCTCATGGTTCTTTATCAACTGTGTTATAAGAATGTTTGAGAATCAGATACAGGTTCTGTTTTCAAGTACCTTGGAAGATCAAATGTATTTCTCCAAGGTTATCAGGCCAGATTAATTAACACCATCTGAATTAACAGTAAATTAGATATTCATTAATTATAAATAAGACAGTTCACAAAAGCAGATATTTCTTAGCAATCAATGTTCCTAGTTTAAGCTGTAACATTTTATTTGTTTTAAGGTTTATAATATAATTGTAACTTTTCGATTTTCTAATTATGACTTAACTTAAAAAAGTTTTCATTTATTATTTTTTTCTTAGCACAACACAAAAACCTTTCTTAGCAGCCCAAAAATAAACATATTTTGAAACAAATATATTAGAGCACATTCAGTTTTTTATGAAATAAAGCATTGGAAAGTGACCATAAATTAATTGAGTGTTGTCAGTAAATAATTCTGCAATCTGGAGCATCTCACTTAACAATCAAATGTTGAATACATTAACCATGCAGTTTATTTTTACATACACACAGTACCTTATGCAATAAATATATTTTAGTAGAACACATGTACTTATACAGTACATAGAACACTAAGTTCAAAGATGTTACACTGTATGCTAAACTGTTGAATAGAATCTGTCCAATTATGTGTTTAAACAAAACAGATTATCAAGTCTTTTAATATAACTCATACAAAAAGTAGTTGTTTAACAGAAATAAACAATGCTTCACAGCTGTGAATATTTTCAAAAAACTTTACATATAAAATTACTGAAATGGCATATATAATGTAATGTGAAAACACAGAAAGTCCCCAAAGATGATAAAGTTTTAATCATGTGAGTTTCTTTTGTCACTGGTGCATATAGTACAACTTAGGGGATATCTGCCCCATTCACCACCACCTACTGGAAAGCAACTCACTAAAATTGATGGCCCCTTTTTTACAGAATGTCAAAAGAATTGTATTGCTATAATCTGCATGACTGCATTATGGATCTATCAATATCTTGGTAACCCATGCGCTCCCAAGTGTGATTAAAATATCTGTAGGAACAATGAGCTCTTAGTGTTCTTTTTTATTAAAAAATGTAATTAAAACCAACAATTTGTGCACTCACATTATCAATGTACGCAAAGTACTATGTAAATCAGTATAGGAGGTCAAACAGCAACAAAGATTCTCAGGACACAATCCAATACCAGGATATTCCAATGCCAATGGTAGAGAGATCCTATCTCTATTTAGGGTTTTTGTAATAAACCTTTTAATAATGGCTATGGGACTAGGTCGTGCTTCAGTAAGGAGAGAAACTCTTTTTATTTCCTAGACTGTTTTGGAAGAATCCAGACCACTGTCTCATGTAGTGAGAACATAAGCCAAGTATATTAAATGTAATGAATATTTATCAGAAACCATGAATCAGACTGAGACAGAAGTACAGTTAAAACACACATGTTTATTGATAATAAAAAAAGGTAAACGGAGTAAACATAGTCAAAACATAGCCAGGAGTTCAGGAACCAGAACAGATAGTCAGACAAGCCCAAACATCAGGGAGCCAGAGAACAGCATAGTAGAACAGCAAGCAGGGTCTGGAGCCAGAAGGGATGTTAGCCAAGCAAATCTTTAACAGGAACACAGGAGAGCGTCTCTAGAAATGTGATCAAGGTGAAGGCAGAGATCATCTGGACTGGACGGCTTAAGTAGGCAGGACTGATGAGCAGGATATCATCAATAGGTGAGTCACTGTGGAGAGATAAAAGCTTTTAGCCGACAGCTGAGCGGCCAGCCCAGGGAAGGAAGGGCTGAGCCCAGCCCTGACAATATGTACATGTCCATTTTACAGTAAGAAGGAAAGTGCTAAATTGTTTACAGTTCAGGATACATTGATATCATTTTTCTCATTTATGCAAAGAAGTGATTATTATATGCCATACTCCTCATAAATACCAGTCAAACCCACTTCTGTAAACCTCTATACCTCCAAAACTGTAAATTTCCACAGAACAGGCTCATTTTTGAGTCACAACAACCTTATTTGAGAAAGATAATCCAGAGTCTCCCAGAGTCTCTCTTGCTTGTTCCCACATAACAAACTATACCTTCCACACATTCACACAATTGTGTGTGTAGCACTACCCCTGAAGGAGCTGCTGATAAATATTCAATTTTGCACCCTGCCTCTCAACCCCAAGAAGGGTCTCAACCCCTCTGGCATACCTGTATAGTGATGTGAGTGTGGGACCCAGCAGTAAAGAGAACATAGTAATTATACACTATACAGTATATTTACCGTAACCTTGGAACCCGTCACTTCACCAGCTGTAATAATAGATAGACACTCACACAGAATATCAATTAACCATTCAGAAAGTTTACTGAAATGGAAATTGAAACACAAGGAACAGTGTGATAACCTAAAGTTAATAAATGACAACAGATAACAGACAATGTATATATGAAACCGTAGCTTTAATGTTCACCATAGAGAGTATATGCAGACAGGTGCACAGTGGGACAAGTACCCAATATCCTTCAAAACTTATATTAAGCACCTTACCACTGAAACCTCAAAGCACACACCAGATCTGCAGTATAATGTCATGAACATGCAACAGTACAATGCAATGTATATATCGTGTACTCAAGGGCTCCCCCTAGGTTGTAATGCAATGTTCCAAATGCAAAGTAAACTGTGATGCTTTGTAGAAGATGAATAAAGTTCCTTGTCTTCAGAATCTTCAGCTAGCTTATGTATTAGACTGCAGTATTTGTAAATCCAAACAGGGCAACAAGTAGAAAGCAAACTGTAGGATAAGTGATGCGCTGGTAATTGTGTACTTGCAAATATAAGGCACTTATAATACTTCCTCCTTAGCAGCGGGTATAGTTCAGTATTGACCTTATAGCACAGAGAAACAAATCCTAAAGTTCCACTGTATGCAGCCTGTATGCAGCCTGTGAATAAATGAGATCAGACTCTCCTCCTGGCGTCTCAGTCTGGCGAAAGATGGCTCCGCCATGCTGTATTGCTCCTCCGGATAGCTGAGGTGCAGATGACTTCAAATGCTCCAAAGCGCAGACCGATCCTCCTGCTCAATCAGCAGGGCCATTCACAAGGATCCCTTTGGGGCGGGTGATCTGCTCTCCGCTGTAGGCCGCAGGCTCTTCCAGCCCTGGGCACACACACAGACCTCTTGCTGTGTGTTGACTAGTGTCCAGAGACACCGAAAACCTGCCACGCCTGTACTTTTATCTCCTTACCCAGCAGGCTGTTCTGTGACTTGGCATTCTGGGTAGGTGAACTGGGCATTGTGGGTCAGTAGTTCCCAGATTGATTTAGCACAAGAGTCACTTCTTCATTAAACTACATCTCCCACAATGCTTTGTAACGCTGCTTCACAGAAATTGTTCACAGAAACTAAAAAGGACACTAGAGGGAGCCAAACTCTTACTTAACATGATAACTTGGGTAGCAAAACCCCTGTGCTACATGTGTATGAACTCTCTACAAGGTTGGAAGAGCTCAAGAGAAACAAGACCCTAACCACGGGGACTGTAACATGTCTGAAGCAATGTTCAAAATTCCTCAAAACAAAATCTTACTATCATTATGAAAAATTACACTTTTTGTATTAAGGGGAGTCAGACAAGAATAGTTTTATACCCTATTTAAGTTTCCATCATCACCAGAGGATTAATAACATTCCATGTGGGCAGTTCACTAGGATTAGGAGAAAATGTCATTATGTTACTGGTTCCTAAAGGCTAGACAGGTTGAAAGCTTAAAAAAAGAAAAAAGAATATAATGAAGTATTCTTAGATAATAAAATCTAAAAGTTGGCTGCCTTGGAGAGATATTATATACTGTATTTATCGGCGTATAACACGCACTTTTTCCCCCTTAAAATCAGGGGAAAATAGTGTGTGTGTGTTATACGCCAAATGGCTGCTTCGAAGAAGGAGGGAACAAGCGCCGCCGAAATAAACAGAGCCGAATCTCCTGTGTACTCAGCTCTGCTCGCAGTCATGCTCAGTCCCCCTCCTAGCATTGATGTCCCGCCATTGGACCGGTGTCATGTCCATCATAAGAGCCAGGCCAAGAGGTGGGACTGGGACTGGGCGGGACTGCAAGCAGAGCTGAGTACACGGGAGATCCAGCTCTGTTTATTTCAGCAATAATAAGGCTGCAGATGCACACTGATTATGCTGCAAAGAGGGGCAAGACTGCAGATGGGCGCTGATCATGCTGCAATGATGGGCAAGGCTGCAGATGGGCACTGATCATGCTGTAATAATGGGCAAGTCTGCAGATGGGCACTGATCAGACTACAATGATTGGCAAGGCTGAAGATGTGCACTGATCAGATTGCAATGATTGGCAAGGCTGCAGATGGGCCCTGATCAGACTGCAATGATTGGCAAGGCTGCAGATGGGCACTGATCAGGCTGCAATGATGGGCAAGGCTGCAGATGGGCACTGATCAGACTGCAATGATTAGCAAGACTGCAGATGGGCACTGATCAGACTGCAATGATTGGCAAGGCTGCAGATGGGCACTGATTATGCTGCAATGATGGGCAAGGCTGCAGATGGGCACTGATCATGCTGCAATAATGGGCAAGGTTGCAGATGAGCCCTGATCATGATGCAATGATGGGCAAGGCTGCAGATGGGCACTGATCGTGCTGCAATGATGGGCAAGGCTACAAATGGGCACTGATCAGACTGCAATGATTGGCAAGGCTGCAGATGGACACTGATCAGGCTGCAATGATGGGCAAGGCTGCAGATGGACACTGATAAGGCTGCATTGATAGGCACTGACCCTTATTTTGCTTCAAAAATCTTTATTTAAAATGGAAGTTTTTTTTCCTGAAACTTCCCTCTTAAAATTAAGGTGCGTGTTATATGCCTGTGCATGTTATATGCCGATAAATACGGCAATTAAATACTAAGTGAAGAATGATAGTGAATGGAAAAGATTTATATGAGCACTATTTATTTACAGTAGTACAATACTCAATTAACCACCTCAGCTCTGAAAGGTTTTACCCCCTTCATGACAGGCCATTTTTTGCTATTTAGCACTGTACCTACTTTAACTGGTAATTAGAAAAATTTACATTTTTTTTCTCACAAATAGAGCTTTCTTTTGGTGGTATTTGATCATAGGTGTTTTTTTTTTTTTTTTATTTTTTATTAGATAAACAAAAAAATTATGAAAATTTAGAAAAAAATCAAAAATGTACTTTCTGCTAAAAACCATATCCACCAAACACATTTAAGAAAATCAAATTTCATCATAAATGTTGACCACAATTTATTTAGCTTTATGTCTTTGGTAAAACAAAAATCCCAATAAGTGTATATTGATTGGTTTGCATGAAAGTTATAGCTTCTACAAACTATGGTATATACAGTCAGGTCCATAAATATTGGGACATTGACACATTTCTATTCTTTTTGGCTCTATGCACCACCACAATGGATTTGAAATGAAACAGACAAGATGTGCTTTAACTGCAGACTTTCAGCTTTAATTTGAGGGTATTTACATCCAAATCAGGTGAACGGTGTAGGAATTACAACAGTTTGTATAGAATTGAATTGTGTCGATGTCCCAATATTTATGGACCTGACTGTATACACTGGAATTTTTTATACTACTAATGGTGGTGATCAGCAACTTATAATGGGACTGCAAAAGTGTGGTGGACAATCTGACACTAACTGACACTGAATGAGAACTGACTAACTGCCACTGACATCAATACTATACACCATCACTGTACTAATGACACTGGCTGGAAAAGGGTTAAAGTGGTTGTAAACTCTTTTATTAATTTTTGCCTACAGGTAAGCTTACAATAAAGCTTACCTGTAGGTTAAATTAATTCTCCTAAACGTGCACTGATTAGGAGCTAGTTGGCTCCATTCACAAAACCAGATCACATGTGGTATGTAGAAATAAATATCACATGCAATCCTGAAACTGACAATTCACTATAGCATTTTGCGGTATTTACTGTAAAAGGTGGAAAACTCTTGGTAAATACCACATGAACAGGCGTCAAACTCAATTCACAGGAGGTAATAAATAATGCATAAATAAATAATGACTTTAGTCTGTGATACAAATATGTTCATCAGAAATGTGGTCATCAATTTCCCAGGACTTGTTCACAATGCTCACATAATTAAGGCAATCACAACTCTACCACCATTTTGACATTAACAGAATAATGCCCCACCATATACCAAAGACTGAACCCTGAGATTGAAATGTTAACCAGCCTCATTGTTTAAGGGGAAGAGCACTACCATGCTATAAGAATTTACAATGAATTTATGTTTGCAGTTTGAAAGTGAACTATTGACATATTTGTAAATTTCTGTACAGCTTGATATGTGCTTTAAAACACTATTTGGCTAGGTCTATATACAAAATACCATGCTTAGCCAAGAATGATCACAATTCCCTTGAAAAAATAGTAGTGTCACTAAAACTTTACCCTTTGCTTGGTCACTGTACCTTGATATATGGAAGCACCTTTTTGCAATACTTCCCATCAGATTATAAAAATTGAAATAGAGAAAAATCTCTGCACAACAGACTAAATGTTATTGAAGGGTTGGAGGGGGTTAGAACTGCTGCCTCTACTAATTACTACCACTAGGTGGAGCAATGATACATAATAAGAAAACAAAGTAGATATGGCGCTGTTCTGCTGCTATCGCATAGTGGTATAAGATTATATGGGGTGTTTGCTTTGAAAAATCCTAGAGACTAAGAAGATATTACACCGTGTATTGATAAGTATTGCCAAAGTGTATAAACCAACCAAAAATTACTTTACATTAAAGCTAAAACCAAACAAAGCAAGTGATTCCTAGTGCAAAAAAAATCCATATATCCGTTAAGGATAAATTACTAAGCAAAATTGTGATACTTGCTGAACCAATCTAAAGTGCAATTGCAAATGATATGCTTACATAAAACTTTCCAAAGTGCTAATTATTAAAAGCACCAAACAAGCAGATTTCCTAAGTCGACATTTCTATATTGTCCATCCATATAACAAGTGAAAAAAACATCAAAAAACCAAGACTGCTGGATGATGAAAATATGAAAGTGAATAAATGAAAATAAAAATAAAAAATAAAAAATGAAAATAAAAAGGTAATACAATAAAAATAAAAAAATAAAAATAAAAATAACGATAATATTATTGGATTTTAAATTATAAAGTGCTCTTGTGCCTGTGAAGGAAATCCTCTTTATAGTCAGATGGACTTTTCAGTGAGTGAACACACCGTGCACCGTGTTTCAAACTATCCAGATGATGTCGGAGTGAGGAAATGCATAGGGTGGAGTCAACTTACGTCTTTGCATCACTTTCTGTCACAAGCATTGGTGTCAGCAACAAATGCCTTTGTTAATGCTACCGTATGTGAATACTTTTCCATGCGTTTGTTAATAAAATAGTTTGAAACAGTATCACACTATTTAGGCTCTCTCTCTCTCTTCCATGGTATACAACTATAATGGAATCTCCTCATAGCCAGCACTAAGGACGGTCTTCTTTCATTATTGCTACACAGTGGCACATACTGTGGATGCTTTTAACCCCAGTAGGGGGAGAAGAATATGGTGAGTGCAGCTGCAATAGGAACACGAATTAAGATATGCACGGTGTGTTCACTCACTGAAAAGTCCATCTGACTATAAAGAGGATTTCCTTCATGGGCACAAGAGCACTTTATAATTTAAAATTCAATATTATTATCGTTATTTTTATTTTTATATTTTTATTTTTATTTTATTACCTTTTTATTTTTATTTTTTATTTTTTATTTTTATTTTCATTTATTCACTTTCATATTTTCATCATCCAGCAGTCCTGTTTTTTTTATGTTTTTTTTTCACTTGTTATATGGATAATAGACACTATAGAAATGCAGACCTAGGAAATCTGCTTGTTTGGTGCTTTTAATAATTAGCACTTTGGAAAGTTTTATGTAAGCATATCATTTGCAATTGCACTTTAGATTGGTTCAGCAAGTATCACAATTTTGCTTAGTAATTCCTCCTTAACGGTTATACGGATTTTTTTGCACCAGGAATCACTTGCTTTGTTTGGTTTTAGCTTTAATGTAAAGTAATTTTTGGTTGGTTTATACACTTTGGTAAAACTTATCAATACATGGTGTAATATCTTCTTAGTCTCTAGGATTTTTCAAAGGAAACACCCTATATATTTTTATACCACTATGTGATAGCAGCAGAACAGCGCCATATCTACTTTGTTTTCTTATTATAGATTATAAAGATTGTCACAAAAACCTGCAAGACAAAGGCATAATGATCTAGTATGCATAACATACTTACCGTAGATCGGAGCCCCCGCAGCAGTTCTTGTACCCCGCTCTGGCCGGCGACGACACTCCAGGAATTACTTCCGGGTATTTGTTGTCTGCAGATCCCCTGATATTCTGGGTTTTGTTGTGGCTTAGTATGATGTGACACTCTGTGTATCCTGCTGATAGACTCTGTCCCTTCCACAGCCCCTTCCTGCAGCAGCTAGAGTCTATAACACTCCCCTCTGTAGTCTTTCAGACTCTGCAAATGATGTAACTTCCTTCACAGCTCTGATGGTGGGTGGGACTGAATACATCCTGATTAACATGCAATCCCACCCAGTCACACCTACAAGAAGAGTCCAAATCTCCCACCTCACAGATAACAGCATTATTCAAGAAGGAAACCACTTTATACACAGCCTATTCTGAAAGCTAGCTGTACTGCTGCTGGGCAGTAGGGATGAGCTTCGAGTTCGAGTCGAACTCATGTTCGACTCGAACATTGGCTGTTCGCAAGTTCGCCGAACAGCGAACAATTTGGGGTGTTCGCGGCAAATTCGAATGCCGCGGAACACCCTTTAAAAGTCTATGGGAGAAATCAAAAGTGCTAATTTTAAAGGCTAATATGCAAGTTATTGTCATAAAAAGTGTTTGGGGACCTGGGTCCTGCCCCAGGGGACATGGATCAATGCAAAAAAAAGTTTTAAAAACGGCCGTTTTTTCAGGAGCAGTGATTTTAATAATGCTTAAAGTCAATCAATAAAAGTGTAATATCCCTTTAAATTTCGTACCTGGGGGGTGTCTATAGTATGCCTGTAAAGGGGCGCATGTTTCCCGTGTTTAGAACAATCTGACAGCAAAATGACATTTCGAAGGAAAAAACTCATTTAAAACTACCCGCGGCTATTGCATTGCCGACAATACACATAGAAGTTCATTGATAAAAACGGCATGGGAATTCCCCAAAGGGGAACCCCGAACCAAAATGAAAAAAAAAAAAAAAAAGACGTGGGAGTCCCCCTAAATTCCATACCAGGCCCTTCAGGTCTGATATGGATATTAAGGGGAACCCCGGCCAAAATTAAAAAAAAAAAAATGACGTGGGGTTCCCCCTAAATTCAATACCAGACCCTTCAGGTCTGGTATGGATTTTAAGGGGAACCCCGCGCCAAAAAAAAAAAAAAAAAAACGGCGTGGGGTCCCCCCAAAAATCCATACCAGACCCTTATCCGAGCACGCAACCTGGCAGGCCGCAGGAAAAGAGGGGGGGACGAGAGTGCAGCCCCCCCTCCCTCCTGAACCGTACCAGGCCACATGCCCTCAACATTGGGAGGGTGCTTTGGGGTAGCCCCCCAAAACACCTTGTCCCCATGTTGATGAGGACAAGGGCCTCATCCCCACAACCCTGGCTGGTGGTTGTGGGGGTCTGCGGGCGGGGGGCTTATCGGAATCTGGAAGCCCCCTTTAACAAGGTGACCCCCAGATCCCGGCCCCCCCGTGTGAAATGGTAAGGGGGTACTTATACCCCTACCATTTCACGAAAAAAGTGTCAAAAATGTTAAAAATGACAAGAGACAGTTTTTGACAATTCCTTTATTTAAATGCTTCTTCTTTCTTCTATCTTCCTTCATCTTCTGGTTCTTCTGGTTCTTCCTCCGGCGTTCTCGTCCAGCATCTCCTCCGCGGCGTCTTCTATCTTCTTCTCCTCGGGCCGCTCCGCACCCATGGCATGGGGGGGAGGCTCCCGCTCTTCTCTTCTTCTTTTCTTCTCTTCTTCATTTTCTTCTCCGGGCCACTCCGCAATCCATGCTGGCATGGAGGGAGGCTCCCGCTGTGTGACGGCGCTCCTCGTCTGACAGTTCTTAAATACCGGGGGACGGGGCCACCCGGTGACCCCGCCCCCCTCTGACGCACGGGACATGACGGGACTTCCCTGTGGCATTCCCCGTGACGTCACAGGGAAGTCCCGTCAAGTCACCGTGCGTCAGAGTGGGGCGGGGTCACCGGGTGGCCCCGCCCCCCCCCCGTTATTTAAGAACTGTCAGACGAGGAGCGCCGTCACACAGCGGGAGCCTCCCTCCATGCCAGCATGGATTGCGGAGCGGCCCGGATAAGAAAATGAAGAAGAGAAGAAAAGAAGAAGAGAAGGAGCCTCCCCCCATGCCATGGGTGCGGAGCGGCCCGAGGAGAAGAAGATAGAAGACGCCGCGGAGGAGATGCTGGACGAGAACGCCGGAGGAAGAACCAGAAGAGCCAGAAGAACCAGAAGAACCAGAAGATGAAGGAAGATAGAAGAAAGAAGAAGCATTTAAATAAAGGAATTGTCAAAAACTGTCTCTTGTCATTTTTAACATTTTTTACACTTTTTTCGTGAAATGGTAGGGGTACTTATGTACCCCCTTACCATTTCACACAGGGGGGGGGCCGGGATCTGGGGGTCACCTTGTTAAAGGGGGCTTCCAGATTCCGATAAGCCCCCCGCCCGCAGACCCCCACAACCACCGGCCAGGGTTGTGGGGATGAGGCCCTTGTCCTCATCAACATGGGGACAAGGTGTTTTGGGGGGCTACCCCAAAGCACCCTCCCAATGTTGAGGGCATGTGGCCTGGTACGGTTCAGGAGGGAGGGGGGGCCGCACTTTCGTCCCCCCCTCTTTTCCTGCGGCCTGCCAGGTTGCGTGCTCGGATAAGGGTCTGGTATGGATTTTTGGGGGGACCCCACGCCGTTTTTTTTTTGGCGCGGGGTTCCCCTTAAAATCCATACCAGACCTGAAGGGTCTGGTATGGAATTTAGGGGGAACCCCACGTCATTTTTTTTTTTTAATTTTGGCCGGGGTTCCCCTTAATATCCATACCAGACCTGAAGGGCCTGGTATGGAATTTAGGAGGACTCCCACGTCATTTTTTTTTAAATTTTGGTTTGGGGTTCCCCTTTGGGGAATTCCCATGCCGTTTTTATCAATGAACTTCTATGTGTATTGTCGGCAATGCAATAGCCGCGGGTAGTTTTAAATAAGTTTTTTCCTTCAAAATGTCATTTTGCTGTCAGACTGTTCTAAACACAGGAAACATGCGCCCCTTTACAGGCATACTATAGACACCCCCCAGGTACGAAATTTAAAGGGATATTACACTTTTATTGTTTGACTTTAAGCATTATTAAAATCACTGCTCCTGAAAAAACGGCCGTTTTTAAAACTTTTTTTGCATTGATCCATGTCCCCTGGGGCAGGACCCAGGTCCCCAAACACTTTTTATGACAATAACTTGCATATAAGCCTTTAAAATTAGCACTTTTGTTTATTCATGTTCGTGTCCCATAGACTTTAACGGTGTTCGCGAGTTCGAACGAACTTTTTTCCTGTTCGCATGTTCTGGTGCGAACCGAACAGGGGGGTGTTCGGCTCATCCCTACTGGGCAGGATTTAATGGATCACAATCAGAATTAGTTCCTTCCCAGTTAAATACGCCAACCACTGTAAACATGGAGAGTGCCACCTCTCAGTTCCCGCCATACCATAGCCCTTCCTCTGTAATCTTGCAGTAAGCCATTATTCTTTGACAAGCTGCAAGAAATGATACAGGAGGAGGTACGACACCGTTCACCACCCACATGAAGGCCCAGAAACACCTCCAGTAACCCTGGGACCCACATCAACTCCCAGAACTCCCATCAACTCCCAGAACTGGTAAGTGACTCTCATAGCCCGTCCTCAAGCTATAGAAGCTTAAAGGATCATGGTACATGAAGTATCAGGGCTGAAAAAGGGAGGAAGCAGGAAGTCAGAGAACTTTGAAATTTAACCAGGAGAAGGAGTCACATCACAGACACAGAAACCTGCTGTATACAACTAAAGGAGGTAAGTTACACACAAACTGACAGTGGGGATGTGATTCATTTACATGCACAATTCATCTGTTATTTTGGGGAGGAAAAGCTGTAGTACTTCTTTAAGGTAAAAAAAACATTCTCTGTGCAGCTCTCCCCCTTGGCTCAATCTCAATCTAGCGATGTGCACAAGAGCAGCAGCTTTCCTGGCTATATCACTCCTCATTGGCTCAGACACAGTAGCAGGTACCATTGGCTCCTACTACTGACAATCAGAGACAGTGAAGAGGGAATGGGGTGGGGTCTAGCCACACTCTGTGTGTCAAAGGGCACACAGAGCTGGCTCGGAGCGAACGGCATGATTGCCCCAAGAGCAAATGGCTTGCTAAGGTGGGCACTCTCCATGGGGGAGGAGACAGTAGCACTGTCAGGGGACACAGAGGAGGATCAGGGCTGCTCTGTGCAAAACCTTTGCACAGAGTATGTAAGAATGATATGTACTGTATGTTACTTAAGAAATACATGCATTTACAATCACTTGATTTTTTTTTTTTTTACAGAACTGACTATTGCTTGGCATTTATACATACAAGCTAAAAAGTCAGAGCAGTCACTTTCAAACTGAATTCCACAAAAGCCCACTAGTATCATTTATAAATGTTTTGAAGTGATATTAATGAATTATGTTGTTTTTATTTTTAGACACATGAATTCAGCTTCTGTGTTTTTTTTCTTTTTGTGTAATCATATATGTGTGGGCTGGGCAGGACTTAGGGTGGTGGGGGCCCTGGGCTTGAGTTATTTTCAGGCCCTACCTTCTATACATATGCATAGCTCTATAAAGCAGAAATAGAAAAGGACAAGGTGTGCCAAACTCAGTGCAGTATTAAAGAACTTCTGTTTAATTGAACAAGACAAAACAGCCAAATGGCTACTCACAAAAGTAGATAATATATAAGCGTATAAGTGGGGGATACTGTACTGGTATTCATCCTGGGTCCACGATTAATAAAAGCAATAAAAATTGATAAAATAATAATTACCGTATTTATCGGCGTATAACACGCACCACAAGGAGGGAATTTTAGGGAAAAAAACTTTTAGGAGAAAAGTTTAAGAAAAAAAACTTACATTTAAATGCCCATCAATGCAGCCTTATCAGTGTCCATCTGCAGCCTTGTCAGTGTCAATGCAGCCTTGCCCAGTGTCAGTGTAGCCTTGCCCCAGTGTCATTTGCAGACTTGTCAGTGTAGCCTTGATCCAGTGTCATTGCTGCCTTGTCATTGCAGCCTTTCAGTTTAAAAATGGCGCCGGCGAGATACAGAGTTGGCTTTTGGCCGCTCTCGGCGGCTCTCGGTGGCTTTTGGCATCTTTCGGCACCTTTGGCCGCTCTCGGCCACTCTAGGCGGCTTTTAGCGGCTTTCGGCTGCTCTCGGCGGTTTTCGGCCGCTCTCAGTGGCTTTCGGAACGGGCGGGGCCCCGTCAAGCCTAATGGAAAGTCCGGCCCTGTGTGTGGGTATTGTATCTGGTAAGATCAATGTGCTGATACATCTTTCAGCACAGAAAGGATTGGTCTTAAGAGCAGAAGTAGGTAAACAAACAAGGGGCATGTTTACAGAACTGGTTGGTGTTCCTGGGTGGGTTATTGGGTTTACCGGCAGTTGTCACAGTTTTGTATGAGAGAATTCTAAGAACAGAACACCACTTCAGTGTCTAGATTTTGACTATAAAAACAAATGTATTATGTATTTTTAAAGAGAATTGTTTACTCTGCTAAGGGCCTGTTTTATATTTTTGTGCTTTTAACATTAAATACATTCACTTTGTAAAATAAATCCAGGGCCGGTGCTACCACTAGGTGGACTAGACAGCCGCCTAGGACCCACTGTCACCAAGGGCCCAACTACGGCTGCCATATACACAGCTTTCCATGTGGAGAATTCAGATGACACAGCCTTGCCCTTGTGTGTAGAGCCAGGTGTCAGTCTGAGAGGACTGACAAACACAAGGAGGGGGGAGGAGTGCGGAGACGGCGCAGATCAGTCACTGGGGAAAGCAGAAGATTTTTCATAGAGCCGCTCCGCACTGTATGGGAGAGATCTGTGCTCTCCTCCTACCAACAATACACAGAGCAGCCTGGAAGTGTCCTCACCAGCTCCAGGTCACTGCGCAGCAGGTTGGAAGCAGAGGATGTAGGTGAATGCTCGGTTCTGGTACACATGCTGTTACTGAAGCTGATATCACTGATCAGTGCTGTGCAGGGTGGTCAGTGTGTTGGCTCTCTTTATGTTTCTTTCTTCTGCTGGTGACCACCCACAGAAAACACTGCCTACAGGTCAGGCTGCTGCCCACTAGTCCCCATTAGGGATGAGCCGAACACCACTCGGTTCGGTTCGCACCAGAACCTGTGAACGGACCAAAAATTCACACGAACATTAGAACCCCATTGACGTCTATGGGACTCGAACGTTCGAAATCAGAAGTGCTCATTTTAAAGGCTAATTTGCATGGTATTGTCCTAAAAAGGGTTTGGGGACCCGGGTCCTGCCCCAGGGGACATGTATCAATGCAAAAAAAACTTTTAAAAACTGGTGTTTTTTCGGGATTTTAATGATGCTTAACGTAAAAAAAAAGTGAAATATTCCTTTAAATATCGTACCTGGGGGGTGTCTATAGTATGTCTGTAAAGTGGCGCGTGTTTCCCGTGCTTAGAACAGTCCCTGCACAAAATGTCATTTTTAAAGGAAAAAAAGTCATTTAAAACTGCTTGCGGCTTTAATGTAATGTCGGGTCCTGGCAATATGGATGAAAATCAGTGAGACAAACGGCATGGGTACCCCCAAGTCCATTACCAGGCCCTTTGGGTCTTGTATGGATATTAAGGGGAAACTCGCACCAAAATTAAAAAAGGAAAGGTGTGGGCCCCCCAGGCCCTATATATTCTGAACAGCAGTATACAGGCGGTGCAAACAAGACAGGGACTGCAGGTTTGTTGTTAAGTAGAATCTGTTTGTAATTTTGAACTGGTATATTTTTAACGTGTTTAGCTCCAGCCAAAAAATCTATTTTAAGCTTTTTGGAAAACCTAGGGAAGGGTTATCACCCTTGTGACATTTGTTTTGCTGTCTGTGCTCCTCTTCAGAAGATTTCACCTCACTTTTTGTCCCAATGACAAATGTTTTTTGAAAATCTGGGGTTTTTTGTGAAACAAGGATTGGTGATAGAGCATCAGTGTACAGGAGAGAATTTCCCTTCCTAGGGGTAGATTTCATCTCACTTCCTGTTGTCTCCTTCCGTTTGCAAGTGGGAGTCATTTGTAAGTTGGATGTTTGAAAGTAGGGGCCTGCCCTATATACTCAGCAGAAATTTGGGCCTTAGGTGTTGTTGTGGCCTCAACACTGTAAGCCCTCACAGGGCACTGCTGTGAAATATTAGATCAAGAATTGTAATTACATGCCCCTGTTGAACAGGGGCAGAAAAATTGGGCCTTAGGCACTGGTGCTGGTGCCACAACACTGGAACCCCTCACAGATACTCTAGTTGGAGTGCAGGAACTAGCCCCGTTGCAAAGAATTGCATCAAAAATTGTAATTACATGCCCCTGTTAAACAGGGGCTGAAAAATTGGGCCTTAGGCACTGGTGCTGGTGCCACAACACTGCAGCCCCTCACAGATACTCTAGTTGGAGCTCAGGAACTGGCCCTGCTGCAAAGAATTGCATCAAAAATTGTAATTACATGCCCATGTTAAACAGGGGCTGAAAAATTGTGCCTTAGGCACTGGTGCTGGTGCCACAACACTGCAACCCCTCACAGATACTCTAGTTGGAGCGCAGGAACTAGCCCTGCTGCTGGGGCTGAAAAATTGGGCCTTAGTCACTGGTGGCGGGACTGGCGGCACCCAGAACCAAAAATGTTCTTACAAGCTATCATCATGATCATTGAGGAGGAAGAGGATAATTACTCAGTATAACAGGATAGTCACTCAGCATCAGCATAGGCAGTCTTTGAAGGGATCTGACATTTCAAAAAAATGTATTCGGTTACATCAGCATCAGGTGTTTGGTAGCTGGTGGTGATCCAAGACTGATTCATTTTTATGAAGGTCAGTCGATCGACCGAGTCGGTGGACAGACGCACCCTGTGATCAGTTACAAAGCCTTCAGCAGCACTGAATGTGCGTTCCGAAAGAATGCTGGATGCAGGACAGGCCAGTAGCTCAATTGCATACTGTGCAAGCTCTGGTCAGTGATCCATCCTCAAGACCCAGTAACCCAGAGGATTTTCGGTGGTAAAGGTGTCCAAGTCAGATCTTGCCCCTAGGTATTCCTGCACCATGTAAAACAGACGCTGGTGATGGTTGCTGGAACTGATCATACCTTGGACCTGCAGACTAAAAAATTGTCTGAACGTATCGGTCAGACGGCCAACTTCTCCACCTCTCCTTCTTTGACTGACTGAAGCCTCAGCAACACGTTGTCCAGAAACAGGAGTTTGTAACCTTTCTGCAAGGCCTCCCGAAGATGTTTCATCCTCTGCTCCCTCTGCGACAGCAAGATAAGGTCCGCAACCTTACCCTTGTAACGTGGATCAAGGAGGGTTGCCAGCCATTAACAATCCCCCCTCCTTGATACCACAATTACGAGGATCCTTCCGCAGGCTTTTCAGGATCAGGGAGGCCATGCAGCGTAGGTTTGCTGAGACATTTGGTTCGGAGTCCTCTGGGTCACTAAGGATGACATGATCCGCACCCACCTCCTCCCAACCACTTACAAGTCCATGTGTTTCTTGGGACTGTAAATGATCCCTTAAAGGCTGCTGCTGATGCTGAGTGCCAGGCTCCACCATACTGACACAATCCTCCTCCTCCTCGTCCTCTTCCTGTGTGATCGGCGGGCACGCAGGAACACTGTCTGGATAAAGAGGGCCTTGAGAGCTAAGGAAGTCCTCCTCTTCCTGCCTCTGTTCTGCCTCAAGTGCCCTGTCCATTATTCCACGCAGCGTGTGCTCCAACAGGTGGACAAGGGGGACAGTGTCACTGATTCATGCACTGTCACTGCTCACCATTCTCGTGGCCTCCTCAAATGGTGACAGGACAGTGCATGCATCCCTGATCATGGCCCACTGATGTGGGGAAAAAACAAGCTCCCCTGACCCTGTCCTGTGCCATAGTCGCACAGGTACTCATTGATGGCCCTCTGCTGCGTGTGCAGCTGCTGCAGCATGGCCAACGTTGAGTTCCACCTGGTGGGCATGTCACAGATTAGGCGGTTCTTGGGCAGGTTAAATTCCTTTTGGAGGTCTGCCAGCCGAGCACTGGCATTATATGACCAATGGAAATGCACACAGACTTTCCTGGCCTGCCTCAGGACATCCTGTAAGCCCGGGTACCTGCCCAAGAACTGCTGCACCACCAAGTTAAGGACATGAGCCAAACAGGGCACATGGGTCATTTGTCCCTGTCGGAGGGCTGAGAGGAGATTGGTGCCATTGTCGCAAACCACCATTCCTGCCTTAAGTTGGTGTGGCGTCAACCACCTCTGAACCTGCCCCTGCAGAGCTGACAGAACTTCTGCCCCAGTGTGGCTCCTGTCCCCCAAGTACACCAGCTCAAGCACCACATGGCATCTTTTGGCCTGCATACTTGAGTAGCCCCTTGAACGCCTACGGAGCATCGCTGGTTCCGAGGACAAAGCACAGGAAGAGGCCATGGAGGAAGAAGAAGAGGAGGGGGTGAAGGAGAAAGGTGTGTCAGAATCATTAGTAGTGGCATTTTGGAGGCGTGGTGGTGGAACAACCTCCAACACTACTGCACCTTGTCCTGCATCCTTCCCAGCTGCCAGCAGAGTCACCTAATGCACCATGAAACTTAGGTAACGTCCCTGTCCATGCCTGCTGGACCATGAGTCAGCGGTAATATGCAGGTCTGGTATGGATATTAAGGGGCACCCCGGCCAAAATATTTTTTAAAAATAGTGTGGGGTCCCCCTCAAAATCTATACCAGACCCCTCAGGTCTGGTATGGATTTTAAGGGGAGCCCCGCGCCAAAATTATTAAAAAAAACAGCGTGGGGTCCCCCCAAAAATCCATACCAGACCCTTAACTGAGCACGCAACCTGGAAGGCCACAGGAAAAGAGGGGGGGATGAGAGAGCGCCCTCAACATTGGGAGGGTGCTTTGGGGTAGCCCCCCAAAACACCTTGTCCCCATGTTGATGGGGACAAGGGCCTCATCCTCACAACCATGGCCGGTGGTTGTGGGGGTCTGCGGGCAGGGGGCTTATCAGAATCTGGAAGCCCCCTTTAACAAAGGGGACCCCCAGATCCCGGCCCTCCCCCCTGTGTGAAATGGTAAAGGGGTATCCCTACCATTTCACTAAAAACTGTCAAAAAATTTTAAAAATGGCAAGAGACAGTTTTTGACAATTCCTTTATTTAAATGCTTCTTCTTTCTTCTATCTTCTTTCTTCTATCTTCTATCTTCCTTTGGTTTCTTCCTCCATCTTCTTCCTCTTCTGGTTCTTCTGGTTCTTCCTCCGGTGTTCTCATCCAGCATCTTCCTCCACAGCATCGGCGTCTTCTTCCCTTCTTCTCCTCGGGCTGCTCCGCATCCATGATGGCATGGAGGGAGGCTCCAGTTGTGTGACGCTTCTCTCTTCATCTTCTTGTCTTCTTCTTCTTTTCAGGCTGCTCCGCATCCATGATGGCATGGAGGGAGGCTCCCGCTGTGTGGTACTTCTCCTCTTCTGATGGTTCTTAAATAACATGGGGGCGGACCCACCTGGTGACCCCGCCCCCCTCTGACGCACGGGGACTTGACGGGAATTCCCTGTGGCATTCCCCGTGACGTCAGAAGGGGGCAGGGTTACGTAATGGGTGGCCCTGCCCCCCCCGTTATTTAAGAACCGTCAGAAGAGAAGAAGCGTCACACAGCAGGAGCCTCCCTCCATGCCATCATGGATGCGGAGCGGCCTGAAAAGAAGATGAAGACAAGAAGATGAAGAGAAGAAGATGAAGAGAGAAGCGTCACACAGCGGGAGCCTTCCTCCATGCCATCATGAATGCGGAGTGGCCCGAGGAGAAGAATGGAAGAAGACCCCGACGCTGTGGAGGAAGATGCCCAATGAGAACACTGGAGGAAGAAAAAGAAGAACCAGAAGAACCAGAAGAAGAAGAAGATGGAGGAAGAAATCGAAGGAAGATAGAAGATAGAAGAAAGACGAAAGACGAAAGAAGAAAGAAGAAGCATTTAAATAAAGGAATTGTCAAAAAATGGCTCTTGTCATTTTTAACATTTTTGACAGTTTTTTAGTAAAATGGTCCCTTACCATTTCACACAGGGGGGAGGGCCAGAATCTGAGGGTCCCCTTGTTAAAGGGGGATTCCAGATTCCGATAAGCCCCCCGCCCGCAGACCCCCACAACCACCGGCCAAAGCACCCTCCCAATGTTGAGGGCATGTGGCTGGGTATGGTTCAGGAGGGGGGGCCCTGCCAGGTTGCGTGCTTGGATAAGGGTCTGGTATGGTTTTTTAGGGGGACCCCACGCCATTTTTAAAAAAATTTTGGTGCGGGGTTCCCATTAAAATCCATACCAGACCTAAAGGGTCTGGTATAGATTTTGAGGGGGACGCCACGCCATTTTTTTTTAAATTTTGGCCGGGGTTCCCCTTAATATCCATACCAGACCTGAAGGGCCTGGTATGGAATTTAGGGGGATCCCCCCGTCATTTTTTTTTTAAATTTTGGTTCGGGGTTCCCCTGTGGGGAATTCCCATGCCGTTTTTATCCATGAACTTCTATGTGTTTTGTTGGACCGGCAATTCATTAATAGCCGCGAGTAGCTTTAAATGACTTTTTTTCCTTTGAAATGTCATTTTGCTGTCAGACTGTTCTAAACACGGGAAACATGTGCCCCTTTACAGACATACTATAGACACCCCCCAGGTATGAAATTTAAAGGGATATTACACTTTTATTGTTTCACTTTAAGCATTATTAAAATCACTGCTCCCGAAAAAAGGCTGTTTTTAAAACTTTTTTTTTGCATTGATCCATGTCCCCTGGGGCAGGACCCAGGTCCCCAAACACTTTTAACACTTTTTATGACAATAACTTGCATATAACCCTTAAAATTAGCACTTTTGATTATTCATGGTCGTGTCCCATAGACTTTAACGGTGTTGGCATGTTCGAACAAATTTTTTGCCTGTTCGCATGTTCTGGTACGAACCGAACAGGAGGGTGTTCGGCTCATCCCTAATTGCAAACACATATAGCAGAGGACTCAATGGACACCCCTGATGCACACCCGAGCTGACCACAAAGGGATGCCTGACCCAACCATTAACCAGAGGAAAGCTTTCAGCCCCTTTGTACAAAATCTTGAGCTATATTCATGAAGAAGGAGCCATAAGTACTCATGATTAACCTGATCAAAGGCCTTAGCCTGATCCAATGTCAGCAAAAAATTACCGCAACTAGCAGCCCCACAATGCTGCAAGGCCTCCCGGACAGCTAACACTGCTGAGAAAGTGCTTCTACCTTGGACCGAGCAGTGCTGGTGATGGGATAACAAACTGCCTGCCATTGGTGATAATCGGCAGAAAAAAATCTTTTCCAGTATCTTTCTATCGACATTAAGAAGGCTAATGGGGCACCAATTCCCAATCATCGAAGGATCTTTACCCTTTGACAGAAGGATCACTGCAAATTGCCTCATGGAGGGAGGGAGAGAACCCTCATACAAACAGCCATTAAAAACCTCCGCAAGGTAGGGAGCCAGGATCGTCTTAAAACATTTATAAAATTTGGCTGTCAAACCATATTTTGCCCTGGTGTTTTCTTGATGGCTAGTTTATCAATAGCCTGGATTACCTCATCTGCAGTGATTTCATCTGTCAAATTCATCAAAGGAACACTACCTTCCAGACCTGGTGTAGAGTCCAAAAAAGCCAACATCCTTGTCCGATAAAGGTTTCTTCCTCCCAGGAGATCGGCATAGTATGACCTGACAACCTCCAGGATCCCTGACCTAGAATTCATCAGAGAACCTGTACTGTCCTTCAGGCCATTGACCGTTTTTACTGCTACGCTCTGTTTACAGTTCTGGTGAGGGTTAGGCGAATGGTATTTCCCATAACCCCTCTCCTGAATCAAAGAGGCGTGCCGGTCATATTGATGTCTTCTAAGGAGGAGCTTCACCTCAGAGATCGCCGCAGAATCTCCTCCATTCAAAACAAGGCAATCAAGTTTCCTCCATAAATGTTGGTAGGTGATATACTTATCTTGCTGCTTCTTTCTTCCTATGACCTTGAAAAGCCCAACAGTCCACTGTTTTACAAGCTCCCACCATTCTGACTTGCTGCTGCAAAAGTCTAGGATTATTACCTGTGCTTGAAAAAAATCCTCAAAGGATTGTCTTACGCTCTCTTCTTCCAGGAGGGCCGAATTCAATCTCCAGAATACAGTGATCAGAAAACTCCACTGCCCGACATACAGGTCCCGAAAAAGCAGAGTCTCCCTTTAAAAAAACCTATCTATCCTACTCTGACTATTACCTCGCTGAAAAATGAACCCCGTGCTGTCTGGGCAATGCTTAATGTGCGCATCTACCAGACCTGCTTCCCTAACTATCGCATTGAGAACAAGGGTGTCATAGCCCACCTTATCTCTGAAACCTCTCCTGTCTTTAAACCTAGTAATGGTGTTGAAATCACCTCCAAAGATAACCTGCTGGGCCATAAAAAGAAAAGGCTTAATCTTTGTAAAGTGGCATTTCCTGTCCCGCTTCGTCTGGGGACCATAGATGTTAATCAGGCGCAAGTCCTGCCCCTTCACAGAGGCATCCAAGACCATGCATCTCCCAATCTCTACCTCAATTACCCGCCAGCACGTTACCATACCAGAAAAAAGGACCACGACACCGCTGTAAGGCTCAGCCGCAAGACACCAAAGTGAGGGACCATGTCTCCGCTCCTTCTTTACCAGATTTATATTGGCCAGACTACTCAGATGGGTCTCTTGCAAAAACAAAATGTCAGCATCAAACTCGCTGAGCAAAAATAAGGCCATATGACATGCACTTACTGATCTTAAGCTGGCAACATTAATGGTTGCCACTTTTAATGGAGTGGGAACTGCCATTAGGGTAATTGAGGCAGCCGTTTCTTAGCCTGACTACTCCCTCTCCCTGGAGAACCATAGTTACATAGTTACATAGTAGGTGAGGTTGAAAAAAGACACACGTCCATCAAGTCCAGCCCATGTGTGTGATTATATGTCAGTATTACATTGTATATGCCTGTATGTTGTGGTCGTTGAGGTGCTTATCTAATAGTTTCTTGAAACTATCGATGCTCCCCGCTGAGACCACCGCCTGTGGAAGGGAATTCCACATCCTTGCTGCTCTTACAATAAAGAACCCTCTACGTAGTTTAAGCTTAAACCTCTTTTCTTCTAATTTTAATGAGTGGCCATGAGTCTTGTTAAACTCCCTTCTGCAAAAAAGTTTTATCCCTATTATGAGGTCACCAGTAGGGATGAGCTTCGTGTTCGAGTCGAACCCATGTTCGACTCGAACATCGGCTGTTCGATCGTTCACCGAATTGCGAACGTTATGGGCCGTTCGCGCTAAATTCGTGTGGCGCGTCACGGCCCATAATTCACTGCGGCATCGCAGTGCATTGCTGGCTGATGATTGGCAAAGCATGCACTATGACCCGCATGCTTGGCCAATCACAGCGCCGTCAGTAGAGAGAGCTGTAATTGGCCAAAGCCAGGGTGGCTTTGGCCAATTATGGCTCAGGGGATTTAGTACACACCCCACACTATATAAGGCCGCCTACACGGCGGCCCTGTGTAGTGTGTGTTCCGGTGTGCTGAGAGATAGAGAGAGAGAGAGACAGTGTCATTTGATTTGAGTTAGATAGATTAGGCAGAACAGTCAGTCAGTTAGCTGCACTTACAGTGTATTGTGTATATATATGCATCCCAGGTGTTGCATATATATATATATATATATACACTGTATTCAGTTTAGCTAGATCCGTTCCTGTTATCTTCTATCTAGACTATTTACATATAATGCAGTGCGTCCTGCTCACAGTGTTCAGCTAGATCCGTTCCTGCTATTTACATTTAGTGCAGTGCGTCCTGCTCACAGTGTTCAGCTAGATCCGTTCCTGTTATCTTCTAGACTATTTACATTTAGTGCAGTGCGTCCTGCTCACAGTGTTCAGCTAGATCCGTTCCTGCAATTTACATTTAGTGCAGTGCGTCCTGCTCACAGTGTTCAGCTAGATCCGTTCCTGCTATTTACATTTAGTGCAGTGCGTCCTGCTCACAGTGTTCAGCTAGATCCGTTCCTGCTATTTACATTTAGTGCAGTGCGTCCTGCTCACAGTGTTCAGCTAGATCCGTTCCTGTTATTTACATTTAGTGCAGTGCGTCCTGCTCACAGTGTTCAGCTAGATCCGTTCCTGCTATTTACATTTAGTGCAGTGCGTCCTGCTCACAGTGTTCAGCTAGATCCGTTCCTGCTATTTACATTTAGTGCAGTGCGTCCTGCTCACAGTGTTCAGCTAGATCCGTTCCTGCTATTTACATTTAGTGCAGTGCGTCCTGCTCACAGTGTTCAGCTAGATCCGTTCCTGTTATCTTCTAGACTATTTACATTTAGTGCAGTGCGTCCTGCTCACAGTGTTCAGCTAGATCCGTTCCTGTTATTTACATTTAGTGCAGTGCGTCCTGCTCACAGTGTTCAGCTAGATCCGTTCCTGCTATTTACATTTAGTGCAGTGCGTCCTGCTCACAGTGTTCAGCTAGAGCCGTTCCTGCTATTTACATTTAGTGCAGTGCGTCCTGCTCACAGTGTTCAGCTAGATCCGTTCCTGTTATCTTCTAGACTATTTACATTTAGTGCAGTGCGTCCTGCTCACAGTGTTCAGCTAGATCCGTTCCTGCTATTTACATTTAGTGCAGTGCGTCCTGCTCACAGTGTTCAGCTAGATCCGTTCCTGTTATCTTCTAGACTATTTACATTTAGTGCAGTGCGTCCTGCTCACAGTGTTCAGCTAGATCCGTTCCTGTTATCTTCTAGACTATTTACATTTAGTGCAGTGCGTCCTGCTCACAGTGTTCAGCTAGATCCGTTCCTGTTATCTTCCTACTGACAGGCAGGCTTGTCTGGTTACAGTATATAAAGCTACCTGAAGAAAATTACAGGTGTTCTATTTGATCCTATTAGTACCACGGTCAGGCAGCTAGACTATTTACATTTAGTACAGTGCGTCCTGCTCACAGTGTACAGCTAGATCCGTTCCTGTTATCTTCCTACTGACAGGCAGGCTTGTCTGGTTACAGTATATAAAGCTACCTGAAGAAAATTACAGGTGTTCTATTTGATCCTATTAGTACCACGGTCAGGCAGCTAGACTATTTACATTTAGTACAGTGCGTCCTGCTCACAGTGTTCAGCTAGATCCGTTCCTGTTATCTTCCTACTGACAGGCAGGCTTGTCTGGTTACAGTATATAAAGCTACCTGAAGAAAATTACAGGTGTTCTATCCCAGCTTAGTGCAGCTACAGGCCATTAGTATGTCTGGAAGGCCAAGAAGGAGAGGCAGACAGTCACAAGCCAATAAGAGAGGGCAAGCAGGCTCTGTGTCTAGTGCTGGTCGTGGAGACGGTGCATCCTCATCAGCACGTGGCCATGGGACACGCTTGGCCTTTTTTTCGGCAGCTGGCCGTGTTGAGCCGCAAATGCGGAAGACTTGGTCGAGTGGATGACCAAGCCGTCCTCATCCTCCTCATCCTCTCTCACCCATGCCCAGGGTGCTTTGTCTGGCAAAGCAGCGGCCTCTTCCCTCAGCTCAATGTCATCAGTGACTCCTTCCCTAGCTCCACCATGTCCTCATGAGGATTCCCTCGAACTGTTTGACCACAGTGTTGGGTACATGCTCCAGGAGGATGCCCAGCGTTTGGAAGGCTCTGATGACGATACTGAGCTCGATGAAGGCAGTAACATGAGCATGGACAGAGGGGGTGCCCAAGAAGGACAGCAATCTGGCAGTCATGCTCCCCCTGCTGCAGCATACTGCCAGGTTTGCTCCAGTGATGAGGAGGGAGGGGATGATGAGGTCACTGACTCAACGTGGGTGCCTGATAGGAGAGAGGAGGAGGAGGAGGAGGAGGCGGCGGCACATCACCAACGAGGCAGGATGCCCTCCAGGGGCCAGCCTAAGGGCAGCACATTGACTGCATCACACCCCAAAGCTCCACATGTGCAGGGCGCTGCAGTCTCTGCGCGTTATTCAAAAAGTTCTTTGGTGTGGGCCTTTTTTGAGATGAGTGCATCAGATCGCACCGCTGCTATTTGCAACATATGTCTCAAGCGTATCTCGCGTGGCCAAAACATCTCCCGCTTGGGTACCACATGCTTGACCAGACATATGTTGACCTGCC
Organism: Aquarana catesbeiana; assembly: GCF_042186555.1. Lineage (NCBI taxonomy): Eukaryota > Metazoa > Chordata > Amphibia > Anura > Ranidae > Aquarana > Aquarana catesbeiana. The sequence continues at coordinate 223,856,610 of NC_133325.1, forward strand.
ATGCAGTTCGTTGGCAAGCGTATCTAAAAGACCCACACCAAAGAACAAAGAGGATCTCTCCTTGCTCCTCATCAGCTGAGATTTCCAACCCCACTAGACCTTCAGTCCTCTCTGAGACCTGCAGTGAGAGGAATGAAGGTGTAGAATTAGGTGTGTCACAGCCAAGTACTTGTGGGCAATCTGCTTTTGGTACACCGACGTCAGATTGTACCAGGCAAATTTCCCTGCCCCAGCTGCTGCACCGCCGAAAGAAGTTTGCTCCCAGCCATCCACATGCCCAGCGGTTGAATGCTAGCTTGGCAAAATTGCTAGCACTTCAACTGCTGCCTTTTCAGTTGGTAGACTCTGCCCCCTTCCGTGAGTTTGTGGAATGTGCGGTTCCTCAGTGGCAGGTACCCAAACGCCACTTTTTCTCACGGAAGGCGATTCCGGCTCTCTACCGGCATGTGGAAGGCAATGTCCATGCCTCGCTGGACAGGGCGGTCAGCGGTAAGGTGCATATTACCGCTGACTCATGGTCCAGCAGGCATGGACAGGGACGTTACCTAAGTTTCACGGCGCATTGGGTGACTCTGCTGGCAGCTGGGAAGGATGCAGGACAAGGTGCAGTAGTGTTGGAGGTTGTTCCGCCACCACGCCTCCAAAATGCTGATTGTGACACACCTCTCTCCTCCACCCCCTCCTCTTCTTCTTCCTCCATGGCCTCTTCCTCGGAACCAGCGGTGCTCCGTAGGCGTTCAAGGGGCTACGCAAGTACGCAGGCCAAAAGATGCCATGCGGTGCTTGAGCTGGTGTGCTTGGGGGACAGGAGCCACACTGGGGCAGAGGTTCTGTCAGCTCTGCAGGGGCAGGTTCAGAGGTGGTTGACGCCACACCAACTTAAGGCAGGAATGGTGGTTTGCGACAATGGCACCAACCTCCTCTCTGCCCTCCGACAGGGACAAATGACCCATGTGCCCTGTTTGGCTCATGTCCTTAACTTGGTGGTGCAGCGGTTCTTGGGCAGTTACCCGGGCTTACAGGATGTCCTGAGGCAGGCCAGGAAAGTCTGTGTGCATTTCCGCCGGTCATATAATGCCAGTGCTCGGCTGACGGACCTCCAAAAGGAGTTTAACCTGCCCAAGAACCGCCTAATCTGTGACATGCCCACCAGGTGGAACTCAACGTTGGCCATGCTGCAGCGGCTGCACACGCAGCAGAGGGCCATCAATGAGTACCTGTGCGACTATGGCACCAGGACAGGGTCAGGGGAGCTTGGTTTTTTTTCCCCATGCCAGTGGGCCATGATCAGGGATGCATGCACTGTCCTGTCACCATTCGAGGAGGCCACGAGGATGGTGAGCAGTGACAGTGCATGCATCAGTGACACTGTCCCCCTTGTCCACCTGTTGGAGCACACGCTGCGTGGAATAATGGACAGGGCACTTGAGGCAGAACAGAGGCAGGAAGAGGAGGACTTCCTTAGCTCTCAAGGCCCCCTTTATCCAGACAGTGTTCCTGCGTGCCCGCCGATCACACAGGAAGAGGACGAGGAGGAAGAGGAGGAGGAGGAAGATTGTGTCAGTTTGGAGGTGGAGCCTGGCACTCAGCATCAGCAGCAGTCTTTAAGGGATCAGTCCCAAGAAACACATGGACTTGTACGTGGCTGGGAGGAGGTGGCTGCGGACCATGTCGTTCTTAGTGACCCAGAGGACTCCGGACCGAATGCCTCAGCAAACCTACGCTGCATGGTCTCCCTGATCCTGCAAAGCCTGCGTAAGGATCCTCGTATTCGTGGTATCAAGGAGAAGGACCAATACTGGCTGGCAACCCTCCTTGATCCACGTTACAAGGGTAAGGTTGCGGACCTTATCTTGCCATCGCAGAGGGAGCAGAGGATGAAACATCTTCGGGAGGCCTTGCAGAAAGGTCTGTGCAACGCGTTCCCAGAGACTGGGAGGTTACAAACTCCTGTTTCTGGACAACGTGTTGCTGAGGCTTCGGTCAGTCAAAGAAGGAGCGGTGGAGAAGGTGGCCGTCTGACCGATGCGTTCAGACAATTTTTTGGTCCGCAGCCCCAAGGTATGATCGGTTCCAGCAACCATCGCCAGCGTCTGTTTTACATGGTGCAGGAATACCTAGGGGCAAGATCAGACTTGGACACCTTTCCCACCGAAAATCCTCTGGGTTACTGGGTCTTGAGGATGGATCACTGGCCAGAGCTTGCACAGTATGCAATTGAGCTACTGGCCTGTCCTGCATCCAGCGTTCTTTCGGAACGCACATTCAGTGCTGCTGGAGGCGTGGTAACCGATCACAGGGTGCGTCTGTCCACCGACTCGGTCGATCGGCTGACCTTCATAAAAATGAATGAGTCTTGGATCACCACCAGCTACCAAGCACCTGATGCTGATGTAACCGAATAATTTTTTTTGAAATCTCAGATCCCTTCAAAGACTGCCTATGCTGATGCTGAGTGACTATCCCTGAGTAATTATCCTCTTCCTCCTCAATCATCACGCTGATAGCTTGTAAGAACATTTTTGGTTCTGGGCGCCACCACCAGTGCCTAAGGCACAATTTTTCAGCCCCTATTTAACAGGGGCGTGTAATTACAATTTTTGATGTAATACTTTGCAGCAGGGCTTGTTCCTGCATTCCAACTAGAGTGTCTGTGAGGGGTTGCAGTGTTGTGGCACCAGCACCAGTGCCTAAGGCCCAATTTTTCTGCCCCTGTCTAACAGGGGCGTGTAATTACAATTTTTGATGCAATACTTTGCAGCAGGGCTCGTTCCTGCGTTCCAACTAGAGTGTCTGTGAGGGGTTGCAGTGTTGTGGCACCAGCACCAGTGCCTAAGGCCCAATTTTTCTGCCCCTGTCTAACAGGGGCGTGTAATTACAATTTTTGATGCAATACTTTGCAGCAGGGCTCGTTCCTGCGTTCCAACTAGAGTGTCTGTGAGGGGTTGCAGTGTTGTGGCACCAGCACCAGTGCCTAAGGCCTAATTTTTCAGCTCCTGTTCAACAGGGGCATGTAATTACAATTCTTGATCTAATATTTCACAGCAGGGCCCTGTGAGGGCTTACAGTGTTGTGGCCACAGCAACACCTAAGGCCCAAATTTCTGATGAGTATATAGGGCAGGACCCTACTTTCAAACATCTAACTTACAAACGACTCCTACTTGCAAACGGAAGGAGACAACAGGAAGTGAGATGAAATCTACCCCTAGGAAGGGAAATTCTCTCCTGTAAGAGTTAATATGGGAAAACAATTTCTCCTTTCCACTGATGCTTTCCAATCCTTGTTCCACAAAAAAACCCAAATTTTCAAAAAACATTTTTCATTGGGACAAAAAAGTAAGGTGAAATCTTCTGAAGAGGAGGAAAGACAGCAAAACAAATGTCACAGGGGTGATAACCCTTCCCTATGTTTTCCAAAAAGCTTAGAAAAGATTTTTTGGCTGGAGCTAAACACGTTAAAAATGTTCAAAATTACAAACAGATTCTACTTAACAACAAACCTACAGTCCCTGTCTTGTTTGCACCGCCTGTATACTGCTGTTCAGAGTATATAGGGCCTGGTGGCCCCACACCTTTCCTTATTTTAATTTGGGTGCGGGGTTCCCCTTAATATCCATACAAGACCCAAAGGGCCTGGTAATGGACTGGGGGGTACCCATGCCGTTTGTCTCACTGATTTTCATCCATATTGCCATGACCCGACATGACATTAAACCCGCAAGCAGTTTTAAATGAGATTTTTTCCTTTAAAAATGACATTTGGTGCAGGGACTGTTCTAAACATGGGAAACACGCGTCACTTTACAGGCATACTATAGACACCCCCCAGGTACGATATTTAAAGGAATATTTCACTTTTTTTTTTTTACTTTAAGCATCATTAAAATCACTGCTCCTGAAAAAACGGCCGTTTTTAAAAGTTTTTTTTGCATTGATACATGTCCCCTGGGGTAGGACCCGGGTCCCCAAACCCTTTTTAGGACAATACCATGCAAATTAGCCTTTAAAATGAGCACTTTTGATTTCGAACGTTCGAGTCCCATAGACGTCAATGGGGTTCTAATGTTCGTGCGAACTTTCTGTCCGTTCGCGGGTTCTGGTGCGAACCGAACCGGGGGGTGTTCGGCTCATCCCTAGTCACCAGTATGGTATTTGTATATTGAAATCATGTCCCCTCTCAAGCGTCTCTTCTCCAGAGAGAATAAGTTCAGTGCTCGCAACCTTTTCCTCACAACAAATATCCTCCAGACCCTTTATTAGCTTTGTTGACTTCATACTCTAGGTGCGGCCGGACCAGAGTCTTGTAGAGTGGGAGAATTATTGTTTTATCTCTGGAGTTGATCCCCTTTTTAATGCATGCAATATTCTGTTTGCTTTGTTAGCAGCAGCTTGGCATTGCATGCCATTGCTGAGCATCTATCACTACCCAAATGCTTTATTTTACATTTTTCTACATTGAACCTCATTTGCCATGTAGTTGCCCTCCCCATTTATTTGTTCAGATCTTTTTGCAAGGTTTCCACATCCTGCGGATAAGTTATTGCCCTGCTTAGCTTAGTATCATCCACAAATACAGAGATTGAACTGTTTACCCTATCCTCCAGGTCATTTATGAACAAATTAAATAGGATTGGTCCCAGCACAGAACCCTGGGGGACCCCACTACCCACCCCTGACCATTCAGAGTACTCCCTATTTATTACCACCCTCTGAACTCGCCCTTGTAGCCAGTTTTCAATCCATGTACTCACCCTATGGTCCATGCCAATGGACCTTATTTTGTACAGTAAACGTTTATGGGGAACTGTATCAAATGATTTTGTAAAATCCAGATACACCACATCTATGGGCCTTCCTTTATCTAGATGGCAACTCCCCTACTCATAGAAGGTTAATAGATTGGTTTGGCAAGAACGATTCTTCGTGATACCGTTCTCATTACTAAAATCTTGTACATAGTCCCTTATCATCCCCTCCAAGAGTTTACATACTATTGATGTTAGGCTAACTGGTCTGTAATTCCCAGGTATGTATTTTGGGCCCTTTTTATTGGTGCTACATTGGCTTTTCTCCAATCAACTGGAACCATTCCAGTCAGTAGACTGTCAGAAAAAATTAGGAACAATGGTCTGGCAATTACTTGACTGAGTTCTCTAAGTACCCTCGGGTGCAAGCCATCTGGTCCCGGTGATTTATTAACCACTTGCCGACCGCTTCACAATGATATACGTCGGCAGAATGGCACGGGCAGGCAGAATCACGTACCTGTATGTGATCTGCCTCCCGCGGGCGGGGGGTCCGATCGGACCCCCCCGGTGCCCGAGGCGGTCGGCTTTGGTCTGGGAGCGATGAGAGGTGAGGGGGAGACCATCCATTTGTGCCCCCCCTCGCGATCGCTCCCAGCCAATGAGAATCTTCCTTTGCTGCTGTATGCTAAACAGCAGCAAAGGAAATGATGTCATCTCTCCTCGGCTCGGTATTTTCTGTTCCGGCGCCGAGGAGAGAAGACATCACTGTGAGTGTAAAACATACACACACTCAGTAGAACATGCCAGGCACACATTACACCCCTGATCCCCCCCCGATCCCCCCCCGATCGCCCCCCGATCACCCCCCAATCACTCCTCCCCCCTCCGTCACACTGACACCAAGCAGTTTTTTTTTTCTGATTACTGCATGGTGTCAGTTTGTGACAATTAGTGTGTTAGGGCTGTTAGTGTTAGCCCCCTTTAGGTCTAGGATACCCCCTAACCCCCCCTAATAAAGTTTTAACCCCTTGATCACCCCCCCGTCGCCAGTGTCGCTAAGTGATCATTTTTCTGATCGCTGTATTAGTGTCACTGGTGACGCTAGTTAGGGAGGTAAATATTTAGATTCGCCGTCAGCGTTTTATAGCGTCAGGGACCCCTATATACTATCTAATAAATGTTTAACCCCTTGATTGCCCCCTAGTTAACCCTTTCACCACTGATCACCGTATAACTGTTACGGGTGACGCTGGTTAGTTCGTTTATTTTTTATAGTGTCAGGGCACCCGCCGTTTATTACCGAATAAAGGTTTAGCCCCCTGATCGCCCGGCGGTGATATGCGTTGCCCCAGGCAGCGTCAGATTAGCGCCAGTACCACTAACACCCACGCACGCAGCATACTCCTCCCTTAGTGGTATAGTATCTGAACGGATCAATATCTGATCCGATCAGATCTATACTAGCGTCCCCAGCAGTTTAGGGTTCCCAAAAACGCAGTGTTAGCGGGATCAGCCCAGATACCTGCTAGCACCTGCGTTTTGCCCCTCCGCCCGGCCCAGCCCAGCCCACCCAAGTGCAGTATCGATCGATCACTGTCACTTACAAAACACTAAACGCATAACTGCAGCGTTCGCAGAGTCAGGCCTGATCCCTGCGATCGCTAACAGTTTTTTTGGTAGCATTTTGGTGAACTGGCAAGCACCAGCCCCAGGCAGCGTCAGGTTAGCGACAGTACTGCTAACACCCACGCACGCACCGTACACCTCCCTTAGTGGTATAGTATCTGAACGGATCAATATCTGATCTGATCTGATCAGATCTATGCTAGCATCCCCAGCAGTTTAGGGTTTCCAAAAAGGCAGCGTTAGCGGGATCAGCCCAGATACCTGCTAGCACCTGCATTTTGCCCCTCCACCCAGCCCAGCCCAGCCCACCCAAGTGCAGTATCGATCGATCACTGTCACTTACAAAACACTAAACGCATAACTGCAGCGTTCGCAGAGTCAGGCCTGATCCCTGCGATCGCTAACAGTTTTTTTGGTAGCATTTTGGTAAACTGGCAAGCACCAGCGGCCTAGTACACCCCGGTCGTAGTCAAACCAGCACTGCAGTAACACTTGGTGACGTGGCGAGTCCCATAAGTGCAGTTCAAGCTGGTGAGGTGGCAAGCACAAGTAGTGTCCCGCTGCCACCAAGAAGAAGACAAACACAGGCCCGTCGTGCCCATAATGCCCTTCCTGCTGCATTCACCAATCCTAATTGGGAACCCACCGCTTCTGCAGCACCCGTACTTCCCCCATTCACATCCCCAACCAAATGCAGTCGGCTGCATGAGAGGCATTTTCTTTATGTCCTCCCGAGTACCCCTACCCAACGAACCCCCCCAAAAAAGATGTTGTGTCTGCAGCAAGCGCAGATATAGGTGTGACACCCGCTATTATTGTCCCTACTGTCCTGACAATCCTGGTCTTTGCATTGGTGAATGTTTTGAACGCTACCATACACTAGTTGAGTATTAGCGCAGGGTACAGCATTGCACAGACTAGGCACACTTTCACAGCGTCTCCCAAGATGCCATCGCATTTTGAGAGACCCGAACCTGGAACCAGTTACAGTTATAAAAGTTAGTTACAAAAAAAAGTGTAAAAAAAAAATAAAAAATATATATATAAAATAAAAAATAATAGTTGTCGTTTCATTGTTCTCTCTCTCTCTATTCACTCTCTATTGTTCTGCTCTTTTTCACTGTATTCTATTCTGCAATGTTTTATTGTTATTATGTTTTATCACGTTTGCTTTTCAGGTATGCAATTTTTTATACTTTACCGTTTACTGTGTTTTATTGCAAACCATTTTTTTGTCTTCAGGTTCGCCATTCACGACTTTGAGTGGTTATACTAGGAATGATGCCTGCAGGTTTAGGTATCATCATGGTATCATTCTTTTCAGCCAGTGGTCAGCTTTCATGTAAAAGCAATCCTAGTGGCTAATTAGCCTCCAGACTGCTTTTACAAGCAGTGGGAGGGAATGCCCCCCCACCGTCTTCCGTGTTTTTCTCTGGCTCTCCTGTCTCAACAGGGAACCTGAGAATGCAGCCGGTGATTCAGCCAGCTGACCATAGAGCTGATAAGAGACCAGAGTGGCTCCAAACATCTCTATGGCCTAAGAAACCGGAAGCTACAAGCATTTCATGACTTAGATTTCGCCGGATGTAAACAGCGCCGTTGGGAAATTGGGAAAGCATTTTATCACACCGATCTTGGTGTGGTCAGATGCTTTGAGGGCAGAGGAGAGATCTAGGGTCTAATAGACCCCAATTTTTTCAAAAAAGAGTACCTGTCACTACCTATTGCTATCATAGGGGATATTTACATTCCCTGAGATAACAATAAAAATGATTAAAAAAAAATGAAAGGAACAGTTCAAAGTAATTTTCTTGCAAAAAAAAATTTTTTTTTCATGTAAACAAAAAGTGTCAGAAAGGGCTTTGTCTTCAAGTGGTTAGAAGAGTGGGTGATGTGTGACATAAGCTTCTAAATGTTGTGCATAAAATGCCAGGACAGTTCAAAACCCCCCAAAATGGCCCCATTTTGGAAAGTAGACACCCCAAGTTATTTGCTGAGAGGCATATCGAGTCCATGGAATATTTTATATTGTGACACAAGTTGCGGGAAAAAGACAAATTTTTTTTTTTTTGCACAAAGTTGTCACTAAATTATATATTGCTCAAACATGCCATGGGAATATGTGAAATTACACCCCAAAATACATTCTGTTGCTTCTCCTGAGTACAGGGATACCACATGTGTGAGACTTTTTGGGAGCCTAGCCGCGTACGGGACCCCGAAAACCAAGCACCGCCTTCAGGCTTTCTAAGGGCGTAAATTTTTGATTTCACTCTTCACTGCCTATCATAGTTTCGGAGGCCATGGAATGCCCAGGTGGCACAACCCCCCCCCCCCCCCAAATGACCCTATTTTGGAAAGTAGACACCCCAAGCTATTTGCTGAGAGGTATAGTGAGTATTTAGCAGACCTCACTTTTTGTCACAAAGTTTTGAAAATGTAAAAAGAAAAAAAAAATGTTTTTACTTGTCTTTCTTCATTTTCAAAAACAAATGAGAGCTGCAAAGTACTCACAATGCCTCTCAGCAAATAGCTTGGGGTGTCTACTTTCCAAAATAGGGTCATTTTGGGGGGTTTGTGCCACCTGGGCATTCCATGGCCTCCGAAACTGTGATAGGCAGTGAGGAGTGAAATCAAAAATTTACACCCTTAGAAATCCTGAAGGCGGTGATTGGTTTTCGGGGCCCCGTACGCGGCTAGGCTCCCAAAAAGTCCCACACATGTGGTATCCCCATACTCAGGAGAAGCAGCTAAATGTATTTTGGGGTGCAATTCCACATATGCCCATGGCCTGTGTGAGCAATATATCATTTAGTGACAACTTTGTGCAAAAAAAAAAAATTGTCACATTCCCGCAACTTGTGTCAAAATATAAAATATTCCATGGACTCAACATGCCTCTCAGCAAATAGCTTGGGGTGTCTACTTTCCAAAATGGGGTCATTTGGGGGGGTTTGTGCCATCTGGGCATTTTATGGCCTTCAAAACTGTGATAGGTAGTGAGGAGTGAAATCAAAAATTTACGCCCTTAGAAATCCTGAAGGCGGTGATTGGTTTTCGGGGCCCCGTACGTGGCTAGGCTCCCAAAAAGTCCCACACATGTGGTATCCCCATACTCAGGAGAAGCAGCTGAATGTATTTTGGGGTGCAATTCCACATATGCCCATGGCCTGTGTGAGCAATATATCATTTAGTGACAACTTTTTGTAATTTTTTTTTTTTGTCATTATTCAGTCACTTGGGCCAAAAAAAAAAAATAATATTCAATGGGCTCAACATGCCTCTCAGCAATTTCCTTGGGGTGTCTACTTTCCAAAATGGGGTCATTTGGGGGGGTTTTGTACTGCCCTGCCATTTTAGCACCTCAAGAAATGACATAGGCAGTCATAAACTAAAAGCTGTGTAAATTCCGGAAAATGTACCCTAGCTTGTAGACGCTATAACTTTTGCGCAAACCAATAAATATACGCTTATTGACTTTTTTTTACCAAAGACATGTGGCCGAATACATTTTGGCCTAAATGTATGACTAAAATTGAGTTTATTGGATTTTTTTATAACAAAAAGTAGAAAATATCATTTTTTTCAAAATTTTCGGTCTTTTTCCGTTTATAGCACAAAAAATAAAAACGTCAGAGGTGATCAAATACCATCAAAAGAAAGCTCTATTTGTGGGAAGAAAAGGACGCAAATTTTGTTTGGGTACAGCATTGCATGACCGCGCAATTAGCAGTTAAAGCGACGCAGTGCCAAATTGAAAAAAGTGCTCTGGTCAGGAAGGGGGTAAATCCTTCCGGGGCTGAAGCGGTTAATGTTAAGTTTCTCAAGTCTAATTTTAATTCTGTCCCCTGTTAACAATGGAGGTGCTTCCTGTGATGTGTCATGAGGATAAACACTGCAGTTTTGGTTACTGAAGCAACCCGATTCCCTCGTGAAGACTGAGGAGAAGAATAAATTCAATACCTTCACCATCTCCCAATCCTTTGTAACCAGATGTCCTTCCTCATTCTTTATGGGGCCAATATGGCCTGTCCTCCCTCCCTTTTTTTACTGTTTACATACTTAAAGAATTTGTGGGGATTTTTTTTTGCTGTCCTCCGCTATTTGTCTTTCATGTTCTATCTTAGCCGTCCTTATTGCACCCTTACATTTCTTGTTGCATTCTTTATAAAGTCTGAATGCTGATGATGATCCCTCAACCTTGTATTTTTTGAAGGCCTTCTCCTTTGCTTTTATATGCATTTTTACATTGGAGTTAAGCCATCCAATACTTTTGATCGCTCTTTTAAATTTATTACCCAATGGGATGCATTGGCTAATGCCCTTATTTAATATGCTCTTAAAGCAAACCCATCTCTCCTCCATGTTCTTTGTTCCTAAGATGTTATCCCAATTGCCTTCTGGCAAGGCTCGTAGTTTAGGGAAGTTGGCTCTTTTGAAATTCAGTGCCTTTGTATTCCTCTTATGTTTCCTATTTGTGTGATTTATACTGAAGCCAATTGACCTGTGATCGCTGTTACCTAAATTGCCCCGTATTTCCACATACGTTATCAGATCTGTATTGTTGGTAATCAGTAGATCCAGTAACGCTTTATTTCTAGTTGGTGCATCTACCATCTGACCCATAAAATTGTCCTGCAAGGCATTTAGGAACTGGCGAGCCTTAGATGAATGCGCGGTTCCCTCCTCCCAGTCTATGTCTGGATAGTTAAAATCCCCCATTATGATAACATTTCCCATCCTTGCTATTAATCCAAATTGTGATAGGAGATCTGTCTCCCCTTCCTCCCTCAGGTTAGGGGGCCTATAGCATACTCCCAGTATTCTTTTATTTTCCCCTTAGCTTCATCCCTTTGCAGCTCCACTCATACGGAATCCACCTCCTCCCCTCTCTATCCTTGCGATAAGGGGTATACCCTTGAATGTTTGCCAGCCAATCATGAGAGCTGTTGAACCAGGTCTCTGAAATTCCCACAAAATCCAAATCCTCCTCGTACAACAGTATCTCTAGTTCACTCATCTTGTCTGCCAGGCTGTCATGAACAGATGTGACCAGATTGTGTGGACTGCAAAGAGGAAACCAAAACGCATGTAAAGTGAAATAAGAATAATGTTTATTTAAGATAAGTAATATAAATAAACCAACACCCCAAATACAAATAGTGCTCAACCAACCGACAGAAACCCACAGGCAACAGATAATATATACAGCAAGGGGCAATACCGGAATCACAGATGTCAGCCAGGCCAGGGTCATACACAGCAGGTCAGCAGGAACAAGGGATATACCAGGAACATAAACGTTAGCCAAGCCAAGGTCATACACAGGAGATCAGCAACTGAACAAGGGCAGGTTGGGAAAGGGAGATAATGGATGGGATAGGATACAGGCTCAGGAACAGGTTCAGGGTCTGATACAGGTTTACAGGATAACAGATCAGGGCGCAAGGAAGGAAGATACCAAGGCAAGCCTATGAGGGCTTGCCGGGTATTTATAAGGCTGTGGTAATTGACCTCATGTCACAGCTGATCGCAGAGTGTGCTGTTTGCTCCACACTGCCGGAGTGCACCCGCTGGTGGACACCGGTACTACGACCCAAGGATGCAACAGTGCCACCAGCAGGAGAGACCTCTTACTGCAGGTCCCAGGTGTTGGAAGACACCCGCTGGTGAACACTGGTACTGCGATCCAAGAGGCCGATAGCGCCACCAACGGGTAAACCCTCTCATGACAGTACCCCCCCTAAAGGAGCGGCCTACGGACGCTCTAACAAGGTGCAATTGTTCAAAGTTCATGGCCTCCAACCGAACAGATGAGGGCACATCAGGCTGGGCATCGGGTACATCAAACTGGACAGTGGGTATGTCTGAGAAGACAGCGGGCACATCCGAGCAGGCAGTGGGCACATCCGAGATGACAGCGGGCACATCCGAGATGACAGCGGGCACATCCGAGATGACAGCGGGCAGGAACATACCAAGCTGGGCAGCGGGCACTTCAAGCTGGGCAGCAGGCGTATCAGGCTGGGCAGCAGGCACGGGCACTTCGAGCTTGGCAGCAGGCACTTCGAGCTGTGCAGCAGGCACATCAGGCTGGGCAGCGGGCATGGGCACTTCGAGCTGGGCAGCAGGCACATCAGGCTGGGCAGCAGGCATGGGCACTTCGAGCTGGGCAGCAGGCACATCAGGCTGGGCAGTGGGCATGGGCACTTCGAGCTTGGCAACAGGCACATCAGGCTGGGCAGTGGGCATGGGCACTTCGAGCTGGGCAGCAGGCACATCAGGCTGGGCAGCAGGCATGGGCACTTCGAGCTGGGCAGCAGGCGCATCAGGCTGGGCAGCGGGCACGGGCACTTCGAGCTTGGCAGCAGGCACTTCGAGCTGTGCAGCAGGCACATCAGGCTGGGCAGCGGGCATGGGCACTTTGAGCTGGGCAGCAGGCACATCAGGCTGGGCAGCAGGCATGGGCACTTCGAGCTGGGCAGCAGGCACATCAGGCTGGGCAGCAGGCATGGGCACTTCGAGCTGGGCAGCAGGCACATCAGGCTGGGCAGCAGGCATGGGCACTTCGAGCTGGGCAGCAGGCACATCAGGCTGGGCAGCGGGCATGGGCACTTCAAGCTTGGCAACAGGCACATCAGGCTGGGCAGCGGGCATGGGCACTTCGAGCTGGGCAGCAGGCACGTCAGTCTGGGAAGCTGGCACATCAGTCTGGGAAGCTGGCACATCAGTCTGGGAAGCAATCTTCAAGACATCAGGCTGGAAGGCAAGCTGCAAGACATCAGGCTGGGAAGCTGGCACATCAAACTGGGAAGCTGGCACGTCAGACTGGGAAGCTGGCACGTCAGACTGGGAAGCTGGCACGTCAGGCTGGGAAGCTGGAACGTCAGGCTGGGAAGCTGGAACGTCAGGCTGGGAAGCTGGAACGTCAGGCTGGGAAGCTGGAACGTCAGGCTGGGAAGCTGGAACGTCAGGCTGGGAAGCTGGAACGTCAGGCTGGGAAGCTGGAACGTCAGGCTGGGAAGCTGGAACGTCAGGCTGGGAAGCTGGAACATCAGGCTGGGAAGCTGGAACATCAGGCTGGGAAGCTGGAACATCAGGCTGGGGAGCTGGAACATCAGGCTGGGAAGCTGGAACATCAGGCTGGGAAGCTGGAACATCAGGCTGATAGGCAGGCATCAAGACATCAGACTGGGAAGCTGGCACGTCAGACTGGGAAGCTGGCACGTCAGACTGGGAAGCTGGCACGTCAGACTGGGAAGCTGGCACGTCAGACTGGGAAGCTGGCACGTAAGACTGGGAAGCTGGCACGTAAGACTGGGAAGCTGGCACGTCAGACTGGGAAGCTGGCACATCAGGCTGGGAAACTGGCACATCAGGCTGGGAAGCTGGAACATCAGGCTGGGAAGCTGGAACATCAGGCTGGGGAGCTGGAACATCAGGCTGGGGAGCTGGAACATCAGGCTGGGAAGCTGGAACATCAGGCTGGGAAGCTGGAACATCAGGCTGATAGGCAGGCATCAAGACATCAGACTGGGAAGCTGGAACATCAGACTGGGAAGCTGGAACATCAGGCTGGGAAGCTGGAACATCAGGCTGGGAAGCTGGAACATCAGGCTGGGAAGCTGGAACATCAGGCTGGGAAGCTGGAACATCAGGCTGGGAAGCTGGAACATCAGGCTGGGAAGCTGGCACATTAGACTGGAAAATGGGAGCAGGTTGGGTTACTGGCAGGATTGTGTGAGTGGGGAAGAACTTCCGTTTCTTCTTTGGCTTAACTGCTGGAGATCTGTAGGTGGCTGTAGGACTGTAGACAGGAGGTGAGGCTTACTGAAAGGAAGGGCTAGGATATGGCAAGGAAGGGGGAACAGCGGCCAGAGGGAGTTCTTGTGGGGAAGTTGCAGGTATTAGAGAAGAGGCAGGAGGGTTAAAGGCAGGATAGGTGCAGGAAGTAGAAACAGGGCATTGATACTTGGTGGGGAGCAGGGTATATTGGACTGCAGCTGAGGTTGCCAGGGGTGATGGGAGAAAGGACATCTGAGCAGGCAGGTATTTAGTAGCAGGTCTGGTTTGTGGAGAGCTGACAGAAGCTGAGCATAACAGGTCTAACCATGCCTGAAGTACAGGTAGCACAAAAGTGGACTCACATTCCCTCTGTCTGACCAGCGACTGCACTTCATCTATACAATCCTTCAACAACTGTTTGGGACAAACCGAATAATGCTCAAAAAAGGATGCAGAGTCATCCTCTAACAGCCATACTAAGGACACAACCTGGTTAATGCTGAAGGGGGGAGAAAAGTCATCATGGCCCTTTGGGATACAAGGCAGAGCCAGCTCTGTACACATTCCAATCAAAGGCTGAACATCCTCAAACCATATACTGCCCTGATCGACCACAGAGTGAGCTAAACGGATAATCTCCAGCAGCTGATCACTGGACCACCCTTTCAATGTCTGGCAGAGATATTCAGAACTCTCTGTTGCCAGCAGAGCATAATAAGCAATTATGTCTGAATTCATCCCAGTAATGTGCAACAGAACCGAGATGGTTCCCTTGTGCAGCCACTTCTGGTCAGAGATGGCCTTGGTATACTGTCATGAACAGATGTGACCAGATTGTGTGGACTGCAAAGAGGAAACCAAAACGCATGTAAAGTGAAATAAGAATAATGTTTATTTAAGATAAGTAATATAAATAAACCAACACCCCAAATACAAATAGTGCTCAACCAACTGACAGAAACCCACAGACAACAGATAATATATACAGCAAGGGGCAATACCGGAATCACAGATGTCAGCCAGGCCAGGGTCATACACAGCAGGTCAGCAGGAACAAGGGATATACCAGGAACATAAACGTTAGCCAAGCCAAGGTCATACACAGGAGATCAGCAACTGAACAAGGGCAGGTTGGGAAAGGGAGATAGTGGATGGGATAGGATACAGGCTCAGGAACAGGTTCAGGGTCCGATACAGGTTTACAGGATAACAGATCAGGGCGCAAGGAAGGAAGATACCAAGGCAAGCCTATGAGGGCTTGCCGGGTATTTATAAGGCTGTGGTAATTGACCTCATGTCACAGCTGATCGCAGAGTGTGCTGTTTGCTCCACACTGCCGGAGTGCACCCGCTGGTGGACACCGGTACTACGACCCAAGGATGCAACAGTGCCACCAGCAGGAGAGACCTCTTACTGCAGGTCCCAGGTGTTGGAAGACACCCGCTGGTGAACACTGGTACTGCGATCCAAGAGGCCGATAGCGCCACCAACGGGTAAACCCTCTCATGACAGTACCCCCCCCTAAAGGAGCGGCCTACGGACGCTCTAACAAGGTGCAATTGTTCAAAGTTCATGGCCTCCAACCGAACAGATGAGGGCACATCAGGCTGGGCATCGGGTACATCAAACTGGACAGTGGGTATGTCTGAGAAGACAGCGGGCACATCCGAGCAGGCAGTGGGCACATCCGAGATGACAGCGGGCACATCCGAGATGACAGCGGGCACATCCGAGATGACAGCGGGCAGGAACATACCAAGCTGGGCAGCGGGCACTTCAAGCTGGGCAGCAGGCGTATCAGGCTGGGCAGCAGGCACGGGCACTTCGAGCTTGGCAGCAGGCACTTCGAGCTGTGCAGCAGGCACATCAGGCTGGGCAGCGGGCATGGGCACTTCGAGCTGGGCAGCAGGCACATCAGGCTGGGCAGCAGGCATGGGCACTTCGAGCTGGGCAGCAGGCACATCAGGCTGGGCAGTGGGCATGGGCACTTCGAGCTTGGCAACAGGCACATCAGGCTGGGCAGTGGGCATGGGCACTTCGAGCTGGGCAGCAGGCACATCAGGCTGGGCAGCAGGCATGGGCACTTCGAGCTGGGCAGCAGGCGCATCAGGCTGGGCAGCGGGCACGGGCACTTCGAGCTTGGCAGCAGGCACTTCGAGCTGTGCAGCAGGCACATCAGGCTGGGCAGCGGGCATGGGCACTTCGAGCTGGGCAGCAGGCACATCAGGCTGGGCAGCAGGCATGGGCACTTCGAGCTGGGCAGCAGGCACATCAGGCTGGGCAGCAGGCATGGGCACTTCGAGCTGGGCAGCAGGCACATCAGGCTGGGCAGCAGGCATGGGCACTTCGAGCTGGGCAGCAGGCACATCAGGCTGGGCAGCGGGCATGGGCACTTCAAGCTTGGCAACAGGCACATCAGGCTGGGCAGCGGGCATGGGCACTTCGAGCTGGGCAGCAGGCACGTCAGTCTGGGAAGCTGGCACATCAGTCTGGGAAGCTGGCACATCAGTCTGGGAAGCAATCTTCAAGACATCAGGCTGGAAGGCAAGCTGCAAGACATCAGGCTGGGAAGCTGGCACATCAAACTGGGAAGCTGGCACGTCAGACTGGGAAGCTGGCACGTCAGACTGGGAAGCTGGAACGTCAGGCTGGGAAGCTGGAACGTCAGGCTGGGAAGCTGGAACGTCAGGCTGGGAAGCTGGAACGTCAGGCTGGGAAGCTGGAACGTCAGGCTGGGAAGCTGGAACATCAGGCTGGGAAGCTGGAACATCAGGCTGGGGAGCTGGAACATCAGGCTGGGAAGCTGGAACATCAGGCTGGGAAGCTGGAACATCAGGCTGATAGGCAGGCATCAAGACATCAGACTGGGAAGCTGGCACGTCAGACTGGGAAGCTGGCACGTCAGACTGGGAAGCTGGCACGTCAGACTGGGAAGCTGGCACGTCAGACTGGGAAGCTGGCACGTAAGACTGGGAAGCTGGCACGTCAGACTGGGAAGCTGGCACATCAGGCTGGGAAACTGGCACATCAGGCTGGGAAGCTGGAACATCAGGCTGATAGGCAGGCATCAAGACATCAGACTGGGAAGCTGGCACGTCAGACTGGGAAGCTGGCACGTCAGACTGGGAAGCTGGCACGTCAGACTGGGAAGCTGGCACGTCAGACTGGGAAGCTGGCACGTAAGACTGGGAAGCTGGCACGTCAGACTGGGAAGCTGGCACATCAGGCTGGGAAACTGGCACATCAGGCTGGGAAGCTGGAACATCAGGCTGGGGAGCTGGAACATCAGGCTGGGGAGCTGGAACATCAGGCTGGGGAGCTGGAACATCAGGCTGGGAAGCTGGAACATCAGGCTGGGAAGCTGGAACATCAGGCTGATAGGCAGGCATCAAGACATCAGACTGGGAAGCTGGAACATCAGACTGGGAAGCTGGAACATCAGGCTGGGAAGCTGGAACATCAGGCTGGGAAGCTGGAACATCAGGCTGGGAAGCTGGAACATCAGGCTGGGAAGCTGGCACATTAGACTGGAAAATGGGAGCAGGTTGGGTTACTGGCAGGATTGTGTGAGTGGGGAAGAACTTCCGTTTCTTCTTTGGCTTAACTGCTGGAGATCTGTAGGTGGCTGTAGGACTGTAGACAGGAGGTGAGGCTTACTGAAAGGAAGGGCTAGGATATGGCAAGGAAGGGGGAACAGCGGCCAGAGGGAGTTCTTGTGGGGAAGTTGCAGGTATTAGAGAAGAGGCAGGAGGGTTAAAGGCAGGATAGGTGCAGGAAGTAGAAACAGGGCATTGATACTTGGTGGGGAGCAGGGTATATTGGACTGCAGCTGAGGTTGCCAGGGGTGATGGGAGAAAGGACATCTGAGCAGGCAGGTATTTAGTAGCAGGTCTGGTTTGTGGAGAGCTGACAGAAGCTGAGCATAACAGGTCTAACCATGCCTGAAGTACAGGTAGCACAAAAGTGGACTCACATTCCCTCTGTCTGACCAGCGACTGCACTTCATCTATACAATCCTTCAACAACTGTTTGGGACAAACCGAATAATGCTCAAAAAAGGATGCAGAGTCATCCTCTAACAGCCATACTAAGGACACAACCTGGTTAATGCTGAAGGGGGGAGAAAAGTCATCATGGCCCTTTGGGATACAAGGCAGAGCCAGCTCTGTACACATTCCAATCAAAGGCTGAACATCCTCAAACCATATACTGCCCTGATCGACCACAGAGTGAGCTAAACGGATAATCTCCAGCAGCTGATCACTGGACCACCCTTTCAATGTCTGGCAGAGATATTCAGAACTCTCTGTTGCCAGCAGAGCATAATAAGCAATTATGTCTGAATTCATCCCAGTAATGTGCAACAGAACCGAGATGGTTCCCTTGTGCAGCCACTTCTGGTCAGAGATGGCCTTGGTATACTGTCATGAACAGATGTGACCAGATTGTGTGGACTGCAAAGAGGAAACCAAAACGCATGTAAAGTGAAATAAGAATAATGTTTATTTAAGATAAGTAATATAAATAAACCAACACCCCAAATACAAATAGTGCTCAACCAACTGACAGAAACCCACAGACAACAGATAATATATACAGCAAGGGGCAATACCGGAATCACAGATGTCAGCCAGGCCAGGGTCATACACAGCAGGTCAGCAGGAACAAGGGATATACCAGGAACATAAACGTTAGCCAAGCCAAGGTCATACACAGGAGATCAGCAACTGAACAAGGGCAGGTTGGGAAAGGGAGATAATGGATGGGATAGGATACAGGCTCAGGAACAGGTTCAGGGTCCGATACAGGTTTACAGGATAACAGATCAGGGCGCAAGGAAGGAAGATACCAAGGCAAGCCTATGAGGGCTTGCCGGGTATTTATAAGGCTGTGGTAATTGACCTCATGTCACAGCTGATCGCAGAGTGTGCTGTTTGCTCCACACTGCCGGAGTGCACCCGCTGGTGGACACCGGTACTACGACCCAAGGATGCAACAGTGCCACCAGCAGGAGAGACCTCTTACTGCAGGTCCCAGGTGTTGGAAGACACCCGCTGGTGAACACTGGTACTGCGATCCAAGAGGCCGATAGCACCACCAACGGGTAAACCCTCTCATGACACAGGCTCCTGGCATTGATGATCATGCCACTTAGTTTAGACCGATTGCATATTATCCTCTTATTGAGTGTTCCAAAATTGCAAGTAGGACTTGCTACAATACTTACTTTGGGTTTATGTCCTTTGGTCAACCTACCACTAATGCCCCCAATACTACCCTCTGGAATATGTTCTGCGCTGACTATCTCTACCTCTGGACCCTCCCCCCATTGCCTAGTTTAAAAATCCCTCTAACTTTTTGGCCATCTTCATTCCCAGCTGATCTGCACCCTCCTCATTTAGGTGCAGTCGGTCCCTTCTATAATACTGGTTATCGACTGAGACGTTGGCCCAATCCTCCAGGAACCCAAACCCCTGCTTACTACACCAGCTCTTCAGCCACTTGTTTACTTCCCTAATCTCCAACAATGTACTGTTTGGCACTTCAGGTCTTTGTTACAGATTGGCCTCTCTGTCCTTCTAAGAACTGAGTCCCCTACCACCAGAATCTGTCTTTCCTTTCCCTTCGCTTCCCCCCGACTCTCACTGAAGGAGTTCTTTCCCCGGCAGCTAGGAGAGTCCCTCAGCTTCAGCAGTGCTGGTCCCTGACTGGTTTCACCAGTGTCACTCAATGGAGCATACTTATTGGAATGCTCCAGCCCTGGATCGGCCTCCCTGGCACTTCCCCCTCTACCTTTCCTGACTGTCTCCCATCTACTCTTTCTTAGAGCCTGCACCTCTTTGTCTCCACCCGCCTCTGTGCTGGCCCCTGCTGGCACCTGCCATGTACGTTCCTGGCTCTCCTTCAGTATGGAGGGACTTCTCAGTGCTGACAGTTGCTTCCCCAGATTCAGAACCTGGGCTTCCAGGGAAACAATGTGCTTACATTATGCACAGCAGTATTCACCCTCGATCGGATGATCAAGGAATGCATACATGCCGCAAGATGTACAACGAGTCACCTCTCCACACCCTCCGGGCATCATACCTACATAGTTACATAGTAGGTGAGGTTGAAAAAAGACACAAGTCCATCAAGTCCAACCTATGTGTGTGATTATGTGTCAGTATTACATTACATATCCCTGTATATTGCGGTCATTCAGGTGATTATCTAATAGTTTCTTGAAGCTATCAATGCTCCCCGCTGAGACCACCACCTGTGGAAGGGAATTCCACATCCTTGCCGCTCTTACAGTAAAGAACCCTCTACGTAGTTTAAGGTTAAACCTCTTTTCTTCTAATTGTAATGAGTGGCCACGAGTCTTATTAAACTCTCTTCTGCGAAAAAGTTTTATCCCTATTGTGGGGTCACCAGTACAGTATTTGTAAATTGAAATCATATCCCCTCTCAAGCGTCTCTTCTCCAGAGAGAATAAGTTCAGTGCTCGCAACCTTTCCTCATAACTAAGATCCTCCAGACCCTTTATTAGCTTTGTTGCCCTTCTTTGTACTCGCTCCATTTCCAGTACGTCCCTCCTGAGGACTGGTGCCCAGAACTGGACAGCATACTCCAGGTGCGGCCGGACCAGAGTCTTGTAGAGCGGGAGAATTATCATTTTATCTCTGCAGTTGATCCCCCTTTTAATGCATGCCAATATTCTGTTTGCTTTATTAGCAGCAGCTTGGCATTGCATGCCATTGCTGAGCCTATCATCCACTAGGACCCCCAAGTCCTTTTCCATCCTAGATTCCCCCAGAGGTTCTCCCCCCAGTGTATAGATTGCATTCATATTTTTGCCACCCAAATGCATTATTTTACATTTTTCTACATTGAACCTCATTTGCCATGTAGTCGCCCACCCCATTAATTTGTTCAGGTCTTTTTGCAAGATTTCCACATCCTGCGGAGAAGTTATTGCCCTGCTTAGCTTAGTATCGTCTGCAAATACAGAGATGGAACTGTTTATCCCATTCTTCAGGTCGTTTATGAACAAATTAAATAGGATTGGTCCCAGCACAGAACCCTGGGGGACCCCACTACCCACCCCTGACCATTCTGAGTACTCCCCATTTATCACCACCCTCTGAACACGCCCTTGTAGCCAGTTTTCAATCCATGTACTCACCCTATGGTCCATGCCAACGCACCTTATTTTGTACAGTAAACGTTTATGGGGAACTGTGTCAAATGCTTTTGCAAAATCCAGATACACCACGTCTACGGGCCTTCCTTTATCTAGATGGCAACTCACCTCCTCATAGAAGGTTAATAGATTGGTTTGGCAAGAACGATTCTTCATGAATCCATGCTGATTACTGCTAATGATATCATTCTTATTACTAAAATCTTGTATATAGTCCCTTATCATCCCCTCCAAGAGTTTACATACTATTGATGTTAGGCTAACTGGTCTGTAATTCCCAGGGATGTTTTTTGGGCCCTTTTTAAATATTGGTGCTACATTGGCTTTTCTCCAATCAGCTGGTACCATTCCAGTTAATAGACTGTCTGTAAAAATTAGGAACAACGGTCTGGCAATCACCTGACTGAGTTCCCTAAGTACCCTCGGATGCAAGCCATCTGGTCCCGGTGATTTATTAATGTTAAGTTTCTCAAGTCTAATTTTAATTCCGTCCTCTGTTAACCATGTAGGTGCTTCCTGTGTTGTGTCATGAGGATAAACACTGCAGTTTTGGTTACTGAAGCCCCCCGATTCACTCGTGAAGACTGAGGAGAAGAATAAATTCAATACCTCTGCCATCTCCCCATCCTTTGTAACCAGATGTCCTTCCTCATTCTTTATGGGGCCAATATGGTCTGTCCTCCCTTTTTTACTGTTTACATACTTAAAGAATTTCTTGGTATTTTTTTTGCTCTCCTCCGCTATGTGTCTTTCATGTTCTATCTTAGCCATCCTAATTGCACCCTTACATTTCTTATTGCATTCTTTATAAATTCTGAATGCTGTGGATGATCCCTCAACCCTGTATTTTTTGAAGGCCTTCTCCTTTGCTTTTATATGCATTTTTACATTGGGGTTAAGCCATCCAGGATGTTTGTTCGCTCTTTTAAATTTATTACCCAATGGGATACATTGGCTAATGCCCTTATTTAATATGCTCTTAAAGCAAACCCATCTCTCCTCCGTATTCTTTGTTCCTAATATTTTATCCCAATTTATGCCTTTTAGCAAGGTTTGTAGTTTAGGGAAGTTGGCTCTTTTGAAATTCAGTGTCTTTGTGTTCCCTTCATGTCTCCTATTTGTGTGATTTATACTGAAACTAATTGACCTGTGATCGCTGTTACCTAAATTGCCCCGTATTTCCACATCTGTTATCAGGTCTGTATTGTTGGTAATCAGTAGATCTAGTAATGTTTTATTTCTAGTTGGTGCGTCTACCATCTGACCCATAAAATTGTCCTGCAAGACATTAAGGAACTGGCGAGCCTTAAATGAATGCGCGGTTCCCTCCGCCCAGTCTATGTCTGGATAATTAAAATCCCCCATTATGATAACACTTCCCATCCTTGCTGCTAATCCAATTTGTGATAGGAGATCCGTCTCCACTTCCTCCCTCAGGTTAGGGGGCCTATAGCATACTCCCAGTATTATTTTCCCCTTAGCTTCATCCCTTTGGAGCTCTACCCATAAAGATTCCACCTCCTCCCTAGCCCCCTCAGTGATGTCATCTCTCACATTCACTTGTACATTATTCTTGATATATAGGCATACCCCTCCCCCTTTTTTACCCTCTCTATCCTTGCGGTATAGGGTATACCCTTGAATGTTTGCCAGCCAATCATGAGATCTGTTGAACCAGGTCTCTGAAATTCCCACAAAATCCAAATCCTCCTTGTACAACAGTATCTCTAGTTCACCCATCTTGTCCGCCAGGCCTATTAAATTTAATGATGATTGGGGATTAAATCCTGTCCAAATTACCTAACAACTAGCTTCCTGACACTAATACTCAACAAGACAATACACAGGTACTCAACAAGACAATACACAGGGAATCAACAAGACAATACACAGGTATTCGCAGACCTACGTGCGCTCGCAGACCTACGTGCACTCGCAGACCTACGTTCACTCACAGACCACTCGCAGACCTACGTGCACTCGCAGAACTACGTGCATTGGCAGAACACTCGCAGACCTATGTGCACTCGCAGACCTACGTGCACTCGCAGACCACTCACAGACCTATGTGCACTTGCAGACCACTCGCAGACCTACGTGCACTCGTAGACCTATGTGCACTCGCAGAACTACGTGCACTCACAGACCACTTGCAGACCTACGTGCACTCACAGACCTACGTGCACTCGCAGACCTACATGCAATTGCAGACCTACGTGCACTGGCAGACCACTCGCAGACCTACGTGCACTCGCAGACCACTCGCAGACCTATGTGCACTCGCAAACCACTCGCAGACCTACGTGCACTCGCAGACCACTCGCAGACCTACGTGCACTTGCAGACCTACGTGCACTCACAGACCACTCGCAGACTTATGTGCACTCGCAGAACTACGTGC
Organism: Aquarana catesbeiana; assembly: GCF_042186555.1. Classification (NCBI taxonomy): domain Eukaryota; kingdom Metazoa; phylum Chordata; class Amphibia; order Anura; family Ranidae; genus Aquarana; species Aquarana catesbeiana. The sequence goes on from NC_133325.1 coordinate 223,880,358, forward strand.
ACTCGCAGACCACTCGCAGACCTACGTGCACTCGCAGAACTATGTGCACTTGCAGAACTACGTGCACTCGCAGAACTACGTGCACTTGCAGAACTACGTGCACTCGCAGACCTACGTGCACTTGCAATACACAGTATACAATACACATGTACTAATGATCCACACACGCTACTCAGACAACACTCAGGTACTCACACTACACAGGTCCCCTGTTATAACCTCCTGTTTTCAACTCTGGTTTTTAACTCACCACTTAGACCAGTTCCACTTGGGCAGAGTTCCAGCAGACGCAAAGATGAGCAGTCTCACAATGAGTTCTGCACAAGGTTATATAGGCCTCAAGCACCTGTGACCAATTAACCACTCCCCTTAATTAGTAGGCTGAAGGAAGCAAAGAAAAAAAAAGCTGGTAAAAAGTGTCAGAAAAAGGTGTTAAAATGCTACAAGGAAAAGCCCCAAAAAGAACCTAAAAATGCAACCCAGCAATCATCAGCAGTCAAAAAGCAAGACTTGTTCACTCTCCACTCAAGGTCCCCACTGTTTAGCTTCCAGCCAGCAGTCTGGCCCAGACTACGCAGACCTACATTGCACCCTGGCACTCATCATCCATAGAGGATGATGAACTTAACGAGTCCCATTCATCATCATCATCTGACAGGACCTCAAACTTATTTGCCAAAGGCAAAACATTAGGACTTAAGGTAACTGTACCTCTTTTTTTATCTTTCTTTTGCCCCTCCTCCTTTTATCCTCCAACCATTCCATATCATCCTTGGACAAACCGCAATCGACAGCCTCCCCACACCTATTCTCCCCTTCCCCCCCCCACTCTCCCTTCCCTTATGCACCACCAGGCCAGCCTCTTCACCATCCTCCCCACTCCTCTGCACCCCATGATCCTTAACAGAAACCCTGCAGCGTTGAGGGAGGGGGACTGGCACTGCACTTGATGCATCTGCCTCAGTACCCTTCTCAGGAACAGGCACTGTGTCTGGTCCAGGCAAAGTCTCTGTATTGTCCATGTAGCTCCTCACTGCAGACTCTTCTCCCAGAAGCTGAGATTTACTCTCACCAGTTTCATTTAAATGTGAGGTTTTGTCTCCAGCAGGTAAATCAGACTGTACATTGTCTATGGGTCTGGGCTGACTGCCTGTAGCACTACAACCCTCAGCAAGCCCATTGTCACTAATAAAGTTAATGTTATCATCTTGCACACACACTGTACCTGCTTGCTGTGCTGTTACCTCTGCGATGTCATGGCCAACAGTGGGATCAGACTTCCTCCCAGTTGTTGCAGACTCCATGGTGGATCTTGCTCTATCCACAGGTCTCTTCTTCACAGGGCAAGGAACGATGTCCATCTCCTCATCTTATCATCGGGGAAACCGCATCCGGAGGGGATTCCAGCTTACAAATGAACTCCAGCATGCCAGTACCTCCCACAACCTTCTGCTCAGATGTTCCATATTGCTGCAGAGGTAGGGGGGACAGAGGCCTCTGCCATTGAGGGCTCAGCAGATACCTGAGGTGTTGAACAGCTGGGCTCATCCTCCGGGCCCACTTTCTCCCTCTCTGCTGACTCTGTTGGTACCTGCATCTCCTTACTGGTTGGGTCACCTTCCATGCAGTTGAATCGTTCCTCATTTCTATAGTTTTCTTTAAATATTCCGCTATTCTCTTTTAGAGAACTCACCAATTCCTTCTGCTTCCTTACAGCTTGCTCCAAGTCCTTCATCTCAGGACTCAGAGCCAGTCTCTTCTTGCTGTATAGTTTGGCACAAATCTGTTTTTTCTTCCTGAATTCAGCCATCAAAACTACCAATTTCTCCTCTTCTTTAGGGATGAGCCGAACACCCCCCGGTTCGGTTCGCACCAGAACCTGCGAACGGACCGAAAGTTCGCACGTACGTTAGAACCCCATTGACGTCTATGGGACTCGAACATTCGAAATCAAAAGTGCTCATTTTAAAGGCTAATTTGCATGGTATTGTCCTAAAAAGGGTTTGGGGACCCGGGTCCTACCCCAGGGGACATGTATCAATGCAAAAAAAACTTTTAAAAACGGCCGTTTTTTCGGGAGCAGTGATTTTAATGATGCTTAAAGTAAAAAAAAAAAGTGAAATATTCCTTTAAATATCGTACCTGAGGGGTGTCTATAGTATGCCTGTAAAGTGACGCGTGTTTCCCGTGTTTAGAACAGTCCCTACACCAAATGTCATTTTTAAAGGAAAAAATCTCATTTAAAACTGCTTGCGGGTTTAATGTAATGTCGGGTCCTGGCAATATGGATGAAAATCAGTGAGACAAACGGCATGGGTACCCCCCAGTCCATTACCAGGCCCTTTGGGTCTTGTATGGATATTAAGGGGAACCCCGCACCCAAATTAAAATAAGGAAAGGTGTGGGGCCACCAGGCCCTATATACTCTGAACAGCAGTATACAGGCTGTAGGTTTGTTGTTAAGTAGAATCTCTTTGTAATTTTGAACGGTTACATTTTTAACGTGTTTAGCTCCAGCCAAAAAATCTTTTTTAAGCTTTTTGGAAAACATAGGGAAGGGTTATCACCCCTGTGACATTTGTTTTGCTGTCTTTCCTCCTCTTCAGAAGATTTCACCTCACTTTTTGTCCCAATGGATTGGAAAGCATCAGTGGAAAGGAGAAATGTTTTTCCCATATTAACTCTTACAGGAGAGAATTTTCCTTCCTAGGGGTAGATTTCACTTCCTGTTGTCTCCTTCCGTTTGCAAGTAGGAGTCGTTTGTAAGTTAGTTGTTTGAAAGTAGGGTCCTGCCCTATATACTCAGCAGAAATTTGGGCCTTAGGTGTTGCTGTGGCCACAACACTGTAAGCCCTCACAGGGCTCTGCTGTGAAATATTAGATCAAGAATTGTAATTACATGCCCCTGTTGAACAGGAGCTGAAAAATTAGGCCTTAGGCACTGGTGCTGGTGCCACAACACTGCAACCCCTCACAGACACTCTAGTTGGAATGCAGGAACGAGCCCTGCTGCAAAGTATTGCATCAAAAATTGTAATTACACGCCCCTGTTAAACAAGGGCTGAAAAATTGGGCCTTAGGCACTGGTGCTGGTGCCACAACACTGCAACCCCTCACAGACACTCTAGTTGGAATGCAGGAATGAGCCCTGCTGCAAAGTATTACATCAAAAATCGTAATTACACGCCCCTGTTAAACAGGGGCTGAAAAATTGTGCCTTAGGCACGGGTGGTGGCACCCAGAACCAAAAATGTTCTTACAAGCTATCAGCGTGATGATTGAGGAGGAAGAGGATAATTACTCAGGGATAGTCACTCAGCATCAGCATAGGCAGTCTTTGAAGGGATCTGAGATTTCAAAAAAAATTATTCGGTTACATCAGCATCAGGTGCTTGGTAGCTGGTGGTGATCCAAGACTCATTCATTTTTATGAAGGTCAGTCGATCGACCGAGTCAGTGGACAGACGCACCCTGTGATCGGTTACCACACCTCCAGCAGCACTGAATGTGCGTTCCGAAAGAACGCTGGATGCAGGACAGGCCAGTAGTTCAATTGCATACTGTGCAAGCTCTGGCCAGTGATCCATCCTCAAGACCCAGTAACCCAGAGGATTTTCGGTGGGAAAGGTGTCCAAGTCTGATCTTGCCCCTAGGTATTCCTGCACCATGTAAAACAGACGCTGGCAATGGTTGCTGGAACCGATCATACCTTGGGGCTGCGGACCAAAAAATTGTCTGAACGCATTGGTCAGACGGCCACCTTCTCCACCGCTCCTTCTTTGACTGACCGAAGCCTCAGCAACACGTTGTCCAGAAACAGGAGTTTGTAACCTCCCAGTCTCTGGGAACGCGTTGCACAGACCTTTCTGCAAGGCCTCCCGAAGATGTTTCATCCTCTGCTCCCTCTGCGATGGCAAGATAAGGTCCGCAACCTTACCCTTGTAACGTGGATCAAGGAGGGTTGCCAGCCAGTATTGGTCCTTCTCCTTGATACCACGAATACGAGGATCCTTACGCAGGCTTTGCAGGATCAGGGAGGCCATGCAGCGTAGGTTTGCTGAGGCATTCGGTCCGGAGTCCTCTGGGTCACTAAGGACGACATGGTCCGCAGCCACCTCCTCCCAGCCACGTACAAGTCCATGTGTTTCTTGGGACTGATCCCTTAAAGACTGCTGCTGATGCTGAGTGCCAGGCTCCACCTCCATACTGACACAATCTTCCTCCTCCTCCTCCTCCTCTTCCTCCTCGTCCTCTTCCTGTGTGATCGGCAGGCACGCAGGAACACTGTCTGGATAAAGGGGGCCTTGAGAGCTAAGGAAGTCCTCCTCTTCCTGCCTCTGTTCTGCCTCAAGTGCCCTGTCCATTATTCCACGCAGCGTGTGCTCCAACAGGTGGACAAGGGGGACAGTGTCACTGATGCATGCACTGTCACTGCTCACCATCCTCGTGGCCTCCTCAAATGGTGACAGGACAGTGCATGCATCCCTGATCATGGCCCACTGGCGTGGGGAAAAAAAACCAAGCTCCCCTGACCCTGTCCTGGTGCCATAGTCGCACAGGTACTCATTGATGGCCCTCTGCTGCGTGTGCAGCCGCTGCAGCATGGCCAACGTTGAGTTCCACCTGGTGGGCATGTCACAGATTAGGCGGTTCTTGGGCAGGTTAAACTCCTTTTGGAGGTCCGTCAGCCGAGCACTGGCATTATATGACCGGCGGAAATGCACACAGACTTTCCTGGCCTGCCTCAGGACATCCTGTAAGCCCGGGTACCTGCCCAAGAACCGCTGCACCACCAAGTTAAGGACGTGAGCCAAACAGGGCACATGGGTCATTTGTCCCTGTCGGAGGGCAGAGAGGAGGTTGGTGCCATTGTCGCAAACCACCATTCCTGCCTTAAGTTGGCGTGGCGTCAACCACCTCTGAACCTGCCCCTGCAGAGCTGACAGAACCTCTGCCCCAGTGTGGCTCCTGTCCCCCAAGCACACCAGCTCAAGCACCGCATGGCATCTTTTGGCCTGCGTACTTGCGTAGCCCCTTGAACGACTACGGAGCACCGCTGGTTCCGAGGAAGAGGCCATGGAGGAAGAAGAAGAGGAGGGGGTGGAGGAGAGAGGTGTGTCACAATCATTAGCATTTTGGAGGCGTGGTGGCGGAACAACCTCCAACACTACTGCACCTTGTCCTGCATCCTTCCCAGCTGCCAGCAGAGTCACCCAATGCGCCGTGAAACTTAGGTAACGTCCCTGTCCATGCCTGCTGGACCATGAGTCAGCGGTAATATGCACCTTACCGCTGACCGCCCTGTCCAGCGAGGCATGGACATTGCCTTCCACATGCTGGTAGAGAGCCGGAATTGCCTTCCGTGAGAAAAAGTGGCGTTTGGGTACCTGCCACTGAGGAACCGCACATTCCACAAACTCACGGAAGGGGGCAGAGTCTACCAACTGAAAAGGCAGCAGTTGAAGTGCTAGCAATTTTGCCAAGCTAGCATTCAACCGTTGGGCATGTGGATGGCTGGGAGCAAACTTCTTTCGGCGGTGCAGCAGCTGGGGCAGGGAAATTTGCCTGGTACAATCTGACGTCGGTGTACCAAAATCAGATTGCCCACAAGTACGTGGCTGTGACACACCTAATTCTACACCTTCATTCCTCTCAGTGCAGGTCTCAGAGAGGACTGAAGGTCTAGTGGGGTTGGAAATCTCAGCTGATGAGGAGTAAGCAGAGGTCCTCTTTGTTCTTTGGTGTGGGTCTTTTAGATACGCTTGCCAACGAACTGCATGACAGGTCAACATATGTCTGGTCAAGCATGTGGTACCCAAGCGGGAGATGTTTTGGCCACGCGAGATACGCTTGAGACATATGTTGCAAATAGCAGCGGTGCGATCTGATGCACTCGTCTCAAAAAAGGCCCACACCAAAGAACTTTTTGAATAACGCGCAGAGACTGCAGCGCCCTGCACATGTGGAGCTTTGGGGTGTGATGCAGTCAATGTGCTGCCCTTAGGCTGGCCCCTGGAGGGCATCCTGCCTCGTTGGTGATGTGCCGCCTCCTCCTCCTCCTCCTCCTCCTCCTCTCTCCTATCAGGCACCCACGTTGAGTCAGTGACCTCATCATCCCCTCCCTCCTCATCACTGGAGCAAACCTGGCAGTATGCTGCAGCAGGGGGAGCATGACTGCCAGATTGCTGTCCTTCTTGGGCACCCCCTCTGTCCGTGCTCGTGTTACTGCCTTCATCGAGCTCAGTATCATCATCAGAGCCTTCCAAATGCTGGGCATCCTCCTGGAGCATGTACCCAACACTGTGGTCAAACAGTTCGAGGGACTCCTCAGGAGGACATGGTGGGGCTAGGGAAGGAGTCACTGATGACATTGAGCCAAGGGAAGAGGCCGCTGCTTTGCCAGACAAAGTACCCTGGGCATGGGTGAGAGAGGATGAGGAGGATGAGGACGGCTTGGTCATCCACTCGACCAAGTCTTCCGCATGTTGCGGCTCAACATGGCCAGCTGCCGAAAAAAGGCCAAGCGTGTCCCATGGCCACGTGCTGATGAGGATGCACCGTCTCCACGACCAGCACTAGACACAGAGCCTGCTTGCCCTCTCTTATTGGCTTGTGACTGTCTGCCTCTCCTTCTTGGCCTTCCAGACATACTAATGGCCTGTAGCTGCACTAAGCTGGGATATATATATATATATATATATATATATATATATATATATATATATATATATATATATATATATATATATATATATATATATATAATATATATGTACTGATACTGCAGCTAGCAAAATCAACTGCCTGCCTGTAGTATGAGAACACCACCAACCTTCTACAGGTAGCTTTAGCTGAACACTGTGAGGTGGACGCACCCCACTAACTTGTAGGTTTAGCTGAACACTGTGAGCAGGGCGCACCCCACTAACTTGTAGGTTTAGCAGAACACTGTGAGCAGGACGCACTGCACTAACTGTAAATAGTCTAGCTGCCTGACTGTGGTACTAATAGGATCAAAAGAACACCAGCAATTTTCTTCAGGTAGCTGTATTTACTGTTACAAGACAAGCCTGCCTGTCAGTAAAAAGATAACAGAAATGGATCTAGCTGAACACTGTGAGCAGAACGCACCCCACTAGCTTGTAGGTTTAGCTGAACACTGTGAGGTGGACGCACCCCACTAACTTGTAGGTTTAGCTGAACACTGTGAGCAGGACGCACCCCACTAACTTGTAGGTTTAGCAGAACACTGTGAGCAGGACGCACTGCACTAACTGTAAATAGTCTAGCTGCCTGACTGTGGTACTAATAGGATCAAAAGAACACCAGCAATTTTCTTCAGGTAGCTGTATTTACTGTAACAAGACAAGCCTGCCTGTTAGTAAGAAGATAACAGAAACGGATCTAGCTGAACACTGTGAGCAGGACGCACCCCACTAGCTTGTAGGTTTAGCTGAACACTGTGAGGTGGACGCACCCCACTAACTTGTAGGTTTAGCTGAACACTGTGAGCAGGACGCACCCCACTTACTTGTAGGTTTAGCAGAACACTGTGGGCAGGACGCACTGCACTAACTGTAAATAGTCTAGCTGCCTGACTGTGGTACTAATAGGATCAAAAGAACACCAGTAATTTTCTTTAAAATACTGTAACAAGACAAGCCTGCCTGTCAGTAAGAAGATAACAGGAACGGATCTAGCTGAACACTGTGAGCAGGACGCACTACACTAAATGTAAATAGTCTAGCTGCCTGACTGTGGTACTAATAGGATCAAAAGAACACCAGTAATTTTCTTCAAAATACTGTAACAAGACAAGCCTGCCTGTCAGTAGGAATATAACAGGAACGGATCTAGCTGAACACTGTGAGCAGGACGCACTGCACTAAATGTAAATAGTCTAGAAGATAACAGGAACGGATCTAGCTAAACTGAATACAGTGTATATATATATATATATATATGCAACACCTGGGATGCATATATATACACAATACACTTTAAGTGCAGCTAACTGACTGACTGTCCTGCCTAATCTAGCTAACTCAAATGAAATGACACTGTCTCTCTCTCTCTCTAAGCACACCGGAACACACTGCACAGGGCCGCCGTGCAGGCGGCCTTATATAGTGTGGGGCGTGTACTAAATCCCCTGAGCCATAATTGGCCAAAGCCTCCTTGGCTTTGGCCAATTATGGCTCTCTGTTAAGGCGGCGCTGTGATTGGCCAAGCATGCGGGTCATAGTGCATGCTTGGCCAATCATCAGCAAGCAATGCACTGCAATGCCGCAGTGAATTATGGGCCGTGATGCGCCACACGAATTTGGTGCGAACGGCCCATATCGTTCGCAATTCGGCGAACGATCGAACAGCCGATGTTCGAGTCGAACATGGGTTCGACTCGAACACGAAGCTTATCCCTACTCTTCTTTCTCAATTTGCTTCAGCTTATCAACAATCCTCTATCTAAAGGCAGACAGGGACTCATCTCTCCTTGGGCCAGGCACAGTATCTTCCACAGGCTGAGGCCCACTCACAGGTCTATCCAGGGGGCCCCCGCCAGGGTCCTCCCCAGGATCCAGCATCCCTCCTGGGGCAGAGAAGCAACTCTAGCCCCTAGTCTCTGGAAGGCCACTAGAACTAAGGAACCAGCAACCTCACACCTCACTGTCAAGGAGCAGAATGGCAGTTTCCCCAAAGGGAAACCCATGAGGGGTTCCCACCATCCCTGTGCTGAGTTCCCAGGTCTGTACACCCGCTGTGCCCATTATGACAGGTTCCCACCATCTATGTGCTGAGTTCCTGGGTCTGTACACCTGCTGTGCCATTACGAGGGGTTCCCACCATACCTGTGCTGAGTTCCTGGGTCTGTACACCCATTGTGCCTATTATGAGCGATTCCCCACAAATGGGCACTGATGAGGCAACACTGATGGGCACTAATATGTGGTATTGATGAGGCAGCACTGATAGGCTGCACTGATGGGCACTGATGAGACTGCACTGATGGAGACTTATAGGCGGCACTCGGTGCCCATGGGCACTGATAGGCGTCACTAAAGGGTACTGTTAGGTGGCACTGATGGGCAGCACTGATAGACAGCACTGATGGGCCTGCACTGATTATCAGTGACTTAATTATCTATGCTAATTGCATAGTCCTGGTCTAGGGTGTCAAAAATCCTTGCACTAGCCCTGAATAAATCATCATGCTTTTTTATAGCTGCAGGATTAAACAGCAGCTGGTTTTATTTAATTCATAACAATTTGTTACACGCTCATGTTTTTGCTACTACATTGTTAAATAAACGTCCTTACATGCTAGTGCTGTATTTGATGTCTTTGAAGTTTTTCTCTCTCAGCCCTAATGGCTTGTCATTCTTCACCAAGCTGCGGAACAATGGATATCTTTGTTATCAATAATTCACTAGCAATGTTGTTCATAGCCTGAGTCACCTGAACCAAGCTAAGTGAATGGAGTAAGAGATACTGCCAGGTCAGGCTGACCTCTTTGCAGAGATATAATGGACCTATGCACCCACTAACCAATAAATAAAACATGGTAAGTTTGCATTAACTTGACTGTTATAGACATATAAATTTAACACAGAGAATTTCACTCTTAAAATACAATCAGTATATCAACATTTAAAAATTTAGGTTAGCACAGTGGAGTTGAGAAAGCATTTTTATAGGATTTGTAGTTTCATCAACACTTCTGTAGATAAGTGTTTTAATTGGCTGTCGGACTCCTTTGGATCTACTTTAACAACTGATGTAGGAACAGTATTAAGATTTCTCAGACACATTTGACATATTTATTTTGTTGACAGCAAACACAGATCTGAGTCTAAGGTTTTTACTAGAAAAATATGAAGTCCAAATTGTCCTAGATGATGTGTTGGGTGCACCCAGAGTCATTGGCATTGCTCACTTAATGAAAAAGTTCTCTACTTTAGCTTGAAAGGAACACTTAGTATAGTGGAAATGTATCACTCTACCTTGATCCACATGGAGGCATCATAAATTTGCAAGTCCATTATTGCAGTTCAACGTTGAAAATCTCTTGCAGCCTTTTTGAAGACATGTCAATTAATATGCCCCCTTTATTTGTTCTTGTGATCTTATAGGCATCACTGCTTGTGCACAGGGTGAAGTGATATCCTGCTCCTGCTGAGTTTAGTGACTGCTATCCTGCCCATCAGTACCTGTTGTTATTCAGTAGAGGCAATACATTACTCAGTAGAGGCAGGAGGCAGTGGCACAAGACCTATAAAGCTTTTTTTTTCTCACGTATCTCCCACTGAACATGAATTACCTATTTTACTGAGCTTATACTGACCACCAATCAAGGGGGGGTACTCACTTCTAATCACCAATGAAAAGGAAACTCACACCTGATTAAAAAGGCACTCACCCCTATACACTAACACCCCAGACTACCAAATAAAGGGGGAACTTGACTACTGACCAATAATAAAATGATGCTCTTACCACTACCAACAGCCTAAATGGGGCACTCAATGCTGATCAATAACCTAACACCCTAACCACTGACAAAGAGAGGCTCTCAGACTGATCATCAACAAAATGGGGCACTCCCCACTGATTACCTATGTAAAAGGATACTTATCACAGTACACCAAGGTAAGAGAGTACTATTATATTATTATTACTAACCACAAGGACTAGGACACAGGATTAAAGAAGAACTTATTACTGGCAACCAATGTAAATAGGGGGTCTACATTGAACACTCTGCCTAGCGCATACTTTTGACAGCTGCACTTTCTAATCTGTGCTGTTCATTACCTACTTCTGAGGCCTAAATTTTGTAAGCTGTACTGTATATTGCATACTTACACTGCACCAAACAGACTGTGAGGTAAATTATATAGTACTGATCATTGCACTCTGTAAGCTATATTTTATATTAATAGCTCCTGGCTATTGTACTTTGTATGCTCTGCTTTACACTACATAGTCCTGACCTCCACACTTTGTAAACTGTTCTGTACATTACATAGTCCTAACCCCTGTACTCTGTAAACTGTGCTGTACATTATGAAGCACTGGGGGTTATTTAATAAAGGAAAATCCATTTTGCACTGCAAGTGCACTTGAAAGTGCACTTGGAAGTAAAGTCGTTGTAGATCCGAGGGGGACATGCAAGGAAAATAAAAAACAGCATTTTAGCTTGCACATGTTTGGATGATAAAATCAGCAGAGCTTCCATTCATTTCAGATCTACCCCTTAGATTTAGAGGGACTGCACTTCCAAGTGCACTTTCAAGTGCACTTGCAGTGCAAAGTGGATTTGCCTTTTGGAAAAAAAAAACACTGTCTTCTGAAAGCAGCTTTCCACCCAAAAGTGGAACTTCCACTCGTTGTACTCCTTTCCCCCTATGGTGCCACATTTGGCACCTTTCGGGTGGAGGGGAGGGCAGCATACCTGTCTTTCACAGGTATTCTGTCCCCACTTCCGGGAGCCTCAGCTGTGGGTATTTGTGTCATCTCTGGGGCTCCCTCCTCCTCCTTCCCCGGCCGCCGGGCCAGTAAAAGAGAGGAGCCGAGCGCATGTGCAGTGGGGTTCCCGTTGTGAAGCCATAAGGCTACACTGCCAGGTTCCCTTACTCGCAATGGAGGTGGCATGCACCCGACAACTGATGGAAACATCGGCTGCGGTGCCGATATCGCTCGACTCCAGGACAGGTAAGTGTCCGACTATTAAAAGTCAGCAGCTGCAGTATGTGCAGCTGCTGGCTTTTAATTTTTGCAGTGGTGGGCGGACCTCCGCTTGAACTTTGAAAACTGTGCTGTACACAACATTATTCTTATATTCATGTTAAAAAGTGGTCATTGTCTCAACAGTTGTTGCTTGCTATGTAGCCCCCAATTATTTCAATAAAATTATTTTTTTAAGCTAGGTACATGTGTTAGTCTATTGTCTATATTCTAGGTGAAGAAAAGCATGCATTACAGAAGGGTTTTCAACAAACTAACCAGGAACAAGTATGCTTATAAGAAATTGTAACTTCAATTTGACTTACCATATTGTATGCTTTGGTGGGGGTCTGTGGGTCAGAAATGATTTAAACCAGAGATAGCCAGCATTTTAGAAGGTGAGTCAGCAATGAAAGTCTCCATATTTCTTTCTGTAATAGTGTTCTTTAAATGGGTAATCATCCCTGTTAGGGCTACTTTACCTGTAATGTTAGTCATACAGTATGTGAATGCCCACTGTTTTAAAACATAGGCAAAGAAATGGTATCTTTGCCAGAGCACAGTCATTTTCATTGTAGTGTAATGTTTCAAGGTACATCTTCATGGAACCTACATGAGGGGAAGTGGCATAACTCCTGGCCATATTTTATGTCTTTAATCTCTATTAATTTTTTCTACCTACACAGCTTGTCTTCTTTAGTGAATACATTTGCATAAAATATTGTGTTAAGATAATTAGTGAAAATTAATTTCTTCATCTTCGCCTTCTGTGTTGCTATAACCTTGCCATTTCATTACCTGATAGAATAATGTGCACGTTCTGTTGATGTCACATCAAAATTCTATTTAATTTCTGGCCAAATGGCATTCCTTGTTTGCTTAGTAAATCTTTTACTTTTGGAGCAATAAGAGCCCTGCTGCTATTTCAAACAAGTGTATGAGCAAAGAAGGGTCTCAGTGAAATTAACAGCATTCTTATAGCTAATTAAAAGCTATCATCTTTCTTTGCACATGGTCAGGGCAGCTGTTTCACATCATTTCACTGTTATGGAAAACCATCAATTCAAATACAATATTGTGAACAACACCTGGTTCTTGCTGTACCTACCGTGATGAGATTATATTTCTTCTTGTCAGTAAATTAAAATTCTCCTGGGCTAACAAGCAGGGATTTTTCTCTCTATGTTCAGGCTTTTTCATTTTCCCCCGTGGTAGAAATACAGTAGTTTACTTCCATTTGCGATTCTAAATATATCACACTGATGCTTCTTTCGCTGGTGCACACACCTGCCTCCCACTGTAAATGCTGTGTTCTCATTTTGGGAAAATAGGAAAAAAAATCTTCCCTGTGGCTTTGCATTCAACTATAGTCATGTAAGTATAGAATAATTGTTATAATATCTAAAGAAAGATGCACCTTGTCAATTCATTTCAAGCTTCACCTTTCAACCCAAAGATTTTTTTTTGTTTTTTTTATCTCTGATAGGTTGGAGAGATAAATAAAAGGGTAGCAAGTCACTTGTAAAGATAGCAGATAACAGCATGCATCTTCCGAGCCACTAGTTTTCATGAAAAGTTGATAAGGAGAAAATCTGAGTGAAAAGCACTTATCTTGGTTATTCATAACTTATAATGATTCCTCAAACTGGTGTATACTGGGTCAGAAAAGTATAAGATGCAGGCTAGAGCAAAGTATGAAATGATTTAGCCGTCAGGTATATATAAATCATATTTAACTTCTTTATACTTTTCAGGAACTTTTACAGTTGTTTCAGCTGATCCTTCCAATGTGTAAAATGGAGAAGTACAAACTAAAACACAGTATATGTTTACTCATTTTAAATAGCAATGGCTGAATCAGGAAAATAAGGAAAGATTTATGTATATATGTGCTTTTTACTGATATAGAATGAACATGGCAAATTGTGTGCACTTACCTCTAGTTTTTAATTATTATTTTTTACAATATTTATTGGGTACATTTTTCATTCTTTTTGGTTCATTCTATTCTGATAAGATAAATATAAGACACCCCCGTTTTTGCAAAAAACATTAATGCAAATCAAATATGCTTGACTGTTTCTTTTTTTTTTTTTTTTGACAGTTAGTGGTAGAAAAAAATTATTTTAATTTAGTTTGGCTCTTTCGTATAAAAGTCCAGTCTAGAGTATTTATCTGCTACTCCTAGACCCTTGCATTTAAAGAAAAATTCCAACAAGGTTTTATTTACTCTATTTGCAAATTCTTACAGGATGACCCCTCTTTGATGCTAGAATCTCATTATTTATGCAAAAATGGTCCCACATTCTACAACAACCCATTCCCCTGAACCAGTGTAGTAAGATCAGGGACTCAGCCTTCAGGTCACCTAGGTGTGTAGTGTTCAAGGAAAAAAACTTAAAAAATTATGATGCTTTGGTACAAAATACCTGAGGTTCTCCATGCTCAAGACCCGAATGCCTCTGCTGTCTGCTGGAGATGTGGTCAAGATGTTGGATCTTTTCTTCATATATTTTGGCTCTGTGGACGTATCAAGTCCTTACTCTTTGCAGCAATGAGTCTCTCCATTTTCTACTGGGCCTACCTTTTTTCAGGCCTTTTCAAACAAGCTAAAAAATGCACTATCCACATCTTGACGGCAGCCAGGAGAACCATTCCTCTACATTGCCTAGCCACCAAAACTCCCTCTATGTTCAAAATGGTGAAGATTGTAGGAGAGGTTAGGAGAATCGAGTACCTGACTACTTTTCATGGTGACACCGTTCCTCTTTTTGAAGACATATGGAAGCCTTGGGATATATCCTCATAACACTCTCCTTGTCCTACTCTTTAAAACAGTTAGACTCTTCATTGACCTTACAAGACATCCTTCACACACATTTATCCCCCACCAGTAAGAGTCCTTCCTTTAGAATTTGACTTATAGATTTCATATTGTTTTCCTTGGTTTTCTGGTATGCATTAGTCAGGCACATTTAAGGCTTGTACCATTTGAATAAACAGAATGAATCTCACCTCTTTCTTGGGTCAGATGTCAAATGTTATGAATGATTGTCTGAAGATGTATCTAAATCCTTATTGATTCTTTTGTACAATAGATTTGCATAACATTTAATATAGTGTATGTTCACTGTTTTATTTTCTAATGTGCCTATTCTGTATATTTCTGGTAAATTTTCAATAAAAACACAATTATAAAAAAAAAAAAATCCAAAACTGCCATTAAGATGATATGTTTCATATGATATTAGGTCAAATATACTGTACAGTATACCACTGGGTGGTAATGACATCATATATATTAAGTGCCATGTGAATTTATTGAGTACTGTGTTTATAAATAATGATGACTAAATCTCAGGGTTAAGCAATTGTGCTAGATTCAAAGAAGCTATCCATTGCCACAAATCTCTTTAACCACTTCCCGGTGGTTCTGTTATCCTGCCTGGACAGACATCTTTCAGGATAACAGCTGGCGCATGCGGCACAGCGATTGGTGGTGCGGCGTGTCAGTCTGACACACCGCAATACCGATCTCAGTGAAGAGTCTCTGATGAAGACTCTTTACCACATGATCAGCTGTGTCTAATCACAGCTGATCATGGTGTAAATAGGAAGAGCCGTGTATCGGCTTTTCCTCACTTGCGTCTGACAGACACAAGTAGAGGAGAGCTGATCGGCTGCTCTCCTGGCAGGGGGGGGGTCTTCACTGATTGATTATCAGTGCAGACCCTCCAAGGATGCCTCCCCAGGACCACCAGGGATACCACAGGACCAACAGGGATGCCCACCACTGATGACCACCAGGTATGCCACCTGTGGCCACCAGGGATGCCAATCTGTTCCCAAAAATGATGCCAATCTCTGCCCAAAAATGATGCCAATCAGTGCCCATCAGTATTGCCTGCCAGTGCCTTCTTTACAGTGATGCCCATCAGTGCCACCCATCAGTGTCCATCATTGCCAACTATCAGTGCCCATCAGTGCCAACTATCAGTGCCCATCAGTGCCGCCTATCAGTGCCCATAAGTGCCACCCATAAGTACCCATCAGTGCAGCCTTTCAGTGCCCATCAGTGACACCTATGAGTGCCCATTTATAACAGAAACAAAGAAAAACTTTTTTTTTCAAAATTTTTGGTATTTTTTTATTTGTTTAGCAAAAAATAAAAAACTCCAGAGGTGATCAAATAACATAAGAAAGCTCTATTTGTGGTAGCAAAATGATAAAAATTTAGTTTGGGTACAGTGTTGCACGACCACGCAATTGTCATTTAAAAAGCAACAATGCTGAAAGATGAAAATTGGCTTGGGTAGGAAGAGGAGAAAGTGCCTGTTATTGAAGTGGTTAAAGTATATAAGGAGGGTGTTGAATCTCATTTGTTAAAGTGGTTCTAAAGCTTTAAAGCTTTTTACCTTAATGCATTCTGTGCAGTAACGTAAAAAACTGCAGGTTCCCCCTTTATATTTACCTGAGCCCGATCTCGATCTAGCACTGTACACGAGAGAGCTGTCTCTCCCCTCACTGGGCAGATACATTTGCTCCCACTGCTGTCAATCAAGTGCTTTGATGAGGGAGCAGGGGGTGGGATTGAGCCATCCGGTCTGTGCCAATAGCTCTGGAGTGAGTGCCCCCAAAGAAAGCAGCTTTTCATGGGGGCACTCGCTGAAGAGGAGGAGGAGTGCTGGAGGGGTTACCCAGAAGAATAGGATCAGGGGAAGATACTATTATTTAAAAAAAAACAAAAACTGAAGCTTTAATGTTACTTTTATTTCTGGCCATTTATAAAGCTAATAGGCAAGCTATTTTGAAACAAGAATGTGGAATTGATGTATTCTTTATATATATATATATATATATATATATATATATATATATATATATATATATATAATTGGCTTGGCTGACATACAAGAGCACCCAAATGTTATTCATTTTATTTATTTATTTATTTATGTATTTATTTATTTATTTTCTCTTTTTGCCATCAAGCAGCAATTGACTTGCTTTAACTGGTGGGTGGAAACTGGCCTGTGGTTTGCTGAGGATGTCCGTGAGAAATAAAAGAAAAGAAAAATGTACATGGTACAAGAACATGTAATTACAGTTCCGCAAGGCATATAATTTTAAGTTTCACGTGTAAGTATGCATACAATCAGAAACAAAATACAATTAACAAGATCAACAGTTAAGTATATAGATAGCAGATACCTCCATTGCAAGACATTGAGGAGGCAACTTGTAATGTTTGAAACTATCAACAGCTTTTGTGCAGTTATGGTATGGCTTACCAAATGACTTACCGGATCAAGAATGGGTTCAAAGTAGCATTTGCTGTAAAATTGCCTAAACCTCAATATACAGGATTTCAATATGAGCTGTATAAAAAGAAAAGGTTGGTGTGGACCCTAGGTCCAGACGGGACAGGCCAGTCCCCACAGGAAAAAGTCCTGAGAAAAATAGAGGAGGTGATGTACCTGCTCAGGTTGAAAATAGTAATGAGGTATTAAGTAAAAGAAAAAGGAAGAAAAAGAAGAGAAAGGCAAAGGGAATGGGGTGGGAGGGATTGGGGGAGGGGTTGAGGGAGGGAGACCATGTTTAATGTAGCCGACTGGTCACTGTAGGTTTAGGTTTAAAAAATGGGAAGGTGGTTGGCAGCTTTGTAGGAATTTGTCATGTGTATCAGCAAAGTTCGCTGTAAGTTGTTGGTTTACCAATATACCATGTACTTATCTTTTTACCTCTTCAAAGAAAAGGACCATGGTTTTCCAAGCTTTTGCGATTGTCTGTTTTGTAGGCATGAAGATACTGTGTGAATAAAACCCATTCCCTTTTCACTAGACCCATAACAGTTTTATGTAGCAATACCTTCCAGGGGTCTTTTCTTAGATTTGGATGCTGCATTGTATTAACTATGGCCTAACATTTTTTTGCTATGGGGATTGGGCCTTTCAGTCAATGTGATATATTATGAGGTGGTTTAGGTGCACACTTTTTTTACACCATGCAATATCATGCTGTGAACAAAAGGCATGTTCAAGACCAAATGGTCAGCAACAAGCTGGTTAGTTAGCCAATGTTACTTGAAATTTGAATTCTTCTGCCCCACTACCATTGCAGCTGCCATCTTCTGATGCTGCATGGGTATATACAAGATGGTAGATCTGTCACAGGCACTCATCAAAAGTTCTGACTATGCCTGTCCCCTTTCCACTGCCTTTCTCCGTTCATAGAAGCTGTACTATCACTTTCATAATGAAAAGTGTTTTATGAATGGAGGGCAGGCAAATGAATGAAAGGTCCACCTCCTCCATTCATAGAGTGCTTTCCTTTTGAACATGAGACGCAATAGTATGGCTTTTATGAGGGGAGTGGGAGTGGCAAAAAGGGTGGGCATAGTCAACACTTTTAAAGATTGCACGTGACAAGTCCAGTAGCTCATATTAACCCCCACAGCACCAAAAGTTTACAGCAATAGTGGTATGGAGGGCAGAGAACTTCATTAAAACTTCATCCCTGCATATCATCACAATATTATAAATACTTTACCATAGTCAGACTTCTTAGGCTGTAGCTCTAGGTACTGTCTATTTAGCTGGGAGGATTATGCCCCGTACACACAGTCGGACATTGATCGGACATCAATCCATGGATTTTTTCCAACGGATGTTGGCTCAAACTTGTTTTGCATACACACAGTCGCACAAAGTTGTCGGAATTTTCGAATGCCAAGAATGCGGTGACGTACACCACGTACAACGAGACAATAAAAGGGCAGTTCAGTACCAAGCGCGGCACCCTTTGGGCTCCTTTTGCTGATCTCATGTTAGTAAAAGTTTGGTGAGAGACGATTCAGACTTGTGGTTTTCAGTTAGTTTTTCTGGTGTTCAGTTTCTGCTTGTGGGTTTGTATCTGTTCTTCAGTGCATGCAGCGAGTTATCAATGACTTTGTCATTGTGTTCTTGTTCGTTCGTTACTGATTTTCAGGTCACTCTTCACAGGCCTTGCTGTTCTTCAGTGCGTTCTGTTACTTCGCTCTGAGCAGCCAACCGTTATCTAGCCATGTTGCGTGTATGTACTCATCGTAGAGTTCATGCTGTGCGGGGGCTTGGTGTTGGGGCTCTTACTTTGACACAAGCCCAGTCCATGAACAGGAGGAGTTCATGGACCAAGAATTGGTTGCTCCAGCGTGACCAGTTCTGTCACATGCCTTTGCTCTGTGAGATCCGTGAGAATAATCCTGATGATTTCAGGAACTTTCTACGGATGATGGACCCCGTATTTCACTGTTTGTTGGCTTTGCTGACCCCTTATATCAGCAGGAAGGATACCCGCATGAGGCAAGCCATCACTCCGGAGCAAAGGCTAGCCGCCACCCTGCGTTACTTGGCGACGGGGAGAAGCCTGCAGGACCTCAAGTTCTCCACAGGCATCTCCCCTCAGGCCTCAAGTTCTCCACAGGCATCTCCCCTCAGGCTCTGGGGATCATTATCCCGGAGACCTGTTCTGCCATAATTCAGGTCCTGCAGAAGGACTATATTAAGGTAAGATTTTTATCCTATAATATCACATTTTATTGTATAGAATGTTTGCTAATGTATTGTATTTCTTTCCTCATTCCCTAATTACCATGATTGTAATATGCTGTGAATGTCCCCTTTGTCCTCATGCATGCTGGATTTTTATGTTATTTTTTTTATCCTTCATATATATTTGCTTTCACTTACCTCCCCAGCATGCTCTCCTGGGCCTATATTCACCTTGTGTAGTCACTTAACAATGTATTTTGTCAGCTCCATAGTAGTGCTTTACTCTAAACACCCCCTAAAATGTGTAAAATTGTGATTTGTGCTTTAAATTCAGGCAGAGTGCCAGAGGTTTTTTTTGTTGGGTCCCAAAATCATTTGGAACCCTCCCTCCCCCCAACTGCTAACTCAGCTCATACCAATCCTCTATCTATCCTCAATCCTCTATCTGCTGACTTTGCCAAACCCATACACACTATACCCACCTCTTTAGTGGTCAGATTTATGGATGAATTCCCCAAAGCATGTAGTGCAAGGGCCTGCCTGAATACTTTCAAATGGTAATGTTCAAAGTTTTTGTATCCTATCATTATCTTGATAGGTAATAGCGGAATGTAAAAATGTGCTAAAATGTGTACAGTGTGTATTTATATCTTTGCATTATGACACTTCTTACCTGTCCAGTGGGCTGCCAATAGTGTAAGTAAGGAGGTGCTGGACAAAGTAATACACATTATGTATGCATTCAGCTCTCAATGAAGTGGAGAGGGTTACCTGTCCAAAACATCTCCCCCCCATAAAATTTCTAAAATGGCCCATGAGAGTTGGGGAGGAATCTGATAGGTGTCATTTAATACTCCCTAAAATAAATGTTATACTGATGTTGGCCAATAATGTTTGTGTTTAATCTGCTTTCCATGCTTATGTGCAAAATGATTAATTTATTTTTCTTGTTTGACTCCACAGTTTCCTTCCAACCCACAGGAATGGCAAACTGTGGCCTCCCACTTTGCCCAGCGGTGGGACTTTCCTAACTGCCGAGGGGCAATTGATGGGAAACACGTCCACATCGTCCCACCACCCAACTCGGGGACATACTATTACAACTACAAGGGGTTCAATAGTATTGTGATGTTGGGCGGTGGTGTCGGCTACTTACGAGTTCCTGTATGTGGACTTGGGGAAGAATGGCCGGATGTCAGATGGTGGAGTCATCGCCCACACGGACTTCTACAGGCATCTCCAGAATGGCAGCTTGGACTTGCCACCTCCAGAAGACAGTGCGGAAGGACTCCCATTCATCTTCATTGCAGATGAAGCGTCATCCCGGACCAGAGGGTTTTTAATTACCGGCCGGCCAGAGCCAGAGGAGTGGTGGAGAACACGTTTGGAATAATGGCCAGCCGGTTCCGCCTATTTCTTACACCGATACATATGGTGGAATATAAACTCAATCACATCATCCTGGCTTACTGTGTTCTCCACAACTTTTTAAGGAGAAATTCTGTGAACTATGCTGGCTCAGTTGGGCCTTAAGCCGGAATTAATCTCAATGAACCAACCCTGACGGCGCTTGAAGCTGGCCGTCCTGGCTTGCCCCCCCAGAGTGCCCGCGAGGTCCGTCTAAGATACATGGAAAACTTTGCGGGTAGGGGGGCCATCAATATGCCAGACAATGTCTGAGACATTTTTTAAATATTTTTTTTTTTTAACTGAACAAATATTTGCTTAGATTTACTGCTTGTCTTTCTTTTAGCTGACCCTGACTGAAATTTGGGGAGTCCTGAAAATGGCGTGATTGTGTAAAATGAAAAAGCACTGTTGGGTGTTATTTACTAAAGGCAAAGACAGTTTGCACTACAAGTGCACTTGAGACTGCACAAAAACTGCACTTGTAGTGCAAAGTGGATTTGCCTTTACTAAATAACCCCCATTGCCACTGAAAACACCAACTTTACAACCCAAAAATGCTTTTGAGCATTGAAAGCAGAAGCCACACATTGTTGATTCTCAATCTTTTTAATCAAAGCACAATCACATGTGCATTTATAAAAGTTTTTTAAAACAAACCAACATGTTTGTTGTATAACAATTTTTTAGGTGACATTAAAAGTAGAAATGTCCTTTTAAGGTAAACAGGCATATTTAAAAACAACAAGAAATACACAAATCTGAAACTTACAAAGTTCAAATTTTGTAGAAATTGAAGGCAATATCAGACATGAGTATTTATAAACGGTGTTTGATATTGCGTTCAGATGGGGTGAACTCACCCCTGGAAAAGCCAAATTTTGAACATGCACACAAATTGCTGAATGTCAACATGTGCTAGCTGCCATCATGGGGGATCAATGGACATGTTTTTTGGGTGCAACCCCTTCCTCTCAGCTACTTTATTATTGAGGAAGGGGTTGCAACCCCAAAACGCATACATTGATCTCCCGTGATGGCAGATAGCACATGTTGACACACTGTGTGCATCTTCAAAATTTGGCTTTTCTAGAATATGTCAAAAAAAGTGCAAAACATTTTCAGAAAAATAAAGCAGAAAGAAGTAAGGGATTTCGAGGTGTTTTAAACTCTCCCTAAAACATCAATGATGTTCTTCATTTTGTTTTGAACATCATTGATGTTTTGCTTGATGTTTTCCAAGTCCCTATTACACCCCATGATCTCCCCGATCAGGATCTGGGCACTTTCACTGGTGAAATTACCTTCTTCCACAACATCACAATCACCTAAAAATATAGAAAAAAAAACATACCATGTATTAAAAATATGCAGGCATCCATCTCTTACCTGAGCCTGTGGTCGCAGACACTCACCTGTTGAGGTGACAATTTCCACCACGTCTCCCTCCTCCTCCTCTGCTTGGCTTTGGGGGATTTCCCCTTCTTCCTGAGGTGGGGGGTCTGTGGTCTCTTCTGATGAGTGGTGTCCTCTGAGTCTTTTCTCCCCTATATAAAAAAAATAGGTATACTTAGCACACAGATATTTGATGGCAGAAATAGGAATATGAAACATTGCTTGGAAGTGGGGTACAATTGTCTATTTTGGCAGAGTTCCAAGATGAAGAAATATTGTTTTCCTTTGTCAAGCTTGAATACTTACCTGTTTTGTACAAGCTTCACAGATGGAGACACCCCTATAGTATACACTGGAGCACCTGTGTGGGCCCCCTAATAAAAAGGGTGTTCTGGTGTAGGGATGAGCTTCGAGTTCGAGTCGAACTCATGTTCGACTCGAACATTGGCTGTTCGCAAGTTCACCGAACAGCGAACAATTTGGGGTGTTCGCGGCAAATTCGAATGCCGCGGAACACCCTTTAAAAGTCTATGGGAGAAATCAAAAGTGCTAATTTTAAAGGCTAATATGCAAGTTATTGTCATAAAAAGTGTTTGGGGACCTGGGTCCTGCCCCAGGGGACATGGATCAATGCAAAAAAAAGTTTTAAAAACGGCCGTTTTTTCAGGAGCAGTGATTTTAATAATACTTAAAGTCAATCAATAAAAGTGTAATATCCCTTTAAATTTCGTACCTGGGGGGTGTCTATAGTGTGCCTGTAAAGGGGCGCATGTTTCCTGTGTTTAGAACAGTCTGACAGCAAAATGACATTTTGAAGGAAAAAACTCATTTAAAACTACCCGCGGCTATTGCATTGCCGACAATACACATAGAAGTTCATTGATAAAAACGGCATGGGAATTCCCCAAAGGGGAACCCCGAACCAAAATTAAAAAAAAAAAATGACGTGGGGGTCCCCCTAAATTCCATACCAGGCCCTTCAGGTCTGGTATGGATATTAAGGGGAACCCCGGCCAAAATTTAAAAAAAAAAATGACGTGGGGTTCCCCCTAAATTCCATACCAGACCCTTCAGGTCTGGTATGGATTTTAAGGGGAACCCCGCGCCAAAAAAAAAAAAAAAAACGGCGTGGGGTCCCCCCCAAAAATCCATACCAGACCCTTATCCGAGCACGCAACCTGGCAGGCCGCAGGAAAAGAGGGGGGGACAAGAGTGCGGTCCCCCCTCCCTCCTGAACCGTACCAGGCCACATGCCCTCAACATTGGGAGGGTGCTTTGGGGTAGCCCCCCAAAACACCTTGTCCCCATGTTGATGAGGACAAGGGCCTCATCCCCACAACCCTGGCCGGTGGTTGTGGGGGTCTGCGGGCGGGGGGCTTATCGGAATCTGGAAGCCCCCTTTAACAAGGTGACCCCCAGATCCCGGCCCCCCCCTGTGTGAAATGGTAAGGGGGTACATAAGTACCCCTACCATTTCACGAAAAAAGTGTCAAAAATGTTAAAAATGACAAGAGACAGTTTTTGACAATTCCTTTATTTAAATGCTTCTTCTTTCTTCTATCTTCCTTCATCTTCTGGTTCTTCTGGCTCTTCTGGTTCTTCTGGTTCTTCCTCCGGCGTTCTCGTCCAGCATCTCCTCCGCGGCGTCTTCTGTCTTCTTCTCCTCGGGCCGCTCCGCACCCATGGCATGGGGGGGAGGCTCCCGCTCTTCTCTTCTTCTCTTCTTCTTTTCTTCTTTTCTTCTTTTCTTCTTTTCTTCTCTTCTTCTCTTCTTCTCTTCTTCTTCATTTTCTTCTCCGGGCCGCTCCGCAATCCATGCTGGCATGGAGGGAGGCTCCCGCTGTGTGACGGCGCTCCTCGTCTGACAGTTCTTAAATAACGGGGGGGCGGGGCCACCCGGTGACCCCGCCCCCCTCTGACGCACGGTGACTTGACGGGACTTCCCTGTGGCATTCCCCGTGACGTCACAGGGAAGTCCCGTCAAGTCACCGTGCGTCAGAGGGGGGCGGGGTCACCGGGTGGCACCGCCCCCCCGTTATTTAAGAACTGTCAGACGAGGAGCGCCGTCACACAGCGGGAGCCTCCCTCCATGCCAGCATGGATTGCGGAGCGGCCCGGAGAAGAAAATGAAGAAGAAGAGAAGAAGAGAAGAAAAGAAGAAAAGAAGAAAAGAAGAAGAGAAGAAGAGAAGAGCGGGAGCCTCCCCCCCATGCCATGGGTGCGGAGCAGCCCGAGGAGAAGAAGACAGAAGACGCCGCGGAGGAGATGCTGGACGAGAACGCCGGAGGAAGAACCAGAAGAACCAGAAGAGCCAGAAGAACCAGAAGATGAAGGAAGATAGAAGAAAGAAGAAGCATTTAAATAAAGGAATTGGCAAAAACTGTCTCTTGTCATTTTTAACATTTTTGACACTTTTTTCGTGAAATGGTAGGGGTATTTATGTACCCCCTTACCATTTCACACAGGGGGGGCCGGGATCTGGGGGTCACCTTGTTAAAGGGGGCTTCCAGATTCCGATAAGCCCCCCGCCTGCAGACCCCCACAACCACCGGCCAGGGTTGTGGGGATGAGGCCCTTGTCCTCATCAACATGGGGACAAGGTGTTTTGGGGGGCTACCCCAAAGCACCCTCCCAATGTTGAGGGCATGTGGCCTGGTACGGTTCAGGAGGGAGGGGGGCCGCACTCTCATCCCCCCCTCTTTTCCTGCGGCCTGCCAGGTTGCGTGCTCGGATAAGGGTCTGGTATGGATTTTTGGGGGGACCCCACGCCGTTTTTTTTTTTTTTTTTTGGCGCGGGGTTCCCCTTAAAATCCATACCAGACCTGAAGGGTCTGGTATGGAATTTAGGGGGAACCCCACGTCATTTTTTTTTTTAAATTTTGGCCGAGGTTCCCCTTAATATCCATACCAGACCTGAAGGGCCTGGTATGGAATTTAGGGGGACCCCCACGTCATTTTTTTTTTTTAATTTTGGTTCGGGGTTCCCCTTTGGGGAATTCCCATGCCGTTTTTATCAATGAACTTCTATGTGTATTGTCGGCAATGCAATAGCCGCGGGTAGTTTTAAATGAGTTTTTTCCTTCAAAATGTCATTTTGCTGTCAGACTGCTCTAAACACAGGAAACATGCGCCCCTTTACAGGCACACTATAGACACCCCCCAGGTACGAAATTTAAAGGGATATTACACTTTTATTGTTTGACTTTAAGCATTATTAAAATCACTGCTCCTGAAAAAACGGCCGTTTTTAAAACTTTTTTTTGCATTGATCCATGTCCCCTGGGGCAGGACCCAGGTCCCCAAACACTTTTTATGACAATAACTTGCATATAAGCCTTGAAAATTAGCACTTTTGATTATTCATGTTCGTGTCCCATAGACTTTAACGGTGTTCGCATGTTCGAACGAACTTTTTTCCTGTTCGCATGTTCTGGTGCGAACCGAACAGGGGGGTGTTCGGCTCATCCCTATTCTGGTGTCCCACACTAGTGCTCCAGCATCCAGATGTGTAAACAGCTGCTGTGTGTCCTCTCCTTACACAGAACCTAGTTTGCATTTCATTCTAGTTACAAACCCATCTAGACACCAAAATTATTTTAAGAGAAGTAGGCCAGAAAAAATGTATTGAAATGCATCTGGACAAAACATGGTGTTTTATTGGCCGAACGAACAATGTTTCCTACGAATGAATAATGTGTCCATGAACATGAAAGTTGCCATTTTAAACTGTACAACAGTAAAGAAAAGCACATGGAGCAGCACAAACGTTATAAAAATGACGAATAGGAACTACTTACTTTTTTGAAGCACTCTCCGGCTCTTTCTATACTGATCGTGCTCCCTTAATTTGAGGTCTGACCATCGCTTCCTAAGTTGATCCTTGGATCGCCGTGCCCCAAAATTTCGGTGCAGACTCTTCACAACTTTCGCCACGATCTTGGCCTTTCTCACATTTGGGTTGGGGTAAGGTCCATACTTCCCGTCATAGTCGGCCCTCTTCAGTATGTCGACCATCTCCACCATCTCAACAAAGGACATATTTGATGCCTTAAATCGTCTCCTCTGGGATTGTGACATTTCCGGCCTCTCCTTCTCCTCCTCCTCGTTGCTGTAATTAGCATGCACCTGCTCTGTCTCAGCCATGTGCTCTTCCCCACTGCACCAAATGAGAAGGGGCGGGGAATAGACTAAAAATAACGTCAGGGGCGGGCGGAGTTTCACGCATGCACAGTGTATATAAAGCTTAACATGCGTGCGTAGTATGTACGATCAGTAAGCGGAGGAAGGAGTATCGGAAGCGCCAATCATGATAATGAAGGTAACATTTAAACTTGGGCCTATATTGCTTAAAGATTGAGGCCTATATTGGGACAAGATTAGGAGACTTAGCCTGCCATTAGGGTTTGTCTTGTGTATTGCAGATAAAATAGATGGCTTCAATGACCACAACTTCCTCCCCCTGTTCATAGACAAGTACAGGGAGCTGCCTTGTCTGTGGCAGGTCAAACACCCGCAATATAATCATAAACAAAAGAGGCAGGCAGCGCTGGAGAAACTGCTGGAGTTGGTGAAGCCGGTGGTCCCCACAGCAACCATCTCCTATTTAAAAGCCAAAATTGGTGGGCTGAGGAGCACTTATCTTAGGGACCGCAAGAAGGCCCAGGATTCCCAGAAATCCGAAACTGCAGCAGATGACGTTTATGTCCCCAAGCTCTGGTACTATGAAAGACTGCGATTTCTGACAGACCAGACTGAAGCCAGGGAATCCCTCTCAACCCTTCCTTCCACTCTTCCTTCCACCCTATCTTCCACCCCAGCTGAGGCTTCTGATGTCCAACCTGGGACTTCCAGCCAGGAAGAAGTGGAGGAGCCCAGCTGGAGTCAGGTATAGCATTGTTCTAGAGATTTCTTGTCAACAAATAAATTATGTTTACTAGATTTTATTATTGATCACTAATTGCTGATTTAATAAAGTGTTTTACATATCAATAGACAATAGTGGGCAAAAATAATTGGGACAAGAATGAAAAATGCTGGGCTCAGAATGATAGTCTGTTATATTTGTTAACATTCAATTTGCAACAGTCATGAGATGTAAATTGTGTATGATTGATGAAGAAAAAACTAAAACTATGTCCCTTTTTCATACACAGGAAGACCTCAGCCAGGAGGAGGCTGTGGAATGTGGCACACAGGAGGAGGCGGGCGTTAGTGGCAGCCAGGAGGAGGTGGGGGTAAGTGGCAGCCAGGAGGTGGCAGGGCCCAGTAGGAGCCTCACAGAATTCCAGGTACCTCCCCTCTGCCTTCCAAACAAAAGACCCAGGAAGGGGAGTAACGTGGAGGATTCAGCGCTCAGGCTGATTCAGGAGGCTTCTGCGTCCCTCAGAACCACCCCCCTCATGAAGAGGCCTTTGCCTCCATGGCTGCCACAAAACAGCAGGACATGCAGGAGGGCCAACGCCTCATGTGTGAGGAAATCATTTACAAAACATTAAATAAGGGGTTGAGGGGCGAAATCACACCCAATACCCACCTGAGTGAGTTGCATCCTCCTCCTCCTCCTGCCACAACTCCACCACCACAGACACAGCATGGAAGGAAGAGTGGAAGGAAGACAAGAAAGTGATAGCCTGGGTTCAGTCTGGTCTGACAAAAGATGCAGGCTCTTGTATGACCACAGCCTGGGGACATGTATGTCATCTGCTGCTGTTCATGATCTCTTGGACTTCTGGACCAGACTGTACTCCCTTTTATATGGACTCCTCAGGCCACCAATTTTGCCTGGAAATAATTGATGTGTGCCCTGGGGGCCAAAGGCTTCGCTCATTTCTGCATTGCCTCCCTCTTTCTTTGGTTAGGACCCCTTAATAAATTTTTGGTTTGTTTTATAATACTCGCCTATGTGTGTTTTCCTTCAAAAAGGACAGTTTGTTTGTGAGGAGGCAGGTACATTTCAAAAATACAATGTGAAATTAACAAGAGACACCAACACCAAGCAACCTCCTTGAGATTAAATAATACAAGATAATAATGGTGCTGTGGTAACTTGACACACAAAACACACAAAACTATTGTGGAGTAAAAAAAAAAAAAAAAAAAAAAAGAAAAACAAAACACGAGATCAGGCTTTAAAAAAATCTAAAAAAAACATATTTAATATAAAAACATCCAAAAAATAATATTTTTTCAGTAGATGTGACAAATAAAAATATTATATTGATGAAATCACGATAAATAATAAAGAAAGAAGTTTGTGAGAAGTCTGTGTGAATATGAGCAGCAAAACAACTTCATTCTTCTAGCATTATAAAGAAGAAGAGAGTGCGCTGCATTAAAACATTGCAGCGTGACAAAAGTGCTATATCCATTACGAACGCTAATTTTACCAGATCGAGCAGTTCTGTCTCGAAATTTATTTATATATATATATATATAGATATAGATATATCTATATCTAAATCTATATATATATATATATATATATATAGATATATATCTATATATAGATATATATAGATATATCTATATATATATATATATAGATATATCTATATATAAATATATCTATCTATCTATATATAGATATAGATAGATAGATATATCTATCTATATCTATAGATAGATATATCTATCTATATCTATAGATAGATATATCTATCTATCTATAGATATAGATAGATATATCTATATATATATATATATATATATATATATATAGATCTATCTAGATAGATCTATATAGATCTATCTAGATCTATCTAGATAGATCTATATATCTATATAGATCTATCTAGATAGATCTATATAGATCTATATAGATCTATATAGATAGATCTATATCTATATCTATATAGATAGATATATATATATATATATATATATATATATATATATATATATATATATATATATATATATATATAAATCTATATATATAGAGATAGATATATATCTATATTGATATATAGATATATATATCTATATCTATATAGATATATATATAATATTTTTTTTCTATTCTGTTCCATTGTTTTTCTATGCTATTCTTTTCTATTCTAAACTTTTCTATTTGAATTTGAATTCATTCTAGACGAAATTCGAGAATGAATTTGAATTTTAATAGAAAAGATTAGAATAGAAAATAATAGAAAATAGACTAGAAAAACAATAGAACAGAACAGAATAGAATAAAATATAATATATAAATATATCTATATATATATATATATATATATATATATATATATTATGTTTTATTCTATTCTGTTCTATTGTTTTTCTAGTCTATTCTTTTCTACTCTATTCTAATCTTTTCTATTCGAATTCAAATTCATTTTATACGAAATTCGAATTTCGGAAGATGGTTTTATATATATATTTATTTTATATATTTTATATTATATTTTTATCTATGCTGGTCTATGGTTTTTCTATGCTATTCTTTTCTATTATTTTCAATTTTTTCTAATCTTTTCTATTTGAATGCAAATTCTTTCTATACGAAATTCGAATTTCAGAAAATGGTTATATAGAAATAGAATGAAATTGAATTCTAATAGAAAAGACTAGAATAGAAAAAACAATAGAACAATACATATAAAACATCTTCCGGAATTGGAATTTGGTACAGAATGAATTCGAATCTGAATAGAAAAGATTAGAATAGAATATATTATATTTTTTTCTTTTCTGTTCTATTGTTTATGCATGCTATTCTTATTTTCTATTCTATTTTAATCTTTTCTATTGGAATTCGATTTCATTCTATATGAAATTCGAATTTCGCAAAATGGTTATATATAGTTTACTTTTTCAAATTCGGTCAAATTTTTTTCGAATGCGGTAGAATTTTTTTGAATTTGATCGTTTTTTTTCGAATGCGGTAGAATTTGTTCGAATTTGATCGTTTTTTTTCGAATGCGGTAGAATTTTTTCGAATTTGATCGTTTTTTTTTAATGCGGTAGAAGTTTTTCGAATTTGATCGTTTTTTTCGAATGCGGTAGAATTTTTTCGAATTTGATAGTTTTTTTCGAATGCGGTAGAATTTTTTTTGAATTTGATAGTTTTTTCTAATGCGGTCAAATTTTTTAGAATACGAAACTAAACGAATCCCGAAAACAAATGTAATGAATCCAACTAATTTAACTAAATGAATTTAGTTAAATAACGAACCGAAACTGAACTAAACTAAACAAATTTTTTCATCCTGCACATGTCTAGAGGAGACTGAGTAGTAGTTAGTGCTCCCTATTATGTTAGCAGTCAGTGCTCCCTCTTATGTTAGCGATTGGTGCTCCCTCTTATGTTAGCGATCAGTACTCCCTCTTATGTTAGTGGTCAGTGCTCCCTCCTACAATGTGCCCCTGCCCCCTTATATTGACAATTAGCATATCCTTCTTTATTGATGGGCAGTTTGCTCCATTAAAAACATTTCAGCATGCTCGATTTTACTAGCTGCCGCCCTCCACACAATCAGCTACTGTACATACTTACAAAGCACTGCACAGTTTAATTTGGCAGTAGAGGCAGTTAGTGGGTGAGTTGATAGATGGGCAAGCAGGCTGAGAATGTGCTAGATGGCATGCTTGTTTACTGCATGGGCATTTGTATAAATAGGAGTGGGCTTGGAAGAGGGAGAACAGGCCACATCAGAAAACTGGGTCTGCCCAAAGTCATTATAATGGGTGAGGGATCCAGGCTGCAAACTGTGTATCTCCTCCCTGAGGCACCAATGGCAGCTACTGATGGGGTTGCTATGGGGGTGCTTGTGGAATTTTAAGGGGGGGGCTTAAGCACATCCAAGCACCGACCTTGATGCCGCCCTGTATGCAGTAAGCTTTTATTATCTTACAACTTGTGAAGAAATAAAGAAAAAGAATTCCAAAAAAGGAAAATCTGTGGTCGGACTTTAAAGGCACAACAAACAGTAGAAATATACAAAAATATTAGAATTTATTGAAATATATATATAATCCAAACAACAGGGACATGAAAGGAAGAGTGTCCTGCTCTCACCCAGGGGATTTTCATTACATTGCCATATCTTTATCTATCTTGGATGATAACAGCCCAGACCTGGATTCATAACTTTTGATATATAGCCTGTGGCTACCTCTGACTGAGGGATTCCTATATTTTCTGATATGAACAATCTATGATTATATCCGGTCTTCTATCAATATTCACTTTGATACGACATCCCCTTTTTGAAAGTATCATACCTAGACACTCGCGATTATTGATTCACAGGTGGTTCCTGGGTGTGGTTTGCCTGGTGATTCGCTCTGACCTCATTGCGCAACCTTGCTTTTTCCCTTTGTTGGAAATTACTTTGTCGATCACTGATTGATTAATATGTGATTCCTTTTGAAAGATAGTGAAACCCCTTTCTCTTCTTTGCAACTACTGAACCCCAAATGTGTCCTGAAGAAGTGTACAACGAAAAGCATAGATGCATTAGGGCTCATATCATATGTGACAGACCTAGCTGGGACAGAGGCTTTTGGAGGAGAATGCCAGCCTCTTGCCAACCAATTATGGGCCCTGGCATTTGGGGGAATCGTGCTCTTTGTGAGCTGTATGCCTGGGAACACTTGAGGTGGCATTACTTTAGATTCAGGTCCATGTCCCCCAAGACGCACAGACTCTGGGGACCCTGGATATGCCAATGTGATGGGAGTCACTAATAGGGGCACAAGGTGAATAAAAACCCCACTATGAGTTGTGCTAGTCAGACTCAATGCTGTATACGTGTATATATAATGTGTGCTGTCTCATTGTGTTGTGTACTATTTGCTGTGATCAGTTAGGGTGTGGCTGTATTCCAATGTGCTATTGTGTCTGTCTGCTCTGGATATTATGGGATGTTTCTCTCTATGCAGGGAGGGGGGATTCCTCCAGCAGCCCCCTGCTAAGACTGTTTACTGAGGAGAAGTTTGAACACACCTGACCTGTGTGTCTATTGTCATTGGACAGTCTAACCCACCCTGTTTTCTAAGGGTGGGGGGAAAGAGTCTCTGAGTTATTTTATCTGTTGTGTCCATGTGTGATAATAAATGAGTTTGTTGTTTGCCACTCCAAGACTGGTGTTGTCTGCTGACTGGGTGGGCTAAAGGGTCTTGGATAGTGCTGGTTCTGGACAGAGGTGGCATTTACGGCAGACAGAGACCTGTTTGAGGACAGGGGTTCGTCACAACTGATGGCAAGCAGCGGGATCATTCCCGCAGCCCAGAAGGACAGCTACAAGAGGACACAGGACAATGGAAGCACAGTATGAATGGCTAAAGCTCTCTTCCCTCAAGGACTTACTGAAGAACCGGGGATGACCGGCCAACAACTGTAAGAAGAGGGACATTATAGCAGAACTAGTCAAAATGGATAGAGCCGGAAGACCCAACATAACCGTAGGGCCCAGCATAACAGACAGGACACCTGAAGAGGCATGGCTTGATCGGGTTGTTAAAATAAAACTTGCACATTATGGCCCTAACCCTACAGCGGAGATCATAGACCTAGTGAAAGTGGCTGTGGATGCAGATCGCCTACAGCAAAGAGGGGCTGCAGCAGCAGAAGTCACAGCAGCACCAACTGAAAGGAGAGGAGAGGTACAGCTACCAGCCACCATGGAAGAGGAATTCAGAAGGAGGTTGCAAGAGATACAGATACAGCATAGAGGACCAGTATCAGAGCAGGTCCTGCTGGGATGGTCTGCTTCTATCCGATGCAAACTCTGGAGGGAAGCGCTAGCCCGTGAGCAGTGACACCAGGGAAAAGTTCTCCCCTCCATCCATGTAAGGTACTGGTTGCAGTATGAAGTACGAATGTTGTTTTTGGGGGAACAACTGAAGCAGGAGTGGACAGCTGAGTTAAGCAGGCTGATCCGGGCAGAGATGCGGTTGGATGAGAGCTACGGAGCCCTCCGGTGGTATGTAGCCCAAGAGTGCCCGTGGTCAGCGGATGACAGCCCCAAGGAAGGCTTTGACTATGATGGCCTGGGATTGTTGTATTGGAGGCCGTCCAGAGACCCTGACTTTGGGAGTGATAGGGAGTGGCATTTGAAGGAAATAATGGAGCACAGAGAGTGAAGACTGAATATCTCAGAAGGGCACTGGGCACAGGAAGATTTGGAGTTTCTGGCCATTCAGGAATGGGAGCTGGAGATCACCTACAGACAGCTGGTAGACTCTGCTCAGCAGCAGAGTGGGGCTCCCTTTGCCTGGGACTATCAGGAAATACCAGTTGACAACTCCGAAATCCTGGCTGAAGAATCGGCAGTGGAAAATCTGGAGATTGCCATCCCCAAAGTTGAGGTGCTGACAACAGGGCAGAGTTCTGCTAACCTCTGCCCAGCACTGATAGCATCTTCTGGGTTCCACGGACATGAGATTGTGAACTTCTATCCCCAGACACCAGTTGCAGAGACAGGGGATTTGATAGACTTTTCTGCTGAAGACGAACAACCTGCCGAGCCTCCAGCAGAAGAGCTGGTATCAGGGCCAAACTTCAGTGTGCTCTGCCCAGCACCAACAGTAGTATCTGTGGAGTTGCAAGGAACTTCCCCAGCTGAGGCACTGGTTACCGGACAGAGGATCCAAGACCTCTGCCCCACACCTGTGGCAGTTCCTGAGGCTCATGGTTAGAAGGTGGCAATCACTTCCCAGTGGATTTTAGAGATGCAGGGAGGAGAAGCAGCCATTTTCCCTCCCCAACAAGGGTTTGTGCACCTGGGAGACAATACCAGTGAAAGGGAGTTCCAACAGCAGACGGCGCCCCAGAATGATGACACCAACCCAGCTGAAGCACTGGCAACCGGGCAGAGTGCTACCAACCTCTGCCCAGCAGCGGCAACAATTACAGAGTTCCAGGGAGCCGGGGCAGTCGGCCTCCCTCCCCAAAAGTTAGCCAGAGCAGATGGTGTGGGGTTTCCAGCAGAAGGGCTGGCAACAGGGCAGAGTGCTGCTGGCCTCTGCCCTCAACTAACAGAGGATGAATTTCCTGTGAGGGTGGATGGGGCTTTAGTCCCCACCTGTATACCCCAGAGATGCTGGGCAGTAGGCCCAGATTCCCAACAGCATGATAGAGTGAGCTCAGTCACCCTGTCTTCTCTCCAGCGGCTGAAAGGACTCCAGGGAGAAGGGCCAGTCCAGGCCTCTCCCCAGCGGCGGATATGTTCTCTGAGAGAGGCAGAGGTTGGGTGAGTAATACTCTGTTTGGAACAATTTGTTTGGGGTACTGTGTGGATACCAGCATTAGAGGACTGGAACTACTGACTAACTTCGAAGTCAACCTGTCTGGGGTCTCATCCTGTGTTAGTCTCCTGCTGAAAGGGGAGAAATGTGACAGACCCAGCCAGGACAGAGGCTTTTGGAGGGGACTGAATGCCAGCCTCTTGTCAACCGATTATGGGCCCTGGCATTTGGGGGAACAGTGCTCTTTGTGAGCTGTATGCCTGGGGACCCTTGAGGTGGCATTACTTTAGATTCAGGTCCATGTCCCCCAAGACACACAGACTCTGGGGGCCCTGGATATGCCATTGTGGTGGGAGTCACTAATAAGGGCACAAGGTGAATGAGAACCCCACTATGATTTGTGCTAGTCTGACTCAATGCTGTATATATGTATATATAATGTGTGCTGTCTCATTGTATTGTGTACTATTTGCTGTGATCGGTTAGGGTGTGGCTGTATTCCAATGTTCTATTGTGTCTGTCTGCTCTGGATATTATGGGATGTTTCCTGCTAAGACTGTTTACTGGGGAGAAGTTTGAACACACCTGACCTTTGTGTCTATTTATTTGTTGTGTCCATGTGTGATAATAAATGAGTTTGTTGTTTACCACTCCAAGACTGGTGTTGTCTGCTGACTGGGTGGGCTAAAGGGTCTTGTATAGTGCTGGTTCTGGACAGAGGAGGCATTTACGGCAGACAGAGACCTGTTTGAGGACAGGGGTTTGTCACATCATATATAGATTTTTTTTTGTATATGATTTTATCGATGTTTCTTTCCCTGTTGTTTGTATTATATATATATATTTCAATAAATGCTAATATTTTTGTATATTTCTACTGTTTGTTGTGCCTTTAAAGTCCGACCACAGGTTTTCCTTTTTTGTAATTCTTTTTCTTTATTTCTTCACAAATTTGCGGATGAGGCATTTCGAGTGCTGTTTCTTTTTTGTATTTATCTTACTACTTGATAAGCTATGCATGTTGTAATGGCTGCCAATGGTTGCAGGCAAGATTTACAGTTACAAGAAAATGTGCAAACATTTATTATCATGATTCATTATTATTATTTGAATTAGACAATTCACTATTCATGAGAAAAGGGTATTTGCTTTGCAAAGAATTTGGAAAGCTTTAATAACAGAAGGAAAACAACTGTTCTTTACAAGTGTGTGAATAAGTACCTTATTTTCACCTTCCCTATTGACCCCAATCCATTATGTCCTGATTTGCGTCAACATTTTCAGGAACTAAAAAACTCCCAACTGAACTCCTTCTTAGGGAGGAACATGCCGGCTAAGATGTGTAAATCTTTTGGACCAAATTACAAATCCTTTTATGTAGTTTTACTGTGTATCTGGCTTGTTTTGCCAGGGGTTTATCTTTAACTGTGCTAGAGTTAGTGATATCACCCTCCTGGCTATACTGCATGGCAGGAATCAGGAGTCAAGCATCACAAAAGGAGCTGAATGAAATTACAAACAGTTTGCAGGAAAGGGAGTCCTCAAATATATATTTAAACCATGTGCTTAGCTGTTTGGCTGGAGATCAGCATTAAGCTTACAGCAGCAAATTCTGTTTTTTAATCCAGCTCTATTATGTTGCATTGTTAGATACAAACATAGAAGAGGAACATTTTTTTTTGTCTTGTACTTATGATATCATGGATTCAAATGATTTCTCACAGCTCACAATTCTTTCTTTGCTATGGATTTCCTCTTAGTATTTTTTCTGCATTTAACAACTAAAAACCTAAACAGCCAATTGATTACAAATCCCATGGTCTATTCTATTTCTTGCATTTGCATGTCTACCACTCTTGCAGACTGGCAGGTGATAATAATATGCAGATACTAGGGGACCATATTAGAAATTACAATGATTAGACAAAATCATCCACTGTGTCTTGCACCATAAACCTGTTTCAGTAAGTACAAAAACAGACTTAGTTTATACTTGTGGCCGGGAGATGGTAAAAACAAGCAATTAAGCCACAGCCCCACTGTTGAATGTACCCTTTGCCAGTGAATGGGGCCAGACCGCAACTGCCCTGCAATCACGTGCAATGCACAATAATGTGGCGCAGTAGTGCAGTATTTACTGGGTTATAACATGTCCTGCGGAGGCCTCCCAGGTCCTGTCAAGTGTCCTCTAAAAAGCAATCTATAGTAGATCGCTCGTCGAAGGTCAACATAAATATAAACAAGCTCTTAGTGCTATGTGATGAAATTTTTACATTATGTTACACAAATATACATTACAACAGTCTGTCAAATTTTTTATCAACATATTATTTATATAACTAGTTAAAGATATTTTAGCAGCTCAGTATTTTGTTTATTCAAATAATACACACAGCCAGCAAACTGAAAAATTATATATTGTTGACATAAGCCGCTACATAAATTTAGGTTGTTGACAGCAATAAGGCAAAAGAATCTTTAATATTAAGTTTATATTTAGAGCTTTTCTCAAGATTTCTGTCATCAAAGCAGATGGTTATTAAAGAGTAAGTAAAGTTACAGTTTGACATTAATATTTATCAAAGTCCTTGTTTAAGTAACTTAATGACTCCTAGGAATTGTATTTAAAGGCACTTTCTCCTTTCACTGAACATATTAATACTATAGATAACTGCTACACCAGCCTTTTTTTAAAATTAAAATATAAAATAAATCTATTTCTCTAAAGCCAGCTTTAGTTTTCTTAATTGTGGTTATCATTTCTTTGTAATCATGGCAACATTGGGTGTGATCTATACTGTTCATGTAGTTAAAATCTCCTAAAATCTTATTTTCTGCTGACAGATTTGTTTGGATGGAATTTGAAGTTTGCTGTGGTGAGCCTTTCAGCTTTGTTGAGATACTGTATGGCATGTCCCAGTATCCAAAGAACAGAGGAAGAATGGCAAAACCCAGTGTACACAGTATAATTAAGGATGAGCCAAACAACCCCTGGAACTTGTGAACAGGCAAAAAAATTGTTCGCACACACAAACACCGTTAAAGCCTATGGGATGCGAACATGAAAAATCAAAAGTGCTCATTTAAAAGGCTTATATGCAAATTATTGTCATAAAAAGTATTTGGGGACCCGGGTCCTGCCCCAGGGGGTCATGTATCAATGCAAAAAAAAGGTTTTAAAAACGGCCGTTTTTTTTCGGGAGCAGTGATTTTAATAATGCTTAAAGTGAAACAATAAAAGTGTAATATCCCTTTAAATTTCGTACCTGGGGGTGTCTATAGTATGCCTGTAAAGTGGCGCAGTTTTCCCATGTTTAGAACAGTATCACAGCAAAATGACATTTCTAAAGGAAAAAAGTAATTTAAAACTGATCGCGGCTGTAATGAATTGTCGGGTTTCGGCAATATAGATAAAACTCATTGAAAAAAATGGCTTCCCCCCAACCAAAACTTTTTTTTAAAATTGCCACGTGACGTCAGAGGAAGGTGGGATCTCCCGTTTACATCACAGAGTGGCCCCGCCCTCAGCTATATAACAGCTGTCACTGAGAAGAAGCGTTACTTGGCGGGAGTCTCCCACCGGAGCCCCTGTGGAGATGTGTGAACTGGCTCCATAGAGAGCTGGTCACAATCTCCTGCTATGCAAATTGGATGTGGAGAAAACCGCATCCAATTCACATAGGTGTGAACCCAGCCTTAAAGTCCCAACCTATGCCTGGTCACCTTGAACAAATTTTGAAAGCAGACCCAGTGTGCTTGGCAGTTGCTTCAGGCTGTAAAGATGGGTATACTTTAGCATCATTTCAAATAAAATTCATACTAAAATTCTTAGGAAAATTTGTAAGAAAATTCTCAAACCAATCGAATGTCTTTTGAAAAGAGTTCAAGATTTTATTTGCTTTTAACATTCGATTTTGGAATAAATGGACTTTAACAAACAAAAACCATATACACTGTTAGAAATTCATACATTCAAGAAAAAAATTCCATCCTGCTTCTTCAAATTTAATTAAATTTAACTGCGGTGACCACACATGGATCAAAATTCAGGTTGGCCCCGATGAACTGGTTAAATTTCTATGGCCACCTTAAGGACTTTAAAGCCTGACATACATTGACAAATCTCCGTACCAACATAGGCAATGTTGGTGTGGCAATCTCCCCCACTGTGCTATTGTTGTTCACTGTAACCCCCCCAGCCAGAATATAATGATCAGCACTTGCATCCACAAGTGCTGTTCAGATGCTGGTTTTTCAGCATGTCCCTTCCACAAAAGCAAGTCAATAGACCGGCTTCTGTTGGACAGACTGCTGCACACACTGTACCCAGCTTAGGGCCCTTCACTAATTGATTTTTAAATTAAAATGTACTGCCTTCTGTTTTTGTCAACCTAAAAGTGACACATCGGAGATGGCCTGATCTAAATGGACAGTAAGTCAGTTTAATTCAGGCCACCCATAGAGCTGTCGGGGGTCTGCCCCTGTCTGCCAGCTACAAACTAAATGGGCACAGATGTCAAACACTGACATATGTGCCATTCAGCTCTGATTTAGCAGGGGACCTGCTCATGGCCTGCTGATCGGAGGAGACTCCACTCTGTGTGAAAGGAGCCTTAAGAAGTCCATGCAAAATCTAAAATCCCTGCATCTATAGGCACCAGGGATCTAAAGCCTCATACACACGATAGGACTTTGTACAAACTTTCCCTTGGATTTTTGTAGAAAGGGCGTTGGCCTTAAACGCACCCCCCACCCCAAAGTGCCTTGTCCCCATGTTGATGAGGACAAGGGCCTCTTCCCGACAACACTGGCCGTTGGTTGTCGGGGTCTGCGGGAAGAGGGCTTATCGGAATCCAGGAGCCCCCTTTAATAAGGGGGCCCCCAGATCCCGGACCCCACCCTATGTGAATGAGTATGGGGTACATCGTACCCCTACCCATTCACCTGGGGAAAAAAGTGTCAATAAAAAAAACACACTAGACAGGTTTTTAAAGTAATTTATTAGGCAGCTCCGGGGTCTTCTTCCGACTTCGGGGGTCTTCTTCTGACTTCTCCGTTCTCTCCAGCCTCTTCTCCCGGTGTCCGGTTCTTCTCCCGCTCTCCGGTCTCTTCTCCCGGGGTCTAGTTCCTCTCCCACCCTTTGGCCTCTTCTCCCAGTGTCCGGTTCTTCTCCTGCTCTCCAGCCTCTTCTCCCAGTGTCCAGTTCTTCTGCTGGGCTCCTCTGCTATCTTCTGCTCTTTTGCCGCTCTTTTGCTAGTGGCCCAGTCTTCTCCATCATCTTATTCCCTCTTCTCTTCTTCCAATGTTGACACGACGCTCTCTCCCGCTATAATGCCGTGTGCGAGGTGCGCAACGACTTATATAGGCATGGGGCATGGTCACCGGGTGATGTCACCCGGTGACAACGCCCCTTATGATGTCACAGTCCCATCATTCCCTGGGACTGTGACGTCATAAGGGGTGGGGTCACCACGCCCCATACCCATGCCCATGCCTATGAGTTTTTTTTTCTTTGACTCCTGGATGCTTGATATTAGAGCAAAACTAATGTGTGTATGGAGTTCTTCTAATTACAGACAAATATACAATGGTGGATGGAGTTCATCTTTGCTAGCACAGGTTACCAGTAATGAGGATAGGGTGCAGTTTGCAGTTCATCTAGAAGAGTAAAGATCGCCCTTATCTGCAGTGGATACAGGGTGAGTATGTGTGGCTTCAGCTTCTGAAGCCACACATACCTGTGGTGAATGACAACAATTTTGTATAGGATTTATTAATAAGACCTTACCTCTGGGATTCTGTGAGGTCTATGTTTCTGTTGAGTGCTTATTATGTTATTACAACAGCATCTGGGTGTCCTCTTGTGAAGCCATATTGCTTCTGAAGTGGAAGAAAATTGCAACATATTAACATTATTGTTGTAAACATAAGAGAACTGGGACAATATATGTTTTATCAAAAGCAATATTTAATTGCCCTATAAGCATCACATATTTGTGATTTTATTATTGTGGACTATATATTGTCTGATGTCAGTGGGCTGCTAATTTTTTAGAAAAGATAGCACTTATTTATTTATTTTTATAGTCAGAATTGTATCAATGACATCACTTGGGTGCCCACCTGACAGCTTGCTTACAATTCAAAGCAATCCGGCTGACAGTGTTTCTAGGACACTACCGACTGCCTGCATCTTAGCAACCAATGATATTGTTTGGCCATTTGTGTCCTAGCAACCAATGATGCTTGGACCAATGTAACTTTGCAAATACTTTACCTTTCCAATGCCCCTGGAAGCTGTAAATCATTGTAGTAGACATCACTACTCCAAAGATCTCCACTAGGTTCTGGGGCATTTGCTGCATTCTGACATAGGAGTTTGGCTAGTTGATATGGGTGCTGTTCAAAGAATGCTTTAAATTTTCTGAAATAATGCAAAGAGTTGTCTGATTGGATCAGATGAAAAGGCAGGGCAGTGACATCATACTCTCCACATTATCCAATCAAAGAATGAGTTGCATTTAATCAGAAGATGCAAAGTATTCTCTGAATGGCGCCCATGTTGCCACCTTCTTATGTTCACAATTCAGTGGTGCAGTCGCTGGGGGTGGGACCTGCAATTAGGTGGAGATCACTGAGGTAGCGGTATCTACTACTACTGATTTCCAGCTTCCAGGGACATTGGTCAAGTACATAGTTTCATTGGTCTAAGGTGGGCCGATGTAACTATGTATAACATAATCATACCTGGAGTTTATCATTATTAATTTCACAATTCTTAAGTTATCATTAAGAATTTTACAATTCATGATCCCATTTTCTGATCTCTCTTTTTCATTAACCGTTTGCCGACCGGCTCATGCCAATATACGTCAGCAGAAGGGCACGTACAGGCAGATTAACGTACCTGTAAGTTGCCCTTTAAGAAGTGGTTTGTGCCTGACGCGACCTCCGTGAGTGTGATTGCGGGTCCCGCGGACCCAATGTCCGTGGGGATACCCACTATAATCTCACGGAGAGGAAGAATGGGGAAATGCTTGTGTAAACAAGCATTTCCCCGCTTGCCTAGTGACAGGACACTGATCACAGCTCCCTGTAATCGGGAGCAGTGATCAGTGTCGTGTCACACATAGCCACCCCCCCACAGTTAGAATCACTCCCTAGGACACACTTAACCCCTTCACTGCCCCCTAGTGGTTAACCTCTTCACTGCCAGTCACATTTACACAGTAATCAATGCATTTTTAATTGTACTGATCGCTGTATAAATATGAATGGTCCCAAAATGGCGCCAAAAGTGTCCGATGTGTCCGCCATAATGTCGCAGTCATGATAAAAATCGCTGATCGCTGCCATTACTAGTAAAAAAAAATTATTAATAAAAATGTCATAAAACTATCCCCTATTTTGTAGACGCTATAACTTTTTCGCAAACCAATTAATAAATGCTTATCGGCCTAAACTGGAAGTGGAAAAAAAATGTTTTTTTTATATTATTGGGGGATATTTATTATAGCAAAAAGTAAAAAATAATGTGTTTTTTTTCAAAATGGTCCAATTTTTTTGTTTATAGCGCAAAAAATAAAAACCGCAGAGGTGATCAAATACCACCAAAAGAAAGCTATATTGGTGGGGAAAAAAGGACCTCAATTTTGTTTGGGAGCCACGTCACACGACCATGCAATTGTCAGTTAAAGCCACGCAGTGCCGAATCGCAAAAAGTGCTCTGGTCTTTGGGCAGCCAAATGGTCTGGGGCTTAAGTGGTTAAATGAGAAGTATGGCCAAAGCATTTTTGGCCCTACTTCTCCTATAGATCACAGGAGTGCAGTTCATTCTGCACTCCTGTGACCCATTTTCAGCCAACAGAGGAATAAAGCCCACTGTCAGCTGATGTCACTCAGCCGGTCCAGGCTCTGGATCAATCCCAACTTTAAATTTAGGATACACCCCGATACCTGGACTATCAGTAGCTGGTTCAGCATCTCAGCAAAAGCCTCTCCAATGAAAGATGAAGGGGCAGAGCAGAGAGCCAGTTGTTGACAGTAACCAGCTCTTTGCTCACTGAAGACAGAGAATGAAGCAATCAGCTGTCTTTGAACACTCAGTTCCCAGTTTTAGAACTGTATATATACAGCATCTCACAAAAGTGAGTACTTCCTTCACATTTTTGCAAATATTTTATTATATCTTTTCATGTGACAACACTGAAGAAATTACACTTTGCTTCAATGTAAAGTATTGAGTGCACAGCTTGTATAACAGTGTAAATGTGCTGTTCTCTCAAAATAACCCATGTTCGACTCAAACATTGTGTGTTCGGTCGTTCGTCGAATTACGAACGATATGGGCTGTTCGCACCAAATTCGAGTGGAGCGTCATGGCCCATAATTCACTGCGGCA
Source organism: Aquarana catesbeiana (assembly GCF_042186555.1). Classification (NCBI taxonomy): domain Eukaryota; kingdom Metazoa; phylum Chordata; class Amphibia; order Anura; family Ranidae; genus Aquarana; species Aquarana catesbeiana. The sequence goes on from NC_133325.1 coordinate 223,923,003, forward strand.
TCGCAATGCATTGCTGGCTGATAATTGGCCAAGCATGCACTATGACCCGCATGCTTGGCCAATCAAAGCGCTGTCTGTACAGAGAGCCGTAATTGGCCAAAGCCAGGGTGGCTTTGGCCAATTATGGCTCGGGGGGTTTAGTACACGCCCCACACTATATAAGGCCGCCTGCACGGCAGGCCTGTGTAGTGTGTTCCGGCATTGAGAGAGAGATAGATAGACAGAGAGACAGTGTCATTTGGTTTAAGTTAGATAGAGTAGGCAGGCGAGTCAGTTAGCTCCACTTACAGTGTATTGTGTATATATATATATATATATATATATATATATATATATATATACACTGTATTCAGTTTAGCTAGATCCGTTCCTGTTATTCTCTTCCTACTGACAGGCAGGCAGGTGTTTTTACAGTATTTACAGCTACCTGAAGAAAATGGGTGTTTTTCTGATCCTATTAGTCCTATTTCCTACAGTATTTACAGCTAGTGTAGTGCGTCCTCTGCACAGTGTGCACCTAAAGCTACCTGAAGAAAATTGGTTGTGTTCTTCTGATCCTATTAGCATCGAAGGCAGCTGTAGTATTTACAAGTTAGTGTAGTGCGTCCTCTGCATAGTGTGCACGTAAAGCTACCTGAAGAAAATTAGTGGTGTTCTTCTAATCCTATTAGTACAGTACCGCAGGCAGCTGCAATATTTACAAGTTAGTGTAGTGCGTCCTGTGCACAGTGTGCACCTAAAGCTACCTGAAGAAAATTGGTTGTTTTCTTCTAATCCTATTAGTATCGAAGGCAGCTGTAGTATTTACAAGTTAGTGTAGTGCGTCCTCTGCACAGTGTGCACCTAAAGCTACCTGAAGAAAATTAGTGGTGTTCTTCTAATCCTATTAGTACAGTACCGCAGGCAGATGCAGTATTTACAAGTTAGTGTAGTGCGTCCTCTGCACAGTGTGCACCTAAAGCTACCTGTTGAAAATTGGTGGTGTTCTTCTGATCCTATTAGTATCGCAGGCAGCTGTAGTATTTACAAGTTAGTGTAGTGCGTCCTCTGCACAATGTGCACCCAAAGCTACCTGAAGAAAATTAGCGCTGTTCTTCTAATCCTATTAGTACAATACCGCAGGCAGCTGCAGTATTTACAAGTTAGTGTAGTGCGCCCTCTGCACAGTGTGCACCTAAAGCTACCTGATGAAAATTGGTGGTGTTCTTATGATCCTATTAGTATCGCAGGCAGCTGTAGTATTTACAAGTTAGTGTAGTGCGTCCTCTGCACATTGTGCACCTAAAGCTACCTGAAGAAAATTAGTGGTGTTCTTCTGATCCTATTAGTAAAGTACCGCAGGCAGCTGCAGTATTTACAAATTAGTGTAGTGCGCCCTCTGCACAGTGTGCACCTAAAGCTACCTGAAGAAAATTGGTTGTGTTCTTCTGATCCTATTAGTACTGCAGGCAGCTGTAGAATTTACAAGTTAGTGTAGTGTGTCCTCTGCACAGTGTGCACCTAAAGCTACCTGAAGAAAAGGAGTAGTGTTCTTCTGATCCTATTAGTACAGTACAGCAGGCAGCTGCAGTATTTACAAGTTAGTGTAGTGCGCCCTCTGCACAGTGTGCACTTAAATCTACCTGATGAAAATTGGTGGTGTTCTTCTGATCCTATTAGCATCGCAGGCAGCTGTAGTATTTACAAGTTAGTGTAGTGAGTCCTCTGCACAATGTGCACCTAAAGCTACCTGAAGAAAATTAGTGGTGTTCTTCTGCTCCTATTAGTACAGTACCGCAGGCAGCTGCAGTATTTATAAATTAGTGTAGTGTGCCCTCTGCACAGTGTGCACCTAAAGCTACCTGAAGAAAATTAGTGGTGTTCTTCTAATCATATTAGTACAGTACCGCAGGCAGCTGCAGTATTTACAAGTTAGTGTAGTGCGTCCTCTGCACAGTGTGCACCTAAAGCTACCTGAAGAAAATTAGTGGTGTTCTTCTAATCCTATTAGTACAGTACCGCAGGCAGATGCAGTATTTACAAGTTAGTGTAGTGCGTCCTATGCACAGTGTGCACCTAAAGCTACCTGAAGAAAATTAGTGGTGTTCTTCTAATCCTATTAGTACAGTACCGCAGGCAGCTGCAATATTTACAAGTTAGTGTAGTGCGTCCTCTGCACAGTGTGCACCTAAAGCTACCTGAAGAAAATTGGTTGTGTTCTTCTGATCCTATTAGTATCAAAGGCAGCTGTAGTATTTACAAGTTAGTATAGTGCGTCCTCTGCACAGTGTGCACCTAAAGCTACCTGAAGAAAATTAGTGGTGTTCTTCTAATGCTATTAGTAAAGTACCGCAGGCAGATGCAGTATTTACAAGTTAGTGTAGTGCGTCCTCTGCACAATGTGCACCTAAAGCTACCTGAAGAAAATTAGTGGTGTTCTTCTAATCCTATTAGTACAATACCGCAAGCAGCTGCAGTATTTACAAGTTACTGTAGTGCGTCCTCTGCACAGTGTGCACCTAAAGCTACCTGATGAAAATTGGTGGTATTCTTCTGATCCTATTAGTATCGTAGGCAGCTGTAGCATTTACAAGTTAGTGCAGTGCGTCCTCTGCACATTGTGCACCTAAAGCTACCTGAAGAAAATTAGTGGTGTTCTTCTGATCCTATTAGTAAAGTACAGCAGGCAGCTGCAGTATTTACAAATTAGTATAGTGCGCCCTCTGCACAGTGTGCACCTAAAGCTACCTTAAGAAAATTGGTTGTGTTCTTCTGATCCTATTAGTATTACAGGCAGCTGTAGTATTTACAGGTTAGTGTAGTGTGTCATCTGCACAGTGTGCACCTAAAGCTACCTGAAGAAAATTGGTGGTGTTTTTCTGATCCTATTAGTACCGCAGGCAGCTGTAGTATTTACAAATTAGTGTAGTGCATCCTCTGCACAGTGTGTACCTAAAGCTACCTGAAGAAATCTCGTGGTGTTCTTCTGATCCTATTATTACCGCAGGCAGCTGTAGTATTTACAAGTTAGTGTAGTGCATCCTCTGCACAGTGTGCACCTAAAGCTACCTGAAGAAAATTGGTGGTGTTCTTCTGATCCTATTAGTACAGTACCGCAGACAGGTGAAGTATTTACAAGTTAGTGTAGTGCGTCCTGTGCACAGTGTGCACCTAAAGCTACGTAAAGAAAATTGGTGGCGTTCTTCTGATCCTATTAGTATTGCAGGCAGCTGTAGTATTTACAAGTTAGTGTAGTGCGTCATCTGCACAGTGTGCATCTAAAGCTACCTGAAGAAAATTGGTGGTGTTGTTCTGATCCTACTAGTACAGTACCGCAGGCAGCTGAAGTATTTACAAGTTAGTGTAGTGTGTACTCTGCACAGTATGCACCTAAAGCTACCTGGAGAAAATGAGTGGTGTTCTTCTGATCCTATTAGTACAGTACCGCATGCAGCTGCAGTATTTACAAATTAGTGTAGTGCGTCCTCTGCACAGTGTGCAATTAATGCTAACTGAAGAAAATTGGTGGTGTTCTTCTAATCCTATTAATACCGCAGGCAGCTGTAGTATTTACAAGTTAGTGTAGTGCGTCCTCTGCACAGTGTGCACCTAAAGCTACGTGAAGAAAATTGGTGGTGTTCTTCTGACCCTTTTAGCATCGTAGGCAGCTGCAGTATTTACAAGTTAGTGTAGTGCGTCCTCTGCACAGTGTGCACCTCAAGCTACCTGAAGAATATTGGTGGTATTCTTCTGATCCTATTAGTATCACAGGCAGCTGTAGTATTTACAAGTTAGTGTAGTGCGTCATCTGCACAGTGTGCATCTAAAGCTACCTGAAGAAAATTGGTGGTGTTCTTCTGATCCTATTAGTACAGTTCCGCAGGCAGGTGCAGTATTTACAAGTTAGTGTAGTGCATCCTCTGCACAGTGTGCACCTAAAGCTACGTGAAGAAAATTGGTGGTGTTCTTCTGACCCTTTTAGCATCGTAGGCAGCTGCAGTATTTAAAATTTAGTGTAGTGCGTCCTCTGCACAGTGTACACCTCAAGCTACCTGAAGAATATTGGTGGTATTCTTCTGATCCTATTAGTATCACAGGCAGCTGTAGTATTAACAAGTTAGTGTATTGCGTCATCTGCACAGTGTGCACCTAAAGCTACCTGAAGAAAATTGGTGGTGTTCTTCTGATCCTATTAGTAACACAGGCAGCTGTAGTATTTACAAGTTAGTGTAGTGTGTCCTCTGTACAGTGTGCACCTAAAGCTACCTGAAGAAAATTGGTGGTGTTCTTCTGATCCTATTAGTACAATACCGCAGGCAGCTGCAGCATTAAAAAGTTAGTGTAGTGCGTCCTCTGCACAGTGTGCACCTAAAGCTACCTGAAGAAAATTGGTGGTGTTCGTATGATCCTATTAGTATTGCAGGCAGCTGTAGTATTTACAAGTAAGTGTAGTGCATCCTCTGCACAGTGTGCACCTAAAGCTACCTGAAGAAAATTGGTGGTGTTCTTCTGATCCTATTAGTACAGTTCCGCAGGCAGGTGCAGTATTTACAAGTTAGTGTAGTGTGTCCTCTGCACAGTGTGCACCTAAAGCTACCTGAAGAAAATTGGTGGTGTTCTTCTGATCCTATTAGTATCGCAGGCAGCTGTAGTATTTACAAGTTAGTGTAGTGAGTCCTCTGCACAATGTGCACCTAAAGCTACCTGAAGAAAATTAGTGGTGCTCTTCTGCTCCTATTAGTACAGTACCGCAGGCAGCTGCAGTATTTATAAATTAGTGTAATGCGCCCTCTGCACAGTGTGCACCTAAAGCTACCTGAAGAAAATTAGTGGTGTTCTTCTGATCCTATTAGTAAAGTACCGCAGGCAGCTGCAGTATTTACAAGTTAGTGTAGTGCATCCTCTGCACAGTGTGCACCTAAATCAACCTGATTAAAATTGGTGGTGTTCTTCTGATCCTATTAGCATCGCAGGCAGCTGTAGTATTTACAAGTTAGTGTAGTGCGTCCTCTGCACAGTGTGCACCTAAAGCTACCTGAAGAAAATTAGTGGTGTTCTTCTAATCCTATTAGTACAATACCGCAGGCAGATGCAGTATTTACAAGTTAGTGTAGTGCCTCCTCTGCACAGTGTGCACCTAAAGCTACCTGAAGAAAATTGGTTGTGTTCTTCTGATCCTATTAGTATCGAAGGCAGCTTTAGTATTTACAAGTTAGTGCAGTGCGTACTCTGCACAGTGTGCACCTAAAGCTACCTAAAGAAAATTAGTGGTGTTCTTCTAATCCTATTAATATAGTACCGCAGGCAGATGCAGTATTTACAAGTTAGTGTAGTGCGTCCTCTGCACAGTGTGCACCTAAAGCTACCTGTTGAAAATTGATGGTGTTCTTCTAATCCTATTAGTATCGCAGGCAGCTGTAGTATTTACAAGTTAGTGTAGTGCGTCCTCTGCACAATGTGCACCCAAAGCTACCTGAAGAAAATTAGCGGTGTTCTTCTAATCCTATTAGTACAATACCGCAGGCAGCTGCAGTATTTACAAGTTACTGTAGTGCATCCTCTGCACAGTGTGCACCTAAAGCTACCTAATTAAAATTGGTGGTGTTCTTCTGATCCTATTAGTATCGCAGGCAGCTGTAGTATTTACAAGTTAGTGTAGTGCGTCCTCTGCACATGGTGCACCTAAAGCTACCTGAAGAAAATTAGTGGTGTTCTTCTGATCCTATTAGTAAAGTACTGCAGGCAGCTGCAGTATTTACAAATTAGTGTAGTGCGCCCTCTGCACAGTGTGCACCTAAAGCTACCTTAAGAAAATTGGTTGTGTTCTTCTGATCCTATTAGTATTACAGGCAGCTGTAGTATTTACAAGTTAGTGTAGTGTGTCATCTGCACAGTGTGCACCTAAAGCTACCTGAAGAAAATTGGTGGTGTTTTTCTGATCCTATTAGTACCACAAGCAGCTGTAGTATTTACAAGTTAGTGTAGTGCATCCTCTGCACAGTGTGCACCTAAAGCTACCTGAAGAAAATTGGTGGTGTTCTTCTGATCCTATTAATACCGCAGGCACCTGTGGTATTTACAAGTTAGTGTAGTGTGTCCTCTGCACAGTGTTCACCTACAGCTACCTGAAGAAAATTGGTGGTGTTATTCTCACCCTTTTAGCATCGCAGGCAGCTGCAATATTTACAAGTTAGTGTAGTGCATCCTCTGCACAGTGTGCACCTAAAGCTACCTGAAGAAAATTGGTTGTGTTCTTCTGATCCTATTAGTATCGAAGGCAGCTTTAGTATTTACAAGTTAGTGCAGTGCGTACTCTGCACAGTGTGCACCTAAAGCTACCTAAAGAAAATTAGTGGTGTTCTTCTAATCCTATTAATATAGTACCGCAGGCAGATGCAGTATTTACAAGTTAGTGTAGTGCGTCCTCTGCACAGTGTGCACCTAAAGCTACCTGTTGAAAATTGATGGTGTTCTTCTAATCCTATTAGTATCGCAGGCAGCTGTAGTATTTACAAGTTAGTGTAGTGCGTCCTCTGCACAATGTGCACCCAAAGCTACCTGAAGAAAATTAGCGGTGTTCTTCTAATCCTATTAGTACAATACCGCAGGCAGCTGCAGTATTTACAAGTTACTGTAGTGCATCCTCTGCACAGTGTGCACCTAAAGCTACCTGATTAAAATTGGTGGTGTTCTTCTGATCCTATTAGTATCGCAGGCAGCTGTAGTATTTACAAGTTAGTGTAGTGCGTCCTCTGCACATTGTGCACCTAAAGCTACCTGAAGAAAATTAGTGGTGTTCTTCTGATCCTATTAGTAAAGTACTGCAGGCAGCTGCAGTATTTACAAATTAGTGTAGTGCGCCCTCTGCACAGTGTGCACCTAAAGCTACCTTAAGAAAATTGGTTGTGTTCTTCTGATCCTATTAGTATTACAGGCAGCTGTAGTATTTACAAGTTAGTGTAGTGTGTCATCTGCACAGTGTGCACCTAAAGCTACCTGAAGAAAATTGGTGGTGTTTTTCTGATCCTATTAGTACCACAAGCAGCTGTAGTATTTACAAGTTAGTGTAGTGCATCCTCTGCACAGTGTGCACCTAAAGCTACCTGAAGAAAATTGGTGGTGTTCTTCTGATCCTATTAATACCGCAGGCACCTGTGGTATTTACAAGTTAGTGTAGTGTGTCCTCTGCACAGTGTGCACCTACAGCTACCTGAAGAAAATTGGTGGTGTTATTCTCACCCTTTTAGCATCGCAGGCAGATGCAGTATTTACAAGTTAGTGTAGTGCGTCCTCTGCACAGTGTGCACCTAAAGCTACCTGAAGAAAATTGGTGGTGTTCTTCTGCTCCTATTAGTATCACAGGCAGCTTTAGTATTTGCAAGTTAGTGTAGTGCGTCATCTGCACAGTGTCCATCTAAAGCTACCTGAAGAAAATTGGTGGTGTTCTTCTGATCCTATTAGTACCACAGGCTGCTGTAGTATTTACAAGTTAGTGTAGTGGGTCATCTGCACAGTGTGCACCTAAAGCTACCTGAAGAAAATTGGTGGTGTTCTTCTGATCCTACTAATACAGTACCGCAGACAGCTGAAGTATTTACAAGTTAGTGTAGTGTGTCCTCTGCACAGTATGCACCAAAAGCTACCTGAAGAAAATTAGTGGTGTTCTTCTGATCCTATTAGTACAGTACCGCATGCAGCTGCTGTATTTACAAATTAGTGTAGTGCGTCCTTTGCACAGTATGCACCTAAAGCTACCTGGAGAAAATTAGTGGTGTTCTTCTGATCCTATTAGTACAGTACCGCATGCAGCTGCAGTATTTATAAATTAGTGTAGTGCGTCCTCTGCACAGTGTGCAATTAAAGCTACCTGAAGAAAATTGGTGGTGTTCTTCTGATCCTATTAATACCGCAGGCAGCTGTAGTATTTACAAGTTAGTGTATTGTGTCCTCTGCACAGTGTGCACCTAAAGCTACCTGAAGAAAATTGGTGGTGTTCTTCTGACCCTTTTAGCATCGTAGGCAGCTGCAGTATTTACAAGTTAGTGTAGTGCGTCCTCTGCACAGTGTGCACCTCAAGCTACCTGAAGAAAATTGGTGGTGTTCTTCTGATCCTATTAGTATCACAGGCAGCTGTAGTATTTACAAGTTAGTGTAGTGCATCATCTGCACAATGTGCACCTAAAGCTACCTGAAGAAAATTGGTGGTGTTCTTCTGATCCTATTAGTACCACAGGCAGCTGTAGTATTTACAAGTTAGTGTAGTGCGTTCTCTGCACAGTGTGCACCTAAAGCTACCTGAAGAAAATTGGTGGTGTTCTTCTGATCCTATTAGTACAATACCACAGGCAGCTGCAGCATTAAAAAGTTAATGTAGTGCGTCCTCTGCACAGTGTGCACCTAAAGCTACCTGAAGAAAATTGGTGGTGTTCGTATGATCCAATTAGTATTGCAGGCAGCTGTAGTATTTATAAGTCAGTGTAGTGCGTCCTCTGCACAGTGTGCACCTAAAGCTACCTGAAGAAAATTAGTGGTGTTCTTCTGAACCTATTAGTACAGTTCCGCAGGCAAGTGCAGTATTTACAAGTTAGTGCAGTGCGTCCTCTGCACAGTGTGCACCTAAAGCTACCTGAAGAAAATTGGTGGTGTTCTTCTGATCCTATTAGTATCGCAGGCAGCTGTAGTATTTACAAGTTAGTGTAGTGCATCATCTGCACAGTGTGCATCTAAAGCTACCTGAAGAAAATTGGTGGTGTTCTTCTCATCCTACTAGTACAGTACCGCAGGCACCTGAAGTATTTACAAGTTAGTGTAGTGTGTCCTCTGCACAGTATGCACCTAAAGCTACCTGAAGAAAATTAGTGGTGTTCTTCTGATCCTATTAGTACAGTACCGCATGCAGCTGCAGTATTTACAAATTAGTGTAGTGCATCCTCTGCACAGTGTGCACCTAAAGCTACCTGAAGAAAATTGGTGGTGTTCTTCTGATCCTATTAATACCGCAGGTACCTGTGGTATTTACAAGTTAGTGTAGTGTGTCCTCTGCACAGTGTGCACCTACAGCTACCTGAAGAAAATTGGTGGTGTTATTCTCACCCTTTTAGCATCGCAGGCAGATGCAGTATTTACAAGTTAGTGTAGTGCGTCCTCTGCACAGTGTGCACCTAAAGCTACCTGAAGAAAATTGGTGGTGTTCTTCTGCTCCTATTAGTATCACAGGCAGCTGTAGTATTTGCAAGTTAGTGTAGTGCGTCATCTGCACAGTGTCCATCTAAAGCTACCTGAAGAAAATTGGTGGTGTTCTTCTGATCCTATTAGTACCACAAGCAGCTATAGTATTTACAAGTTAGTGTAGTGTGTCCCCTGCACAGTGTGCACCTAAAGCTACCTGAAGAAAATTGGTGGTGTTCTTCTGATCCTACTAATATAGTACCGCAGACAGCTGAAGTATTTACAAGTTAGTGTAGTGTGTCCTCTGCACAGTATGCACCAAAAGCTACCTGAAGAAAATTAGTGGTGTTCTTCTGATCCTATTAGTACAGTACCACATGCAGCTGCAGTATTTACAAATTAGTGTAGTTTGTCCTCTGCACAGTGTGCACCTAAATCTACCTGAAGAAAATTGGTGGTGTTCTTCTGATCCTATTAATACCGCAGGCAGCTATAGTATTTACAAGTTAGTGTAGTGCGTCCTCTGCACAGTGTGCACCTAAAGCTACCTGAAGAAAATTGGTGGTGTTCTTCTGATCCTATTACTACAGAATCGCAGGCAGCTGCAGTATTTACAAATTAGTGTAGTATGTCCTCTGCACAGTGTGCACCTAAAGCTACCAGAAGAAAATTGGTGGTGTTCTTCTCCTATTAATACCATAGGCAGGCAGCTACAGTATTTACAGTTAGTGTACTGTGTCCTCTGCACAGTGTGCACCTAAAGCTACCTGAATAAAATTGGTGGTGTTCTTCTGATTCTATATTAATACCACAGGCAGGCAGCTTCAGTATTTATTAGTTAGTGTAGTGCGTCCTCTGCACAGTGTGCACCTAAAGCTACCTGGAGACAATTGCTGTTGTTCTGATCCTATTAATACCACAGGCAGGTAGCTACAGTATTTACAGTTAGTGTACTGTGTCCTCTGCACAGTGTGCACCTAAAGCTGCCTGAATAAAATTGGTGGTGTTCTTCTGATCCTATTAATATAACAGGCAGGCAGCTACAGCATTTACAGTTAGTGTACTGCGACCTTTGCACAGTGTGAACCTAAATCTACCTGAAGAAAATTGCTGTTGTTCTTCTGATCCTATTAGTATCACAGGCAGCTGTAGTATTTACAAGTTAGTGTAGTGCGTCATCTGCACAGTGTGCACCTAAAGCTATCTGAAGAAAATTGGTGGTGTTCTTCTGATCCTATTAGTACCGCAGGCAGCTGTAGTATTTACAAGTTAGTGTAGTGCATCCTCTGCACAGTGTGCACCTAAAGCTACCTGAAGAAAATTGGTGGTGTTCTTCTGATCTTATTAGTAAAGTACCGCAGGCAGCTGCAGTATTTACAAGTTAGTGTAGTGCGTCCTCTGCACAGTGTGCACCTAAAGCTACCTGAAGAAAATTGGTGGTGTTCTTCTGATCCTATTAGTATCGCAGGCAGCTGTAGTGTTTACAAGTTAGTGTAGTGCGTCATCTGCACAGTGTGCACCTAAAGCTACCTGAAGATAATTGGTGGTGTTCTTCTGATCCTACTAGTACAGTACCGCAGGCAACTGAAGTATTTACAAGTTAGTGTAGTGTGTCCTCTGCACAGTATGCACCTAAAGCTACCTGAAGAAAATTAGTGGTGTTCTTCTGATCCTATTAGTACAGTACCGCAGGCAGCTGCAGTATTTAGAAGTTAGTGTAGTGCATCCTCTGCACAGTGTGCACCTAAATCAATCTACCTGATGAAAATTGGTGGTGTTCTTCTGATCCTATGAGTATCACATGCAGCTGTAGTATTTACAAGTTAGTGTAGTGCGTCATCTGCACAGTGTGCACCTAGAGCTACCTGATGAAAATTGGTGGTGTTCTGATCCTATTAGTATCGCAGGCAGCTGTAGTATTTACAAATTAGTGTAGTGCGTCCTCTGCACAGTGTGCACCTAAAGCTACCTGAAGAAAATTGGTGGTGTTCTTCTGATGCTATTAGTATCGCAGGCAGCTGAAGTATTTACAAGTTAGTGTAATGTGTCCTCTGCACAGTATGCACCTAAAGCTACCTGAAGAAAATTAGTGGTGTTCTTCTGATCCTATTAGTACAGTACCGCAGGCAGCTGCAGTATTTAGAAGTTAGTGTAGTGCATCCTCTGCACATTGTGCACCTAAATCTACCTGATGACAATTGGTGGTGTTCTTCTGATCCTATTAGTATCGCAGGCAGCTGTAGTATTTACAAGTTAGTGTAGTGTGTCCTCTGCACAATGTGCACCCAAAGCTACCTGAAGAAAATTAGCGGTGTTCTTCTAATCCTATTAGTACAGTACCGCAGGTAGCTGCAGTATTTACAAGTTAGTGTAGTGCGTCCTCTGCACAGTGTGCACCTAAAGCTACCTGATGAAAATTGGTGGTGTTCTGATCCTATTAGTATCGCAGGCAGCTGTAGTATTTTCAAATTAGTGTAGTGCGTCCTCTGCACAGTGTGCACCTACAGCTACCTGAAGAAAATTAGTGGTGTTCTTCTGATCCTATTAATACCGCAGGCAGCTGTAGTATTTACAAGTTAATGAAGTGTGTCCTCTGCACAGTGTGCACCTAAAGCTACCTGAAGAAAATTGGTGGTGTTCTTCTGACCCTTTTAGCATCGCAGGCAGCTGCAGTATTTACAAGTTAGTGTAGTGCGTCCTCTGCACAGTGTGAACCTAAAGCTACCTGAAGAAAATTGGTTGTGTTCTTTTGATCCTATTAGTACCGCAGGCAGCTGTAGTATTTAAAAGTTAGTGTAGTGCGTCTTCTGCATGGTGTGCACATAAAGCTACCTGAAGAAAATTGGTGGTGTTCTTCTGATCCTATTAGTACAGTACCGCAGGCAGTTGGAGTATTTACAAGTTAGTGTAGTGCATCCTCTGCACAGTGTGCACCTAAAGCTACCTGAAGAAAATTGGTGGTGTTCTTCTGTTCCTACTAGTACAGTACCGCAGACAGCTGTAGTATTTACAAGTTAGTGTTGTGCGTCATCTGCACAGTGTGCACCTAAAGCTACCTGAAGAAAATTGGTGGTGTTCTTCTGATCCTACTAGTATAGTACCGCAGGCAGTTGGAGTATTTACAAGTTAGTGTAGTGCATCCTCTGCACAGTGTGCACCTAAAGCTATCTGAAGAAAATTGGTGGTGTTCTTCTGATCCTATTAGTATCGCAGGCAGCTGTAGTATTTACAAGTTAGTGTTGTGCGTCATCTGCACAGTGTGCACCTAAAGCTACCTGAAGAAAATTGGTGGTGTTCTTCTGATCCTACTAGTACAGTACCGCAGAAAGCTGAAGTATTTACAAGTTAGTGTAGTGGGTCATCTGCACAGTGTGCACCTAAAGCTACCTGAAGAAAATTGGTGGTGTTCTTCTGATCCTATTAGTACAGTACCGCATGCAGCTGCAGTATTTACAAATTAGTGTAGTGCGTCCTCTGCACAGTGTGCACCTGAAGCTACCTGAAGAAAATTGGTGGTGTTCTTCTGATCCTATTAATACCACAGGCAGCTGTAGTATTTACAAGTTAGTGTAGTGTGTCCCCTGCACAGTGTGCATCTAAAGCTACCTGAAGAAAATTGGTGGTGTTCTTCTGATCCTATTAATACAGAATTGCTGGCAGCTGCAGTATTTACAAATTAGTGTAGTACGTCCTCTGCACAGTGTGAACCTAAAGCTACCTGAAGAAAATTGGTGGTGTTCGTCTCCTATTAATACCACAGGCAGGCAGCTACAGTATTTACAGTTAGTGTACTGTGTCCTCTGCACAGTGTGCACCTAAAGTTACCTGAATAAAATTGGTGGTGTTCTTCTGATTCTATATTAATACCACAGGCAGGCAGCTTCAGTATTTACAAGTAAGTGTAGTGCGTCCTCTGCACAGTGTGCACCTAAAGCTACCTGGAGACAATTGCTGTTGTTCTGATCCTATTAATACCACAGGCAGGCAGCTACAGTATTTACAGTTAGTGTACTGTGTCCTCTGCACAGTGTGCACCTAAAGCTACCTGAATAAAATTGGTGGTGTTCTTCTGATCCTATTAGTATAACAGGCAGTCAGCTACAGTATTTACAGTTAGTGTACTGCGACCTCTGCACAGTGTGAACCTAAATCTACCTGAAGAAAATTGCTGTTGTCTGCTCCTATTAATACCACAGGCAGGCAGCTACAGTATTTACAGTTTGTGTACTACGTTCTCTGCACAGTGTGCACCTAAAGCTACCTGAAGAAAATTGGTTGTGTTCTTCTGATCCTATATTAATACCACATGCAGGCAGCTACAGTATTTACAAGTTAGTGTAGTGCGTCCTCTGCACAGTGTGTACCTAAAGCTACCTGGAGACAATTGCTAGTGTTCTCATACTAATAATACTACAGGCAGGCAGTTGATTCTGCTAGCTGCAGTATCAGTGTATATATATATATATATATATATATATATATATATATATATATATACATCCCAGGTTTGTACAGCTACATCTCACTGCAGGCCATTAGTATGTCTGGAAGGCCAACAAGGAGAGGCAGTCACAAGCCAATAAAAGAGGGCAAGCAGGCTCTGTGTCTAGAGGTAACAGTGTTGGTCGTGGAGACGGTGCATCCTCATCAGCTTGTGGCCGTGGGACACGCTTGTCCTTTTTTTTGGCAGCTGGCCGTGTTGAGCCGCAACATGCGGAAGACTTGGTAGAGTGGATGACCAAGCCGTTCTTATCCTCCTCATTCTCCCTCACCCAGGGTCAGGGTAATTTGTTTGGCAAAGCAGCTGCCAATGCGTCCTCTTCCCTCGACTCAATGGCATCAGTCACTCCTTCCCTAGCCCCACCATGTCCTCCTGAGGAGTCCCCCGAACTGTTTGACCACAGTGTTGGGTACATGCTCCAGCAGGATGCCCAGCATTTTGAAGGCAGTAACGTGAGCCCAAAGAGAGTGGGTGCCCAAGAAGGAAAGCAATCTGGCAGTCATGTTCCCCCAGCTGCAACATACTGCCAGCTTTGCTCCAATGATGAGGAGGGAGGGGATGATGAAGTCACTGACTCCACATTGGTACCTGATAGAAGAGAGGCGGAGGAGGAGGGGGAGGAGGCACATCACCAACGAGGCAGGATGCCCTCCAGGAGCCAGCTTAAGGGCAGCACACCAACTGCATCACACCGCAGAGCTCCGCCTGTGAAGGGCGCTGCTGTCTCTGCACGTTATTCCAAAAGTTCTTTGGTGTGGGCCTTTTTTGAGACAAGTGCATCAGATCCCACCGTTGCTATTTGCAACATATGTCTCAAGTGTATCTCGCGTGGCCAAAACATCTCTCGCTTGGGTACCACATGCTTGACCAGACATATGTTGACCTGCCATGCAGTTCGTTGGCAAAATACCCCACAAATACCCACACCAAAGAACAAAGAGGTCCTCTCCTTGCTCCTCATCAGCTGGGATCTCCAACCCCAATATACCTTCAGTCCCCTCTGAGACCTGCACTGAGAGGAATGAAGGTGTCATGTACCTGGTGGGTGAGCCTGACGTGTAGAGGAAGGCCTCTCGTACAGCTCCGGCTCGAGAGCCCCAGATAGTGGGACAGCAGGCTCAGGAGCATGGTGGGGTAAGAGTGACTATGATCAGTCCAGAAGTCTGTATCAGCGGAAGCCAGGAACTTGCAGCAGGAAGCCGGAACACAGCAGGTAGCAGGCAGGAGAGGTGGCAGATGGCTGGCAGACTTGGCAGGAGATGGGTAGAGATGCACCACTGGACACAGGAGCTTGAAGTAGGCTGGAACAGCCAGAAGCAGGGTCAGACGAATTGGGTAGGCAGCAGACAGACAGATCAGGCAGAAGTGGCAGGCAGAAGCGTAGTCGGGTCACAGGCAGGTCTTGGCAACAGACGGGCAAATCAGGTATAGACAGCAGGCAGAGGCGTAGTCAGGTCACAAGCAGGTTCAGCTAGGTAACAGGAACTGCAGACAGAGAATAGTCCGTGGAAAGCCAAGGGGTCAGGGCAGGAAGCAGGCAGCAGTATTAGGGAACAAGCCGGATCGGTAGCAGAAGTCAAACAGACAGGAATCAGGATTCAGGTAACGCTGTAGACCGAGCAGCAACCAGCCAGTGTTGAAGCTCCATTTAAATAGACCGACTGGCGCCAGTTCTGGTAACAGGTGCGCGCACGCGCGTGCGTGCCAACGTGCTGTCCCGTTCGCGCATGCGCATGCACATCAGCAGAAGCGCCCACAGTCATTCTGGACATTCTTGGTTGGTGCCTGCGCACAGGTATATGCCTGGAAACAGTAGTACTTTGCAGACATCTTCCCTGACACTGCCCCCCCTTACGGGCAGCCTCCGGATGCCCAGTTGGTTCCTCTTCTGGGGGTGACTGCGGAAAAAGGCGCGGACCAAGTCCATAGCATGCACATCCTGTTCAGGTTCCTAGGAGTTTTCCTCTGGCCCATAGCCCTTCCACTTAATCAGATATTGCAGACGACCCCTTCTCCTCCTGCAGTCTACAATTGCTTCCACCTCGAACTCCTCGTCCCCATTAACAATCACTGGTTCAGGCGGTCTAGACCCCGATTAGGAAAAGGATCCGGCACTGTGGGTTTTAGTAAAGATACATGGAACACTGGATGTATCCTTTAGGAATCCGGTATAGATAGCTCATAGGAAACGTTGTTAATTTTCCTTTTTACAGGGAACGGTCCCAAAAACTTTGGGGCAAGCTTCTTTGATGGGCAAGCCAACCTCAGATTGCTTGTGGCTAACCACACCTGATCACCAGGCTGCAGGATCAGTTCTCCCCTCCTCCTTCTGTCGAAAGCCTTCTTATTATCTTCCTGCGCTTTGGTTATGGCTTGTTGCAACATCTTATTGTTACGACTGAAGAAGTCTACTGTATTCTGGACGGCTGGAACTGAGGGCTCGGAGACAAGGTCAGGCAAGAAGGTGGGATGGAAGCCATAGTTTGCGAAGAACGGAGACTGTTTAGTGGCTGAATGACAGGAGTTATAAGCAAACTCAGCTAATGGTAGGAGAGACACTCAGTCATCTTGGACAAAAGATGTGAAGCAACGGATATATTGCTCCAAAGTTTGGTTAGTCCGTTCGGTCTGGCCGTTAGACTGTGGGTGGTATGCGGATGACATGGAGAGTTTGATCTTCAGGGTCTCACAGAGTGATTTCCAGAACCTGGATGTGAATTGGACCCCTCGGTCAGATACGATATCAACAGGTACCCCATGGAGTCTCACAACTTTCCTGAAGAACACTCGAGCCGTCTCTGCAGCAGATGGTGTACCCCTTAAGGGTAAGAAGTGGGCCATCTTGGACAGGCGATCCACAATAAAAAAGATGGCCATACAATCTTCAGAAGGTGGTAATTACACTATAAAGTCCATTGAAATCATGGACCAAGGCCTGTCAGGCACAGGCAGAGCTCTGAGCAATCCCCATGCCCTGTTTCGGGTGCTCTTACTCCGGATACAGGTTGTACATGCACCTACGTAGCTTTTACATTCTTTTTCCAGATTAGTCCACCAGAAAGTGTGTTGCACCAGCTCCGTTGTCTTGCGAATTCTGAAATGCCCCGCTAAATGATGATCATGGCAGAGACCCAACACCGACAACCGAACTCCTTCCGGAACAAAAACTCGGTCCCTCTTCCAAAGAAGACCCTCCCTTGCCTGAAGGGTATCCCCAGTGGGAGCAGGGTAACTGTGGAAGCTTGTTTTAGCTGAGACACCAAGTCAGTCTGCAGTAGTAGGAAGTTTCCTGCTGGCAGAATGGTGTCTGACACTGGCAAGTCCTTAGGGTCTTCGAACATGCGCAACAGCGCGTCAGGCTTGACATTTTTAGACCCAGGTCTGTAGGTTATATGAAACAGGAACCTTGAGAAGAAAAGTGCCCAATGGGCCTGGCGAGGTTTCAGCCGTTTAGCAGTCCATAAATACTCAAGGTTCTTATGATCCGTATATATCAGTATTGGGTGTGCTGCCCCTTCTAGCAAATACCTCCATTCCACGAGGGCGGCTTTTATGGCAAGAAGTTCACGATCGCCAACATCGTAATTTTTTTCAGCAGGGGCGAGCTTCCGAGAGAAAAAGGCTACAGGGTGAATCAGATTCTTTAGACCTTGACGCTGGGACAGAACCCCTCCGACAGCACTCTCGGAAGCGTCTACCTCCAGAATGTAGGGAAGCGCTGGATCTGGATGGCTTAGAACGGGGGCAGACGTAAACAGTCTTTTAAGAGTCTCAAAGGCAACCTGGGCTTCAGGGGACCAGTGGAAATGGACACCCTGCTTGGTAAGTTGTGTGATGGGTGTGATGATAGCCGAAAAGTTCTTGATGAATCTGCGGTAAAAATTAGCAAACCCCCTGAATCGCTGGATTCCTTTCTTATCAATGGGGGGCTGGCCAGGTCAGGATTGCTGAGACTTTCTGGGGATCCATCTCAATCCCACCGGTGGAGATGATTAATCCCAAGAACTGGATACTTCGCTGCTCAAACTCACACTTCTCTGGCTTGGCATAGAGTCCATGTAAGTGGAGGCGGCAGAGAACATTCTTGACATGTTAGTGATGACTTGCAAGAGAAGTGGAGAACACAAGTATGTCCTCTAAGTAAACGATAACAAAGATGTCTAGGTAGTCCTTAAAGACATCGTTAATGAAGTGCTGAAAAGTAGCTGGCGCATTACACAGACCAAATGGCATGATGAGGTACTCGTAATGGCCAAAACGGGTGAGAAAGGCAGTCTTCCACTCATCTCCCTTATGTATGCGGATAAGGTTGTAGGCTCCCCTCAAGTCTAGTTTGGTGAAGATAGAAGCAGAGCGAAGTCTTTGGAAAAGTTCTGGAACCAGGGGAAGGGGATACCGGTTCTTCACCGTGATCTTATTTAGTTTGCGATAATCTACGCACGGCCGTAGAGAATGGTCCTTCTTCACCACAAAGAATATTCCCGTCCCAGCGGGTGAAGTAGAGGGGCGGATGAACCCCTTGTGAAGACTCTCATCAATGTACTCCTTCAGAGCACCTAGTTCCTTTTCGGACAGAGGGAAGATCGGACCAAATGGAATTGCAGCCCCTGACAGGAGTTCGATGGGGCAATCGTAGGCTCTGTGTGGAGGTAGGGTGTCTTCCCCCTGCTTACTGAAAATGTCCAGATATTCATGATAGGCCTCGGGCACCCTTTGGTAAAGTTCAGTATCAATGTCCATACAAAGTAGTGCAGTGGGTGACATGTTGGGCTCAGATAGACAGTGCTCCTGACAGTAGGATGAATGGTACTTGATTATGCCAGAGCTCCAATAAATCAGTGGGTTATGGGCCTGAAGCCATGGTAGGCCCAGAATGACAGGAAACAGGGGTGAAGAAATTGCGTCTAAACGTAAAAGTCAAAGTGAACAATGGAGGAGTCTCCTTAGTCACCAGTCTAGACTTAACACAGGAGCCATCGGCCAGAAATACAGTAAGTAAATAGGAGTCCTTGCTCCTTGGATAGAAGAGGAATATGTTGCTGACCTGCGAATGCCAAGTCGATGAAGCAGCTGCAGGCCCCGGAGTCCACAATTGCTGTTGTAGATACGCTTCTGTCTGGAAGCTGGAAGGTGATGGAAAGCGCCAGTTGAGCAGAAGTTGCTGGCAGGACTGACTGGGTAACTGAAGAAGCGGTGAGACATCTACATCCTTTAGTTGGGCAATTACGTACATAATGGCCGGCCCCTCCGCAGTAGAGGCAGAGATTGCCCTGACAGCATCGTGACCGTTCTTCAAAGGAGAGTGACGGGCGGATCAGGCCAAGTCGTGTGGATGTTGCTGTTGTCGGTTTGGATGAAGGTAACTTAACAGGTATTGGCTTGGCCCGAACTGGAACTTTAGGTATCATCCATACAGGTTGGGGTGGACCAGTAGACCTTTCTTGCCTGCGCTCTCGGAGACAACAGTCAATCTGAAGGGATACAGAAATTAAGTCCTCTAGTGAACTCGGCACCCCCACACGCTAACTCATCCTTCAGGTCCTCTGCCAATCCCAGGCGGAACTGATGCCGCAATGCAGCGTTGTTCCAACCTGTGCCTGCACTCCAGCATCTGAAGTCTGTAACATAGTCCTCGACCGCTCGGCGGCCTTGCTGGAGTGCATGGAGAGAAAACTCGGCAGTAGCAGTTCGTTGAGGGTCATCATACAATCGGGACATAGACTGGAAGAAGGAGGACATGGTATCAAGTTGTGCATCCCTTACTTCTAACAGACGATGAGCCTAGGTTTGGGGTTCACCCTGGAGCAGAGATATGATGAACCCCACCTTGGTAGTCTCGGTAGAGAAAGTCCGTGGTTGAAGTAAAAAATAGAGCTGGCAGGCATTTTGGAATGCTCTAAACCTGGACCGGTCACCGAAGAACTGATCGGGACAAGGCACCCATGGCTCGGGGGATGTCATCACTGTAGAAGAATCACTACTGGACACTGTCCGGTTTGACACAATTTCAGAAGATGCTGCCGCAGGAATGGCAGGAAGAGGCAGAACCTGCACACATTCTTTAAGCTGAACAAGCTTTTCCTGCAGGGTCTTGATTGCTTGTATCAAGCCTGCGATGCTCTGGCAGACTCCAGATACGAGAGAGGTTCCTCCTGCAGGCTCGGTCATGGCTGCTTGGTACTGTCACGTACCTGGTGGGTGAACCTGACGTGTAGAGGAAGGCCTCTTGTACAGCTCCAGCTCGAGAGCCCTGATAGTGGGACAGCAGGCTCAGGAGCACAGTGGGGTAAGAGTGCCTATGATCAGTCCAGAAGTCTGTATCAGCAGAAGCCAGGAACTTGCAGCAGGAAGCCGAAACACAGCAGGTAGCAGGCAGGAGAGGTGGCAGATGGCTGGCAGACTTGGCAGGAGATGGGTAGAGATGCTCCACTGGATGCAGGAGCTTGAAGCAGGCTGGAACAGCCAGAAGCAGGGTCAGATGAATCGGGTAGGCAGCAGACAGGCAGATCAGGCAGAAGTGGTAGGCAGAAGCGTAGTCGGGTCACAGGCAGGTCTTGGCAACAGATGGGAAAATTAGGCATAGACAGCAGGCAGAGGCGTAGTCGGGTTACAAGCAGGTTCGGCAACAGGTGCTAGGTAACAGGAACTGGAGACAGAGAATAGTCCGTGGAAAGCCAAGGGGTCAGGGCAGGAAGCAGGCAGCGGTAGTAGGGAACAAGCCGGATTGGTAGCAGAAGTCAAACAGACAGGAATCAGGATTCAGGTAACGCTGTAGACCAAGCAGCAACCAGCCAGTGTTGAAGCTCTGTTTAAATAGACCGACTGGCGCCAGTTCTAGTAACAGGTGCGCGCACGCGCGTGCGCGCCAATGCACTGTCCCGTTCGCGCATGCGCATCAGCAGGAGCGCCCACAGTCATTCTGGACATTCTTGGTTGGTGCCTGCGCACAGGTATGTGCCTGGAAACAACAGTAGTACTTTGCAGACGTCTTCCCTGACAGAAGGTGTAGAATTAGGTGTGTCACAGCCATGTACTTGGGGGCAATCTGCTATTGGTACACCAACGTCAGACTGTACCAGGCAAATTTCCCTGCCCCAGATGCTGCACCACCAAAAGAAGTTCGCTCCGAGCCATCCACATGCCCAGCGTTCAAATGCTAGCTTGGCTAAATTGCTAGCACTTCAACTGCTGCCTTTTCAGTTGGTAGACTCTGTCCCCTTCCGTGAGTTTGTGGAATGTGTGGTTCCTCAGTGGCAGGTTCCAAAACATCACTTTTTCTCACAGAAGGCGATTCCGGCTCTCTACCGGCATGTGGAAGGCAATGTCTTAGCCTCGCTGGACAGGGCGGTCAGCGGTAAGGTGCATATTACCGCTGACTCATGGTCCAGCAGGCATGGACAGGGACGTTACCTATCTTTCACCGCGCACTGGGTGACTCTTCTGGCAGCTGGGAAGGATGCAGGACAGGGTGCAGTAGTGTTGGAGGTTGTTCTGCCACCACGCCTCCAAAATACTACTAGTGGTGATTTTGCCACACCTCTCTCCTCCACCCCCTCCTCTTCTTCTTCCTCCATGGCCTCTTCCTGTGCTGATTTGTCTCCGGAACCAGCGGTGCTCCGTAGGCGTTCAAGGGGCTACGCAAGCATGCAGGCCAAAAGATGCATTGCGGTGCTTGAGCTGGTGTGCTTGGGGGACAGGAGCCACACTGGGGCAGAGATTCTGTCAGCTCTGCAGGGGCAGGTTCAGAGGTGGTTGACACCTTGCCAGCTTAAGGCAGGTATGGTGGTTTGTGACAATGGCACCGACTTCCTCTCCACCCTCAGACAGGGACAACTGACCCATGTGCCCTGTTTGGCTCATGTCCTTAACTTGGTGCAGCGGTTCTTGGGCAGGTACCCGGGCTTACAGGATGTCCTGAGGCAGGCCAGGAAAGTCTGTGTGCATTTCCGCAGGTCATATAATGCCAGTGCTCGGCTGGCTGAACTTCAAAAGGAATTTAACCAGCCCAAGAACCGCCTAATCTGTGACATGCCCACCAGGTTGAACTCAACGTTGGCCATGCTGCTGTGGCTGCACACGCAGCAGAGGGTCATCATTTAGTGCCTGTGCGACTATGGCACCAGGACAGGGTCAGGGGAGCTTGTTTTTTTTCCCCACGCCAGTGGGCCACGATCAGGGATGCATGCACTGTCCTGTCACCATTTGAGGAGGCCACAAGGATGGTGAGCAGTGACAGTGCATGCATCAGTGACACTGTCCCCCTTGTCCACCTGTTGGAGCACACGCTGCGTGGAATAAAGGACAGGGCACTTAAGGCAGAACAGAGGCAGGAAGAGGAACACTTCCTTAGCTCTCAAGGCCCCCTTTATACAGACAGTGTTCCTGCGTGCCCGCCGATCACACAGGAAGAGGACGAGGAGTAGGGGGAGGAGGAAGAGGAGGATTGTGTCAGCATGGAGGTGGAGTCTGGCATTCAGCATCAGCAGCAGTCTTTAAAGGATCATTTACAGTCCCAAGAAACCCATGGACTTGTACGTGGCTGGGAAGAGGTGGCTGCGGATCATGTCATCCTTAGTGATCCAGAGGACTCTGGACCGAATGCCTCAGCAAACCTACGCTGCATGGCCTCCCTGATCCTGCAAAGCCTGCGGAAGGATCCTCTTATTCGTGGTATCAAGGAGAGGGACCAATACTGGCTGGCAACCCTCCTTGATCCACGTTACAAGGGTAAGGTTGCGGACCTTATCTTGCCGTCGAAGAGGGAGCAGAGGATGAAACACCTTCAGGAGGCCTTGCAGAAAGGTATGTGCAACATGTTCCCAGAGACTGGGAGGTTACAAACTCCTGTTCCTGGACAACGTGTTGCTGAGGCTTCGGTCAGTCAAAGAAGGATCGGTGGAGAAGGTGGCCGTCTGACCAATGCGTTCAGACACTTTTTTAGTCCGCAGCCCCAAGGTATGATCGTTTCCAGCAACCATTGCCAGCATCTGTTTTACATGGTGCAGGAATACCTAGAGGCAAGATCTGACTTGGACACCTTTCCCACCGAAAATCCTCTGGGTTACTGGGTCTTGAGGATGGATCACTGGCCAGAGCTTGCACAGTATGCAATTGAGCTACTGGCCTGTTCTGCATCCAGCGTTCTTTTAGAACGCACATTCAGTGCTCCTGGAGGCTTTGTAACCGATCACAGGGTGCGCATGTCCACCGACTGACCTTCATAAAAATGAATCAATCTTGGATCCCCACCAGCTACCAAGCACCTGAATAATTTTTTTTGAAATGTCAGATCTCTTCAAGACTGCCTATGCTGATGCTGAGTGACTATCCTGTTATGCTGTGTGACTATCCTCTTCCTCCTCAATGATCATGCTGAGAGCTTGTAAGAATATTTTTGGTTCTGGGCACCGCCACCAGTGGCTAAGGCCCAATTTTTCTGCCCCTGTTTATCAGGGGCGTGTAATTACAATTTTTGATGCAATACTCTGCAGCAGGGCTCGTTCCTGCGTTCCAACTAGAGTATCTGTGAGGGGTTGCAGTGTTGTGGCACCAGCACCAACGCCTAAGGCCCAATTTTTCAGCCCCTGTTTAACAGGGGTGTATAATTACAATTTTTGATGCAATATTTTGCTGGAGGGCTCATTCCTGCGCTCCAACTAGAGTATCTGTGAGGGGTTGCAGTGTTGTGGCACCAGTGCCTAAGGCCCAATTTTTCTGCCACTGTTCAACAGGACATGTAATTACAATTCTTGATCTAATATTTCACAGTAGGGCCCGTTTCTTCACCCACCAAGAGTAACTGTGAGGACTTACAGTGTTGTGACACCAGCACCACCACCACCAAAGGCCCAATTTTTCTGCCCCTGTTCAACAGGTGCATGTAATTACAATTCTTGATCTAATATTTCACAGCAGGGCCCGTTTCTGCGCCCACCAAGAGTAACTATGAGGACTTACAGTGTTGTGACACCAGCACCACCACCACCAAAGGCCCAATTTTTCTGCCCCTGTTCAACAGGTGCATGTAATTACAATTCTTGATCTAATATTTCACAGCAGGGCCCGTTTCTGCGCCCACCAAGAGTAACTGTGAGGACTTACAGTGTTGTGGCACCAGCACCACCACCACCACCACCAAAGGCCCAATTTTTCTGACCCTGTTCAACAGGGGCATGTAATTACAATTCTTGATCTAATATTTCACAGCAGAGACCATTCCTGCACCCACCAAGAGTAACTGCGAGGGCTAGGGATGAGCCGAACACCCCCCTGTTCGGTTCGCACCAGAACATGCGAACAGGAAAAAAGTTCGCTCGAACACGCAAACACCGTTAAAGACTATGGGACACGAACATGAATAATCAAAAGTGCTAATTTTAAAGGCTTATATGCAAGTTATTGCCATAAAAAGTGTTTGGGGACCCGGGTCCTGCCCCAGGGGACATGGATCAATGCAAAAAAAAGTTTTAAAAACGGCCGTTTTTTCAGGAGCAGTGATTTTAATAATGCTTAAAGTCAAACAATAAAAGTGTAATATCCCTTTAAATTTCGTACCTGGGGGGTGTCTATAGTATGCCTGTAAAGGGGCGCACGTTTCCCGTGTTTAGAACAGTCTGACAGCAAAATGACATTTCGAAGGAAAAATTCCATTTAAAACTACCCGCGGCTATTGCATTGCCGACAATACACTTAGAAGTTCATTGATAAAAATGGCATGGGAATTCAACACAGGGAAACCCCGAACCAAAATTTTTTTTAAAAATGACGTGGGAGTCCCCCTAAATTCCATACCAGGCCCTTCAGGTCTGGTATTGATATTAAGGGGAACCCTGGCCAAAATTTAAAAAAAAATGATGTGGGGTTGCCCCTAAATTCCATACCAGACCCGTCACAGGGCCCCGCCCCCCCCCCGTTATTTAAGAACTGTCAGACGAGGAGCGCCGTCACACAGCGGGAGCCTCCCTCCATGCCAGCATGGATTGCGGAGCGGCCCGGAGAAGAAAATGAAGAAGAGAAGAAGAGAAGAAAAGAAGAAGAGAAGAGCGGGAGCCTCCCCCCCCATGCCATGGGTGCGGAGCGGCCCGAGGAGAAGAAGACAGAAGACGCCGCGGAGGAGATGCTGGACGAGAACGCCGGAGGAAGAACCAGAAGAGCCAGAAGAACCAGAAGAACCAGAAGATGAAGGAAGATAGAAGAAAGAAGAAGCATTTAAATAAAGGAATTGTCAAAAACTGTCTCTTGTCATTTTTAACATTTTTGACACTTTCTTCGTGAAATGGTAGGGGTACTTATGTACCCCCTTACCATTTCACACAGGGGGGGGGCCGGGATCTGGGGGTCACCTTGTTAAAGGGGGCTTCCAGATTCCGATAAGCCCCCCGCCCGCAGACCCCCACAACCACCGGCCAGGGTTGTGGGGATGAGGCCCTTGTCCTCATCAACATGGGGACAAGGTGTTTTGGGGGGCTACCCCAAAGCACCCTCCCAATGTTGAGGGCATGTGGCCTGGTACGGTTCAGGAGGGGGGGGGGGGGCGCACTCTCGTCCCCCCCTCTTTTCCTGCGGCCTGCCAGGTTGCGTGCTCGGATAAGGGTCTGGTATGGATTTTTGGGGGGACCCCACACCGTTTTTTTTTTTTTTTGGCGCGGGGTTCCCCTTAAAATCCATACCAGACCTGAAGGGTCTGGTATGGAATTTAGGGGGAACCCCACGTCATTTTTTTTTTCAATTTTGGCCGGGGTTCCCCTTAATATCCATACCAGACCTGAAGGGCCTGGTATGGAATTTAGGAGGACTCCCACGTCATTTTTTTTTTTTAATTTTGGTTCGGGGTTCCCCTTTGGGGAATTCCCATGCCGTTTTTATCAATGAACTTCTATGTGTATTGTCGGCAATGCAATAGCCGCGAGTAGTTTTAAATGAGTTTTTTCCTTCAAAATGTCATTTTGCTGTCAGACTGTTCTAAACACAGGAAACATGCGCCCCTTTACAGGAATACTATAGACACCCCCCAGGTACAAAATTTAAAGGGATATTACACTTTTATTGTTTGACTTTAAGCATTATTAAAATCACTGCACCTGAAAAAACGGCCGTTTTTAAAACTTTTTTTTGCATTGATCCATGTCCCCTGGGGCAGGACCCAGGTCCCCAAACACTTTTTATGACAATAACTTTCATATAAGCCTTTAAAATTAGCACTTTTGATTATTCATGTTCGTGTCCCATAGACTTTAACGGTGTTCGCATGTTCGAACAAACTTTTTTCCTGTTCGCATGTTCTGGTGCGAACCGAACAGGGGGGTGTTCGGCTCATCCCTAGTGTTGAGTTATTTTAAGGGGACAGCAAATTTACACTGTTATACAAGCTGTACACTCACTACTTTACATTGTAGCACAGTGTAATTTCTTCAGTGTTGTCACATGAAAAGATAAAATAAAATATTTACAAAAATGTGGGGGTGTACTCACTGAGATATGTGAGATATTGTATGTATGTATGTATATATATATATATATATATATATATATATATATATATATATATATATATATATATATGTATGTATATATATATATATATATATATATATATATATATATATATATATATATATATATATATATATATATATATATATATATATATATATATATATATATATATATATATATATATATTTTTTTTTTTAAGAAACCCATAGTTCTCTGTTAAGCAGACAGCCTAACCACTTAGTGCCGACCGTACGCACATTTGCGTTCATGGCTTTCAGGGGTTATAACGGGGTAATGCCTGCTTTGCTGTGATACCATTGTTTAGAGCGAGTAGTCGGCTCTTTAGGGATAACAACCAATGCAGCTAAAAGCCGCTCAGTTGTTATCCCAATGGGAATGGGAGGGGACATACCCACCTCCCGCCGCCTTCTGTCACCCTCTCCGAGCCTCCCGAACCACCGGGAGACCTGATCCGTAATCCGGAACTTCCGCCGGCTGGAGTAAAACTGAAACAAAGCCAGTCTTCTGTGTAAACACTGGGAAGCAACATCACAAAGTGACATCCGGTTACTCGGCTGCCAATGGCACTGATTTTTTAAAAATTACAGTATTCAGAATTGCCGTTTTTTTAGCGATCTGAATACTTTGAAGTGCAAAGGAAGGATTTTGGGTCTTTTAGACATCCGATCCCTCCATAAAGAATACCTGTCATCACCTATAACTATCACAAGGGATGTTTACATTCTTTGTGACAGCAATAAAAGTGATCAGAATTTTTTTTTTTTAGAAAATAAATAAATAAGAAAAAAAAATGTTTTAGAGTGCCCCCATCCCCTCAAGCATCAAAGAAAACGCATACGTAAGTCATGCCCGCATATGTAAACGGTGTTCAAATCACATATTTGAGGTACCACCATGATTGACAGAGTGAGAGCAACAATTCTGGCAAAAGACCTACTCTGCAACTCTAACCTGGTAACCATTAAATTTTTTTAAAGCGTCACCGATGGAGATTTTTAGGTACCGTAGCGTGTAGAGAGGACATTTTAATATTTCATATTAAAATTCTAAAATTAGTTCATTGTAGCTTATTGAGCAAACTGAATTGCTATTACTGTGTAAATAATGTGGCACGTTAGTATAATTTCTGCTGTTTATTATTCTGTTCTACACAATTGTGAAATGGTGCTTGAAAGAAATTAGTGTTGTCCTTCTCTGGCAAGTTTTCTCATCAGGTACATTAGACATTCAGTTAGCCATTATACGAATGATGCTTGGAATATCTCAAAAGCAGTTTTACAATGTGCTGTATAGTTACTTTAAATATGCTCTGGAATATTTCAAGACATTTGTGGAATAAACTGATTGTCTCGCAGCTATCATAGCCTTAGTAAAATTCCTCCATGAAAGTTAAATAAACCATGAATCAAGCAAATATGATCTGGTGCAAACAACTGAAAACTGCAGAACATTTGTTAACATCTTAATAGTCATAGTGTTAAGCCAAATGATTTATAGTCAGGGAAAATTGCAAGTCATTTAGAGAAGTTAATTTACTGAAACACGAAAAAAAACTCAATATATTAAGCTGTATGAAGAAATGGACAGAGACGTAGAAAGAAGTAGTTCCAAGTATGTATATCTGAGTATTCTCATGTAATATTTTTATTTACACACTCAACTAACCTAAAATAATCACATAATATATTGATCACATTGCTGTCTGGTGAGGAGTAATGTATGCACTGGGCTATTTATTGCAATATTAAACCCAAAAACAAACATTTATTATATTGCAGGTTACCTATTCTTAGATGTGATGGCTGCATTGGTTTTCTATTTTTGCTTTAAAAGTTTTTTTGTTGAATTTTAAACAAAGTTGTATCAAGTACAGACCTTGTATAGAGACAACAAATGAAGAAAAAAAAAAAGAAACAATAAAGTGACAAAACCTATCTTCACAAAGGATTATTCCAATATGCATAAGGTGGGTACATGCAATGGTTAAGGGTTATGGCACCTCCAAAATTATTAAGATCCATGAACCAATGGAATCAATGGGATGCCTCTCAGTACTCGGTCTATGCCAATCTATGCTCAAGTTGCCCCAGAAGACCCCCCAGCACCCCTATTGGGATCAATCTGTGCCTGAGGAGCCCTCCCAAGACCCCTGAAGCACTTCAAGGACTATTGACAATAAAAGAGCACCCCAAAAAACAAGTGTGACATTTTCGATTGTCACATAGGCTCCTGAGGGAGGTTTTGACCTTTGGAAATGGGTGCCTTTGAATTACAGTAACAGATTGGGCGAGATAACTTTATGCCTACAATTTACATTAGGAAAATCCAGCAAAACAAAACAGGAGAAAAGGAAGAAAAAGAATATAGAAGGGGGGGGGAGAGGGAAGGGGTAAGAGAGCCACTCAGCAAGCCTCACGAAGGAGCAATGTTGTTGACATTATCTTGGTTAATTTGTATCCCAGGAATGAGGGAGATACCCAAGTGGTTAGCCCAGGGTTCCCAGGTTGATTCAAACTTTGCCCTGGAGTTCAATAGAATACTGGTCAATTTCTCCTGAGACATCATTGAGGAGAGATTTTCCACTTGGCGGCAATAAAAGAAACCTTGGGCTGTTTCCAGGATTTAGCAATCGTTAGTTTGGCGCCTAGGAGAATGAAATGGGTTAATTTACATGATCCTTTAGAATCACCTGATATATTGGCATTCAAAAGGGCCATAGCGGGAGTTATGGGGATCTGTTGCCCCGTTACTTTATGAATCAGAGCCAATATCCTCCTCCAGAAAGCCCTAATTTTAGGGCATTCCCACCATATGTGGGCCATAGAGCCATTCAGTTCACAGCCCCTGAAACACCTTGGATCCACAGAAGGGAACATGTGAGATAATTTAGAAGGTGTGAGATACCACCTGGTCATCACTTTAATATTTGCTTCTATTAGGGAGATATTTTTAATCCCCTTGTAGGCTCTGGAGAAGGATATCCGCCATTTGTCCAGGTCCCATTGGATTTGGAGATCTCTCTCACAGGCAGACATATATGGGGTTTTGTCTTCCGTTTGAGCCAAAGGTTGGTATATGACAGAAATTCCACCCCTCTGGTTCGTGGCTTGGCCTATCCATGATTCGTAAGGTGTGAACCTAGGCGGGATGGGTTTCTCTACCCATATTTTGTGTAGGAAGTGTTGGATTTGTAGAAGCCTAAAGTGCTCCTCCCTGGGGATGTCTATTTGTTTCTGACAAAATTTTAAAGTTAATGGGCCTGTCACTGTAAAGAAGTGACCAATCCGATACAGCCCCTTGTCCAACCACCATTTGAAGGAGAGTATGTTTAGACCTAGACTAAAGTCTGGGTTATTAAAGATATGTGCCAGAGGATGGCATTTAGAGGTTAATGAAGGTTGAGTCATCATTTTGTCCCAAATGGACATGGATTGTGAGAGGATTGGTGAGAGTATGGGAGGTCTGTCCTTGGAGGGGATCCATAGTAAATAGTCAAGAGTATGATTAGGGACTTACTGTCTTTCGATTTGGATCCAATCTGGTTTTTCTGTCCTGGAAAAGACAGTTGAGAGTTGGGCGATTCTTGCTGCCTGGTAATACCAGAAAAGTCTTGGTAGCCCTAAGCCCCCTTGTGTCCACAACCGGTAAAGAGTGTTATTTGGAAGTCTATGACCCTTTCCTCCCCAAATAAACTTGTTGATTTTCCTTTGTAGAGATTGTAAGTGGTCCTTCTTAAGGATAATCAGTAAAGCTCTAAATAAATAAAGTAGTCTGGGGAGGAGTGTCATTTTAATTGAATGGATCTTCCCTAACCAGGAAAGCTCCTTACTGTCCCAGGACTTTAGCTCTGATTCCAGTTTCTTATACATGGGCGGGAAGTTGGCTGAGTATAGTTGGTCAATTTTGGCGGTGAGATGAATCCTTAGATATTCTAGTGATGATTCGTTCCATTTAAACTTAAATGACTTTTTTAACGATTCTACTATGTCTGGTTTCAGAGAGACGTTGAGAGCATGGGACTGACACCTTAGCAAAGACGTTTAGAAGATTACATAGATTGGGGAGGGAAGTGATAAGTGAAGTTATAAATATTAGCATATCATCGGCGAATAGGCCGCATTTATGAATTTTGGATCCGCAGGAAATTCCTTGAATATTAGGGTTGGAAAGAATCGCCACCGCAAGTTTCTCAATAGCCATGGCGGAAATTAATGGGGATAATGGACAGCCCTGTCTGGTGCCTCGTGCGATGTTAAAGGGTCTACAGTGGTGCCCACAGATTTGAATCTGTGCCGAAGGGTTGGAATAAAGGGAGTGGAGAATGACCAGAAAGCGGTTGCCAAAACCCCATCTCTCCAGTAACCCATACAGATAAGGCCATTCGACTGTGTCGAAGGCTTTGTGCAGGTCTAAAGATAACAGCATCCCTTCCTGTTTATGGCCGACGTCCCATTCTGATTGTAGAAGGGAGACTAAATCGATGGCCCTTCTAATTTGATCAGGCCCCTGCCTCCCTGGTATGAACCCAACCTGGTCCTTATGGATGTAATGGCTAATAAAGGAAGAGAGATGGTTAGCCATTATTTTTGTTAATATTTTGAGGTCATTATTTATGAGGGAGATTGGTCTATAATTTTCGACTGCTTCAGAATTTTTATTGGGTTTGGGAATTATAGAAATGAAGGCTGCATTAAGATAAGGATCTAAGGGGGATCCTAGAGTTTTCGTGTTAAAGTATTTAGCCATGTAGGGAGCTAGCGTGTCCACGAAGGCCTTGTAGTATGGCACTGATAAACCATCGGGACCAGGGGCGGATCCTGTTTTTAGATTTCTAACTACTTCTTTTATTTCCTCAACTGATATGCTAGCCTCCATAATCTCCCTATGATCCTCCGAAAGTGTTGGTATTGGAAGATCCTGAAGAAATCTGGATATCAAAGAATCCTTATTCTTGGTAGGTTTGGCATAAAGGTTGGTGTAGAAGTCCCTGAAGGCTTCCAATACCTTGTTGGGGTCAGACTTAGGGGGATGTCCTGATACTCTATTTCTGGGAATAGTGAGACCGTGGACGTGGAGACAATTTGGAAGCCAACATCGGACCAATTTTGTCTTTTTGATGGTAAAATCGAGCTCCACTCCAGCGGATATGCTTCTCTGCTTTTACCGTGAGAGCTAAATTCAGTTCAAGCCTAGTTGCATCCAGTTGTGCCAGAAGGGTTTTAGAGGGGTTATTCTTATGTCTGAGTTTTAGAGCGGCAAAGCTCTTTTCTAGTTTTTGGATGTCTATTCGTCTCTCTCTCTTTATTTGAGTGGCCATACTAATAATTTTACCCCTGATGGTGGCTTTGTGGGCCGCCCAGAGGGTTTCAGGGGTGATATCTTCTATGTTGTTGATACAGAAGTATTCCTTTAGTGACTTTTCCAATTCGGATGTTATAATAGGGTCACTCAGAATGGATTCGTTCAGGCGCCAATGACCAAGCCGAATCAATTATGCTCGCCTTGTATGTTGATGGGATAAGGGAGGAGGGAACCAGAATATGGTCTATTCTTGCATATGACTGATGAGGATCCGAAAAATGGGTATAGTCCCTTTTTGAGGGATTCAGTTCCCTCCATATGTTAACTAGTCCATGCGCGTGAAGGGCTTTCGCTATGTTCATGCTAGCTTTGGTGGGGCGCGTCAGTTGGGCTTTGGGGGGGTCTAGTTTTGTCAAGCCCCTGATCGAAGGCTATATTTGAATCACCTCCAAAGATTACCTTGCCTTCCACTAGGGGCATAAGAGTTTTTAGGAGAGATTGGAAGAATGCAGTTTGTCCTTTGTTGGGGGCATAATAGGAAATTATGGAGTAAATATTTCCCTCAATCGTGCCTTTCACAAGGATATATCTACCTTCGGGGTCTTTGTGGTCTGAAATGTAAGAGAACTTACTGTTTTTAGAGAATAGCACAGCTACTCCTTTGGTTTTATTAGCGGCATTCGCTAGAATATAGAATGTTGGGTAATGTGCATGGAGGAATTCGGGGCTGTACCGAATCAGGAAATGAGTCTCTTGTACTAATACTATATCTATCTTCAGGGTTTTGTAGTTTTCAAAAGCCATTCTACGTTTCTTAGGAGAGTTCAAACCCTGAGCATTGTGAGAGGCCAACCTAAGGTCTTTAAATGTCGTGTGTTTTACTGCCATTAAATCAGAGGGGTGGAATGCTACTGCGAAGTACCTTACTTACCTGTGGAAGACTGTTCTGCCTGAGTTCTATCCATTGGGATAACTGCAAGGGGATCAGAGTTGTTGTTAGAAGCTTCGTGAGACCTGCTGAGCGGCTCAAAAGAGAGAAGAAGTTAGGAAGGAGAGGGGAGAAGAAGAATAATATATAAAATAAAAAATGACGTCTTCTAAGAAGACTGAGGACGGACGTTGGGGCAAAACCCCATCTAGTGTCCGCAATATGGCTTCGGGAGCCTCTGGGAGGGTCCCGAAGACTGATGCCACTGAGGAGAAAAAAAGTCTCGTCTGTGAAATGAGTGAATGCGCAGGGGTAGTACCCCTGGCCCTCGCATAAAAGATAAATATAGAACAGCAATCTAACTCAGCAAAATACCAACTTGTCCTACCAATCATAAGGGTATAAAAGGCTCTCTCGGGATTAGGGGCCCGGTATGTTGAGTGTTCTACTGCAGGGATCAATGTCTGGCACCCTAACCCTCCGAATCAGGGGGGTAGGGAATACGGGGGGTCCTACAAGTGATGTCATACATTCAATAGCAGTGCTATCTCTAGGTTTGAAGACCGGTTAAGTAATCTGACAAAGAATCCTGAGATCGCTAGTCTCCCTGCTTGTCCACTCTAAAGGAAGATCTTGCGGGTGACAGTTGGGTGACCAGGAAGACACCTTAAAAGAGAGAATCTGTTGAAGGCCGCAAAATCACAATCCATCTTTTCTCTCTGAACTAACTTGGGGTTGGGGCCTTGACAAATCGCCTTTAGGCCAGAAAACAGACTGGCAGTGAAGCGGGAGGACTTGTGAAAAACAGAGAACTAAAATTTGAAACTTCAATAGGCCAACTCTTGGCAACATGGGAGTAGAATGGAGCCCTGGGCTCCTGCGACAGGGGGTATGTTTCCCTAAGTGGGAGGCCCTATTGAGGGCTAGAAGGATGAAAGAATCCCTGAAAGCGTCTTATGGTGGTCGACCCTCTTTTGATTACTTGGATTTGTCTTTGTTCCAGAGAGGGGAGACTGGGTTCGCCCGAGTTTGTCGTTTGGTGGATCCTCCTTTAGCCGCGGTGAGGTCCATAGGTGCTTCCTGGGAAATCATCTTAAGGTGAAGGAATAGTTTCTCTCCTTCTGGAAGGAAGGAGAAGGAGTAAGCTTTGTCTTGGATGGAAAAGTTAACTCCAAAGGGACAGTTCCAACGGTATTTTATGTCGCGTTGGGACAAAACCAATAGGAGCGGTTTGAGGGACCGTCTTTTTTGGATGGTCGAGGGGGCCAAGTCCGTGAAAGTTTGAATCTGGTGACCTCTGCATAAAACTTGCTGTTTGAGGTGAGATTGCTTCACCACCTCCTCCATTATTGCATAAAAGTGGGGTTTGACGATGATGTCCCTTGGGGATCCGTCCCTTCTGGGGGGACCAAGGGCTCTGAGGGCCCTATCTAGCTCTAGACGATGGGGGGGCGTGTTTGGGATTAGCACCTTGATGAGTTCTTGAATTGCAGGGGGAATATCCGTGATAGTTTTGGGCAAGCCTCTTACTCGGAAATTATATCTTCTCAACCTGTTCTCAAGGTCAACTATCCTAGCCAGGGCTGTGTCCAGTTGGTCCTGGAGGACCTGAATGTGGGCCGCATTCTGGTTGGTGTGGGATACAGTGATATCCAGTTTGGTTTCTATAACTTCCATTGTAGTGGCGAGGTTGGCAAAGTCAGATTTAATGTCTCTGGTGATCTGGGCAGCTGTGTTAGCCAGACCCCTCTCCAGTAAGGCAGAAAATTTCTGGAAGAGGTCCCCTTGTGCTGATGAAAGATCATGGTCCTGCTGGTAGGGAGATAAATCAGCCTGGTATGGTGAAGGAGCAGGCCCTGAAGGGGATAGATTGTAATCCTCCAGTGTTCTAGTAATCAGGGACTCTGTGGAAGCTGGGGAGGGAGCTGGGCAGCTTTGAGAGGCTCCCTGGACCGCGTGAGAGAAGGTCAGCATGGCTGGAGCAATCACTTGCCTGAATTCCTGGTGCTTCTCCCCATAGGCCGCGTGTTGCTGTGCTGAGGAGATGCCGGTGGCCATCTTGGTACACCCACCGCAGCCTGCTCGGTCGAATTCCGGCCCCAGATCACACCTGGCAACCGGAATAAACATCCAGGGGGGGTCCCGGAGATGTCCCGAGTTCGGATGGGCTGAGGGGGGTTCGTTTCCCTGGGTGCTGCAGCTGCTTAGAGGCTCGTAGCGCAGAGGTGCTGCGGAGCTCCCGGGTCAGGCGTCCATCTTGGAGCTCGCGCGCATGCTCACTCATTGCATTGGTTTTCTTTTTAAGCTTTCTTTCTTTTATTTTCAATTGGTGATGTGGGCAGTACGTTTGTTGTTTTTTAACAAAACAATCTGTCCTAACCATTTAACACTGATAGGGGTGCTTACAATGATCATCTTTTATTTATTTATGTCAAATCTTTATCCCAACCCAAAAGGAGCAAAACAGTTTATTGTAGTTGTTTAAAAAGTTTTGGCTTTAATATTCTGTATTTAAATCTGCTAGTAACCCCCCAGACATACAAACACTAAAATATAGAAGACTGATTCACCACTGCTGGCATGGTGGGAGGCTCCCACTGTGTGACACGTCTCCTTTTCTGACGGTTCTTAAATAACGGGGGGCGGGCCACCCGGTGACCCCGCCCCCCTCTGACGCACGGTGACTTGACGGGGCTTCCCTGTGACGTCACGGGGAATGCCACAGGGAAGTCCCGTCATGTCCCGTGCGTCAGAGGGGGGCGGGGTCACCGGCTGACCCTGTTATTTAAGAACCGTCAGAAGAGGAGACGCTTCACACAGCGGGAGCCTCCCACCATGCCAGCATGGATGCGGAGCGGCCCGAAGAAGAAGATGAAGAAGAGAAGAAGATGAAGAAGAGAAGAAGATGAAGAGAAGAGCGGGAGCCTCTCTCCATGCCATGGATGCGGAGCGGCCAGAGGAGAAGAAAGGAAGAAGACGCCGAGGAGGAGATGCTGGACGAGAACACCGGAAGAAGAACCAGAAGAACCAGAAGAAGAAGAAGATGAAGGAAGATAGAAGAAAGAAGAAGCATTTAAATAAAGGAATTGTCAAAAACTGTCTCTTGTCATTTTTAACATTTTTGACAGTTTTTTAGTGAAATGCTAGGGGTAAGTACCCCCTTACCATTTCACACAGGGGAGAGGGCCGGGATCTGGGGGTCCCCTTGTTAAAGGGGGCTTCCAGATTCTGATAAGCCCCCCACCCGCAGACCCCCACAACCACCGGCCAGGGTTGTGGGGATGAGGCCCTTGTCCTCATCAACATGGGGACAAGGTGTTTTGGGGGGCTACCCCAAAGCACCCTCCCAATGTTGAGGGCATGTGGCCTGGTACGGTTCAGGAGGGGGGGGCGCTCTCTCGTCCCCCCCTCTTTTCCTGCGGCCTGCCAGGTTTGCGTGCTTGGATAAGGGTCTGGTATGTATTTTTGGAGGGACCCCACCTCATTTTTTTTATTTTGGCGCGGGGTTCCCCTTAAAATCCATACTAGACCTGAAGGGCCATTTGCACACAATATTTCAAAGTCTGTGGGTTTTTCTAAGGATAATGAAGGGAAGTTGGATTGGAAAAAATGTTTGATTTGTAAATAAAAGTATTCTATAGAGTTCGGTAAATCGTGTTTTTCTTTGAGATCTGAAAATGATAGAAGCTTACGTGTTACCGGATGAACCAGGTGTCGCAGTTGAAATATGCCTGCATGAGAAAATTTGTCTATACATCTTTTCCAAATAGATAGCGTAAAAAGCATCGAGGATAAACATAAAGACCTTAGTTTGGTATAAATTTCTTTGAGGATGGTCATAACATGTAGCAAGGATGTACTGGGGCAGTAATCCCCATTTCAATTGCAGCCCATATACTTGTGGCTTTTCTTGAGGTCCATGTGGTCAGTACCCTAAGATGAGAGGCATAATAGTACTTAATGAGATCAGGGGTGGCCAATCCACCTTTAGCTCTAGGGGAAAAGACTACTGATTGAGCAATTCTATGGGATGCATTATTCCAAATAAAATTAAGACACGACAGTGGGACTAAGATTGGTAGCGTTTCAAATAAATACAATAATTTGGGTAGTACCGACATTTTGAGGATGTTAATTCTGCCCAGGAGAGAGAGTGGGATGGAAGACCAATGTTGCAGGAGTTTAGCGATTTCTGCAAATAAAGGAGGGAAATTAGCTTGGTAAAGTGAGTGGTATGAGGGGGTAAGATGAATTCCTAAATATTTCAGTGAGGTCTGGCACATCTATATTTAAATCTGTTTTGCAAGGAGCTAAGCATGTCTGAGGGTATATTGATGGGGAGAGCTTCTGTTTTGGTCTGATTAACACGAAAACCTGATAGGGACC
The DNA here is from genome assembly GCF_042186555.1 of Aquarana catesbeiana. Lineage (NCBI taxonomy): Eukaryota > Metazoa > Chordata > Amphibia > Anura > Ranidae > Aquarana > Aquarana catesbeiana. Next base: position 223,959,782 of record NC_133325.1, read on the forward strand.
CAAAAATGGAAAGGGTTTTATGTAAAGAGGGTAGGGAAGTGTCGGGCTGGGTGATGGTTAGTAAGATGTCATCTGCGAATAGAGAGAGTTTGTAATCTTGTTGTCGCAATGGAACTCCCCTGATATTAGGATGGGATCTAATAGCTGCTGCTAAAGGTTCGAGGCTTAGTATGAATAATAAGGGTGACAAAGGGCATCCTTGTCTGGTGCCGTTGCTGAGAGTAAATCGTTGTGATATATAGGAGGATATCTGGACTTGAGATGTAGGGAGGGAGTATAGGGTTCGTAGAGCCTGTATAAAGGGACCTGAGAATCCGAGTCTGGTTAAGACTGCGAACATGAAGGGCCAGCTTAAACGATCAAAAGCTTTTTGAGCATCTAAGCTCAAAACTATGGTGGGACGTTTGGTTCTAGTTATTAGGTCAATCAAATCTATGGTTCTTCTTGTGTTGTCTCCAGCATGTCTCGTGGGGACAAATCCTACCTGGTCCCTGTGAATCAAGGATGTTAATAGAGGGGATAATCTATTGGCTAATATCTTGGTAAAAATTTTGTAATCTGAATTTAATAAAGCAATAGGGCGGTAGTTGTCGGGTAATGCGGGATCTTTACCCGGTTTGGGAATTACTGTTATGTTTGCATGTAAGAACTGTGAATGCGGGATGGATCCTCTGAAAAAAGAGGAATATAGGGATCATAGGTAGGGGGTTAAAGTTTGCAAAAAAGTTTTATAATAGATGTAAGGGAGACCATCAGGGCCTGGGGATTTGTGGGCTGGTAGATTTTTAATCACTTCTCCTATCTTCTCGACAGTGATCAGGGAATTAAGAGAGGCCATATGATCAGCGGAGAGTTTTGGTAGCAGTAGGGAATCCATGAATTCATCAAACTCAGATTGTGAGAATTGAGAGTGTGAATCAGGACCTAAGCAGTTATATAACCGACTATAGAAGTCTCCAGAGACTTTTGACATAGCTTTCGGGCAATATGTGGGGGTACCATCAGATTGTATCAAGTGATCGGGGATCGATAGAAAGGGCCGTGGTTTTAATTTGTTAACCAGCATCCTGTGTGGTTTGTTTGCAAAATCATAAAATTTTTGCTTGGCCCATAACATAGATTTGGAAATTTGGTTCAGGTCAAAAGATTTGATCCGATCCCGGATTGAGGTGACAATTCTCAATTTTTCCACCATGGGGGAGGCCAGCAAGTGTCTTTCAGCTGTCTGCAGTTGAGTAATTAGGTCGTTTTTGAGTTGTACAGAGTCCTTTTTTAGGCGAGAGCCCATAGCTATACATTCACCTCTAAAAAAGGCTTTGTGGGCCTCCCACAAGGTAGAAATCTCCGAAACAGAACCATCATTAATCTGGAAAAATTCAGTTAGTTTCTGCTGTAGTTGGGTTTGAGATAAAGGGTTTTTAAGCAACGATTCATTAAGATGCCAGTGGCAGGTTTTAGTAAAAGACTTTGTCAGCAGTACATTAAGTTCAATAGGTGCATGATCCGACCAGGTAATAGGATTTATCTCAGAAGAAACTACATAGGGGAGTAAAGGGCCAGTAACAAGAAAATAATCTAGTCTAGAATATGACTTGTGAGGGTGAGAATAGAATGTGTATTTTTTTTTGGATTGGGTGTTTTATCCTTCAAGTGTCAAAAAGATTATGGGATCTAACTAATTTGCGAAAAGAGGTTGATAATTTCTTAGAAGCAGATTGTGGAGTGATTTGGAAAAAAGTTTTCCTATCCCTGGTCGGGGACATGCATGCATTGAAGTCGCCTCCTATGATCATAAAAGGCTGAGAGAAGGGTTGTAATTTCTCAAAAACCTTTGTAAGAAAACCGATTTGTCCTACATTTGGTGCATATATGTTTACCAGAGAAAAGGAAGTATTTAGGTGACTACACTTCAGGAATATGAACCGACCATGGGGGTCTGAGTAGGAAGAGAGTATCCTAATTGGGCATGAGCGTTTAATAATAATTGCCACTCCCGCTTTTCCAGAGGGGTCAGAGGCTATATATGCTACAGGAAAGTGTCTGGAAGCGAATTTAAAGGAGCCTCTAGATTTAAAATGAGTTTTCTGAACCATAATCACCTCTGCTCTGGATGATCTAAATTCTTTCAAAGCCTGCCATCGTTTGCCGATGGAATTTAATCCTTTAACGTTACATGAATAAACCTTAAGGGCCATATTTGGTCATAAAGAGGAACGCTAGTATTGTATATAAACTGAGAACATATAAATGAGCATCCGTAAAATATAACATGTGAAAACATACATATCTTGCAGTTGGTACAGTATTGTAGATATAGCATTACATATAAAGGTCAAAAAGGAAAAAAAAAGAAAAAAGACCTGCAAATGGAAACATCAAAGGAGACCAAAAAAAAACAGGGAAAAAATTGAATGAAAAGAAAAAAAAACAGAAAAAAATTTTTTTTGAAAAGCCTGAGAGAAAATTTCAGGCTGCCCAGGCAAAAGCCTTTGGTCATAGTGGGGGGCATGTTAGCCTGCAGGAACTAGTGGAGGTGGGGGGAGGTGGGGAGGTCCTCGTCTCTGCTTTTTATAAAAAGAAAAACAAACAGACAGGAGGAAAATGGTACTTGGTATATTATTATAAGCGAGCAGATTAAAAAAAAAAATCCTAGAAAAGCTAATAAAAGAAAAAAGGGAAAAATATTAAAGGAAGAAAACGACTTCCAAAAAGGCATCAAGTGGAGCCAATATTAAGAGGTGTGACCTAGTTACAGTGAGGTCACTGAGGTAGCCATGACAGATGTCATCTGGTCATGGAAAAAGGGGGAAAAAAAGGACAAAAATTGAAAGGAAGAAAGTCACTTCAGGTTGGATATCTGTGGTTATTGGCTCGTTGTGGAGTAGAGAAGGTCTTCTGGGATCTTCATTGAACTGGGGTCCAGATTTTGACTGGTGTGGTGAGTGGTTTGGGATTCGGAGCTTGGGGTGGGAAATCTTCCTTGGGTAGAGGTGGAAGGCCTAGGCTGCGGATGAAAGCTTCACTTTGGTAGAGGTCTCTCAGGCAATGTTGAACGCCATCTTTAGAAACGGATAAGCCAAAGGGGAATCCCCAGCGGTAAGGAACCTGATGATTTTGTAGATGAGCAGTGACAGGACTGAAACGCCTTTTGGCCAGAGTGATTGAGGAAAGGTCGTTGAATATCTGAATCTTGTGTTGTTTATAGTCAATGCGTGACTTGTTACGTGTTGCAAATGTGAGGGCTTCTTTGCTCTCGTAGAAATGGAAACGGATAATAACATCCCTGGGATTAGCATTAGGAGGAGGTTTTGGGGCCAGAGATCTGTGCGCCCTATCCATAAGCCATGTCCGAGATGTGTGGGGCCAAAGTAACAAACAGGCCTAAAAGATAGGAACGAAGCTCCTTGTCACTCACCGCCTCAGGGATTCCCCTAATCCTCAGGTTCTGACGTCTTTCACGGTTTTCCAAGTCTTCCTGTTGAAGCTGGAGTTGGGAGACTGTATGTTTCAGGCGGGAGTTGTCCTCTTCGAGAACATGTACATATTGGGTCAGTTCATCAAATTTATTCTCCAATGTGTTGTTGCATTCTCCCAGTTGGTCAATTTCACCACGTAACTCGTGCGCAATTTTACCCACCTCTTTAGCGATGCTGCGGGTCAGATCGTGTAGTAATGAGTTCAACTTTGTATCTAGAACAGCTACTGTCACGACATCTATGGGCTGGTCGGGTGGAAGAGAGTGTTGAGATAGTTGGGATCTATTATCATCCTAAGTCAAGCCTTCTGGCAGGGCATGGGAATCAGCAATGTCTGAGGATCCCAGCTGTTCGCTTGAGGCCGGGGATCGTTGTTTATATAAAAAGCGCTCCATGTTGTTGGGAGGCCACAACGGTGGTGGTGGGAAAGGCCTCTATATATTGCCTTCTGGAAGCCAATCTTCCCCATGCAGTGTTAGGGAAGATCAGGTAGCCTGTTGTTGTATCGCTCCTGTGATTAATAAGGATCTGTTAGCTTTGTAGGAGCATCTAGTAAGGAGACGGGGACCAGGGCTCTCCTCTTACATGTCTGCTATCCTGCACGCCGTACTGGAGGTGATCACATTAAGTATCAGAGAGAGCTAAGAGATCTAGTAAATATGATGTTTGCAGGAGCAGGAGCTGTGTAATTAGTGGATTAAAGGAACTAGGCTGAAGGGGTACTTGGAGTACCAAGATGGCCGCCGGCTTCCAAGACTAGGCCGGAGCCGCGGACTTTCCTAGTGGCTGGGGCCGGTCGGGCGAGTACCGCTCTTTGCAGGCCCAGGACGACACTTTAGGGCATAGAGTTAGGGTCTCCGGGGGTCAGTCACTATTGGGGGCAGCAGCGGAGGGATGATCAGGCGAATGCCTTGTTACTCACAGCGTCCAGGGCTGAACATTTCCGATTTGTAGGCCGCAAGATGGCGGTATGCCGTGGGGGGACCGGAGATGAAAGGAGGGGATCCCGGTCGATGCTCTTCCACTGTGCGGGCATTCTACACTCCCCGGCGATGTCTCGGCTGGAGGATCCTGATGGGAGCTTTTGCTAGTCCCCCGGTGCGCAGTGATGGAGAGTGACAGGCCCTGGGCGAGCCGTAGGCCCCAATATGGCGGTGAGCATCCATAGCTCAGGACAGGCAGCAGGCCCAGGGAAGCCAAATGTGGCTTGATCTCAGTCGAGACCCGGCCGGATCTGTAATGGAGGGGGCCTAGACGCTTTTTTGTTATAAATAGCGTTTCCTCAAAGCAGAATGGGGCAAGGATGGCAGTGGATACCATTTGTCTGGACGGAGCACAGCGTCCACATGTCCTCCCTGTATCTCGTCTGGCCATGCCCCCATATCAGACGCATTTAAGCTTCTGCCCATCGAGCCGTCCCTCTGGTGTTGGCACGGCATTAAATGGAAAGAGTCACATCACTTTGCCACCAAGTTGACCTCTGGCTCCAAAAGCAGCCCACGGCTGTTTGACACCTTTGTGTAGTCCCTCACTTGGATCCTGTTGCACCAAGCCCAGTGCCAGGTGGTCATTCATTATGTGGATGATGTCCTGCTAATCAAATGACCCAGCGTGCTCCCGGTAGACTGGATAGGTTGAAAGTGGTGTTTGGTATCCTCAATGTGCCCATAGCAGAACACAAGGTGGAAGGCCCGACACACTATCACCTTCCTTGGCATCAATCTTGACACTCACTCCATTCAGGCCAGCCTGCCCCCCGACAAACTGGCCCATATCAGGTCAGTCTTTCACTACTTTACCCGGGAACAGGGGTATACTAAGAAACAGGTTCAATCCCTGTTGGGGATGTTCAACTTTGCAATGAGGATTATTCCCCGGGGGGCGATCTTTCATTTTGCGCCACTTGGTCTTCCTCTCTCAGGTACAGGGCCCCGATCAAATCCTTAGACTAGATACAGCAGTGGTAGTGGATCTGTCTATGTGGGACGAGTTCCTTATTAGTTGGCACGGCATATCCATGTTGATCCCATCAGTATCAGCTCTATCACCTCAGGTAGTAACAGATGCCGCAACCTCCACAAGTTTCGCTGCAATCTTTGACCGTCATCGGTTGCAGCGATGGTCTCCAGAGATCTTCCTAATCCCCGGTTTTATCCAGCCTTCCTCACGTTTGAACTGTACCCGATCGTGGCAGCCGCTCAGGTCTGGGGCCATACATGGACCGGACAAATGGTGGCCCTCGCCACGGACAACCAGGCCACGGCCGATATCATTAACAAGGGCAGTTTCAAGTCACTCCCCATTATGTTCTTCCTACTAAGGCTTTGGCAGTTGTCTCTGCAGCTTTGGTTCAATGTTCACTGCACGTACATTCCGGGCAACTGCAACATCGCAGCAGACGCACTCTCCCATTTTTACTTAAGTCATATCCTATCCCACCTTGGTCTCAGCTGACATTGGATTAAGCTGCACCTTCACAGAGCGACCCAGCTCATCAATCAGTCCTTATCCTGCAACACACTGAAGGCCTACCACACCGCTTGGAATGCCTTCGGCAGGTTTCTGGCATCCTGTCCCGGAACAACATCAGCAGACGTTAAGCAAGTACTACCCTTCATATCATTTAGCCACATACAACTGGCTCTGTCACATAACACCATAAGGCTATACCAGCATCCAACACTTCCTGGCCTTACAGGATCCCGCAAAGCTGTCCTTGTTCACAGCCCATACGGTTCAATTCATCCTGTGTGGCATTCAGAAGCAGCAGCCCGTAACCAACTCCAAATGCTTGCCCATCACTAGTACCATCTTCGGAGACTATCTGCTCTCATTCCCCGTTTAGGTTTCTTCCCAGCTTGGTAATTCAAGCTGCCATCTACTTGGCCTTCTACAGCTTTTTGCGGCCTAGTGAGTTTACCTGTGATGGCACTGCTGGCCAGGTACTGTGTAGATGTCAACTGGCTCACTTCCAAGGTCACTTCATTTCTTCACCTTGCAGTATCCAAAACCTAGCAATCTGGCCCCGGGGTCAACATCCAACTTTTCCAGACCAACAACATGTGGTGCCCAGTAGTGATACTCGACCGCCTACTGTCGCTCCACCCAGCCAGTCGAACTCTAGTCCCCTGCTACCTTTTCTGACCAATCCCTTGAATGACAGTCAGTTCATCAAGTATGTCAGCATCCTCCTGCCTAACCTAGGCCTCAACCCCAGCCGGTACTCTGGACACTCCTTCCAAACCGGAGCAGCCTTGGCCGCCTGTCAGCATGGGGCTTCAGACCATGTCATCAAGAGGTTAGGCGGGTGGAAATCCGCCTACTTCACCTGATACATTCTGAACCCTCAGGCAGTAATGTCACAAGCATTTACCAAACTTGCTCAGTAAATAACACCAGAACAATAAACACTACCTGAACGTCTTTGCCCCCTTTTTTGGTATACCGGCCAGCAGACCAGGGCACACTTCATGTCTATGTTATGTTGTGAGTCTTGTGGCGTGTTTATGTGGCTCATATCCATCTCGGTTGAAGGGCTTCGACCATAAATATATATACTGTTATCTATATATATATATATTTTTCTTTTTTGCATAGTATATATACATGTGTTTTCTCCAAGCATGTTTGAATCCACTTACTGTTGACTAATGTCCTGTACACACGGGCGGACTTTTTGGCAACAAAGGTCCGACAGTCTTTCCAATGGACTTTCAACGGACTTTTGACGGACTTCCGACTGACTTTCGAACAAACGGACTTGCCTACACACGATCACACCAAAGTCCAATGGATTCGTACGTGATGACGTACGACCGGACTAAAATAAGGAAGTTCATAGCCAGTAACCAATAGTTGCCCTAGCGTCGGTTTTCGTTCGTCGAACTAGCATACAGACGAGCGGATCCGGAGCTGGGTCCGGTGGAGTTCCGACGTAAAGATTTGAAACATGTTCCAAATCTAAAGTCCATCAGATTTTCGACAGAAACAGTCCGCTTAAGTTCCGATAAAGCCCACACATGGTCGGATTGTCGGACGGATTCGGTCCGTCGGACCAGTCCTGTCGAAAAGTCTGCTCATATGTACAGGGCATTACTCTCAACCTCTGATGGAAGTCTTTTCAAAGCTTCAGCTACTCTTTCAGTAAAACAATGCTTCCTAAGATTATTTTTGAACTTTCCCTGCCCTTGATGTATTTAAAGGTTTCAATCATGTCTACCCTTTCCTTTCTTTCCCTTCTTTCCCCCAGACTGTATATAATAAGTTATTTAAGTCTCCCTCATATGTTTTATCCCTCAGACCTTTTGGCATTTTTGTTGCTTGTTTCTCTGGACCCAGTCTATCTTATCAATATCTTTTTGTAGGTGAGGTCTCCAGAACTGGATACCATTTTCTTAAAAGAGGTCTAACTAAAGGTCTATATAGGCGAATCAGAACCTCCTTCCTTCTACTGATGACACCTCTTGTGATGCAATCTAGAATTGTAATTGCTTTTCTCACTGCGTGGCCAAGCTTCTTGATCTTTTTACAGTAATCTGAAATAAGTAATCCCAAATATTTTTCCACTCCAGTACTGGCCAACACTGTACCCCAATATTTTATTCTATCAAGGGATTTTTTCCCCTCTAGGTGCAATATTTTACATGTAGAAACATTAAACTGCTGTTTCCACTGCTTTGACCAATCTTCCAGCAATGCCAAATCATGTTCCCTGTTTAAAACACTCCCAGGGATAACAACCCCCTCTTTGTGTTATCAGCAAAAATATATACCCTACCAACCAAATCTTAAATAAAAACTCCATGAAATCTTTACTGCCCGGGTTAACCGCTCATTTTGTATAGGGGTGCATCAAAAGGCTATTTTTTTGCTCAATCCTTGGATCCCCCTGTAAACCTCCCGCACATCCAGGGGTGAACTGTTCCTCACATCCAGAGCTGGTCTATGGGCGTGATAATTTCAGGAACAATCCATTCACAAGACCACTAGCATGTGGAGGTGCAGGAGCAGCAGGGACCACTCTTGCACTCAGAGGATTGGCAGATAAGGTAAGTATAACACCGCTCAGGGGCATGGCCTGAAGCTGCTTGCTGTGAGATGTGCCTGAGCTGAGCTCTGCTGGTGGTGTTCCTTCTATTCTATCCTGACCTTGATTCCTTGTGCCATCCACCCAGTACTCCACTGGCAGAGTCCCGGTGTACTGTGGAGTAGGGATGAGCCGAACACCCCCCGGTTCGGTTCGCACCAGAACCCGCGAACGGACCGAAAGTTCGCACGAACGTTAGAACCCCATTGACGTCTATGGGACTCGAACGTTCGAAATCAAAAGTGCTCATTTTAAAGGCTAATTTGCATGGTATTGTCCTAAAAAGGGTTTGGGGACCCGGGTCCTACCCCAGGGGACATGTATCAATGCAAAAAAAACTTTTAAAAACGGACGTTTTTTCGGGAGCAGTGATTTTAATGATGCTTAAAGTAAAAAAAAAAAAAGTGAAATATTCCTTTAAATATCGTACCTGGGGGGTGTCTATAGTATGCCTGTAAAGTGACGCGTGTTTCCCATGTTTAGAACAGTCCCTGCACCAAATGTCATTTTTAAAGGAAAAAATCTCATTTAAAACTGCTTGCGGGTTTAATGTCATGTCGGGTCATGGCAATATGGATGAAAATCAGTGAGACAAACGGCATGGGTACCCCCCAGTCCATTACCAGGCCCTTTGGGTCTTGTATGGATATTAAGGGGAACCCCGCACCCAAATTAAAATAAGGAAAGGAGTGGGGCCACCAGGCCCTATATACTCTGAACAGCAGTGCAAACAAGACAGGGACTGTAGGTTTGTTGTTAAGTAGAATCTGTTTGTAATTTTGAACATTTTTAACGTGTTTAGCTCCAGCCAAAATTTTTTCTAAGCTTTTTGGAAAACATAGGGAAGGGTTATCACCCCTGTGACATTTGTTTTGCTGTCTTTCCTCCTCTTCAGAAGATTTCACCTCACTTTTTTGTCCCAATGAAAAATGTTTTTTGAAAATTTGGGTTTTTTTGTGGAACAAGGATTGGAAAGCATCAGTGGAAAGGAGAAATTGTTTTCCCATATTAACTCTTACAGGAGAGAATTTCCCTTCCTAGGGGTAGATTTCATCTCACTTCCTGTTGTCTCCTTCCGTTTGCAAGTAGGAGTCATTTGTAAGTTAGATGTTTGAAAGTAGGGTCCTGCCCTATATACTCAGCAGAAATTTGGGCCTTAGGTATTGCTGTGGCCACAACACTGTAAGCCCTCACAGGGCCCTGCTGTGAAATATTAGATCAAGAATTGTAATTACATGCCCCTGTTGAACAGGAGCTGAAAAATTAGGCCTTAGGCACTGGTGCCACAACACTGCAACCCCTCACAGACACTCTAGTTGGAACGCAGGAACGAGCCCTGCTGCAAAGTATTGCATCAAAAATTGTAATTACACGCCCCTGTTAGACAGGGGCAGAAAAATTGGGCCTTAGGCACTGGTGCTGGTGCCACAACACTGCAACCCCTCACAGACACTCTAGTTGGAACGCAGGAACGAGCCCTGCTGCAAAGTATTACATCAAAAATTGTAATTACACGCCCCTGTTAAACAGGGGCTGAAAAATTGTGCCTTAGGCACTGGTGATGGCGCCCAGAACCAAAAATGTTCTTACAAGCTATCAGCGTGATGATTGAGGAGGAAGAGGATAATTACTCAGGGATAGTCACTCAGCATCAGCATAGGCAGTCTTTGAAGGGATCTGAGATTTCAAAAAAAATTATTCGGTTACATCAGCATCAGGTGCTTGGTAGCTGGTGGTGATCCAAGACTCATTCATTTTTATGAAGGTCAGCCGATCGACCGAGTCGGTGGACAGATGCACCCTGTGATCGGTTACCACGCCTCCAGCAGCACTGAATGTGCGTTCCGAAAGAACGCTGGATGCAGGACAGGCCAGTAGCTCAATTGCATACTGTGCAAGCTCTGGCCAGTGATCCATCCTCAAGACCCAGTAACCCAGAGGATTTTCGGTGGGAAAGGTGTCCAAGTCTGATCTTGCCCCTAGGTATTCCTGCACCATGTAAAACAGACGCTGGCGATGGTTGCTGGAACCGATCATACCTTGGGGCTGCGGACCAAAAAATTGTCTGAACGCATCGGTCAGACGGCCACCTTCTCCACCGCTCCTTCTTTGACTGACCGAAGCCTCAGCAACACGTTGTCCAGAAACAGGAGTTTGTAACCTCCCAGTCTCTGGGAACGCGTTGCACAGACCTTTCTGCAAGGCCTCCCGAAGATGTTTCATCCTCTGCTCCCTCTGCGATGGCAAGATAAGGTCCGCAACCTTACCCTTGTAACGTGGATCAAGGAGGGTTGCCAGCCAGTATTGGTCCTTCTCCTTGATACCACGAATACGAGGATCCTTACGCAGGCTTTGCAGGATCAGGGAGGCCATGCAGCGTAGGTTTGCTGAGGCATTCGGTCCGGAGTCCTCTGGGTCACTAAGAACGACATGGTCCGCAGCCACCTCCTCCCAGCCACGTACAAGTCCATGTGTTTCTTGGGACTGATCCCTTAAAGACTGCTGCTGATGCTGAGTGCCAGGCTCCACCTCCATACTGACACAATCTTCCTCCTCCTCCTCTTCCTCCTCGTCCTCTTCCTGTGTGATCGGCGGGCACGCAGGAACACTGTCTGGATAAAGGGGGCCTTGAGAGCTAAGGAAGTCCTCCTCTTCCTGCCTCTGTTCTGCCTCAAGTGCCCTGTCCATTATTCCACGCAGCGTGTGCTCCAACAGGTGGACAAGGGGGACAGTGTCACTGATGCATGCACTGTCACTGCTCACCATCCTCGTGGCCTCCTCGAATGGTGACAGGACAGTGCATGCATCCCTGATCATGGCCCACTGGCGTGGGGGAAAAAAAACCAAGCTCCCCTGACCCTGTCCTGGTGCCATAGTCACACAGGTACTCATTGATGGCCCTCTGCTGCGTGTGCAGCCGCTGCAGCATGGCCAACGTTGAGTTCCACCTGGTGGGCATGTCACAGATTAGGCGGTTCTTGGGCAGGTTAAACTCCTTTTGGAGGTCCGTCAGCCGAGCACTGGCATTATATGACCGGCGGAAATGCACACAGACTTTCCTGGCCTGCCTCAGGACATCCTGTAAGCCCGGGTACCTGCCCAAGAACCGCTGCACCACCAAGTTAAGGACGTGAGCCAAACAGGGCACATGGGTCATTTGTCCCTGTCTGAGGGCAGAGAGGAGGTTGGTGCCATTGTCGCAAACCACCATTCCTGCCTTAAGTTGGCGTGGCGTCAACCACCTCTGAACCTGCCCCTGCAGAGCTGACAAAACCTCTGGCCCAGTGTGGCTCCTGTCCCCCAAGCACACCAGCTCAAGCACCGCATGGCATCTTTTGGCCTGCGTACTTGCGTAGCCCCTTGAACGACTACGGAGCACCGCTGGTTCCAAGGAAGAGGCCATGGAGGAAGAAGAAGAGGAGGGGGTGGAGGAGAGAGGTGTGTCACAATCAGCATTTTGGAGGCGTGGTGGCGGAACAACCTCCAACACTACTGCACCTTGTCCTGCATCCTTCCCAGCTGCCAGCAGAGTCACCCAATGCGCCGTGAAACTTACGTAACGTCCCTGTCCATGCCTGCTGGACCATGAGTCAGCGGTAATATGCACCTTACCGCTGACCGCCCTGTCCAGCGAGGCATGGACATTGCCTTCCACATGCCGGTAGAGAGCCGGAATCGCCTTCCGTGAGAAAAAGTGGCGTTTGGGTACCTGCCACTGAGGAACCGCACATTCCACAAACTCACGGAAGGGGGCAGAGTCTACCAACTGAAAAGGCAGCAGTTGAAGTGCTAGCAATTTTGCCAAGCTAGCATTCAACCGCTGGGCATGTGGATGGCTGGGAGCAAACTTCTTTCGGCGGTGCAGCAGCTGGGGCAGGGAAATTTGCCTGGTACAATCTGACGTCGGTGTACCAAAAGCAGATTGCCCACAAGTACTTGGCTGTGACACACCTAATTCTACACCTTCATTCCTCTCACTGCAGGTCTCAGAGAGGACTGAAGGTCTAGTGGGGTTGGAAATCTCAGCTGATGAGGAGCAAGGAGAGATCCTCTTTGTTCTTTGGTGTGGGTCTTTTAGATACGCTTGCCAACGAACTGCATGGCAGGTCAACATATGTCTGGTCAAGCATGTGGTACCCAAGCGGGAGATGTTTTGGCCACGCGAGATACGCTTGAGACATATGTTGCAAATAGCAGCGGTGCGATCTGATGCACTCGTCTCAAAAAAGGCCCACACCAAAGAACTTTTTGAATAACGCGCAGCGACTGCAGCGCCCTGCACATGTGGAGCTTTGGGGTGTGATGCAGTCAATGTGCTGCCCTTAGGCTGGCCCCTGGAGGGCATCCTGCCTCGTTGGTGATGTGCCGCCGCCTCCTCCTCCTCCTCCTCCTCCTCCTCCTCCTCCTCCTCCTCCTCTCTCCTATCAGGCACCCACGTTGAGTCAGTGACCTCATCATCCCCTCCCTCCTCATCACTGGAGCAAACCTGGCAGTATGCTGCAGCAGGGGGAGCATGACTGCCAGATTGCTGTCCTTCTTGGGCACCCCCTCTGTCCGTGCGCATGTTACTGCCTTCATCAAGCTCAGTATCGTCATCAGAGCCTTCCAAACGCTGGGCATCCTCCTGGAGCATGTACCCAACACTGTGGTCAAACAGTTCGAGGGAATCCTCATGAGGACATGGTGGAGCTAGGGAAGGAGTCACTGATGACATTGAGCTGAGGGAAGAGGCCGCTGCTTTGCCAGACAAAGCACCCTGGGCATGGGTGAGAGAGGATGAGGAGGATGAGGACGGCTTGGTCATCCACTCGACCAAGTCTTCCGCATGTTGCGGCTCAACACGGCCAGCTGCCGAAAAAAAGGCCAAGCGTGTCCCATGGCCACGTGCTGATGAGGATGCACCGTCTCCACGACCAGCACTAGACACAGAGCCTGCTTGCCCTCTCTTATTGGCTTGTGACTGTCTGCCTCTCCTTCTTGGCCTTCCAGACATACTAATGGCCTGTAGCTGCACTAAGCTGGGATAGAACACCTGTAATTTTCTTCAAGTAGCTTTATATACTGTAACCAGACAAGCCTGCCTGTCAGTAGGAAGATAACAGGAACGGATCTAGCTGAACACTGTGAGCAGGACGCACTGTACTAAATGTAAATAGTCTAGCTGCCTGACCGTGGTACTAATAGGATCAAATAGAACACCTGTAATTTTCTTCAGGTAGCTTTATATACTGTAACCAGACAAGCCTGCCTGCCAGTAGGAAGATAACAGGAACAGATCTAGCTGAACACTGTGAGCAGGACGCACTGTACTAAATGTAAATAGTCTAGCTGCCTGACCGTGGTACTAATAGGATCAAATAGAACACCTGTAATTTTCTTCAGGTAGCTTTATATACTGTAACCAGACAAGCCTGCCTGTCAGTAGGAAGATAACAGGAACGGATCTAGCTGTACACTGTGAGCAGGACGCACTGTACTAAATGTAAATAGTCTAGCTGCCTGACCGTGGTACTAATAGGATCAAATAGAACACCTGTAATTTTCTTCAGGTAGCTTTATATACTGTAACCAGACAAGCCTGCCTGTCAGTAGGAAGATAACAGGAACGGATCTAGCTGTACACTGTGAGCAGGACGCACTGTACTAAATGTAAATAGTCTAGCTGCCTGACCGTGGTACTAATAGGATCAAATAGAACACCTGTAATTTTCTTCAGGTAGCTTTATATACTGTAACCAGACAAGCCTGCCTGTCAGTAGGAAGATAACAGGAACGGATCTAGCTGAACACTGTGAGCAGGACGCACTGTACTAAATGTAAATAGTCTAGCTGCCTGACCGTGGTACTAATAGGATCAAATAGAACACCTGTAATTTTCTTCAGGTAGCTTTATATACTGTAACCAGACAAGCCTGCCTGTCAGTAGGAATTTAACAGGAACGGATCTAGCTGAACACTGTGAGCAGGACGCACTGCACTAAATGTAAATAGCAGGAACGGATCTAGCTGAACACTGTGAGCAGGACGCACTGCACTAAATGTAAATAGCAGGAACGGATCTAGCTGAACACTGTGAGCAGGACGCACTGCACTAAATGTAAATAGCAGGAACGGATCTAGCTGAACACTGTGAGCAGGACGCACTGCACTAAATGTAAATAACAGGAACGGATCTAGCTGAACACTGTGAGCAGGACGCACTGCACTAAATGTAAATAGCAGGAACGGATCTAGCTGAACACTGTGAGCAGGACGCACTGCACTAAATGTAAATTGCAGGAACGGATCTAGCTGAACACTGTGAGCAGGACGCACTGCATTAAATGTAAATATTCTAGATAGAAGATAACAGGAACGGATCTAGCTAAACTGAATACAGTGTATATATATATATGCAACACCTGGGATGCATATATATACACAATACACTGTAAGTGCAGCTAACTGACTGACTGTTCTGCCTAATCTATCTAACTCAAATCAAATGACACTGTCTCTCTCTCTCTCTCTATCTCTATCTCTCAGCACACCGGAACACACACTACACAGGGCCGCCGTGCAGGCGGCCTTATATAGTGTGGGGTGTGTACTAAATCCCCTGAGCCATAATTGGCCAAAGCCACCCTGGCTTTGGCCAATTACAGCTCTCTCTACTGACGGCGCTGTGATTGGCCAAGCATGCGGGTCATAGTGCATGCTTGGCCAATCATCAGCCAGCAATGCACTGCGATGCCGCAGTGAATTATGGGCCGTGACGCGCCACACGAATTTAGCGCGAACGGCCCATAACGTTCGCAATTCGGCGAACGATCGAACAGCCGATGTTCGAGTCGAACATGGGTTCGACTCGAACACGAAGCTCATCCCTACTGTGGAGGCATGTCACCTTCCTGCAGAATGATGGACACAGCCGCAAAACATGACAAGTTCCACCACCAGGATGGACACTCACAGGCCAAAGATGGCAGCTCCCCGTCCTCTTCGCCGGCCTCTCATGCTGCTGACAAGAGCGAGATTCTGTAAGCAATCACTGCCTGTCAAACCTCTCTTACCACCAGAATAGAGGAGGTGAAGGGAAATATCTCTCTGCTCCTCTAAGATATGCAGCAATTCAGAGACAGAGTCAGGGAATCAGAGCATCGTTTAGGCCACGTGGAGGACACTCTCCCCCCTGCAAGAGTCATCGGATCAGACGAGCCGCCTCATTGCCCAACTTCAGCAGAATCAGGATGATCTTGAGAACCACATGAGGCAAAACAACCTGTGGTTCATAGGCCTCCCTGAAATCCTGCTACATTCCCTGAGGATCTGCTTATTATAACATACAGGTCAGAGGCCTTTTTACAATCATTTGTTGTGGAGCGTGCACATCGGATGCCTGCCAAAAAGCCACCTCAGGGAGCACCACCACGGGTCTTCATTGCAAAATTCCTCAATTATAAAGACTGAGACGCTATCCTCCGCTTAGCCAGAGAGAAGGGTAACATACTTCTACATAACCATCAGATCCTCGCAATTCCAGATTTCTCTGTGGAAGTCCAGAGGCAACGCAAGAGGCGTCTGCTGGTCCGCCATTTGAAAAATGTGATGTTGTTCCCTGCTCGCCTCCATGTTGTTGGTGAAGATCATGTCCACTCCTTTGAGGAACTGGGCATCGCCACTGCCTGGCTGCATCAGTTAACCCCTACTTGAGCCGTGAGTACTGTGTGGGCCTCTGCCTGGCAACTCTCTCCCTTGAATCAGAAGATTCTGCTCATTACCCCACCCTGATTTTTATTTTGGTTGTGTTTTGCAGAGGGCAATGCACTGATGTTGTGAGCACTTATTCTAGCACAAGTTCTGTCTCCTTGCCTTGATAGTGCTCCCCTATTTTTATTAATGCTGGGCAGCTTAAAACTGGGATACACATATTACCACTTATGGAACTGTGTCTTGCTATATTGCCACTTGCAGCTATGTGGTCAGTTTTCCATCTCCCTTATTGACCATGGGCGGTTTTTCCCACCAGAGTCCTGCTGTACACAGTGATTTTCAGAGAATTTTCATCCCCAGAGGATTGTTTAAGGAATCACTTTTCATTTTTCTTTTTTAAGTCTGTTGCTCCAGATGGTGGCTCGTTCACTTTGGACACCATACTGGTGTTTACCACGGAATCTTACAGTTTTTGCTTTTCTTCTTGAAACTAAAGCTTGTACAAGTTGGGGAATGTGTAGAGATGGGAGGGTTAGGGTGTTCCTATTTTTTTTCCTGGTGACTATTTTCTGTACTTCTATGTAATCTATGCCAGACCTTAAGTATGTTGCTATCTACTCATATGTTGTTATATGGTGTGCCTTACTATGTGCTCTATTACAAATGTCGGATGCAAGTGTTTCCATGACCATTAAGCCTTCAACTTGTTTTAAGATTTTCCCATGGCTAGGTTGAAATTTCTAACATGGAATATGTGTGGCTTACGAGACAAACAGAAATGCACCACAGCTCTGTCCTTTCTTAAGGCCCAGCGAGTGGACATCATAGTCTTGGTTGAGACTCATGTCCAGGGTTCCCTAAAGTGGGTGCTGCGATGCCCCTGGATCAGATGGGCATTCTATGTCACTCATACAGCATTTTCCAAGGGCATCTCAGTACCCCTAGCCGAGTCCATAAATTTTGAACTCCGGACAGTGGTGTTGGACCCTCAGGGTAGATATGTTTCCCTACACACTAAGAAAGCAGGTAACCTATTAATAATTCTGGCCTGGTATGTTCCTCCATCATATAACTCCACCATTCTTAGTGAGGGAGTCTCTTTTATGGTCAAACATCCCTCTATACTGGCTATCTTGTTGGGGGATTTCAATATGGTAGCTAACCCTTGTATGGATCGAATGGATCGGGGCTCACAGACACCTGTGCTGGATCGGGACACCAGGTTTAGTTGCCTTATGACAAGCTTTAATCTGGTGGATACCTGGCGACACCTACATCCTAATCATCAGGCATACTCTTGCTTCTCTAGTTCCCACTCTGCTATATCCCGGATAGAATTTATTTGGCTCTCCTGTACCCTAATCTCTAGAGTGCAAACTCCTTGGTTTGGTCTCTGACTACTGTCAGATCATTCTCCCTATTGGGTCAAGCTGACACCATAAAACAACCCTCTGATATTGAACTGTAGGTTGAACCCCTTCTGGAAAACTGTTCTCCCTGACACTGACAAATTAGCCATGGAATGGAAATTCTTTTTTGAAACTAATGCTGTTAATTCCTCGCCACAGACAGTCTGGGAAGCATTTAAAAAACATGCCTGAATGCTTCTCACCAAATACATCTCTAGGTTTAGAATAAATTCTAAATCCAGTTATGTCCAAGCTACTGCTCAGCTGACTGATCTGGAGGATCAATACATGCCATCGCCATTACCTCCCTCGCTGGCACAATTGAAACTCCAAACTAGGTTGGTTGATCAGCTGTGCCAGTAGCGAGCTAGGCATAACTTGTTTTTCAGTAAACAAAAGATCTTTGAACAGGGTGAATGTCCAGGTAAACTGCTGGCCTATATGGCGCATTTGGATTCCAGACCTCCAGTGGTTATTACCCTACATTCCGCTGTGGCAGGTGTCCTTACAGATCCTGCTATGATTATCAGAGAGTTCGTTAACTTCTTTCAAGAGGTTTACACATCTAAAGTCAGTTATTCCCAACAGGATCTATGGAACCTTCTTGAGACCCTCACTCCCCTGAGACTGTCTGATAAGCAGGTGGATACAGTATGTTGGAGGTTCCAATCTCAGCGGATTACATTAATCTTGCTAAAGCCCCTGGTTCTGATGGCCTACCTGTCAAATTTGATGTCCATTTCTCTGATGTATTAGTCCCCAGACTCCGTGCCCTTTACCATACTATTTTTGCAGCAACTGCCCTTCCAGGATCCATGTGTGAACCCTTCATAGTTCTTATTCCTAAACCTGGAAAAGACCCTCACCAACATGAATCCTATACACCTATCTCGCTACTGCAAACTGACATCAAAATATTAGCCAAAATATTAGCTTTGCATCTAAATAAAGTTATTGTCTCACTAATACATCCAGATCAAATGGGATTCATGCCAGCAAAAAATATGGCATTTAATACTAAACACCTTTTTATGAATATTCAGGCCTCCCATAACCAAATTGGATCTAGAGTAATTGTTTCCCTTGAGGCGGTTAAGGCCTTTGATTCAGTTGAGTGGCAGTATCTATGACAGTGTCTTTGCTGCTTTGGGTTCAGCCCCAACTTCATAGAGTGGCTCACTATCCTCTATAAGGCACCACAGGCCAGGGTAGTGGCCAATGGTTGGACCTCTTTTCCACTTTCAAGGGGAATGCGGCAGGGGTGCCCCATATCACCCCTTTTATATGCGTTAGCAGTAGAACCCCTGGTGGTGGCCTTTAGGGGGCATCCGGAAATTCAAAGGGTTGACATCTGGTTCAGTGGTGGAGAAGGTGGGGCTATATGCCGACAATATGATACTGTATTTGACAGATTCTGGTACTTCCTCCTGATGGCCCTACAGATTATTGAAACTTCGATAGATTCTCTGGACTTAAAATAAATTGGGACAAGACCCAGATTCTCCCAATAGATATATTCCCCCACCATGAGACCAGGCCAATTTGCCCCTAAACAAAGTTAAACATTTAGGAATTCAGGTCTCCAGATATATAGCCAATTATGTCTTGCTGAATGTGGAACCTCTACTTCCACTAATTAAATCTAAAATACAGACATGGGCAAGATTGCCGGTGGAAGTAATGGGCCGACTGGGTCTAGTTAAGATGATACTGCTACCTAAACATTTGTATGTGCTTTGGCATGCTCCAATCTATATTCCACTTAAATACTTTAAGATCATGGACACCCTGCTCCAATCATTTATCTGGGGGACCAGCAGGCATAAGTTGTCCTGGAAGGTTCTTCAGAGTCCGACTTCCCTAGGAGGCCTTGCAGTCCCAGACTTTGGGTCCTATTACCTGGCAGCACAGCTTTCCCATCTATATCACATTGATAAGTCTGACAAACAAAGATACCTGTCCCTAATATGTAATCCACAGGATTCACAGCTGCCACTTCAAATTTGCAATGTATTACGTGGCCTGAAGGGTTCTCTGGTGTTTCCAAACCACGCTGACCTTTAGTTACAGTACTAGAGGATCTGGGACCTGGCAACATCCAAGATAGAATGTTCTGTAGTTCATAGCATTACCCCTATGTGGTACAATAATCTCCTTCCGTAACTCCTTCAGATACCTGATCCTTCAATTTGGATATCTAAGGGAGTATACCTATTGTCTCATGTTCTTCACAATGGAGAGATCAAGACGTTTGATCAATTAAAGGCAGAGTTTAACCTTCCAAATCATATGCTCTTTAGTTTCTTTCAGGTGCGGAATGCACTTCATGCTCAGTTTGGGGTTACCTATCCTACTCTACTATCATTAGATAGATGTTCTTGATGTAATATGCAGCGATGAACCACGCCAACTCATATCTGTTTTCTACAACATGATCATTACTCCAGCTGCGACTAAACTAGCCTATTTTTTTAGGCACAAATGGGTATAAGGAGTTGGAGAATTAGATGATGAAGACTGGGGTAAGGCACTGGAGACCTGTAAACTGGTGTCCCCTAAAATGGCTTAGGCAAGTTTATATCACACATAGGGCATATTTAACTTCTAAAAAGATTGGCCAAATTTTTACCTTTTCGTAGTTCTATTTGCCCCAAG
Source organism: Aquarana catesbeiana (assembly GCF_042186555.1). Taxonomy (NCBI): domain Eukaryota; kingdom Metazoa; phylum Chordata; class Amphibia; order Anura; family Ranidae; genus Aquarana; species Aquarana catesbeiana. The sequence continues at coordinate 223,980,100 of NC_133325.1, forward strand.
TGTCTGATCTATGTCTTTGTATTCAATGATACTGGTCGCAGGTCGTCCAGTTTCTCCTTGATCAGATGGGCTCACCGGTGTCGTTAGGTCCCAGGCAATGCCTTAATGGACTTATTTCCTGACACTGATATAGATAAATATACGCTTAGATTTCTCCATGAAACGTTGTTTGTGGCTAGAAAAATCATACCTCGGAATTGGATTCAGGCCGCTACCCCCAAGCTAGCTGCCTGGATCACTGAAATAAACAATACCTTACCATACAAAAAGATTATTTACATTAATAGAGCATGCCCAGGCAAATACAACAAAATTTGGGACAGATGGCTACAAACCTCATTGACCTGTGTCTCCTAATCTGCATGGTGTTTTTTTTTTGTTGGCATCACCTAATCTCCTTCATATTATCTTTATGCCTCTATATGCAATATATGGTCATAACTGAATATGGAAATAACTGTCACCAGTGTTTTTCTTTTGGTTGTTGTGGGTTTTTGTTAATTTCTTATTGGTTTGTATTCTCATATATACATTGCACTGCACAGTCACCCTGTATAATTTTTTTGTATGAAACTCAATAAACCTTTGTTTCTAAAAAATAAAAAAGTACATTTCCGCTCTGTTCTCCCCTAGACAAAAACAAGCAGTTGGGAGCCATAATTTTATACCAAGCGCTTTTTTATTACGGAAAAAGTGTTTTACCTTTTAATAAATTTGTTGCCCCAAACGGAATTATGCTATGTGGCCCCTTTTTCTATACTTTATGGGCTATTCCACCGAGACCAAGCTACCTTTAGAAGAGTTCCTTTAAAGCTCTGGATGCGATTTGGATCTCATCGCCGTCTGGCCTAAAGACCCTCCTATATTGCCTGTTGGTAATATAAGCCTTATTGACTCATTGAACATACGTTCATATGAGTCCAACCCTTTCGGTAAGCCTGCACTGCTTCTATGTGGGGGACCCATCACATTCATATGTCTTTATATCAGCTATCCATGTGGTCAACAGAATCACTTTACTTATTGGACTCTGAACTTTTTTCACACTTAATAGATATTTGAAGACCGTTAGTGTTTTCTACACTTATTGTTGTGAGATACATATATTTTTTTCTCTTTATGTTTTCTGGTGTATGTAATGTTACAACCATATGTTCATTGGATATAATTAGCGCTACACTGTATATGCACTAAAAACAAGCAGTTAACCTATGCAGTTTGGGCACAGCCCTACTACATGGGAAAATAAAAAATCTGCCCGGAGTTCTTCTTTAAGTTATATCACTTGCATAAAGATTAAAAAGAACAGGACCTAGTACAAAATGCATATTCACTGAACCACCTAAGCATTAAGTCCTAGCTTGTACAACTTTTTTTATGAGATCATTAAGTGGAACTGTATCAAATGTTTTGATAAAGTCAAGATAGGCTATGGCAACAGCACCACCCTGGTCCAAATCATTAGTAATATATAAAAATATTTAATTGGATTAGTCTAACATGATCCTCCCTCAGTAAAGCCATGCTGATTTGGGTCCAGCATATTGAGGTTTTTAGGTGATCAGTCATCTTTCCTTTGAGGGATTCCCTTAAACTGACTACAACAGAAGTTAAACTGACTGGCTTATAATTGCCAGCTTCTACCTTCCTGCCTTTCTTGTGGATAGGTACAATATTGGCCAGTCATGGGGAACTTCTCCTGTTAGAAGTAAACTATTAAAAAGATATGTTAATGGTCCAACAACTATAGTTCGAAGTTCTCTTAGAACTCTGGGATGAATATATTCAGGGCCCATTGCTTTATTATGCGTTCGTTAACCGAGCCAGTTCCTCTGCTACCTCTGTCTCCAAAAATCCTAAAAATAAACCATCATTACTCAGACCAATATGATCCCCTAACTTGTTATTTCAATTTATTTCTGAGAAGACTGAACAGAAATAATTGTTGAAATAATTTGCTACAGGTCTCCCTCAACATAAGTGTTTTCATTTTAGTGATTCCATTGTATTGTTTCCTTTTCTTACTAGTATACCTGTATATCTAAAACCAGGTACAACAATGTCATTTATTGCAGCTTTCCTGTTCTCAGATGTGGTGGCGATATTAGTTTTCATTTAGGCCTTCTTTCCCTTTATTTTCACTTTCCAGTAGCACAGTTTCTGTGCCATGCACATTCTTCGTGCCCGGCGCTCCAGCTTCCCTGCTGGACTCTGCAGACACACTCAGGGGCTCATCTGACAATCCCCGCACCAAAGTCAGCTGCTGCCTGTCAGACTCTGCATAGCAAAGCTAGAACACCAGGACATCTCCTCACTATTGATGTGCCTTTTATCCTGCTTATGCAGTTAATGCATTTTATACTATTTTTATTGTATTTGTTTATTAAACAGTTTGCATTTAGATGAGTGCACTCCCTCTGTCTCTCTTTTTCTTTTTATCCAACACATAGGTAACTCAGGACCTAATTACTGGGAAGCTGTACCATCCTCTACCCAACTTGATCTTTGTTCCTTCCACAGCCCCCTTGTCCAGATTTTGAAGGCATGGGTTGCTAACAGTGCAATAGTACATTCCTACTCCCTGTCTAAGGGTGGCAATGCTCAACAAGTGTTCTGTATCTATGAAGGAGCAGTCTTGTCCCCCAGGACGGAAAGTGTGTTAGGACTAGAGAATGCTTCCACTTTTCCTCATCTCTATAACATAGGGAGCCGTTATGTAGTTGACATTGGTAACGTGGAGTAAGTTGGTAAGTCTGCTTGAGATAAGATTGCATATGACACAATAGAAAGCATAGCAGTGGATTTCTGGTAAGATTAACACAAAATGCAAATATCGAGCACATATAAACAGTTTTTAATGTCTCCGCTCTTCTCAAGACCTCCTGCTTTCAAGCTCTCGCATCTCCTCCTCCCATGCTCGTCTCCAGGATTTCTCCAGAGCCTCTCCCATCCTCTGGAACTTGCTACCTCCATCTATCCGGCTATCCCCTACTCTTGCTACCTTCAGGCAATCCCTGAAAACTCATCTCTTCAGGAAAGCCTATCACGTCTCCAACTAATCTCCTACCACTTCCACCAGCTCATTCCCCACAGTTACAACCTTTTGTACCACCTGCCCCACCCTATTAGAGTGTAAGCTCTTTAAGCAGAGCCCTCTTAATATTATTGTATTGTATTGTATTATAACTGTATTGTCTCCCTTTTATATTGTAAAGCGCTGCGTAAACTGTTGGCGCTATATAAATCCTGAATAATAATAATAATAATAAATTATAGCAAAACGTAAAACATGTTTTTGCTTTGAATATAGTGGAGAGGGATTAGAACACTTGTAGAACACTTAGAACACTTGTAGGATTTTTAACTTCTGTCTGTGTTCTCATTAGGGAGATTAACCCTGTCTATTTGCCCTATTTACCTTTATCACTAAGAATAAAAGTGAAAAAAAAATCCCAAATTTTGGGTTGTCACAAGAACAGGAATAGAGGAGAAATCTTCCACCCTGGTGACAACAGATTTTCCCACTTTAGAAAAGGAAGTACTGGGAAATCTCCTCAATGGGACACAGATGAAAAAAAAAAAAAGAGGCTGGCAGGGGTACTCCTTGAATTACATTCATTTAGACAATCACAGTGATTGTCTACACAGAGTAACGTGATTGTCCTTATCAGGAATATGCAATTAGCGGACCTCCAGCTGTTGCAGAACTACAAGTCTTATGAGGCATATCAAGACTCTGACAGCCACAAGCATGACACCCAGAGGCAGAGGCATAATGGGACTTGTAGTTTTGCAACAGTTGGAGGTCTGCTAATTGCATATCCCTGGTCTATATGGAGTATTGAAACCTATTGCATGGTGGTCTCTTTTAGCATGTGAATGTGATGCTAACACATTAAGCCTAGGTTCACACAGCTGCGGGATTGAAATCGTGCAAGTTCAGATGAACTCGCACAATTTCATAGGCGCATGTCAGTCCAGCTTCAGGGGGTGATTTCAGAGACATCTGTACCTGCACGGATGTCTATTGAAATCGCACCAGAAGTTGCCAAAAGTAGTACAGAAACTACTTTTGGGAATCAGTGCGGCGCCGCAAAGTTGGTGTCACACCGATTCTGACGGTGCCATTGCCATCAATAGCTGTCGATTTGGCATGCAATTTGACATGTCAAATTGCATGAGGTATGGGGATAAATCTTAAATATTCGGTGTGGTGTCAAGTACCATCACAGTAGTATTTTTTGATGAAATTCCCAGAGATTTGCACTCTTAGTGGAGGTATAAATGGGATCTAATGTTTTCTTCCAGTGTTGTGCAGGCTATTCTTTCCCTATTTCCTGTTCCCAAGCAATCATTGGTTGGGATTTAATGCAGATGTCTTTTTTTTTCTAGGCATGAGTAGATAATTGAAATACCTTTGTGTAGGATTGGGGATTGTTGATAATATTGGATTAATTTAGCAGGAAGTGTTGTCTGAAGTTGTGTATTCTTTTTTCAGTAAATGGGCAATCTGTGTGTATTTATATTGTTCCTTGGAAGGTAGATTGTATTCCATTTGTAAAGTTCTGAAAGTTTTAAGTGATGGGCCTGTTAATAGTATACATCTTCTAAGTGAGAAATCCCCTTATCCTTCTATATATTAAGATTAATATCTGGGATGAGGTGGGAAAGTGCAGATTTGGGGAGTTTTAAAAGTGTTACATTTTGCTCCACTGTTGATATTTGCTAAGATGAACCCAGGAGCCTAGTGATGCTAGTATAGATGCTGCTAGTTTGCTATCAAGGGAGGTATTGTAAGGTGCGGTTAGCAAAAAATGATGTAGGTTCCCCCTTGGAATCTGAGATTGTTCCAATTCAACCCATAGGGCATTGGAGTTTGGAAGTAACTAGTGTTGCAGTTGCGCTAATATTGTCGCAGATTAATAATCTTGCAGGTGTGCATGTTCCACTCCATCTGATTTTCTATGTTTAATTAGCTTGTCAAATGCGCATCTAGCCCTGCCCTGCCAAAGGTATTTATTCAGTATGGATTGTAGGGTACTAAAGTAAGAATTGGGCATTGTGATTGGTAAGGTCCCAAATAGATATAATAGTTGTGGTAATAATTGCATCTTAAAGGCCACTAACCGGCCCGTCCATAATAGCTCAGCTCAAGCCAGTTTGTCCAACTACGAGCTAAATGTATTTAGGAATAGAGTGTAGTTAGCTTTATAAGATCTTCAAGTTTAGAGGTTAGAGTGATGCCCAAATATTTGATACCATCATCTATTCCAGGCATTCAATATACTATTGAATGCCTAGAATACCAGGTATACTGAAGCCAGGGAAGTTTTGGTATTTGTAAGTATCAATATGATGTCGTCAGTGAATAAGCTGATGGTGTGGCATTTCTTACCTACCTGCAAACCAGTTATGTGGGGATGCAAGCGTAAATAAGTGGCCAGGGGCTCCATCAGCAAATAAAAAATCAGTTGGGAAAGGGAGCAGCCTTGTCATGTCCCCTTGATAATTTCAAATGGAGTTGATAGCGCCCCTGAAATGTAAACTTGGGCCGATGGGTTGGTGTATAGTGCCATGATGGCTGAGTAGATGGAGCCCATGAAACCAAACCTAGTCAACACTTGTGCTAAAAATTGCCAACGTATCTTATCAAATGCCTTCTCTGCATCCAGTGCCAGGAGCAGAGAAAGCATTTTGCATTTGTTGGCCAAATGAACCAAATTTAGCAAGCGTCGGGTAGCGTCAGCTGTCTGGTGCCCCTTAGTAAATCCAGACTGATCCATATCTATAAGGGAAGGTAAAATGTCTACTAGTCTGGTGGCCAGTAGTTTTGCATTAATGTTAAGATAATTTTTGAGTAATGATATGGGCCAAAAGTTTTGTGGGGTGTTTGGATGCTTCCCTGGTTTTGGCAGTGCAACTATCATGGCCTTAAGCATTACTGGGGGGAATGAGGCAGCAGCAGCACCAAAGACCTCCACTAAGTGTGGAATCAGGATATCATGAAAGGTTTTGTAGTACTCCCCTGTGACGCCATCCGGGCCTGGGGATTTGTTATTAGTTAAAATTTGATAATCTGACATACCTCTGATTCAGTCACAGGGGTGTTGAGGTTGGAGAGGTGCTCGGCTGAGAGTTTGGGAAGTTTAATTGTGTTTAGAAATGCTTCAATGATATCTGGTGAGGGTTGTGGTGGGATCATTCTTAAGGTTGTATAGTGACCCATAGTAATGACTGAAAGCATCAGCTATTGCTTGAGGGCGGAATTGTTATGCTTGCATGATGGGGTGTAATATGTATGGGATTTGGGTTTTGTATCTGTGCCCTTTAATTCAGTTAGCTAATAATTTCTCCGCTCTTTTGCCACTTGTGTAATAGGACATTTTGTGTCTCCTGGAGGCTTTTTCAAAGTCCTCCAGGAGGAGCAATCTAAAGTCATTGCGGGTTGGGGCGCATGCACGGCTTCTAGACATAGCGGACATGGCTCCATCCCTCGCCGACTCTCCGGGACTCCTGCTTCCTGCTACACAGCTCCATTAGCCACAGGAGTCACCTCCCTACACTCCCGCAGCGATTGTGCACTCTATGGGCAAAATAGGCAATCAAAGACACGTCTACTCCTTGTTCCCCAGGCCGCGATACTCCAACACCATGGACCGCTTCCTGTTCAGGCCTGCATCCCTGGCCTCGAGTAGCCAAGATGTCCCGCCGGACCTGCCAGAGCAGCATACGGCCTAGGCGAGTTTACTTTTTGCTCCCCCCCACACAATCCCAGGGTACCTCTAACCCCCTGACTGCTGAGGTGTTAGATACCAAACTACACACTTTTCTCCAAGCTCTCATACGCAATATGGCACAGGAGGTGGGGAAATTAGCCAAAGAGCTGAGGGGTGAGATGGTGCAACTAGGGGAATGTACTGACACCCTATAAACACAATTCGATGAGCTGGTTCAGTATGTACGGGTTCTGGAAGAGGACAATGCTACTATTAACAGACTGTCACCCAGCTCCAAGCCCAGCAGGAAGATTTGGAAAACAGGGAGCGCAGGCAGAATCTGCGGATCAGAGGTATCCCAGAAACAGTGGAAGATCAGGACATCCACCCCTATCTTCTGAGCCTCTTCAATGTAGTGGCACCCAATGTCCCCCATATTGACTGGCGGGTAGACAGAGCCCACAGATCTCTGGCTCCCAAACCCCTGGCTGGGGCAATCCCACGAGACATAATTGTCCGCTTCCATTACTATGACAGTAAAGAAGCCCTAACCATTGCAACACGCAATAAATTCAGGCTAGATTTCAAGGGGTCAAAGATCCAGATGTTCGATGATATCTCACCTATTACTCTTAAGGAGGAACCTTTGCCCACTAACACGCCACCTTCAGGCCCATAAAGTTACATATCGTTGGGGCTTCCCCTTTTGCCTCTCCGCTTCCCGTGATGGTACACAATGCTCCCTGCAAGATCTTCAAGAAAGTGATGCCTTTCTGCGTAACATAGGTCTCCCACCTCTCCCTGAGGAGGACATCGCACCGCTCCTGGTCACACCTAAGCCACCAGCAGCTCCAAGTCGTATCTGAACCTCAGTGAGACAAACATTACAAGTCCATTTCCACTCCTCAGAGGCACCCATCGTCCAGGTATCCAACCTGATGAATTCGACCCCGTTTTGATCCTTGATTTTACCTGGCCCCCTGACGTTCTTTTTTTTATATGTGGCCAGTGCTCCCACAATGGAGGCTCGTTTTTCTACCCCACGCCCATGGGGTGTATGGTTTGTTGCTTCTGTCTTTCCCTGGTTATAGACTCACCCAGTTTTCTGTTTTTGTCTTTACTGTTTCTGTTCTTGACTGTTTATTAACAATTCATATTCCAGGAAGGACAACTCATTCCGGAGGATGATGAGGGACACCCGCCTCATCCCCCATCTTTGGAGATCCCATGCTACTCTTCTCAGTCCAAGGCTTTGGCCCTGGCTCCCTGGTGGATACCCACCCTCAAGGCTTCTTTTTGGTAAATTTTATTTTTTTTTTGTTGTTTTTTCTTGTTCTCCTTTTTTCCAGGTCTTTTTTTTTACCTGTCGATGCTATCTCATGTAAACATAATCCATGTATGGTTTTGCTGTAATGTTTTTCAATTCCCCCCTGATTTAACCCCCCCCTTCCCATATTCTACACACCATGGAGTACCCTACCCACTGTGTCCTATGCTGTATTCCATTTGCCTTTTAAATGGTTTGAGTTAACATGGCGTTGAAGTTCCTTACATGCAATGTCAAAGGCTTAAACTCTGTTCAAAAGAGATGGTTAGCTTTGAAAGAGTTTAAATCTTCAGAGGCTGATGTGATCATGGTACAAGAAACCCATTTCTGCCCTGAGGGATCCTTCAAATTTGCTAGTAAACCATTTCCAACTGCCTTTTTGGCTTCTGACCCTTCTGGGAAAGCAGGAGTGGCGATATTAATCAAATAAACTTGCTCACTGCGAATCAAATCCTCATATTCGGATCCTCATGGCAGATTTATTGTCTCGAACTGTTCATTCCTCACTCACTCCCTAACTTTGGTGAATGTCTATTCTCCCAACTCTTGTCAAATTCAATTTCTCTCTACTGTTTTTGAAGAATTAGACAAATTCTTCCAACTTTTTACTATTATAGGAGGTGATTTTAATATGACCATGTCTCCTGGTAAAGATAGGCATTTACTTTTTCCCTCCACCACATCCAACACAGCCCACCGCCTCTTGACATCCTTCCGTAAACTCATTAGATCACGCAATTTCCTTGATGTCTGGAGGCTTAAACACCCTACACAAAAACAATTCACATTCTATTCCAACCCTCACAAGCTTTACTCCAGGTTAGACCATTTTTTTGTCTCCTCTCCCCTATTGACATCCACAATATCCTCAGAAATTGATCCTATAACCTGGTCCGATCATTCTTTTGTACACTTAGAGATTGCCCTGTCCTCAGCCTCACTCAGAACATGCCATTGGTGGCTCAACGAATCTCTGCCCCGTATTCCGGATGCTAAAGAGAACCTATCCAACAGCTTATCTGAATTCTTTCAGCTTAATGAGAGCACGGTTCCGGAGACCTCCACCTTATGGGAAGCTCACAAAGCCATCTTTCGGGGTCAATGTATTTCCATAGGCTCCCATTTGAAAAAGGATACAGCCTTCCACGCTCCTCTCTCTTAAATAAACTCAAAAGGGCCAAAAGGCTCCTGATATTTTCCCCCACGGTGGTCAGGCTCAGAGCCGTTATCTTCCTTTTAAACCAACTACAATCCATAGACATGAAAAGAATTGATAAGTCCCTTCTGTGGTCCAAGCAAAAGTTTTAAGAATATTCTAACAAACCCCACAGAATGCTGGTAAATAGACTTAAAACTCACCCCTTCTACTCATCTCCAGACTTCCTTGTGCAAGCAAATGGCACACCTACCTATTGTCCTCTTACCATGTCAAAAGTCTTTGGAGAATTCTACCATAAACTATACAACTGTCTAAATACAGATCACAATCACTTCTTTACGCAAGAAAAATTTGACTCCTTTTTCGAATCATTACATATGCCCAAACTTTCCTAGGGTCATCTTGCTTCCCTCAATTCTGCGATTACCCCTGAAGAACTAGCTGATGTAGTTAAGAACCTCCCAACCCATAAATCCCCGGGCCCGGACAGCTTACCTTACTCCTATTATAAAACATTTCTCCCAATCCTCAGCACACATTTATTATCCCTCTTTACCTCCTTGCTAAAGTGAACTACCCCCCATGCCTACTTTTCTCCACGCTCATATCTCAGTGATCCCAAAACCCAGAAAAGACTCCTCCCTTCCTGACATTTACAGACCCATAGCTTTACTTAATTCCCACTACACGATTTTTACCAAAATATTAACTAACAGACTCTCCCTTATAATTCCCAAACTTATACAGAAAGATCAAGTAGGATTTGTCCCCGCGTGCCATGCAAGTGACAACACAAGACGCACCATTGACCTCATTGACCTGTTAAATAGAAAGACACGCCCGGCTCTAATCCTAAGCCTAGATGCACAAAAGGCCTTCGATCGGCTAAGCTGGCCTTTCATGTTTGCTACCCTTTCCAAGTATGGATTCAAAGACCCCTTTATGGCAGTGTTACATGCCCTATACTCCCGACCCACTTCCCAGGTTAAGCTGTCTTCGTTTCTTTTGCCATCATTTCCATTAAGCAATGGCACCAGACAGGGGTGCCCATTATCCCCTCTGCTCTTTATACTACATCTGGAACCATTGGCTGAAGCTATTTGCACACATCCTGACATTCGAGGGGTCACGCTGCGACAGAGGGAGTATAAATCCTCTCTGTTCGCAGACGACATCCTGCTGACAATGACCAGTCCCCATATCTCCCGAATCTTCAGGATTTACTGGAAAAACCTGGCTCCATTTCAGGATACAAAACCAACACAACCAAAACAGAAGCTCTGCCACTCCACATCCCCCCCTCTACCCTGGTCACGCTTTATTAGAACTACTCTTACCATTGGTGCCCACTCGCCCTCAAATACTTGGGGATACATTTTACTTCTTCATATCACACCCTCTATCAGGCTAATTTTCCCCCTCTTTTCCGCGACATTGACAAACTTTTGCGTCAATGGGACGAATCTCCCTATCTCTCTCTTAGGTCGGATCAATGTTCTTAAGATGTCCATTCTACCCAGACTCCTCTACCTGTTTGAAACTTTACCAATCCCCATCCCAATGTCACAACTCAAGGCCACACAGAGACTTTTTCTAAATTTTATCTGGCACAATAAAGTACACCGTATAGCCAAGTCAGTAATATTAGCCCCTCGCTCCAGGGGTGGCGTGGGAGCCCCTGACCTTATCAAATACTACCTTGCTATGCACCTTAAACCGATTATTGCTTGGTCCACCAGAATGGCCTCTAGTAGATGGTCGGAGATAGAAATGAGCATAACAAGTCCGGTACATCCCTGTTCCATGACCTGGTCTACCTTACCCACATCTATTGCCCAACTTCGGAGCCTTTGTCTACATCCGATGTTGTTCACACTATCGATATGGAAAAGATGCTCTCGTCAATTTTCCCTTTCCTCCTCATGCCCACCCCAGCTAAATTTGCTTTTTAACCCTGATATTCTGGATAGTTTGTCTGACACCCGAATGTTCCCCTGGACACAAGCGGGAATTTTCCAGCTCTGCAACATGGTCCATCCCCTCACCCGTACTTTGTTACCTTTTAACGAACTACAGCATAAACATCAGATCCCTAAACACCTCTTTTACTCATATCTCCAATTTAAACATTATTTCCATTCTCAATCACAAACTCTGACTCTAGACCAGGGATCTTCAAACTACAGCCCTCCAGCTGTTGCAGAACTACACTTCCCATGAGCCATTGTAAAACTCTGACATTCACAGACATGACTAGGCATGATGGGAATTGAAGTTCCTGAACAACTGGAGGGCCATAGTTTGAAGACCCCTGCTCTAGACAAACCCACCCCATTTGAGCTTTTATGTGCCCAAGGCCCACATCACATTCACCTCATCTCAGATATTTATAAATGTCTCCACAATGCCATCCCATTGACTAATACTCACCATTTATATATGCAAAAGTGGTCCCAAATTCTCCAACGACCTATATTCCTCCCTCAGTGGCAGAAGATATGGGAGGTAGTCTCCAAATCATCCAGGTGCATTGAACAGAGAGAGACGGCTTACAAAATCTTATTTTCCTGGTACAGGACCCCCGAGGTGCTACATAAATATGATCCCAAGGTTCCCCTAGTGTGCTGGAGGTGCCAGGACAACATTGGCTTCCTCTTTCACATATTTTGGGACTGCCCCATCATCAAGCCGTTATGGTCCCCCATCCAAGCTCACCTACAAGCCTTATTTAAGATGAACCTACCCATAGACCTGATCCACTACCTTCTGGGCCTACCATTCCCGGATATCTCCGAACACACCCAAAAACTAGCCACCTTCTTCTTGTTGGCAGCTAAAAGGGCTATCCCCTTGAGATGGCTATCCACCTCCCCACCCACACTACCACAGGTTTTGCAGATCCTGGAACAGATCCGTAGAATGGAAAACCTTACCACAATAATTCATGATTCCCTCCCTCAATTTTCATTAATTTGGGATTTATGGGATCACTCCAAACTTAACCCAGGTGCCATATCCATAATTCCCTCATGATCATCACATGTCTGCGGGATTTTGTTGATTTAGTCCTTACAGAATGTATACTGTTGTAATCTCCCCATCCATGGTGTCCCCTCCCCTTCTCTCCCTTTTCCTCCTTCAATCAGGTTTCCTCGGGGTACCCCGGTCCTGCAGTTTTGGTACTCTGGGAATCCTGCTGACAATTGATCTGGAGAGTAATAATTCTTATTGATGAAATACAATAGTACCCCTTTTGTTAAGCCTGCTCTCCTGATCCACCCTTCCCTTTCCCTCATCCCTCCCTCACCTCGCCCGAACTGTTCTATAATTTTATATTACTACCTATATTTGTCTCACTGTAAGTTTATTATGTTGTCGTCTGCACAGGACCTAAGTAATTTTTTGACAATCATAATGTCCACATGACACTATTTGTTTTCTTTGAAGTGTTATGGGGCGTACACACGGTCGGACTTTTCGTCTACAAAAGTCCGACAGCCTGTCCGACAGACTTCCGGCGTACTTTCGGCGGACTTGCAGCAGACTTTCTAACGAACAGACTTGCCTACACACGACCACACAAAAGTCCGACGGATTCGTACGTGATGACGTACACCGGACTAAAATAAGGAAGTTCATAGCCAGTAGCCAATAGCTGCCCTAGCGTGGGTTTTTGTCCGTCGGACTAGCACACAGACCAGCGGATTTCGGGGTCAGTCGTAGTTACGACGTAAAGATTTGAAGCATGTTTCAAATCTAAAGTCCGTCGGATTTGAGGCTGAAAAAGTCTGCTGAAAATCCGGAGAAGCCCACACATGATCGGATTACCAGCCAGCTTTAGTCCGTCGGCGTCCGTTGGACTTTTGTAGACGAAAAGTCCAACCGTGTGTACGCCCCATTATAGTCTTCATGAAAAATTCAATAAATATACAATTTTAAAAAAAGTCATTGCGGGTTTGTGTCAATTGATTTGTCAGTAATTAGTAGAGATGTGTCTTATTTTGTTTCTCAATAGTGTCAATTTTGGACATTAATGCCTGGATGTGCTGCTGCCTCATCCTCTTAATTCTCACCCCCTGTTGAATGAGGATACCTCTCACAAATGCCTTGTGAGCAATCCATACAATAAATGAATCAGTAACTGATTTGTGATTATTCTCAAAAAAAATCACTGAGTTGTTGTTCAATTTTAGACTTTGTTGGAGCATCCTGGAAGAGTTGGGGATTGGATCGCCATATATAAGTAGGGTTGTGACTGGAAGAGACCCCTGCTACTAACTTCACTGAGGCATGATCCGACCAAATAATAGTATTAATCACAGAAGATTTGCATTTAAACAATAGCCATTTATCTACCAGGAACAGGTCAATTTTGCTGCGATGCATATTAGTACAGGCATAGCCCACTTTTAAGTACACAATGGCCTTTATTTACTAAAGCTGGAAAGTGCAAAATCAGGCTCACTTCTGCATAGAAAGCAATTAGCTTCTAACCCCAGCTTGTTCAATTAAGCCTTGGTAACAAAACCTGGACGCTCATTGGTTTTTATGCAGAAGTGAACCTGATTTTGCACTTTCCAGCTTTAGTAAATAAACCCCATTATGTACTTAAAAGTGGGGTATGCCTGTACATTATGACTTAAACCTGCAGGGGGCCCAATTATTTTTTATTTTGTGGCGGTTTACTACCACTTTAAGATCACATTATCGACGTATTGAGTAAATAAACCTCATGGCTTCACCGGAGAGTGTTGGGAGCCATATGTAGGGCCAGAGCCACAAGCTGGAAGCAGGAAAAAAGTGTAAAGGAGACATAATTATCCATAAATGCCATGTTCATGTTACAGACTGAAGCCTATCCTTTTGTTCCTTAAAGCCCAACTCTGAGCTTGAAATCTATTCTTCATTTGCTCTTTCACCCCATTGGAGCACCACCAGATCATTTAACCCATAGCACTGGAATATGGTCAGTCTGCAGGGGACAACATTGGAAAGAGGGTGAGTATTGCAGCCAGAAGTGTTTTTTTTTTAATTCTTTTTCTTTTTAGAAGAAGTTGGAGACTCATTGAATTATTTCATTGTCCAAGATGGACTTTGGCTTAAAAAAAAACCTGCCCTAAGTAAGTATGGAGGCTTCATTGCCTACTTCCCAAGTAAAAAATACTGGTTGCCATTCTGGTTTGGAAGTTTCAGTATGTTCACAGTCAGTACCTCTAAGAGAAGTATGTAGATTAGAAATGCTGACTTCAGTCTGAAGGACCTGATCTGGATACTAGTTCTGGTTCAGTAAGGTTGATTTACTAAAGGCAACTAGGCTCTTCACTTTTGCTCCAGAGCTTAGTGAATGGGGTGAAGCTCTGCTGTCTTCCATCATCCAATCACGCACAAGCAAATTTTTTTTTTTTTGCTTGAACATGATATTTGGGATTAAGGATACATGTATATTCTTTTCAAAGTAAAACCTTACTTCATTTCCGAAGCGCTAACAATTCATCTGCAAAATGCAACTTCCCATGCAAATTATGCAACCTATTTATCTATTTGCCTTTAGTAAATCATCCTCAGTGTCTCAGAAAGTATTTTTGACAGAGACAGCCAGGTGACTAGGATTTTTAGAATGAAGTAAGCAATGACAAATTTCAGGCTTGAAGAATTAGTTTCGTCCATAATAGTCAATGGAGTTGAATTACTAAAATAAAAAATGTTTTTCACGTAGGAAAATGAATGTTTGTAAATAAGGTTAATCTGCATTCACTTTAACCAAGCATATTTTAAAGTCCTGGTACATGACTAGGTTTGCATAGTGAACTCACCTTACTAAAGTAAGTATAAATTAATTGTGCACATTCACTTTTCTAAGTGGATAATCTTTACTGCTTTGGTGAATCAAAATAATGCATTTCAGGCAAAGAAGTCCAGAGTTTGTCTCTTAGTGCGTTTAGTTTTACTCTGTATTTTAATATCTGATCATACACCTATACAATGAATTTGTTGTAGCATGTTATAGCACTGTTGCAGGATGCAGTCCTTCCATGTATAATTATCACAAGTGAAACCTTAATACATTGCAAAAAATATAAAGGTCAAGGCCATAATTAATTATCACATAACAGTGTTATAGAGATTGCTCATATATTTATTTTTCCATAATTTCCTATAGATTTTTTCCTAATTTACTATATATTTATTTTACAATAATTGTCTAATTTTTCACTATGTAAGCTAGCCATATATGCATTCATAAACCGTATATTAACTAAATACTCAAATACACTGGTGAACATATTTATAAGACATAAACCATATATACTATATTATTAACTTGATATTTTTCAGTATTTTCTTTGTATGAAATGAGTAAGTCAGAAGTAAGAAAACCTACACACAAAGCAAAAATAAAAGAAATTAAAAGCATCCTTGTGTGCTAGACTAGTAAAGCAAGCAAATGAAATGAACAAATCAATGTTGCTGTTTTAAAGAACATTGATTCAGCTGGGAATTGTGGAAATCTGCCAAAAAATGGGAAACAACACAGACCCTGCTGTTCTTTTCTGACTGGAGCCTGGAGGGAAATAAATGTCTGCTTTGGGACTTCCAAGGTTTGGCGTCCTGGTAATTTCAATAAAATCTGAACTGACTTGAGACAGACATTCAGCTCAAGACCTTGATGTAAACTTGCAGCATTTATCAATTGCAAACTTATCTTCGGACAATGAGCACATAGATAAATACATGTTTAAATAATGTACTTTTGTTTTATAACTATGTTTGTGGTGACAGGATCACACATCCAAACAGCTAAATGTAAAAATGAAATACGTATATCAGGACTGAATGAATTTGTATTTCTATCCATCCAGTTCAAAGATGTACATATAGTAACTCTGCACATAGCACAGCTCTATCTAGCTTTAGTGAAATAGCACTTACAGGTCTTGTTCCTCCCCAGTGTATGACACCAGAGTTAATTGAAAAAGCAGCAGACAGATTTATCTTTCTGTTACTCTCCTCCTATCAGCATATCCATTGTTAGCACATGATACCTGTAGCACAACTGACTGTCACCAGGGCAATAGCCCATGAAAAAAATATAAGTGTATTCAAAGTAATGCAAATACTATCGATACTAATACAATGATTGCATATAAAAGATAAAATAGTCTGTACATAATGGCCTAATGGATTGTACAGTTTTGGGAATAAAATGTACTTCAATTGGTTTGTGTGTGCCTGTGTATCTTTTCCCTGGTGGAAGTGGAATAAACACACTATGGTGGCCGTTTATGAAACAGAGAAGAGCCGAGATCCTGATGATCACGGCTCATCTCTTAGGGTTCTTTCACACGGGACGGATCCGTTATGATCCGCCCCGTGAACATCCGCTTGCTCAGTGGGGATCGCTCCGTGGATCCCTGCTGAGCAGGCAGATGAGAGGTCCGTCGCGACGGACCTGTCAGAGTGCCACTCTCCCCTATGGGGGATCGGATGACAATGGACTGTAGAGTCCGTCGTCACCCGATCCGATCCGCAGACAGATGGAAAAGTAGGTTTTTCCTCCGTCACACTTTTTCAGATCGGAGCGGGTCGGATGTCAGCGGACATGTCACCGCTGACACCGGAAGCTCCATAGACCTCTAAAACTGACAGGCGGACCTGAACGGATCGGCCGTGTGAAAGAGACCTTAGGTGTGCCAGTTGATGAAGCTGAGATGAGGAGTGGAGAACATGTTGGTAGGTTAATTGGCTTCTGTCCAAAATTGTCCCTAGTATATGAATGTGAGTTGGGGACCTTGGATTGTGGGCTCCTTGAGTGTAGGGACCGATGTGAGTGTGCGATGTATGTGTGGAGCACTGCGTAAATTGACTGTGCTATATGGGGACCTTAAATAAATAATAATATAATGGATGAGCATCTTAATGAGACACAATGTATAGGGATAAGGACAATTGTAGACATGCACCCACGCTAACTCAGGTTGAACTGGATGGACTGGTGTCTTTATTCAACCTTACTAACTATGTAACTACTATGTAACTATGTAACTTCTCATCACAGGACACACCCTTCTGTCTTTCACTTTTACACAGATGGTCAGTTTATAAAGTTGAGATCTGAGGATCTCACTGGCCATCTCTGTAAATTATTTCTGTCCCAGATTCTCCAGCCCAGGGCTGCTGTGATGTGAGGAAGAATGCTTCTTTCTTACTAATATCAGTAACAGGCAGCTTAACCACTTCAGTCCTGGAAGGATTTGACCAGGCCATTTTTTTTTTTTTGCGATACGGAACTGCATCACTTTAACTGACAATTGCGTGGTCCTGCGATGTTGTACCTAAACAAAATGTTGTCCTTTTTTTCTCCACAAATAGAGCTTTCTTATGGGGGTATTTGATCACCTCTGCAGTTTTTATTTTTTGCGTTAATAAATATAAAAAAAAAAAATATTTCTTTATCAGTTTAGGCCGATATATATTCTTCTATATATATTCTACATATTCTACATAAAAAAAAAAATCACAATAAGCGTACATTGATTGGTTTGCGCAAAAGGTATAGCATCTACAAAATAGGGGATAGATTTATGGCATTTTTATTATTTTTTTTTTTTTTTACTAGTAATGGCAGTGATCTGTGATTTTTATCAGGACTGCGACATTGCGGTGGACAGTACAAAATATTTTACAGCGCACACATACAAGAATGACATTTCCTGCAGGGCTAGTTAAAAACACCTGAACATATTCAAAAAATACGGGGGTTTGATCACACTATATGGTCATATAGTGCTAAGCCCACTTACTGCGACAAAGTACCCCGAATTAGTGGGTCCTACACTAGTAATAGAATGGAAGATCCTTTGTCTCAACCATGGGAACTGAACTCCTCTATGTGGGAGAACTGAAGGGGATACATCCTAAACACTGGTGGCCACTAATAAGAGGTAATGAGGAGGGGGAGGGGTGCTCCAGCCCAAAAAACCTGGTCAGGGCCTATTACAATATACAAGAACATATTTGGGGGACACACCATACAATGCGTTTAAATTCAAGATGGTGCTGCTATAAGACCTACAAACAGTACAAAATATTTTACAGCGCACACATACAAGAATGACATTTCCTGCAGGGCTAGTTAAAAACACCTGAACATAACATGTACTGTTTGTAGGTCTTATAGCAGTACCATCTTGAATTTAAACGCATTATATGGTGTAGATAAATGAATCCGCGCTTAGGACAGTATGAGGGCTGCTGCCTATCTCTAATTAGTACCCCTAAGGGTCTAATTGCATAAGTGGATAAGTATTATGAGAGTGAGAACGGCGCTGCCCTCTCCGTTGTTAGATAATGGGTACAGGTGTTATAAGTTACAAAGTAGTTTTATATAGCTAAATTATATATAAACTATATATAAACTTCACCATCAACTGTCATAATAGGGTCCCCAAGCAAAAAAAACATTATTCGGGCAAACCCAAAAAACTCAAAACACCAGTGGTTTAGAGAATGGTAAATGAAGCTGTTAAATAAAATATGTCCCTCCAGTGAATAAGAATTGCTGCCACAATGAAATATGTGATAAATCGGTGGGAAAATAATATAGTGGACAATACAGTAATTTGCGAGTGAAAAAATATAAATCGACCCAAAATTCAAAAGTATTGGGACAAGATGGCGCCCAAAAAAATTTTTTAAAAGATAAGAATTATATGTGCATCATGGTGTCATTGGAATAACCGTGTTAACCTTTCCATAAGTGTGTGAAAAAATAATGAGTGAGATAGTGATTAGTCCCAATATTCAAAGGTATTGGGACAGTAAGGCGCTTGTAGTCTTAAGTATGTGTAAAACAAAATCAAAGTCAGATCACCCACTCCCTGTGCATTAAATACAATAAATAGAGAACAAGTAACTATATAAATATAGAGATGACATATATAAAAGTAGATTCCAGTTATTCTTGCTTAAACCAGGTGATGGTTAAACTGCTAGAAGATATTTTATATATAGTCCACAAAATGGGTGTTGTAAGCAAATATGGGAACAAAGTTCAAAAATAAAAGTTGATTAATTCACCCTATCGGGCTCACCACAGTGACTTCTGTGCGTTTAGTTCAGATGGTGACTTGAAGTGCTCACCCCCCAGTGCTACCCTACTCACCAGAGAAAACCACCCCTGCAGGGGTACTGAGCGACAGAGTGGGTGCCCAGGGTCAGGTGATGATGACTCCAGTGATGCTTTTTTGCTTGGGGACCCTATTATGACAGTTGATGGTGAAGTTTATATATAGTTTATATATAATTTAGCATTATATGGTGTGCCCCCCAAATATGTTCTTGTATATTGTAATAGGCCCTGACCAGGTTTTTTGGGCTGGAGCACCCCTCAACCTCCTCATTACCTCTTATTAGTGGCCACCAGTGTTTAGGATGTATCCCCTTCAGTTCTCCCACATAGAGGAGTTCAGCTCCCATGGTTGAGACTAGGGATGAGCCGAACACCCCCTGGTTCGGTTCGCACCAGAACCCGCGAACGGACCGAAAGTTCGCACGAACGTTAGAACCCCATTGACGTCTATGGGACTCGAACGTTCGAAATCAAAAGTGCTCATTTTAAAGGCTAATTTGCATGGTATTGTCCTAAAAAAGGGTTTGGGGACCCGGGTCCTACCCCAGGGGACATGTATCAATGCAAAAAAAACTTTTAAAAACGGCCGTTTTTTCGGGAGTAGTGATTTTAATGATGCTTAAAGTAAAAAAAAAAAAGTGAAATATTCCTTTAAATATCGTACCTGGGGGGTGTCTATAGTATGCCTGTAAAGTGACGCGTGTTTCCCATGTTTAGAACAGTCCCTGCACCAAATGTCATTTTTAAAGGAAAAAATCTCATTTAAAACTGCTTGCGGGTTTAATGTCATGTCAGGTCATGGCAATATGGATGAAAATCAGTGAGACAAACGGCATGGGTACCCCCCAGTCCATTACCAGGCCCTTTGGGTCTTGTATGGATATTAAGGGGAACCCCGCACCCAAATTAAAATAAGGAAAGGTGTGGGGCCACCAGGCCCTATATACTCTGAACAGCAGTATACAGGCGGTGCAAACAAGACAGGGACTGTAGGTTTGTTGTTAAGTAGAATCTGTTTGTAATTTTGAACATTTTTAGCGTGTTTAGCTCCAGCCAAAAAATCTTTTCTAAGCTTTTTGGAAAACATAGGGAAGGGTTATCACCCCTGTGACATTTGTTTTGCTGTCTTTCCTCCTCTTCAGAAGATTTCACCTCACTTTTTTGTCCCAATGAAAAATGTTTTTTGAAAATTTGGGTTTTTTTGTGGAACAAGGATTGGAAAGCATCAGTGGAAAGGAGAAATTGTTTTCCCATATTAACTCTTACAGGAGAGAATTTCCCTTCCTAGGGGTAGATTTCATCTCACTTCCTGTTGTCTCCTTCCGTTTGCAAGTAGGAGTCGTTTGTAAGTTAGATGTTTGAAAGTAGGGTCCTGCCCTATATACTCAGCAGAAATTTGGGCCTTAGGTGTTGCTGTGGCCACAACACTGTAAGCCCTCACAGGGCCCTGCTGTGAAATATTAGATCAAGAATTGTAATTACATGCCCCTGTTGAACAGGAGCTGAAAAATTAGGCCTTAGGCACTGGTGCTGGTGCCACAACACTGCAACCCCTCACAGACACTCTAGTTGGAATGCAGGAACGAGCCCTGCTGCAAAGTATTACATCAAAAATTGTAATTACACGCCCCTGTTAAACAGGGGCTGAAAAATTGTGCCTTAGGCACTGGTGGTGGCGCCCAGAACCAAAAATGTTCTTACAAGCTATCAGCGTGATGATTGAGGAGGAAGAGGATAATTACTCAGGGATAGTCACTCAGCATCAGCATAGGCAGTCTTTGAAGGGATCTGAGATTTCAAAAAAAATTATTCGGTTACATCAGCATCAGGTCCTTGGTAGCTGGTGGTGATCCAAGACTCATTCATTTTTATGAAGGTCAGCCGATCGACCGAGTCGGTGGACAGACGCACCCTGTGATCGGTTACCACGCCTCCAGCAGCACTGAATGTGCGTTCCGAAAGAACGCTGGATGCAGGACAGGCCAGTAGCTCAATTGCATACTGTGCAAGCTCTGGCCAGTGATCCATCCTCAAGACCCAGTAACCCAGAGGATTTTCGGTGGGAAAGGTGTCCAAGTCTGATCTTGCCCCTAGGTATTCCTGCACCATGTAAAACAGACGCTGGCGATGGTTGCTGGAACCGATCATACCTTGGGGCTGCGGACCAAAAAATTGTCTGAACGCATCGGTCAGACGGCCACCTTCTCCACCGCTCCTTCTTTGACTGACCGAAGCCTCAGCAACACGTTGTCCAGAAACAGGAGTTTGTAACCTCCCAGTCTCTGGGAACGCGTTGCACAGACCTTTCTGCAAGGCCTCCCGAAGATGTTTCATCCTCTGCTCCCTCTGCGATGGCAAGATAAGGTCCGCAACCTTACCCTTGTAACGTGGATCAAGGAGGGTTGCCAGCCAGTATTGGTCCTTCTCCTTGATACCACGAATACGAGGATCCTTACGCAGGCTTTGCAGGATCAGGGAGGCCATGCAGCGTAGGTTTGCTGAGGCATTCGGTCCGGAGTCCTCTGGGTCACTAAGAACGACATGGTCCGCAGCCACCTCCTCCCAGCCACGTACAAGTCCATGTGTTTCTTGGGACTGATCCCTTAAAGACTGCTGCTGATGCTGAGTGCCAGGCTCCACCTCCATACTGACACAATCTTCCTCCTCCTCCTCTTCCTCCTCGTCCTCTTCCTGTGTGATCGGCGGGCACGCAGGAACACTGTCTGGATAAAGGGGGCCTTGAGAGCTAAGGAAGTCCTCCTCTTCCTGCCTCTGTTCTGCCTCAAGTGCCCTGTCCATTATTCCATGCAGCGTGTGCTCTAACAGGTGGACAAGGGGGACAGTGTCACTGATGCATGCACTGTCACTGCTCACCATCCTCGTGGCCTCCTCGAATGGTGACAGGACAGTGCATGCATCCCTGATCATGGCCCACTGGCGTGGGGAAAAAAAACCAAGCTCCCCTGACCCTGTCCTGGTGCCATAGTCGCACAGGTACTCATTGATGGCCCTCTGCTGCGTGTGCAGCCGCTGCAGCATGGCCAACGTTGAGTTCCACCTGGTGGGCATGTCACAGATTAGGCGGTTCTTGGGCAGGTTAAACTCCTTTTGGAGGTCCGTCAGCCGAGCACTGGCATTATATGACCGGCGGAAATGCACACAGACTTTCCTGGCCTGCCTCAGGACATCCTGTAAGCCCGGGTACCTGCCCAAGAACCGCTGCACCACCAAGTTAAGGACGTGAGCCAAACAGGGCACATGGGTCATTTGTCCCTGTCGGAGGGCAGAGAGGAGGTTGGTGCCATTGTCGCAAACCACCATTCCTGCCTTAAGTTGGCGTGGCATCAACCACCTCTGAACCTGCCCCTGCAGAGCTGATAGAACCTCTGCCCCAGTGTGGCTCCTGTCCCCCAAGCACACCAGCTCAAGCACCGCATGGCATCTTTTGGCCTGCGTACTTGCGTAGCCCCTTGATCGCCTACGGAGCACCGCTGGTTCAGAGGAAGAGGCCATGGAGGAAGAAGAAGAGGAGGGGGTGGAGGAGAGAGGTGTGTCACAATCAGCATTTTGGAGGCGTGGTGGCGGAACAACCTCCAACACTACTGCACCTTGTCCTGCATCCTTCCCAGCTGCCAGCAGAGTCACCCAATGCGCCGTGAAACTTAGGTAACGTCCCTGTCCATGCCTGCTGGACCATGAGTCAGCGGTAATATGCACCTTACCGCTGACCGCCCTGTCCAGCGAGGCATGGACATTGCCTTCCACATGCCAGTAGAGAGCCGGAATCGCCTTCCGTGAGAAAAAGTGGCGTTTGGGTACCTGCCACTGAGGAACCGCACATTCCACAAACTCACGGAAGGGGGCAGAGTCTACCAACTGAAAAGGCAGCAGTTGAAGTGCTAGCAATTTTGCCAAGCTAGCATTCAACCGCTGGGCATGTGGATGGCTGGGAGCAAACTTCTTTCGGCGGTGCAGCAGCTGGGGCAGGGAAATTTGCCTGGTACAATCTGACGTCGGTGTACCAAAAGCAGATTGCCCACAAGTACTTGGCTGTGACACACCTAATTCTACACCTTCATTCCTCTCACTGCAGGTCTCAGAGAGGACTGAAGGTCTAGTGGGGTTGGAAATCTCAGCTGATGAGGAGCAAGGAGAGATCCTCTTTGTTCTTTGGTGTGGGTCTTTTAGATACGCTTGCCAACGAACTGCATGGCAGGTCAACATATGTCTGGTCAAGCATGTGGTACCCAAGCGGGAGATGTTTTGGCCACGCGAGATACGCTTGAGACATATGTTGCAAATAGCAGCGGTGCGATCTGATGCACTCATCTCAAAAAAGGCCCACACCAAAGAACTTTTTGAATAACGCGCAGAGACTGCAGCGCCCTGCACATGTGGAGCTTTGGGGTGTGATGCAGTCAATGTGCTGCCCTTAGGCTGGCCCCTGGAGGGCATCCTGCCTCGTTGGTGATGTGCCGCCGCCTCCTCCTCCTCCTCCTCCTCTCTCCTATCAGGCACCCACGTTGAGTCAGTGACCTCATCATCCCCTCCCTCCTCATCACTGGAGCAAACCTGGCAGTATGCTGCAGCAGGGGGAGCATGACTGCCAGATTGCTGTCCTTCTTGGGCACCCCCTCTGTCCGTGCTCATGTTACTGCCTTCATCGAGCTCAGTATCGTCATCAGAGCCTTCCAAACGCTGGGCATCCTCCTGGAGCATGTACCCAACACTGTGGTCAAACAGTTCGAGGGAATCCTCATGAGGACATGGTGGAGCTAGGGAAGGAGTCACTGATGACATTGAGCTGAGGGAAGAGGCCGCTGCTTTGCCAGACAAAGCACCCTGGGCATGGGTGAGAGAGGATGAGGAGGATGAGGACGGCTTGGTCATCCACTCGACCAAGTCTTTCGCATTTGCGGCTCAACACGGCCAGCTGCCGAAAAAAAGGCCAAGCGTGTCCCATGGCCACGTGCTGATGAGGATGCACCGTCTCCACGACCAGCACTAGACACAGAGCCTGCTTGCCCTCTCTTATTGGCTTGTGACTGTCTGCCTCTCCTTCTTGGCCTTCCAGACATACTAATGGCCTGTAGCTGCACTAAGCTGGGATAGAACACCTGTAATTTTCTTCAGGTAGCTTTATATACTGTAACCAGACAAGCCTGCCTGTCAGTAGGAAGATAACAGGAACGGATCTAGCTGAACACTGTGAGCAGGACGCACTGTACTAAATGTAAATAGTCTAGCTGCCTGACCGTGGTACTAATAGGATCAAATAGAACACCTGTAATTTTCTTCAGGTAGCTTTATATACTGTAACCAGACAAGCCTGCCTGTCAGTAGGAAGATAACAGGAACGGATCTAGCTGTACACTGTGAGCAGGACGCACTGTACTAAATGTAAATAGTCTAGCTGCCTGACCGTGGTACTAATAGGATCAAATAGAACACCTGTAATTTTCTTCAGGTAGCTTTATATACTGTAACCAGACAAGCCTGCCTGTCAGTAGGAAGATAACAGGAACGGATCTAGCTGAACACTGTGAGCAGGACGCACTGTACTAAATGTAAATAGTCTAGCTGCCTGACCGTGGTACTAATAGGATCAAATAGAACACCTGTAATTTTCTTCAGGTAGCTTTATATACTGTAACCAGACAAGCCTGCCTGTCAGTAGGAATTTAACAGGAACGGATCTAGCTGAACACTGTGAGCAGGACGCACTGCACTAAATGTAAATAGTCTAGAAGATAACAGGAACGGATCTAGCTGAACACTGTGAGCAGGACGCACTGCACTAAATGTAAATAGTCTAGAAGATAACAGGAACGGATCTAGCTGAACACTGTGAGCAGGACGCACTGCACTAAATGTAAATAGTCTAGAAGATAACAGGAACGGATCTAGCTGAACACTGTGAGCAGGACGCACTGCACTAAATGTAAATAGCAGGAACGGATCTAGCTGAACACTGTGAGCAGGACGCACTGCACTAAATGTAAATAGTCTAGAAGATAACAGGAACGGATCTAGCTGAACACTGTGAGCAGGACGCACTGCACTAAATGTAAATAGCAGGAACGGATCTAGCTGAACACTGTGAGCAGGACGCACTGCACTAAATGTAAATAGCAGGAACGGATCTAGCTGAACACTGTGAGCAGGACGCACTGCACTAAATGTAAATAGCAGGAACGGATCTAGCTGAACACTGTGAGCAGGACGCACTGCACTAAATGTAAATAACAGGAACGGATCTAGCTGAACACTGTGA
Organism: Aquarana catesbeiana; assembly: GCF_042186555.1. Lineage (NCBI taxonomy): Eukaryota > Metazoa > Chordata > Amphibia > Anura > Ranidae > Aquarana > Aquarana catesbeiana. The sequence goes on from NC_133325.1 coordinate 224,005,705, forward strand.
GCAGGACGCACTGCACTAAATGTAAATAGCAGGAACGGATCTAGCTGAACACTGTGAGCAGGACGCACTGCACTAAATGTAAATAGCAGGAACGGATCTAGCTGAACACTGTGAGCAGGACGCACTGCACTAAATGTAAATTGCAGGAACGGATCTAGCTGAACACTGAGCAGGACGCACTGCACTAAATGTAAATAGTCTAGAAGATAACAGGAACGGATCTAGCTGAACACTGTGAGCAGGACGCACTGCACTAAATGTAAATAGCAGGAACGGATCTAGCTGAACACTGTGAGCAGGACGCACTGCATTAAATGTAAATAGTCTAGATAGAAGATAACAGGAACGGATCTAGCTAAACTGAATACAGTGTATATATATATATGCAACACCTGGGATGCATATATATACACAATACACTGTAAGTGCAGCTAACTGACTGACTGTTCTGCCTAATCTATCTAACTCAAATCAAATGACACTGTCTCTCTCTCTCTCTATCTCTCAGCACACCGGAACACACACTACACAGGGCCGCCGTGCAGGCGGCCTTATATAGTGTGGGGTGTGTACTAAATCCCCTGAGCCATAATTGGCCAAAGCCACCCTGGCTTTGGCCAATTACAGCTCTCTCTACTGACGGCGCTGTGATTGGCCAAGCATGCGGGTCATAGTGCATGCTTGGCCAATCATCAGCCAGCAATGCACTGCGATGCCGCAGTGAATTATGGGCCGTGACGCGCCACACGAATTTAGCGCGAACGGCCCATAACGTTCGCAATTCGGCGAACGATCGAACAGCCGATGTTCGAGTCGAACATGGGTTCGACTCGAACACGAAGCTCATCCCTAGTTGAGACAAAGGATCTTCAATTCTATTACTAGTGTAGGACCCACTAATTCGGGGTACTTTGTCGCAGTAAGTGGGCTTAGCACTATATGACCATATAGTGTGACCAAACCCCCGTATTTTTTGAATATGTTCAGGTGTTTTTAACTAGCCCTGCAGGAAATGTCATTCTTGTATGTGTGCGCTGTAAAATATTTTGTACTGTTTGTAGGTCTTATAGCAGCACCATCTTGAATTTAAACGCATTGTATGGTGTGCCCCCTAAATATGTTCTTGTATATTGCGGTGGACAGATCGCACACTTTTGACATTATTTTGGGACCATTGAGATTTATACTGCGATCAGAGCTAAAAATAGCCACTGATTACTGTATATGTCACTGGCAGGGAAGGGGATAAGACTAGGGGGGCGATCAAGGGGATAACTGTGTTCCCTAGGTGTGTTCTAACTGTAGGGGGGATGGGACTGACTAGGGGAGGAGACCGATCAGTGTTCCTACTTAGTATTTTCATGTAATTACACAGTCCTTTTAACTTTGCTTTCACTTTCAAAAATCAGCTGCTCTGTAATCACACAGGTGTCTCAAGAGATTACAGGCAGCCCTCCCCCTTCTACACAGATCTCAGGTGTTCTCAGAGAAAAAACATCTCCTCTCTTCTCCTTCTGAGAACAAATGTTCTCCGCTTCATAAAAAGGGTGCCAGAGGAGAAGATTTTTATCTGAGAACTGCTGAGAACTGAAATGAGATAAATTATCACTGTTTGATAAAAGTATACCTATATCCTGGGTGAGGTGGATCTTTGCCAATGCTGTCAGCCCTTTTCTTTAGTCAGCCAGCATGCACAGGGAGAGATTTACTAAAACTAGAAGGTGCAAAATTTGATGCAGCTCTGCTTAGAAACCAATCAGCTTCCAGGTTTTATTGTCAAAGGTTGACACTGAAATTGAATAAGCTGAACTTAGAAACTGATTGGCTACTATGCACAGCAGATTCTGTGTGCACCACTTTTATGGGCTGGATGGGCTGAAAGTTCACAAGCCAATTCCAAACCCCATTAAAGTCACTGTTAGCCAAATCATTAAAAGCAACTATCGCAATTTTCAAGACTAATAGGCAAGGGTTTGGAAGAAAAAGGCATGGGGGCTGGAGCACTGGCTTGGGGACATTTATGTAGCAAATCTCCCTTTTTTATTGAATAAAGCAAAACGTTGACTTTATTACAGAGTACAAATCTGATCTAGTGCACATTAATGTCTCCAGATGCAATCACAATTTTCTCTGGGTATACATCTGATAGCCGTATCGGTAATGGAGCAATCCAGCCAGATTACTGTAATAACAGTCATACAGCTGTTAATGTTGTGCAAAGTAATTCTAAACCTGAGTTTATTGGTTGTCAGTAAGTGATCAGGAGTTGTTGAGAATAATATTTGGCAAACCTGGTCTGTGTCGATAAGTTTTTAGCCTAGTTTATAGGCCAGCTCTTATATCTCTGGGATCATTAACACTTCTTTCTTGAGATGGTAATGATTTCAGTGGGCTCAATGTATATCTCTGATACTCAGCAATTCTTCATGTCTGTAAAGCATACGTGTGTTAGCTACCTGTAACAAAAATACCAATTGGTGTCAAGAGAACCCAGCCACTGCACTTGTGCCCCCATGACAACTGTTAGTAACCATTCTTTATTTATTTGAGGTACTTATACAGTGCCATCAATTTGCGCAGTGCTGTACATATATAAATATAGTACATTCACATCAGTCCCTGCCCTCAAGGAGCTTGAAATCTAAGGTCCCAGAGTGCGCATGCGCGAGAGCTCCGTCATGGCCGCTTAAGCCCGGAGCTCCGCACCACCCTGGCCCGACGAGCGGCATAACTAAGGCCACAGACAGCGGAGGACCCACCCGAGCACTCCCCCCCCGCTTTGGGAACAGCGGGGGTTCACGGTGAGATGTCCAGTGCCCAGGCCCGGCGTGCCCAGCGGCGGCGGAGAGGTGTACCAAGATGGCCACCGGCAATGACTCCACCAGGCCTCACTCAGCCACACAGCACAAGGGGCCGGAGCAAAGACCTATACTCAACCCCCCGATCCTGTCTTATGCCCATGCAGCTCAGGGAGGCTCCAGCAAGCTCCAGACCAGCCATCAGGGCCTGCAGCAGCATCAAGCCTCACAGGGGGCCCAAAGAGAGACACACAGCAGTGAACAGAGGGAGGATGGTGCTTTCTCCTCAGACTTACCCCCCCCCAACCCCCCTCATCAGCAGGCACTTCTCCTGGATACTCAGTTAATGACATCTCTGCACTCCAAGAAGATCTCTTTTCTAAATTTTCGGCACTATTAGAAAAGGGACTGGCTAATACAGCAACCCAGATCACTAATGCTATTAAAACGGACCTTTCATAGAATTGAGGCTATGGAAGATAAAATCGACCACACGGTCGCCAGAACCAACCAGAATGCCGCACATATCCAGACAGTCCAAGAACAACTGGACACAGCCCTCTTAAGAATCAACGAACTTGAGAACAGGTCCAGGAGGTATAATTTTAGAATAAGAGGCCTCCCGGAATCCTTCACGGATATACCCCTCACGGTGCAGGACTTTATATCAGAGCTTATCCCCAATATCCCGCCACACAGGCTAGAGCTGGACAGGGCTCACAGGGCTCTGGGACCCCCGAGGAAAGATGGCTCCCCAAGGGACGTAATAGTAAAACCGCATTTTTATGTGGTCAAAGAGGAGGTAATGAGACAATCACGTTTGAAGCCTAAGCTCCAACATCAGGGTCACCAAATCCAGGTTTTTGCAGATCTGGCTCAGTCCACCATACAAAGAAGACGTACCCTCAAACCCCTCCTTTCGGTCTTGATGGAACGAGACATCAAATACCGCTGGACATTCCCATTTGCCGTGAAATTTTCATTACAAGGCAAGACCTATGCTTTCTCCAACCTCCCGGACGGCGAGAGACTATTCCTTTCCCTCAAACTAATCTCCCAGGAAGCCCCCATGGAACTCTCCTCATCTTCATCGGGATCGTCCAAACGCCCTCCTCCAGGCAGCCCAGTCTCCCCCCTCTGGAACAAGGGCCCCTCTAAAAGGAGTAAAGACAGAAGACCTCCATAACAGACTTTCAAGGCTTTTGACTCCCCTAGACCTACCACTGTCTTTCCTGTTTGGGACTGTTTCTCTCTGTTGAATAAGCTAATGCTCAACCTTCTGATTTTACGGCCCATATGGGGCCCTGGACACAGGACACTTTCTTACCGCTAAAGCCTCGATACTGCTTGATGATGTGGATCACTGAGGTGATTCGTCTACGGAGAACAGTCCCCGGGTTCCCTTTGCCTCTCAGAAGCGAGAGGATGGTTTCTCTTCAATCCACACTGGGGACTCGAACCCTAGAACTCTTGATCTACATAGTACTCAGCAAGCCTCTCCTACCCAGATCCACGCTCATGGTTGTAGTTAGCCCCGGGCTAGTGGCTTTCTAGATAGTTCCTCTTAAGTCCTTTTTTATTTTTCTTGACTGTAGTTATAGGTCTAAGGTTATGTTATGACTTTGCAATGATCAAGCCAACTATCTTAGACGTAGTTATGCACAATTTTTGTATCAGTTATTTAGAGGTAAGGGTCCGGGGTGGTACCCTTGTGCCTCCTCTCACTCCCAGGGAACCAAATGTGCTCCTGTCGAGTGAGACTTCCCCCGCCCACTCAGGGCGGGAGAAGATTTAGATTGAAGACTAGGCGGTTAGAAACACCGCTGCCCTCCACGGGTCTAGTTAGAGGACCCTTGATACTGTTTTTTATTTTTTGTCTTTCTGTCTCCCTATCTTTCTTTTCTCCTTTTTCATTGCCTCTTTCTCTTCTAGCTGGCCGTCTGGGGTTGCCCCAGGTCCTCCCACGTACAGACATAGATTGGACCCTTCATTCCATCATCCTCTCTATGAATACATCTCAACACGAGGTAAGTGGCTGCTGGGCCGGTGATCACTTCTCCCTCTGTTCCAATGGCTGATTTGTCGTCTAAGGGTATAGATCTCAAGGTGGCTTCTCATAACGCTCAAGGGCTCAACTCTCCTAGGAAAAGAAGAGTAGCTTTTGACCATTATAAATCCCTCAAACTAGACATAGTGCTCCTGCAGGAGATGCATTTCCCGATTCGGTACAGTCACAAGTTCCTACACTCCTATTACCCATCTTTTTTTTTAGCCAATGCTCCTAACAAAACTAAAGGTGTTGCAATATTTTCTCTAAGAACAGTAAATTTACCCACATTTCTGATCTTAAAGATCCAGAGGGACGGTTCATTCTTGTAAAGGGCACTCTGGAGGGAGTACTATACTCCATCATCTCTTACTACGCCCCTAATAAGGGTCAAGCAACTTTCTTCCAGAACCTCTTTGCAACTCTCAACCCCCTCCTGGAGGGCAAAGTCATATGGGGAGGGGACTCAAACATAGCGTTTGACCAGGGCCTAGATAAAACTAAACCACTCAAAGATAGACTAACGCGCCCCACAAAACTAAGCACCAGAATAGCTAACATGATTCACTCCCAAGGATTAGTAGATATCTGGAGGGAACTCAATCCCAAATGTAGGGACTTCACACACTTCTCCTCTCCCCACCAGACCTACGCAAGGATTGACCACATACTCATTCCGACTAACCCCATTTCCCATATCCTCCAAAGCTAAAATCATAGACATAGTCTGGTCGGACCACTCGCTGGTCCTCCTGACTGTGCTGTCCTGTCGAGGAGCGGGGGCTCTTTTTGGAGATTGAACAAGTCTCTCCTAGGAGACCCAGTTCACGCTAAGATAATAGCAGACGCTATCAAGGAATACTTCAGACTAAATGATGTGGGAAACATCTCCCCCGAAACCCTTTGGGCAGCCCACAAGGTCACAGTTCGAGGTCAGCTCATCAGATTAGCAACTCAAGTTAAAAAGGAGAGACTGATAGGCATTCATAGACTTGAGCAAAACTTCATTACTTTGAAAATCGAACACAAAAAACATCCATCTAGGGAGCTCACTGAGAAACTAGATGTGATTAGACTGGAACTCAATCTAGCTTTAACGGCAAAAGCCGAAAAACACATTAGATGGAGCGGGCTAAATTTTACTGCCACAGGGACAAAACTGGGACGATGCTAGCTTCGAAACTTTCTCCCAAATTCCACTCTCACACTTTCCCCAAATTACGTATAGCAGGTCTACCTCCAACGGCCAACCCATCTAAAATCATGAAAGCATTCCACGATTTTTATTCTGAATTATACAAAACCACACAAAAGCCGAGAGATATCTCGATCGCCTCTTTTTTTCAAATCTTCAATTGCCCTCTTTATCCAAGGACCATAGAGACCTAATGGAGGAACCCTTCACCTCGGATGAGATAAGGGAGGTTATTAAACACCTTAAGACGGGCTCGGCCCCGGGCCTGGATGGCTTGTTAGTCCCTTACTATAAGAAGTTCGGGGATATATTGGCCCCCCATATGACAACATTTTTTAACTCAAAAAAATCAGGCTCCCCCATGGATCCACATCTGAACACAGCTTTCATAGCAGTTATTCCCAAACCCAATAAGAATCATGAAGAAGTAGAGAATTATAGGCCCATTTCCCTAATCAATAATGATAATGATACTTACTAAAATTCTAGCCAACCGCCTTGCCTCCTTTATCAAGCAGTATATCCACAAAGACCAGGTAGGATTTATATCGGGGAGGCAGGGCCCAGATCAAATTAGGAGAGCGGTGGACATTGTCTCCATTCTCCAATCTAATTGGGAGGGGGGCCCCAAACAGGCAGGAATGCTGTTGTCTTTAGATTTACATAAGGCCTTCGACTCGATCGAATGGCCTTATCTTTTTTCCCTTCTTGAGATCTGGGGCTTCGGGGCTGGCTTTTTAGGGACTCTGCGATCCCTCTACTCCAACCCAGCAGCGGTAATCCGATTGCAGGGCCAATATTCCAAACCCCTCCAAATAGCGAGAGGTACGAGACAGGGTTGCCCTCTCTCCCCTCTGATTTTCACCATGGCCATAGAAACACTAGCGATAGCGATTAGATCGAACCCAAATATTCATGGAGTAACCTGTGGGGACCAAGTCCATAAGTGTGGGCTATTTGCTGACGATATGCTCCTTTTCATAACGTCGCCTATCACATCACTCCAAAATTTGTGCAAACTATTGAAAGAGTTCTCTAGTATCTCAGGCCTTAAGGTCAACTATTCTAAATCATCGGCTTTAAATATCTCCCTCCAGACAGAAACTGTGTCCGCACTTCAAAGCTCCTTTGACTTTAAGTGGAATGACCAATACATAGACTATTTAGGAATTAAACTTACAGCTAAAACGGATCAACTATATTCCTTGAACTTCCCTCCAATGTACCGCAAGTTAGCATCTGACTTGGGAACATGGTCCAAGGGGGATATTTCCTGGTTGGGCAGAATTCATGCAGTGAAGATGACACTTTTGCCCAGACTCCTATACCTATTCAGGGCCCTTCCGATAAACATTAATAAGGATCACTTGACCAAATTCCAAAAAATATCACCAAATTTATCTGGGGGGGGGGGGAGAGGCCATAGATTTCAACAAAGAACCCTTTTCCTTTCCAGAACTCAGGGGGGCATGGGGGCTCCTCAGCTTTTCTGGTACTTTCAAGCCGCTAGGCTAGCCCAACTCTCCACAGTCTACTCTAAGGCAGAGACACCAGATTGGATTCAGATAGAGAGACGAGCAGCCCCCTCATAAACCCTGGACTTCCTTCTCTGGACTCCCCCTAAACAGAGACCCCCAATACTCTCCCCATCTCTATCTCAAACATTTCACTTATGGGATAATCTAAGATGTTTACCACTAGCGCACATCTTTAATAATCCTGATTTTGCCCCTGGGTTAGATATCAAAGCCTTCCGTTGGTGGCTGGACAAGGGACTGTACCGAATCGGACATTTCTTTACTAATGAGGGACCCATTTCTCTGGAACTCGGTATCAAGCTTCTTGAAATTCCGAACTCTGAGCATTTCAGATTGTACCAAATAAGACATTTTCTCCGTCAGCTCTGGAGAGGAGGCACTCAATCACATAACGCCTTTACGCCATATGAATTATGGTGTGGGCGCTCCTTGGAACAGAGGGGGGATCTCTGTTATCTACCAGTCACTAGCCCTCCACACCCAAAAGACTCCTTATATGCTTGCCTGGGAAAGTGATTCTGCCATCGAATGGGAAGTTGCTAAATGGAGAAGCTCCTTTGACAGAGCCTTTAAAAGGCATTAAAAATATTTCCCTAATTGAATCAAGTATCAAGGTCATAACAAGATGGTATTTTACCCCCGCCAAGCTTTCCAAAATGTTCCCAACAGCTGACCCCAAGTGTTTTCATGGGTGTCAGCTCTTGGGTTCAATGGCTCACGTGTGGTGGGAATGCCCTAGACTGAGGTCCTTCTGGGGTAAGATATTCTCCCTGATCCGGAAAATAACGAAGATTCAAATCCCGAAAACCCCGGCCATAGCTCTTCTCAATGATAGCGTGCCCAAGACTCCAAAGCAATCACATAAACGTATACACTTCATCTTACTAGGCGCAAAACTCACCATTGCTAAGGCTTGGAAACAGCCCAAAGTCTCTGTGAAGGCTGCAATTCGCAAAGTTTCCTGGATTATGTCCCAAGAGAAACTGGCAAGCATTTTAGAAGCCAAAAAAGTGCAATTTGAAGCGGTCTGGGAGCCTTGGGCACAGTTCGATGGTATTTCTCTCATACCCGGAGTCCAACCTCAAAACTAAGAGTGGACAATTTGGGGGGCAGGGGCCCCCCCAGATGGCTGGTTAGCCTCCCTTTCTTACTGTCCTCTTTTTTCCCCGATTCTCTCCTCTTCTTTCCGATTTTGTTTTTTAGTGCCTTTTATTTTTGTTTTTGTTTTTTTTTCCTTTTTTTTTCTTCTTCTTGTGTTCACCCGCTGAGGGAGACTAGGAAAAGCCCTTCTTAAAATGGTGTAAAGTATCCACTGGAAGGAGATTCCTAGTTATTGGGGCATATACCTGATTTTCGTTTTTTCTCCTCATACAGAAGGTTTAGGTCACATGCAGTTGCTTATTTACAATGATATTACAACTTGTCTCTATGATTCCAGGATAATAATAGGATAGAGGAGGCGCCGGGGATCCTCCCGCGCACAGCATGATCCCTTTTGGAGTGCCGGTGGGATCCCCTTGAGCCCCTCTAGACAACGGTGAATGTACTTAGTGGTCTATTTTTATTATGTGTTTCAGTAACAACCTTATAGGTATTGATCCTTTCTGTAATATTTAGACAGTTTTCTATAGCTTTTTTAATTGTTAGCACTCTATCCCCCTCAGGGGTATGCCGTATAACAATTGATGTGTCATGAAACTTTGTTACAGAGTTTGTATTCTTTGTTTTGATAAACCAATAAAAGACTTTGAAAGTAAAACATCAGCTATGGAAAAAAAAAAAAAAAAAAATCTAAAAAGGTCCCTAACTCACATTCATACATACACATACTTGAGCCAATTTACCTAACAGCATGTCTTTGGAGTGTGGTAGGAAACTCACACAGGTACAGGGAGAACATGCAAACTCCAAGCAGGTAGTGCCATGGCTGGCATTCATACCGATGATCCTAGATCTACTAGGTGGAAGTGCTAACCACTTAGCTATTTTACAGCAATTAGTCTCTCTGCTCCATGAAAACAAAATTAGTCAGTGATATCAGCTGAGAGGAAATTATTCAACCCTGGACACCTTTGTTGTGACTCTTTTTTTTTAATGGATAAAGTTTATTGATATTTCACAAACAGAGAAAAAAATTATAATGACAACATCCATATTGCATAGAATTCATAATAGTATGTCAGCAAATGAACATTTGTTTACCTTTAAACACATTATCCAAGTGTATAGTAACATAAACCTTATCTATATCTGGAGAAATTAATAAAGTTGAACATAGACAGGAATCCTATGGTGTGCCCATCTGGTTATGTGAATAACATGTATGAAGAATAACAAATATCTGAAATATCAACTATATAGGTATAACTTTGCACCTACACTTTTTTAACTAAACCACTCTGTATTATGTTTGACGATACATCACCCCACATCATTTTGCGGAAGGTTGGTCCTTGAAGTCAACGTAAATGTCAATGTCTCCCGAGACTGAAGTGAGACACTCCGCCCATATTTTCTCAAATTTTTGGGGGTATCCCCTAGAGGTGTATGTTAGTTTAAACAAAAAAGCGGCAATGCTTTATTGATTAAGTCCACCCAAAATGGAACAGATGGAGATATTGGGTTTTTCTATTTGAGTGCCAAAACTTTTTTGGCATAGAAGAACACTATTCTCAGTAGGGAGAGAAAGGACCTCCTCTCCAAAGTCCCCCAACAGACATTGCGCTTGAGAACAGATATTTGGAATGGCCAACCTTTTCTCTAAAAACCTAAGGACTGCCATCCAAAATTGTTCAACACAGGGGCACAACCAAATCATATGAAAATAATCACCCACTGCAGCATAGCAGAGGTGACATTCTGGTGAATTTACCCTACCCATCTTATACAGATGTATTGGGGTATAGTAAATTTGGTGTAAGAAGTGAAATTGTATTAGTTTATCTCTAGCTGATATCACAGAGGGTAATAGAGATCCAATTACCTCAGACCATGATTCTTCCATTAGGGAAGGGATATCTGAGGTCCATTGTCTAGCTAGCTTCACCATCCGCGGGGAGGAGGAGGTCAGAAGAAATTAATAGTAAAGAGAAATAAGTTTGAAGTGATCATCCTCGAATAACAGTTTCTCTAGATTAGAAGGGCAGAGTAAAACCTCCGACACACCAAATTGTGTTGCCACTGCATGACGTAGTTGCAGGTAGCCAAAAAAAATTTGTTGGAGATCTTATATTTCAATTGTTAATCTCTAAACATTTTAAAAGCACGACCAGAGAACAATAAATGAGAGAGGACCTTTGCGCTACTAAAACAATGGCACATAAACTGCTGTATAATCAGAGAATCTTCAGTGTGCTGCTGCAAAATCTCAAGTGTACACTTAACCACCTCAAGACAATCAATAAATAAAAATGATTTCGCGCAAAACACAAAACTTACATGTGTGGGTAAAAATACATATATGTGAAAAACTTAATCAATTGTGTGACCTGTGTTACAGCCTAAGTGCTGTCATCAGGTGTGAGTAAATAAATACCAATTGAAATATAATAGTGAAATATGTAAACATAAGTCCAATAGTGAAATAATGAAAGTAAGTGACCCAAAAGTGGAAATGATGGCAGAGAAATAATTGTTCAATGGCTAGGATAAATCTTCAGTACATGTGACATCTGTAGTGCTGGTTATTCATAAACATTCTTCCGTGCTTAAGTTGGCAGAGATAAAATCTATGCATATTCCACATGTATTCATGCTCCCATTGCCCTTACCTCAAGGGGCTTATATATAAGCCTTGTAGAAAGTGCTGTCTGGTGGTAGAGATGTCTTTTCCCCAATATTGGTGATAAAGGAGGCTGGCTTCAGCTGGATTGATGTTCGTGATCGATCCTCATTAGATTGGGCTCAGGGTCCTGGACCTTTGTTCCTTGAGGGTGCTGTGCTGGGCTCACTCTCTCTGTTTCCTCCTCCCCCTTCTTTTGAGCGCTAAATGCAAATGCACCATATGTCACAGGGTAGCACAAAATTCTGAATCAGAGAACAGCTGGTGAGCGTATTTAATACCGAAGCTTGCCCATCGCGTTCCCTTTGGGATCTTATGAATTTCAGCTAATTGGGGATTGCACTATAGTGATGCATTAGGAGAAGCATTTACGGAGGTCCCCCCTGTTCTCTTGTTACATAGATGGAAAACTATAAGAAAGTTTAAGAATACCTGCCTGAACTGAGGGGTAGGGGCCATTTCGGAATAGAACATTGATCAAGGTCTCATATGAGTGCATCAGGACATTCTGAGCAGCCACAGAGGCAATATCTAGGTCTGGGAAGAACCACTAATGGATATGCATCATTTGGGATGCCAAGCAGTAATTTTGAAGATTTGGTAAAGCCAGGCCACCATCCACAATGGGCAGATATAGCATCTCGAGGGAGATCCTAGGCGGCCTGGCGCTCCAGAGAAATGAGGCAAGTAACACGTTTATTTCTGAAAATAGTTTTTTGGGGATATAAATTGGTGCATGCCAAAATATGTAGAGAAATCTGGGAAGGTGGATCATTTTAAATATACTGATTCGGCCTAGAAGATTAAGAGGTAGCTTAAATTAGTCTTCATTCAGGTCAATAAAGGGGAAAGATTATTAGAAGTATAAGTACTTAGTGGTAACTGAATCTTGATCCCCAGGTAGCAGAATTTGGGTCCAAATTATATCCGCACAAGGACTGCCAATAAATAAGGCCACTCAACAGAATCGAAGGCCTTATGAGTATCTAGTGACATTACAATTTGCGTATCTGGGTTAGGGCCTTCAGACTGTAGGTTCGTAAACAGCCAGCGTAGATTAATAGCCATTGATCTCATTGGAATAAAGCCCGTCTGATCTGAATTTATAATAGAAGCTATCACTTTGTTTAATCTTTTAGCAAGGAGTTTGGCTAGTATTTTGACATCCACATTAATAATGAGATGGGACAATATGATTCACAGTTGTTATCCTTGTGTGGCTTGGGGATCAGAACAATCAATGCTTCTCTAAGGGAGTCAGGGAGTATACCCTTGCCAAAAGTGTCCCTGTACACTTCTAATAATTTCAAAATCTACATTGGTATCCATCCAGCCCTGAGGTTTTATTAGGGTGAAGTGAGTGTATTGCTGCCTCTATTTCTGATATAGAGATAGGGAGATTTAGATCTACCGCTGCCTCTTGAGATAATACAGCAATCAGGATTTGTTCTAAGTAATGCTGTATCTCCTCTGCTCCGTGGTAATATGTGAGGAGTATAGATTAGAATAAAACTGTAAGAATGCATTAGCTATATCCACTGGAGCAGTGCAGAGGATTTGGTGTTCATTGTAAATACGGGAAATAGAGGCTGGAGCATAATGAGAGTGGGCTAAATATGCTAACAGTTTTCTATTTTTATCCCCATATTCAAAGACATGTTGTGATTGATAGAGTAGCTACTTTTGTGTCTTTTCCACCAGTACTAGATCAAGTTGGTGAGCCACACCCTAAAATTAGACGGGTTTCTAATGTATTCTACTTTTTTTTTTTTTTTCCTTTTTATTGATTTTCATATTGCAAAATTTAAAAACATACAGCATCATGAATTGACATGTAATATCGCATAATACAAAAAAAACTATTATTATTTTATATTTCCTCAACCACCCACCCACCCACCCAATATACTCCCAACCCTCTACCACACACCATCCAATCATTAATTATACATATCAAATGTTCTATTATCTATCAAAAATAGGCAAAGATAGAGAAGAAACCCACTCTGTGAGCAGAGAATATATACACCACTCTCTCGCTCCAAACCATTAAATTGATAGTCTCAATCCAATTTTTCACAGTATGGGGGACTGTGCCTGCCATTTCTGTGCTATTAGTCTCCTCGCACTGCTACAGTAGTACCGGGCGGAACTCTAACTTCCTCCAAGCTCCCTAATAGGCATGTCTTGGCCACAGGTTCTAATGTAATTCTAAAGGTTTTATTTATCCTATCAACTATCACCCAGTATCTAAATAGCTTTGGACACTTCCACACCATGTGGATAAGATCTCCTGTCACCTTACACCTGGGGCAATCATCGTTTGGTTTCCATCCAAGGTTAAACATTTTTTGGGGGGTATAGTAGACTCTATGGATTAGGTACAGATGAGAGACTTTCTGCAAGGGGGAATCGAAACCAGGGCTCCTTGTTCTAAGATATTATCCCATTGTTCCATAGTTATTGTCCCTACGTCTCTCTCCCACCCCGCTCTGCTCTTAAAGGGTCCCACTCCACTCATAATTCTATCCACCGAGCTGGCATATAACTTGGAAATTAAGCCTTTAGTTGAAACTGGTTTAATTTTTTTTAGGAGTACCGGAATCTGGGTTGATTCAATGATTTGGGACCTTAATTGGGCTTGAATGGCATGCCTAATCTGGGGATATTTATAAAACGCCTTATTTGAGATGTTAAATTCCTGTCTTAGATCTAAGAATGTCTTCATGAGGTTGCCCTCATACAATTGGATTAAACGGCTAATGCCCTGCCTTTCCCATTCCCGAGGTCTCTCTATGCCCCTTATTTCCGACAGATTTTTGTTATGCCATAAAGGGGTATGTTCAGTTACCCCATTATACCCCATTAGTGCCTTTGTTACCTGCCACACTTTGCTAACTAGTTCAATCGTTGGGCATCTATGAATAAAAGCGTCTGCTTCTAATGCCTCCACTAGTGTACTGTGTGGGGCCCCCATTATCATCATTTTATTGCTGGAGTTCCCACCACCTAGGGCTCCACAGCCCACTAGGTGTTGGTGCTGGGATGACAAAAAATATAATCTCGGATGCGGGATCGCCATACCCCCTTCTTTAATCTGTAACTGCATAGTTTGCAGGCCAATCCTAGATTGGCCCTTCTTCCAAATGAATTCCCTAAACAGGGATTCAATTCTCTTAAACCACTTCTGACCTATCCAGGTCAGAGAGTTATGGAGTATATACAATATCTGCGGAAGCCATATCATCTTAATTAGATTACAACATCCTGCAACAGACAGAGGGAAGCGGCACCAAATGTCTCCCTATTGCTTTAATTTCAATAGCGATGGGGCTAAATTATCATTGACATACTGGTTTATATCACTAGTAATCCAAAAACCCAGATATTTCAGCTTGGCCACTACTTTCAGGAGGGGAGTTCACAGCAGTAACTGGTCACCAAGTGGGTCGACTGGTAACAGAGCCGAATTGTCCCAATTAATGACCAGACCAGAAAGTCGCCCAAATTCGCCGACCATTTGTATCACTATATTTAGCGAAGATTCAACATCTCCAAGAAAAAACAGGACATCACCTGCGAACAGCGCAATCCTGTCTTCTTCTATCTGCTGCCAGAACCCCTGTATGTCTAGTCATGATCTAGTCATCATTGCGAAGGGTTCCATTGCCAGAGCAAACAATAGGGGAGATAGGGGATAGCCCTGTCTCATCCCTCTCTCTAGCTGGAGTACTTCTGAATGTTCTTTATTAATTTTAATTCTTGCTCTAGGTTCATTATAGAGTAGTTTCACCTATCTAATAAAAGAGGGGCCAAACCCAAATCGCTCTAGCGCCTTCCATAGATAGTCCCATTCTAGACTATCGAAGGCCTTAGCAGCATCCAAGGCCAGAATGGGTTTAATGGAGTCTTTACAGGCATTAACGACATAGAGTACAGCCCTCAATGTAGGCTCCTCGTTCTCCAAAATAGGACTGACCACTGCCCCAACTCCTGCGGACTTTGTTGTTACAGTTCCTGATTTTCCTCCCCCTGTCCCTTTAGTACTCACAGTTTTGTTGCTGGATGGAGTGGTAGGGTTTAAGTATGTACTTGAAAAGTAATGCCCGCTTAATTTTAGAATTAAGTCCTCTCACATTCCACGAGAGTTGATTAAGGGTTTGTGTGTTTGGTGTCATAAGAACAGTAAACTACATTATAGTACTGACCACTGGGGAACACTGGTGAAGGGCCTCCAGAGAGGACAAAGAACAACCTGTAAATCTATAGTACATGGTGATGGCGGTGAGACTCATTTTCTTGCAGATATGAGTGAAATACAGTAGCAGTGTCGGTTAAACTGGAAAACATAATAAGTACAACAGAAAGAGATAACACAATAAAAAATGATCCAAAATGTAATATTGTATCCCTGAACCCCCCCACCCTGCCTGCAGTCCCGAACATACTACAGGCTTTAATTTTCCCCGAACTTCAATACAGTAATAACACCCTAGAGGGGGAATTCTTCTCCGTCCACCTGTAGATGAAGAGAGAGGGTGAATATGTGTTGAACAGCAGTAAAAAATGAACCGTAGTCAAGTATATACTCATGTCAATCAGCCAAACAAGACCGGCCTATTTAAGCAATTATAGGCAGTTAGATAGGACGTTTAATAGATCAAACAGTTGGCAATTAGTGACAATGAAGAAACCTAAGCTCTCTGTCTCTAGATGAAACAAGGAGGTAGTAGACATGGTAAGGGTTAGGGGCTCCCTAGCTACTCCAGTCACCTGTTGGCATCTTTGGGTGAGGTGAAGAATTGAACCTTCATACTATAAGGCAAACTGGTCATGCAGTTGCAGTTTGCTTCTGAGTTGCAGCAGAAAAATCAAGGAAGATGGTGACACCATTGTTATTATAGAGCAGCTCAGGCATATTCTGAGCCCGTTGTAGGATGATTTTTTATCCTTGAAGTATAAAAACCGGCCAACAATGGCCTTGGATATATGCCTGGTGGAGGAGCTCTCAGCAAGACCCAGTGGGTTCATTCAATTGCTAACAGATGGGAGAAGCTCTCCTCTCTAAAGGTTTACTTTAACCAAGTGAGTAAAAAGTCCTCAGGATTTTTTCTCTGAGCCCTCCGGGAAGCCCAAGAACCGGAGGTTGTTGCAACGGAGTCTATCTTTAATATCCCCCAACTTAGCTTCCTGGGACTTGTAGTTCTCTGCTACCCCTCTAACAGTCACCATAAGGGGGTTTAGATCATCCTCCACTGCACTAATACATTGTTCCGCCGTTGTAACTCTGTGTCTGACTTTCTGCACATCATCTTTTAGGATAGCAAAGTCCACCCTGATATTCTCAATTTGTGTAGAGAGAGAGGCATGGCAGGACTTGATAGTCTCCATGATCTGAGTCAGAGATGTTTCTCCTACCTTTGTCCCCGAGGTTCCATTCATCAGATCTGCAGATGAAGAGGCTACTGGAGCAGCCAGGGGATCCAAGGCATCCAGCCAGTCTGATTCTCCCTCAGCCCAGGGTTGGGGATCAGCATCAGGGAAGCATGGCAGCTCCTGTGTGTCCCAGGTGCCATCTTGGCCGGCCTCGTGGGCAAAATGGGAGAGCCTCTCTGTGGATGTCTGCTGGAGACTCAAACTGATTTTCACCATGGCCAAGTGCCTGAAGTGTTCCAGAGGCGATCTGAGTGGTCTGAGGTGTGATAAGTAAGCCGTGGGCTGTGCAGGATTATGCAGAGCTGAGAAGAAGCTGCTTACATGCCGGAAATCAGATATGCCCCCCTTTGTTGTGACTCTTAGTTATAGTGTAATCATGGAGAGTGTGAATGCCTTATTCTAGTTAGTTTAACTTAATATACGTGATTAACATCTACTGCTTAAATTCAGTATTGGCAGAAAACTAGGGCATATATAGTTTCTGGGTGGTTTATAATGGATAAAATCGTGTCAGCTAATCTTTCATGCTTTTTTAATAAAACATCAGAGTCAACATCTTTTCCTTTTTTATTAATTTGTGCAAGTATTGGGACAATGGTATAAGTGCTATCTTCTGTAAAAGCTTTTGGTTTTTAAAAACCTTCAGGGTCAGATAATGGATCAGTCAGTCACACTATAAAGTTATCTGGTCATGTCACTGGAGATAGATAACTATAGGCTTATGATGGAGATATTTCAGGTTTCATCATAATTCAAGTGGAACAATGACTTAGCATTGCTTTATTTTTAGTCAGTGTATACTTTTAAGAACATTTATATTTGTTTTGCTATAAAAATACTATGTAAAATGACATTTACTATACACGTACATGTGGGGATAAAGCTAAACTTAAGCAAACAGCTGAATACAAAGTTAAAATACATATGTACCTATATTATATATTAAAGATGTTTACTTGCCACACAAGATCTTTCGCACAGCAGGTTTTTGACCTGACTTTTCCTTAGTACAGTTGACCATTTCAGTCCGCAGGTCTGTTCGTTCCTAAATCCTCTTGAGTCCTAGAGAATGTATGCACCCCAATATATTGACCCCAAAATATAACCAACAAAGTCTGGTGATTAAAACATTATCATAATATAATGTAGTGGAATGGTAAAGCTCAAAGTGAACATATGCGTTTTTCCTTTAGGAGAGCTTTATTCCTCTTTGACACATTGGGATGCAGGGGGAAATTATTTTGCAAATATTTTTAGCATGGTAAAATATAACACAAGTCTGTAGGTTAATATTGAGGTCATGGGTACTAATACTGCTGGGGGTTAAAATGGTCATCAGTGGTACCAATGCTGAGGGTTAATTTTGCTTTCACTTGTACCAATAACAGTGGTTGTTGTTGATGTTGGTGTTTATTATTGCTGTCACTGGCACTAACGCTGAGTGTTATTATTCTACTCACTGGCACTAATGCTGGGGGTAATTATTGCAGTCACTGGCACCATTTCCAAAGTTATTATAGTTGCCATGGGTAAAAATGTTGAGGGTATTATTCCAATCACAAAAAAAAACAATTATGAGGGTTATTATTGCAATCCAAGACAAATATGCTGTGGGTTATTATAGCAGTTACTGGTACCATTACTGGGGTTATAACTGAGATTGTTGGCGCCAATGTTGGGGGAAACTCTGTGGAAGTTATGGATTTGTAGAGAAAGAGTGGTTCACAGATAAAGTCATAAAAGTATAAAATCACAGAGAGATAGATAAAGAGATGGAATGAGTGTAACAAAAGAGGAATAAAGAAACACGGGTAGAGATGGAAAGCAGAAATACATGTGTCACATTTATCACAATATAATGTAAACTGGTCAATTATATATTTCTTAACAGAAATAGAGTGTTTCCCTTTTATGATACAAAGCTATTTTACAGTGATGGCAAATTCCAGAGATCCACCCTCAGCATAGGTAGGTAACAGTTTAATCTGGGACTCCCTCTAAAAAAAAGAAAAAAATACTGTTATAATGGTTTCCAGATTTCCAGTCATTATTTCACAAAATTCTAGCACTCCTCTTCTTCATGAAGCTCCGGGTTGGGGACGGGCCCTTGGCATCTTCACTTACAATACTGTATTGATTGTCCTTCAAACGTGGGATTACATTAGACTACCTAGAACTAATGGAGCGGCAAAGAGAAGCAGCTTTGGGGTCCATTCATACAGTTTGGAAGAGGCCTGCAGGAGCCAGGGTAAGATAAATAAAAGTTCCTATAAAAGTTTGGATTGTACAATCTCCTTTAGATCTGCCAACTATGTCGTGCAAAGGCCTGTCTGATTAGATACAGATTGATTGGACAGATAGGTGGATCTGCCTATTTCATAGTTCATGTAAATCTGAAGGATATTGTACAACCAGATTGCATAGTGTATGACCAGCTTTATACAAGTACATAGGAGGGAGTGGACAGAGACACTCAGCTTTCAGGCACCATTCACATCTCTGTGTAGTGGAAACTCACATTACAGCATGCAGTTTTTTGGCCATTTTTTAGCATGTTCGCTTGTCACGCATTGGGCAGCTCATTCACTTGAATGGGCTGCCAAACATGCAGCAATTGCCCCAAAGAAGCTCCAGAACTTTTTTCAGAGTGGAGTGTGATTTGTTTTTTACTGTGCTTTATCTAAAATGTATGGTAAAGCATGCATTTTCCGTGCAGTTTGCCTTGCATTCAGAATCACACAGATGCTAATGGAGTCTCATTGTTCTTGTGTAAATGCACCAATTTCACGTTTAGGCTCCATTCATATCTAGCGTAGTGGGAGCGCACATTTTTTGGCTTTTTTTTCCCATGACACGCATAGGGCAGCCTACTGATTTCAATGGAATGTGCTACACGTGGCAAAGTAGCTCATGGGACTTTTTAGCCTGTTGCAGGTTGCATGTTTTTTACTGTGTGTTTTGCTGCAATTGTCACTCATTTTATCATGTGGGTGGCAAAATGTGTTTGCTTCTGTATTCAGTGTGCTGTTAACAATTAATAGAACTGAAAGCGCAACTAGTTATTTTTAAGTGAATGAAGGTGGCCATACACTATACAATCTGATTGTACAATCTCTTTACGATCTTCTTTAGATTTACCAAAACTATATGATAGGTGGGCACACCATCTATCCAATCACTCTTTATCCAATTAGGCAGGCCCTTGCACTACATAGTTGATAGTAGAGCTAAAGGAGATTGTACAATCATATTGTATAGTGTATGATGAGCTTTACAGAACCTAGAACATACTTCTCCTGTATTTAATACTACAGCTCTTATCCACATAGGCTGTTATCTGATTGCACAGCTCCTGTACATTCTGCCAAATGGGTGATCTATGCAAGATGAAAGTGGGGTAAAAAAAAAAATGATGCCTGTGTATTTAGTGAGAACGGTGATTACTGATTTCATTGGAAAAACATAGAGGTGGGTGGGAGTGATCTCCCGGAGTAGGAGGGCAGATGCAAGTGTGTGTTAATGAGGTCAGCTGGTGAACTCCTTCCTGTGTCTTAACGGTTTTCATGCCCTAATGTCTGTCCAGCAAGTAATAAAGACCTTTTTATACCAAAAGCTGGACACAGAGATAAGGGCTTTGTAGGGTAAATATAAAGCTTTTTTTATCTCTGCAAAAGAAGTACATTAATGGTATATTGGTATATAGGGTAGCTGAAATTTAAAATTGTAATATTCTTGTGCGCATGCTTTCATTTGCTTTAGCAGAGTAACAGAGTATAATTTAAATTATACTCTGTTACATTACTTAAATGAAGAGATATCATCTGTTGTCTAAACCCTTCCAACTAATCGTATGCATATAAATGTAAATAACCATATTCAATCAATTGTTTGCACTAATGGCTATTAAACAATATTTGTAAAATCTGTAATGTATTCAAATGTTTAGTTTTATTTTACTATTAAATTGCCTTTTTTTGTCTAAAATTGTAACTACTGAGGAGCAGTATGCTTGTTTCAGAACAAGATCAGTTGTGTTCCTCATGGCTCAATATTTCTCCAGTAATGTTTTTTTATTGAAACCCTATGCACATGCATTAATAAGACCACTTCAGACATACTTTGGGCACATTTAAATCCCTTTAATTTATCTAGATAGTCTATTTATAACAAATTCATTGATCATTTGTACAGCCATCACAACTAATCTAGTGTGGTATTCTCAGAAAACACTGTATAATCACTAGATAAAGCTGATTGTCATTGGAAATAAGCATTATAAAAAATTATGGCGTTTACTTGTGATAGCTTTGCAAATGCTCAGATAGATAGATAGATATATATATATATATATATATAGATATATATATATATATATATATATATATATATATATATATATATATATATATATATATATATATATATTGGCATTTTTCGTGTTTTGTTGCCTCACAACCTGGAATTAACATGGATTATTTGAGGATTTGCATCATTTAATTGACAGAACATGCCCACAACTTTGAAGATGTTTTTTTTTTATTGTGAAGCAAACAACAAATAGAACAAAATAACAGAAAAAGTCAATGTGCATAACTATTCACCCCCTAAAGTCAATACTTTGTAGAGCCACCTTTTGTGGCTATCACAGCTCCAAATCACTTTGCATAAGTCTCTGTGAGCTTGCCACATCTTACCACTGGGATTTTTGCCCATTCCTCCTTGCAAAACTGCTCTAGCTCCTTCAAGTTGGATAGTTTGCGCTTGTGAACAGCAATCTTTAAGTCTGACCACCGATTTTCTATTGGATTGAGGTCTGGGCTTTGACTAGGCCATTCCAACACATTTACATGTTTCCCCTTAAACCACTCAAATGTTGCTTTAGCAGTGTGTTTGGGGTCTTTGTCCTGCTGAAAGGTGAACCTCCATCCTAGTCTCAAATCACACACAGAGTGGTACAGGTTTTGCTCAAGAATATCCCTGTATTTAGCACCATCCATTTTTCCCTCAACCCTGACCAGTTTCCCAGTCCCGGCTGCTGGAAAATATCCCCACAGATGGTGTTCTTTGGGTGATGTGATATGTTGGGTTTGTGCCAGACATAGCGTTTTCTTTGATGGCCAAGAAATTAAATTTTAGTCTCATCAGACCAGAGCACCTTTCTCCATACATTTTGGGAGTCTCCCACATGTCTTTTCGCAGTCAAAACATGCCATTTTGTTTTTTGCTGATGGCTATGGTAATGGCTCTCTTCTGGCCACACTGCCATAAAGCCCAACTCTATGGAGCGTACGGCTTATTGTCATCCTATGGACAGATACACCAGTCTCTGCTGTGGAACTCTGCAGCTCCTCCAGGGTTACCTTAAGTCTCTGTGCTGCCTCTCTGATTAATGCCCTCCTTGTCCGTTCCGTGAGTTTTGGTTTGCGGCCGTCTATTGGCAGGTTTGCTGTTGTGCCATGTTCTTTCCCTTGAGTTATGATAGATTTGATGGTGCGCCTAGGGATCATCAAAGATTTGGATATATTAATTATATTTTAATTATATTTTTAATTATATTTCCTCAACAACATTGTCCCTTACTTGTTTGGAGAGTTCCTTGGTCTTCATGGCAGTGTTTGGTTAGTGGTGCCTCTAGCTTAGGTGTTGCAGCCTCTGGGGCCTTTCAAAAAGGTTTGTGTATCTGTAATGACAGATCATGTGACACTAATGCCGCGTACACACGGTCGGACTTTTCATCTACAAAAGTCCAACGGACGCCGATGGACTAAAGCTGGCTGGTAATCCGATCGTGTGTGGGCTTCTCCGGACTTTCAGCAGACTTTTTCAGCCTCAAATCCGACGGACTTTAGATTTGAAACATGCTTCAAATCTTTACGTCGTAACTACGATGGACCCCGAAATCCGCTCGTCTGTGTGCTAGTCCGACGGACAAAAACCCATGCTAGGGCAGCTATTGGCTACTGGCTATGAACTTCCTTATTTTAGTCCGGTGTACGTCATCACGTACGAATCCGTCGGACTTTTGTGTGGTCGTGTGTAGGCAAGTCCGTTCGTTAGAAAGTCTGCTGCAAGTCCGCCGAAAGTCCGCCGGAAGTCCGCCGGAAGTCTGTCGGACAGGCTGTCGGACTTTTGTAGACGAAAAGTCCGACCGTGTGTACGCGGCATTAGATTGCACACAGGTGAAATCATTTCACAAATTTTGTGATTTCTGAAGGTAATTGGTTGCACCAGAGCTTTTTATGGGCTTCATAACAAAGGGGGTGAAAACATATGCACATGCCAATTATAAGTTTTTTATGTACATATTTTTCTAATTTTACTTCACCAACTTAGACTATTGTGTTCTAATCCATCACATATAACTCAGTTGCTCTTTATCAACTTGTATAGTTTTAATGCATACCACAACCATGTTATTTAACCACTTGCCGACTGCTGCAAGCCGATATACGTCAGCACAATGGCAGCAGTGGGCAAATGGGCATACCTGTATGTCCCCTTTAAGAGGTGGGCATAGCAGGCACGTGTGCGCTGCCACGTACAGCATGACCATGCCCGCGGGACCAGTGGACTCGATGTCCGCCGGTCTCCCACCGATCGTGTCACGGAGCCGCAAAACAGGGAAGTGCCTATGTAAACAAGGTATTTCCCCATTCTGGCTTGTGTCATGACACAGATCACTGCTCCCTGTCATCAGGAGCAGTGATCGCTGTCATGTGACTGGAAGCCCATCCCCCCCAGTTAGAATCACTCCCTAGGACACACTTAACCCCTTCATCACCCCCTAGTGGTTAACCCCTTCACTGGCAGTGTCATTTACACAGTAATCAGTGCATTTTTATAGCACTGATCACTGTATAAATGACAATGGTCCCAAAATAGTGTCAAAAGTGTCCGATATGTCCGCCATAATGTCGCATTTCCGATAAAAAATCGCAGCTCACCGCCATTACTAGTAAAAAATTATAATAAAAGTACCATAAAACTATTCCCTATTTTGTAGACGCTATAACTTTTGTGCAAACCAATCAATATACGCTTATTGCATTTTTTTTTACCAAAAATATGTAGAAGAATAAATATTGGCCTAAACTGATGAAGAAATTTTTTTTTTTTTTTTAATTTTGAGGATATTTCTTGTAGCAAAAAGTAAAAAATATAGTGTTTATTTCAAAATTGTTGCTCCTTTTTTGTTTATAGCGCAAAAAGTAAAAACTGAGGTGATCAAATACCACCAAAATAAAGCTTTATTTGTGGGAAAAAAAGAACGCAAATTTAGTTTGGGTACAGTGTCGAATGACCGCGCAATTGTCAGTTAAAGCGACGCAGTACCAAATTGTAAAAAGTGCTCTGGTCAGGAAGGGGGTAAAATCTTCCGTGGCTGAAGCAGTTAATATATTTTTGTATTCTCGATGTTGCCCTTTAAGCCACAAGAACATGTTTTGGAATTGGGAAATGTTCCATATGCCAGTTATTAGATCCCTATGCCCCTTTCTAGAAAAAATAATAAGAGCAATAGGTGGTGGAAATTAGAGTGCACTACACTCCTACAGCAAATGTGCACCCCAAATTTTAACTTAACAATGCAATAAAGATAATACAGTACTTTATATAATACAATTCAGGATAACAAGCATGTAATTGATACTTACTTGTTAGTGATAGTTTATTTAAAAGAAGAGAGAGTAAACATTCACATTGATTTAATATTGCATCTATATGGTGTAATTTCTACTGTATACAATTATGTAATACCTTTTGACTGGTATTAGGAATTATGAACATTGTTCTGACCATGTGTGCTGTCAAATTCCTAAGAAATCAGACAATGTCGGGTCAGATTTTAATGGGCTGGTTCAGGCTTCATCTCATCACAGTGTAGTCCTAAATAGTTTGGCAGATGCAAAAGGGGAAAATTGGGGTTTAGGGAGGAGACAGAAGTGTTGCTGCCACTGCAGAGGAAGTGGAAAAAAAAACCTCTAAAGCTGCTTTCACACAAAAGGTCTGATCAGGTCTGCATGTCCCGATTTGACCCTCCATTCTTCTCTATGGAGTGGTGGATGTAAAAGGAGGGGGATCCCTTCCCCTCTGTCTGGCAGATCAGATGGCAGTGGGGTGAAAAGGAAAGCTAGTCTGTTTACATCCGACTGCCCATAGAGCAGAGAGGGCTGTGTCCTTGTCAGATCTGCATAAGCAGAGGGGACCCAGACCTGTCACCTGCTCACTCTGCTCTGCTCAGCAGACAGATCCCCTGCTGAGAAACTATAGTTAAGTGGAGTCCGTCCCATGTTAAAGGGGCCTAAGAGATCAAAACTGTCTCTTTTCAATACTTGTTAAATGAGCAAAAGAGCCATAATCAGTATCTGGTGGACTTCATAAGATTGTTGGTGAGTCTATAGTTCTACTTTAATACTCCTGTATCCTATTGGGGTTAATAACTTCAGGTCCCATAGAGAGGAGTCTGGAAAATGAGGATAAACCCCCTGTTAGACAGGTCTCACTGTAAAAGCCTTAGAGAGTTTCTAAGCTTTCCTGCTCTATCCAGTTGAAAACCTATTTTTTCATATTTGCATCTGCTTGAAGCTTAGGGTTACATGAGAAGCTTAGCAGTTAAACGTGAAGCAAAGTCTACCATGGGTCAGGGCTGAATGTGTATCTTTGGGACACTTTAGTCTCTGCTTGTTGGTTAAATAATATTGGGAAATATAGTGAAATGACAAAAAAACTGCCCAATGCTTTAGGGTTAGAGAAGCATTAAGTTTAAGGAAGCTGTTTGGCTTTAGTTTTCTGAATGTGAGCTTGGAGTTGAATGAACAGGAGCATATGGGATTTGCAGATGATTAAATAGTATGGTGATATGTCTTTATGGAAATTATTTTACCCAGTATATTGTTAATACAGATAACATGGAGAGGGTGGCAGACACTTGTATTTTGCTTTTTGGTGTGCTTCATTTTTACCATTGATGTTCTTAATTTTTACCAAAATGAGGCTTAATATTTATAATATTTCTCCTTTTGGGAGACTGGAGTAAGAATTGATGATAGAGATGAGCATTACAGATGATACTTAAACTAATACAGAGCATTTGACTCTTTTTTTTAAAACAAAGAGACACGTGTTCTGGTAAGAATCCATTTTTACGGTGAAGGTACACTTGGGTCGCCTACATTTTGGATTGGAGCACTTTTTTCACATCAGATACGTTCATTTGGCTTGGATAAAATTGGAACTTTTACACTATTTTTACTTTGATACATTAGACAGTTTCATCACATTGGATTTGTTTTCTGGACTCAATATACAAGTTTCTTTTTAGTTTTTCACTGGTTGATAGTATTAACCATTAGTGTGGAAAATTGTGTATATATTGTTTTACAATCCATTCTGATTGTTCTTTTGCTAGCTGCTCTCTTTTTTTGATCCACCAGAGCAGTATGTGTTTGTTTATAAACCTTTAAAAATAGACCTGTACATTTTAGAATGCACTTATTGGTTTTCAGAAGAATAAAGTAAAGAAAGCATGCTTGAATAGAGAAAATACAAACCTGCAGCTTGATGTTGTTTCTTCCAGTAGTAAATCCACTGGACACTCAGAAGCTTTCCATTTTTACCAGAGAAAATGAAAGTTCTAGAATGACCTCTGACCAAACACTTCTTAGTAATGGATGCTTCTTCTTCACTCCTTTTGAGAGCTGCAGAGACAACATCTCTTTATGAGGAAAACAAGATTGTGCACTTGTCCATATTTAACTAAAATCAATTTCTAGGTCATAAAAGGAAACTAAAAATGTTTCCACTGTAAGTAATTATGTTTGACAAAATAACCACAGCTATCAATCTTAAAAGCGCTAGTATTTGGAAAACTTGGAACAGACTCTAACAAGAGCAAAAAAAGGATACAGGTTTACCTCTGCAGGTGAACTTTTATGTTCAACAAATATTTTTTTTATAAACATTTGAGTGTAATTTAGGTAAAAAAGAAACTTAATTGGTCACATATGGCCTGTTATTAAAATATAAAAGGCCCACTTTCTGTAATAAAGGCTAATTCATACAAGCCACTACAATATAATGCAGTGGCTAGTGTGTGGTATGGTCTGACAGGGATCACTGCAGTGTATTTCACACAGTGAAACTTCACTAAATTCAATTGACTGATGCATGGTCGATTGCCTTGCACTGCACTGTGCCTGCACACCACCACAACACACAAAGACAAGGCATTTTGCATGCCTTGCGGTGGGACTGTGCTGGAATAGCCACCCAATGCAGTCCCACCACACCTGGTGTAATGGACCCCAATTCTGTAATAAGCTTTTATGTACTGGCCTATTGATTTTTTTTTTTACAGGTCACCTTTTGTACTAATTATAAACTTTCCTGTCACTTACAAAATTTTAGTGTTTCAGTCTCCTACTCCTTCCATATGCTTAATGGAAATAAAGGAGCTCCATCAGATTATTTACTGAATATTAGTTGCACATGCACCAGTCATTCCCCCCCAGACCATTATGGTGTCTGCGCTTACTCAGCTTGTTTATTGACAAAGTCATCCTATATCATTAATATGAAGAATGCTCTGTGAATTAGAACTAATCCAAGAGGGGACATTTTATTGAATTTTACAACTCATTATGAGTAACTTATCTGGGCTAGAAAGGTTAGCAACTTTTATCATATATATGGCCATGGGTGTCCTGGTATGATCTTTTTTTCATAACAATGTCTTTCCTTACCCCATAGCCATTATCACCATCATACGTTTATTAGCTACTAAAGGCTTTTATTCTAATTATCTTTTATATTTTGTGATATTGTAAATTATATTGTAGGATACTTTAATGTGCATACTAGGTATTATGAATACTAAGGGGTCATGGGGCCCTTTTTATATTTCTTGTTGGGGCCCAGAACAAGATAATCTCTAACTAGGATAATTTAAAATACCAATACTGGAGAGACTTTGCAGATAATAAAAATATGATGGCTACTTTTGACTCATGAAAAATCGATGATCAATTATTGTCAGCCTATAGGTTTCCAGGTAAAAGCAAAAGTACCTGAAACCTTTATAGAACTATAGTAAACCACAAAAACCAGGTTGAAAATCTAATCCCAAATAGGGATTTCGGCATTGCAGATTATGATTGTCCCAGCTGACATCTGCACACTATTAGTAAAAGCAAACTTACAAGCCATGTTGCTAATCTGAACTCCAGCCTAAGCTAATGGCAATTAAATATGTACATTAAAAGCAGCAAAAAACCTTTTTTACAGATCGGTCACATTTGAAATGGTACTATTTGCTATCTGACTCACATATTCTAAAGCCAATTTGATTACAATTTTACAGTGTGAGATGGACCAGAGCATGAATAAGAGCATGAATAAGAAATCCAGTCAACTTCAAGGTAGACATAATCCAGGATCCCAATCTCTTGACAATTGACAGATGAAAAGAAAGAGAAAAAGTCCCTTTACCAATTAAAGTGCCAGTTTGATGATACACAGGGGTGCCAACAGTAGCTTGCACATGCAGAGAAGACCTTTTTAAAGGAACCATATAGTATAATAAATATATAAATAGTATATATAGTATGTATAGTATAAATAAATCTATGCTTCAAGTTCTGCCTCACCTGAACATTCCTTCTCTGTCTCTTTACATGTATGTTTAGCTCAACCACATCTTCCACCATTAAATGAAATTGGGATCTGCTTGCTGTCTCTGTGTGTGTGTCTTTGGTATGTGTCAGCTCAACCACATCTTCCACTGTTAAATGAAATTGGGATCTGCTTGCTGTCTGTGTGTCTTTGGAATGTGGCCTTCTCTATCTGTTGCCCTTTGTGCATAACCATGATGTTGTTTTTTGTTGCTCTGGACTATCTTACCTAAGTTTTATGTGTTGATCTTATCTTGGCCTCTGGCCTCTTGCTATTCTGACTTCAGAAGCAAAAGGTCCACTTTGATTGTTAGGCATTCTTATATTCACTCATGATTAATTAACAAACTTCAACCCCACCCTTATAACAGTATAAATTTGAGCATCCTTAAGGGGTCAGCACATTGCTGGGGGAGCACATTGTAGGGGATTCTATCCGTAGCCTCCCTGGCGGTTTTCCCGAGTGTGGCTCGGGGTTAAAATTCAGTCCCATTAGCGGTAACCCCGAGCCACACTCGGGATCGCATTGCAGGATCCTGGGGCGGCGTTACTTACCTTGTCCCCGGGATCCTGCGATGTCCCCCGCAGTGTCCGAGGGCTCTGTCCTCCTCCGAAGCGTCTCCGTGCCAGGCTCCGTTCCCTGCGAGCGGCGCGACGCACGGGGGCGGAGCCTGGCGGCAAATTAAAAAAAAAGTAAAAATCATAACACATACAGTACTGTAATCTTACAGATTACAGTACTGTATGAAATGATTTCACATCCCTTTTGTCCCCAGTGCTTTGTCCTATGCCCTGCATGCAGTTTTACATGATATACACTGTTCTTTCTGCCTGGAAACTGGAGATTGTCCATAGCAACCAAAAAGTGTCCCTTTACGTCAAAAGTGGCTTTAGACCAGCTAGAAAACAGCGATAGTAAATTAGAACACTTGCAGAATTGAGCGATAGTGAATTGTGGGGAAATTTATTTTATTACTAATTTTTTTTTTTTTTTTTATTATTTATTTTTATTTATTATATTATAATTTATGTTTTTGTGTTTCAAACTTTATCATACCCGGGATATCTACTAGACTCTGGTTTGGACAGATTTAAGTGTGTTATTGTTAAGATTTACAGACCTACAATATAAAACGCCAAATTTCCATGGAAAATAATTGTACCGCTTTCAGCACCTAAAATCCGAAATAATCATACCGCCAGGGAGGTTAAGTCTTCTATCTCTAAGTGATTCTTTCTACAAGTGATATGCACTTCAGTCTCTGCACTTCAGTGATTGCACAAAACAAACAAATATAGCAATCTGCACTGGAAAGCACCTAACAGACTGCAGGTGACCCTGTCTCTCTATCACCCTGCCTTCTGTCCTCTCCCTACTACTGCTCCTACCAACTCTTGCTCATTCTACATCTATATACTGATAAAACCTCCAGTACTCTGAGACATGCCCCTTCACATAAATCACATTCCCACATTACCTCACTCACCCTCCTTGCTTCTCCTAACCTCTGGCGACATATCCCCAAACCCTGGGCCACCATCATCTGTCTTTGCCCAACTATCCCATCCCCATACACCCTCTGGCAGGAGCCGCAACCCACAGAACTTGGTCTCTATTCCTTTTTCCAAAACCATCCCCCCTTTTCCTGTGCCCTTTGGAATGCACGCTCGGTCTGTAACAAACTCACCGCCCTTCACAACCTTTTTATCACAAATTAATTTAACCTACTTGCCATTACTGAAACCTGGCTTCATGAATCAGATACTACTTCTCCTGCTTCCCTCTCCCATGGGGGCCTTCTCTGGACTCACTCCCCCAGACCAAGTGGACGTAAGGGAGGTGGAGTGGGAATCCTTCAAGCCCCATGCAGCACCTATCAGGTACTTCACCCACCTCCCTCTCTGACACTCTCCTCTTTTGAGGCACATTGCATTCGTCTATTTTCTCCCATTTCTCTACGAATTGCTGTCATCTACCGGCCCCCTGGACCAGTATCAGCCTTCCTTGATGACTTCTCTGCCTGGCTACCCTACTTTCTCCTGAATTCCCCACAATTATTCTTGGTGACTTCAACATTCCTGTTAACACTAACACTACTAGTACTTCTAAACTTCTCAGTCTAACCTCATCAATTGACCTGAAGCAATGGATACAGGCTCCTGCTCACTCCAACGGCAACACCCTTGACCTTGTCTTCTCCTATCTGTGCACTCCATGCAACCTTTCCAACAATCCTCTCCCACTCTCTGATCACCACCTTATTAGTTTTGCTCTCTCCCTGTCTTCCATCTCCTCTCCCTCCAACCGCCTAACAGTTACACATAGAAACCTTTGCCACCTCAACCCTTCTCTTCTCTACTCTGCTACTGATCACCTCTATGACAAAATCTCACCTCTGTCCTGCCCCAACCTATCCACTTTCATCTACAACAGCTCACTGTCTTCCTCCCTAGACAAGCTTGCCCCCCTCACTACATGCAGAATTAGGCCCCGACTGCTACAACCCTGGCAAACAGATGGCACCAGAAGTCTCAGAAAACGTAGCCGCGCTCTTGAGCACCTATGGCATAAGACTAAGATCCAGGAAGACTTCACACAACATAAATCTGCCCTCCTAAAATACTATTCCTGCCTTCACACTGCCAAACAGACCTACTTTATCACACTCATTAACACCTTCTCATCCAGTCCACATCAACTCTTCTCTACCTTCAACACTCTACTCTGTCCTCCACTGCCTCCACTCACCAACTCACTCACTGCCCAGGAGATCGCCAATCACTTCAAAACTAAGATTGATACAATTCATGAGGAGATCGCCAATGCGCAAAAACCTCCCCCATGCAACACCCCATGTCCACAGATACAATCATTACTTCCCTCATTCAACCCTGCTACTATTACTGAGGTTGCTAAACTTTTATCCAATGCTCAGCTAACCACCTGCCCCCTGGATCCTGCTCCCTCGGAAATGCTACGCTCACCCTCTGACTCGATTCTACACTCTCTAACTCACATTTTCAACCTCTCCCTCTCTTGTGGCATCTTCCCAAACTCTCTAAAACATGCGCTAGTCACCCCCATACTTAAAAAGCCCTCACTTGACCCCACCAATCTCAACAACCTACGCCCCATCTCCTTGCTCGCCTTCTCCTCCAAACTTCTTGAAAGACTGGTCTACAGCTGACTAAGCGACCATCTGACCATGAATAAACTTCTTGATTCCCTTCAGTCTGGATTTTGCCCTCAACACTCCACGGAAACTGCTCTCCTTAAACTCTCAAATGACCTACTAACGGCTAAAACCAGTGGACACTATTCTGTACTACTTCTCCTGGATCTCTCTGCTGCCTTTGCCACAGTGGACCACCCCCTCCTCCTCAATAAACTCCACTCCTTTGGTCTCCGTGACTGTACTCGCTGGTTCTCATCCTACCTATCCCACCACTCCTTCAGTGTCACTTACAACTCTACTTCCTCCTCTTCCTTTCTCCATTGGGGTCCCCCGAGGTTCTGTTCTTGGACCTCTCCTTTTCTCAATCTACACCACCTCCCTGGGTCAGTTGATTGCCTTCCATGGCTTTAAATATCATCTCTACGCTGATGACACCCAAATCTATCTCTCCACCCCCTAGCTCTCTCCATCTGTCTCCTCACGCATTACCAACTTACTAGCAGACATATCAGCCTGGATGTCACATCACTTCCTCAAACTCAATCTATCCAAAACTGAGCTCATGATATTTCCTCCCTCAGGTGCCACTTCCCCTGATTTCTCTGTCAATAACAGCTCAACCATCAACCCATCTCCCCACGCCAAGGTCCTAGGTGTAATCCTGGACTCTGAACTAACATTTCGACCCCACAATCTATCACTATCCAAAATTTGCTGCCTCAATCTCCGCAACATCTCCAAGATACGCCCCTTCCTAACCAATTTAACCACAAAGCTTCTAATCCACTCCCTGGTCATCTCCTGCCTCGACTACTGCAACTCCCTCCTCATTGGCTTACCTCTAAATAGGCTATCCCCACTTCAGTCCATCATGAACACTGCTGCCAGGCTCATCCATCTCACAAACCGCTCAGCACCTGCTATACCCCTCTGCCAATCCCTCCATTGGCTGCCACTCAGTCACCGAATTAAATTCAAGATACTAACTAACTATAACTTACAAAGCCATCCACAACCTGGCCCCCAGCTACATCTCTAACCTAGTCTCAAAATAACAACCTAATCATTCTCTTCGCTCCTCCCAAGATCTGCTCTCAAACTCCCTTGTCACCTCATCCCATTCTCGCCTTCAGGACTTCTCCAGAGCCTCTCCCATCCTCTGGAATGCTCTACCCCAATCCATCTGATTTTCTCCTACTTTATGCACTTTCAGACGATCCCTGAAAACTCATCTCTTCAGAGAAGCCTATCTTGCCCCCACCTAACAACTATACATTCATCTTCTCAATCAGCACATCACCCACAGTTATTACCTCCTGTATCTTTTGACCTTCCCTCTTAGAGTGTAAGCTCTAAGGAGTAGGACCCTCTGATTCCTACTGTATTAAAGTGTATTGTATTTGTACGGTCTCCCCTCAAGTTGTAAAGTGCTACGTAAACTGTTGGTGCTATATAAATCCTGTATAATAATAATAATAATAATAATAAAGGGTTGCTTAAGGCACCACATCCTTCCAATAATAGGAATGAGAAAGATGGATTTTTCAGGTGCCAGGACACAGTTAGACCAAAGGTTACATATTACAAAGATTTATGAACAAATATATCATAGTATAAAAATGGTACCATCTAAAACTTTTATTGCCTCAACATCAGCAAAGGCCTCCCTTTAACCATCGCCAGTGAGGGTCCCCATACAATGATTCAAGCTATCAAAGTCACAGTCATAGTATAGTAAGCATAAACAGATCTGGGTATGTGGGGGTAGCTTCCATCATGGGCTACATGCCTCAATGTGTTTTGTGGGTTGCCCTGTGTCTTCAGGAGTGGTAGGGAAGCTTATATTAAAAACTAAAAACAACAATAAACATAACCGGTTACAAATATATATTTACTGTAACAGAAAAACTGACATGTGCAACAGTGCACAGCAGAACTTACCAATACACTTCAAGGGTCCATACAGTGTAGAAAAGGGGGAGACTGGGACAATGTCTCACCAATACCTCCCCCCAGGGCTGGTGTGGAGGCAAAAGAGGCAGTGCCTAGGGGAGATAAAGAATGATGATAGTAAGGTTTTATTTGCTTGAACCCTGTATGTCAAAAGCCACCTCATAGTAAGACGTGTATCCTAGCAAAGGGAAACACCTACCTATTAAACAAAGGATACCCAATGAAATGAAGCTTGAGGAAAAGGTGTGAGGAATCCTGCTGTATGGCCTCTGTTCGGTATACAATGCTGGTGTTGCCTCAAAGCACAGGTCCTAAAAGGGTGAATAACACAGCACAAATAGTTTACAACAGGTACCAGTGGGTCAAACACATATATGACAAGGGGTCAGACAAAATGGACCCAGGAAAAACTCACACCACTTACCCTAAGTATAGTAGTGTAGCACCCAGCCAATTATGCTTAAACAGAGGAATATACCCAAAATTTCAAATAAGCCCAAACCTAAAACCACAGAGAATAAGTGACTCTGTTAATACATTCCAAAAGCTTATATATGCACCCCAAAAGATCCCTTAACTCATCTCAGTGCCTACTGAATACACCTTCTCAAACAGAGATATGCTACGGAATGAAATATTCTAATCCATAGAACCCATATAACCAAACTGTCACACCTTACCTCTGACTGACACAATATACCACCACACAACGGTTGGAGTCCCTAAAGTGTATTTCCATATCCAATGCCACCATTTGTACCCTGAGATGTAGATGCCACCCACACACTGATCCTCATACTGACGTGCAGCATCCCTGTCCTAGGTGCAAAAGGCCAAACATGCATCGGAGGTCTCCCACCACCGACATCTTGGGAGATGGCAAAGTGGAAAAAACAGGCAGTTCCTTTCAGGAAGCTAGTATCAGGTTGAGAGGAGGTGCAATCAAGAGTTTGTACAAGTGCAATATGATGTATTGACTGCTGAGAGTTGAAATGCATTTGCATGCACATATATAAACTCATGCAAATGTGGGAGGGTTAACAGTGTGGGGGTTATTTACTAAAAAAGAAGCACACAGAATCAGGTGCAGCTGTACATAGTAATCAACCAGCTTTTAACTTTAGCTTGTTCAATTAAGCATTAAAAATGAAAACTAAATGTTTATTGGTTTCTCTGCAGAGCTGCACCAGATTTTGCATACTCCTGTTTTAGTAAATAACTCCCTTTGTGTTTATAAAAAATACATACAATTATAAAATAACAATATTTAACTGAACAAGTTAAATAAACAATCAACTGCTTTGTTAACTTAGCTGTGAAAGTTTCTTTGGGTTATAATTAAATTTGAATAAAATATTTTAAAATGCAGAAATCCTAAGATATTATTTTAGAAGACAGAATGTATTTATGTTTCTTTTTTTTGTGCATTTCTCTTTGTCATTAATACATAATAGTTATAATGCATTATTTTCTGGACGTTATGATCAATCAAATGCAACAGTAAACTTTTATTTATATTTGTTTATGCCTGCATAATAATAACAGTGCTGCATATAAAACACAATTAATCAAATGCTTAAACTATTTTAGACATTTGCAAGTATAAAGCACTAGACTAAAGCATTTACTGTAATCATTCTACAATTCTTGCTGTACCTGAAAGTGTAACAAGATTTCTGCTACATTATTTCTTAGTTTCCGTGATAAATTGTTGCAATTATAATAAAACACAATATTGGATTTATAGCTATTGTTTTAATTTACTTCTATGAATAAAGCAGATATTCTAGGACATATTTCAAACACAGCCACATTAAGTGACAAAAGAACATTTTACATTGTTTTATGTACAGTATTTCTCCCAGATTGCAAGCACAGAAAGTGACAACATACTGGCATTTTTATAATTCTAATAACACTTAAATGAGCAGCAGAAGAAAAATTGTACTAGCAGAAACAAATACTTGCTGGGGTTGCATTGTACTACATGATAGGACTTTATTTACTTTAATTTAGGTTTTAACAAGAGATAATGGCAATGGAACTGTTTTGTTCACATCAACATATCTAAGAATGAGCTTAAACCAAACTATAACAACTAAACTATTGTAAACTAAAAAAATAAAACAAACATCATATAAAGGAAGATTTTTGATAGCACCAGTTTTAACCAGGGCTGATTTAGGACAGCAGTGTACCTGGATTAACGTGATTGTAATGTCTCGTTTTTTTTTCTATAAACATAAAAAAACCTTATAATTACCTGCTCTGAGCAGTGGATTTGCACAGGGCAGCCCAGATCCTCCTCTTCTCGGGCCCCTCTTCGGTGCACCTGGTTCCTCCCTCCTGTTGAGTGCTTGCTTTGGGGAAACCAGAGCTGAGCTGCAGCTCCTGCATCCATTCGGATATGGAGCTGCGGTTCGGCCCCGCCCCCTCTCTCTCCTTATTGGCTAACTAACTTTGATTGACAGCAGCAGGAGCCAATGATGCCCCCTTTATGTCTCAGCCAATCAGCAGGGTGAGGCCTGGACAGCTGAGGCACTCGTAGACATCGCTGGAGCAAGAGGGGTCTCAAGTAAGTATTGGCAGGACTGAGGGGGACTGCTGCGCACAGAAGGATTTTTATCTTAATGCCTAGAGTGCATTAAGATAAAAAAAACTTTTACCTTTACAACCCCTTTAATTTCAAAATGTATGGGTTCACATTTCTTTAAACCTACATGAATCCCAGAAGAACCTGGCAGCTAGCACAAAGTATTATTTTATCTATGTTCTGTAATTGTTTATTATGTAGTTAGGCATATCAAATATATTTTAAACTTTGGGTAGGCAGTATGATTCCTTTATTTGTGTTATTAAGTAATCCTAGAATTGTCAAAAAGATGTGCAGACTATTATTTTTAAAATAAAGGAGTCCCTTGTCCTCTTCCGATGACAAATGTTTTTCTATGTACAATCAATTGTATTGGTGTTCCCCTTTACAAATGGGCTCCGGACAAAAGCCTCAGCTGATTCTCTTTGAAGAAGCCCCAAATCCAAAATGGTAATATCTTTATATTAGAATTCATATGTGAATACATTTGTCCAGAATATTATATTTCAAACTGACACTGGCAATTTTCTTTTCACATACCAGGTCATCACCTGGAAATTCCCAGCCATGCCAAACATTTTTATAAGCTTTAGTATCATTTATACATACAAGTACCAAAAATTGAATCCTCTCCTGTTGCCCTTCTTGAGCTTATGCGGAGATATCTTCTGGTCTTTGGCATGTACACCCCATGCCCTGTACTCCTGGGCCCCTCCTCCAATGATCGTTCATTGCAACACCAATGAAAGATTCAAACCAATCTCTGCAACAGCAACCTCTCGCTGCTTCTGAAGTAAGTGAAGCAAATATTCTGGCATAAAGAATAACTATTGTAAACACAAATTGCACAAAATTGTATAACATGTTACTATACCAGGAGGAGCAAACCACACAACTCCCAGGGAGAAGGAGGTAGCCCGGGAAGTAGTTAGTAAATGGAATGCATGCACAAGCCAAATGGCCAGAAGTTATACTCTGCAATGAAATCTGCTAAATTCCTTACAATACATGTAACTGACCTGAGAAGGATTGTTAATTTTTAATGAAAACCTGCAGCCAAG
Organism: Aquarana catesbeiana; assembly: GCF_042186555.1. Taxonomy (NCBI): domain Eukaryota; kingdom Metazoa; phylum Chordata; class Amphibia; order Anura; family Ranidae; genus Aquarana; species Aquarana catesbeiana. The sequence continues at coordinate 224,042,949 of NC_133325.1, forward strand.
TAGACAGCTCAAACCACAAATTGAAAAAAATCATAAGCAGATAAACTATCTTGTGAAAACAATCAGTGGATCCAAAGATACCACTATAGTTGTACATAAATCTCTTTTTCTGCCAATGTTAAACCTTGGTGCACCTTCTTCCACACCCTGAACCTTACTTTTGCTTCATGAAAGTGCTGACCAATGAAAGTGGTAGTAAACACTTCTTTGACACCTGTACCTACATGTAAGTTTATAATAAAGCTTACCTGTAGGTACAGGGAATATCTTCTTAACATACACAGATTTCTACAACTGGTGATGTCACCGGCGTATGCGCTCTGAAGGGAAGACATAGTCATGCCCTCCCTTCAGAGCCCTGTGCCATGGCCATGACTCTCATGCTCATGCATGGGAGTAACGTCGTTGTTGCTCAGCCATTCAGATGGCCGGAGCCCATGAGCCTGGAAGGAAGACAAGATGAAGATGGAAGTCCTGTCAGCTGTGACAGTGCACTGCTGAAGGGCTTAATTTTAACCCCTTCACATTGTTCTGCAGCAGGTTGGTTCCCCTGAGCGAAACAACGTAACTGTACATTGGTTTGCCTTTTGACCAGTAGGGGGAACGCGTGCCCACCCACATTGCCACGCCAGAGCTGATGCGAGTGCCCAGCGGGCTCGATGACTGTCGGGCACCCACGATCGCTCGTGACAGAGCGAGAACAGAGATGGGTGTGTATAAATCTATTCCCTATTTTGTAGACGCTATAACTTTTGCGTAAACCAATCAATATATGTTTTTTGCAATTTTATTTTACCAAAAATATGTATAAGAATAGATATTGGCCTAAACTGAGGAAAAAATATGTTTTTTTTCTAAATGTCAGATATTTATTATAGCAAAAAGTAAGAGATATTGTGTTTTTTCAAAATTGTCGCTCTTCTTTTGTTTATAGCGCAAAAAATAAAAACCGCAGAGGCGATCAATTACCACCAAAAGAAACCTCTATTTGTGGGGAAAAAAAGGACATCAGTTTTGTTTGTGTACAGCATCATGCAATTGTCAGTTAAAGTGACTCAGTGCCGTATTGCAAAAAATGGCCTGGTCATTGAGCAGCCAAATCTTCCGGGGCTGAAGTGGTTAATGTAAATCCTTCATAATGAGCTAGGGTGCAATACATACTAGCATATTATGCCATTACCTTGCGGGGAGAATTTCTTTTGTCTGCAGGAATTTACTACAGCTATAAAAGGCTCAGCTCATACAGGATAAAGTTGAGATTTTACAGCATCTTCAGCTTTACTTTAAGCATAGTAGCTCCAAAAGAAAGCTCAACAATCTATAAACAAAATAACCTAAATAAAATATTGGGTGTGCCCACCATCTGTCTTAAAACAGCATAAGGTTTCCAAGGAGGTACACTTTCACACAGTTAAGAATTTTGATAATGATCAACAAGATAGCACGTTATTAACCACTTAAGGACCAGAGGACTTTTTCCAATTTGGCACTGCGTCGCTTTAACTGCTAATTGCGCAGTCATGCAATGCTGTACCCAAACGAAATTTGCGTCCTTTTCTTCCCACAAATAGAGCTTTCTTTTGATGGTATTTGATCACCTCTGCCGTTTTTATTTTTTGCGCTATAAACGGAAAAAGACCGAAAATTTTGAAAAAAAATGATATTTTCTACTGTTTGTTATAGAAAAATCCAATAAACTCAATTTTAGTCATACATTTAGGCCAAAATGTATTCGGCCACATGTCTTTGGCAAAAAAAATGTCAATAAGCGTATATTTATTGGTTTGCGCAAAAGTTATAGCGTCTGCAAACTAGGGTACATTTTCTGGAATTTACACAGCTTTTAGTTTATGACTGCCTATGTCATTTCTTGAGGTGCTAAAATGGCAGGGCAGTACAAAACCCCCCCAAATGACCCCATTTTGGAAAGTAGACACCCCAAGGAAATTGCTGAGAGGCATGTTGAACCCATTGAATATTTATTTTTTTTGTCCCAAGTGATTGAATAATGACAAAAAAAAAATATTTACAAAAAGTTGTCACTAAATGATATATTGCTCACACAGGCCATGGGCATATGTGGAATTGCACCCCAAAACACATTCAGCTGCTTCACCTGAGTACGGGGATACCACATGTGTGGGACTTTTTGGGAGCCTAGCCGCGTACGGGGCCCCGAAAACCAATCACCGCCTTCAGGATTTCTAAGGGTGTAAATTTTTGATTTCACTCCTCACTGCCTATCACAGTTTCGGAGGCCATGGAATGCCCAGGTGGCACAAAACCCCCCAAATGACCCCATTTTGGAAAGTAGACACCCCAAGCTATTTGCTGAGGGGCATGATGAGTATTTTGCAGCTCTCATTTGTTTTTGAAAATGAAGAAAGACAAGAAAAAACTTTTTTTTTTCTTTTTTCAATTTTCAAAACTTTGTGACAAAAAGTGAGGTCTGCAAAATACTCACTATACCTCTCAGCAAATAGCTTGGGGTGTCTACTTTTCAAAATGGAGTCATTTGGGGGGGTTTGTGCCACCTGGGCATTCCATGGCCTCCGAAACTGTGATAGGAAGTGAAGAATGAAATCAAAAATTTACGCCCTTAGAAAGCCTGAAGGCGGTGCTTGGTTTTCGGGGTCCCGTACACAGCTAGGCTCCCAAAAAGTCTCACACATGTGGTATCCCTATACTTAGGAGAAGCAACAGAATGTATTTTGGGGTGTAATTTCACATATTCCCATGGCATGTTTGAGCAATATATCATTTAGTGACAACTTTGTGCAAAAAAAAAAAATTGTCTCTTTCCCGCAACTTGTGTCACAATATAAAATATTCCATGGACTCGACATGACTCTCAGCAAATAGCTTGGGGTGTCTACTTTCCAAAATGGGGTCATTTGGGGGGGTTTTGAACTGTCCTGGCATTTTATGCACAACATTTAGAAGCTTATGTCACACATCACCCACTCTTCTAACCACTTGAAGACAAAGCCCTTTCTGACACTTTTTGTTTACATGAAAATTTTTTTTTTTTTTGCAAGAAAATTACTTTGAACCCCCAAACATTAAAGCAAATGCCCTACAGATTAAAATGGTGGGTGTTTCATTTTTTTTTTCACACAGTATTTGCTCAGGGATTTTTCAAACGCATTTTTTGGGGAAAAAACACACTTTTTTAAATTTTAATGCACTAAAACACACTATATTGCCCAAATGTTTGATGAAATAAAAAAGATGATCTTAGGCCGAGTACATGGATACCAAACATGACATGCTTTAAAATTGCGCACAAACGTGCAGTGGCGACAAACTAAATACATTTTTTAAAAGCCTTTAAAAGCCTTTACAGGTTACCACTTTAGATTTACAGAGGAGGTCTACTGCTAAAATTACTGCCCTCGATCTGACGTTCGCGGTGACACCTCACATGCATGGTGCAATTGCTGTTTACATTTGACGCCAGACCGACGCTTGCGTTCGCCTTTGCGCCTTTTTTTTCTTTATTATTTTTTTGCTTCTTTATCTTATTTTTAAACTGTTCCTTTCATTTTTTTTAAAATCATTTTTATTGTTATCTCAGGGAATGTAAATATCCCCTATGGTAGCAATAGGTAGTGACAGGTACTCATTTTTGAAAAAATTGGGAGCTATTAGACCCTAGATCTCTCCTCTGCCCTCAAAGCATTTGACCACACCAAGATCGGTGTGATAAAATGCTTTCCCAATTTCCCAATGGTGCTGTTTACATCCGGCAAAATCTAAGTCATGAAATGCTCGTAGCTTCCGGTTTCTTAGGCCATAGAGATGTTTTGAGCCACTCTGGTCTCTGATCAGCTCTATGGTCAGCTGGCTGAATCACCGGCTGCATTCTCAGGTTCCCTGTTGAGACAGGAGAGCCAGAGAAAAACACGGAAGACGGTGGGGGGGCATTCCCTCCCACTGCTTGTAAAAGCAGTCTAGAGGCTAATTAGCCACTAGGATTGCTTTTACATGAAAGCCGACCGCTGGCTGAAAAGAATGATACCAAGATGATACCTAAACCTGCAGGCATCATTCTGGTATAACCACTCAAAGTCGTGAATGGCGTACCTAAAAACAAAAAAATGGTTAACAATAAAACACAGTAAATGGTAAAGTATAAAAAATTGCATACCTGAAAAGCAAACATGATAAAACATAATAACAATAAAACATTGCAGAATAGAATACAGTAAAAAAGAGCAAAACAATAGAGAGAGAATAGAGAGAGAGAGAACAATAAAACGACAACTATTTTTTTTATTTTATATATTATTTTTTTTTTTTTTTTTTACACTTTTTTTTGTAACTAAGTTTTATAACTGTAACCGGTTCCAGGTTCGGGTCTCTCAAAATGCGATGGCATCTTGGGAGACCCTGTGAAAGTCTGCCTAGTCTGTGCAATGCTGTACCCTACGCTAATACTCAACTAGTGAATGGTAGCGTTTGAAACATTCACCAATGCAAAGACCAGGATTGTCAGGACAGGAGGGACAATAATAGCGGGTGTCAAGCCTATATCCACGCTTGCTGCAGACACGACATCTTTTTTGGGGGGGTTCGTTGGGTAGGGGTACTCGGGAGGACATAAAGAAAATGCCTCTCATGCAGCCGACTGCATTTGGTTGGGGATGTGAATGGGGGAAGTACGGGCGCTGCAGAAGTGGTGGGTTCCCAATTAGGATTGGCGAATGCAGCAGGAAGGGCACTATGGGCATGACGGGCCTGTGTTTGTCTTCTTCTTGGTGGCAGCGGGATACTACTTGTGCTTGCCACCTCACCAGCTTGAACTGCACTTATGGGACTCGCCATGTCACCAAGTGTTACTGCAGTGCTGGTTTGACTACGACCGGGGTGTACTAGGCCACTGGTGCTTGCCAGTTCACCAAAACGCTACCAAAAAAACTGATAGCGATCGCAGGGATCAGGCCTGACTCTGCGAACGCTGCAGTTATGCGTTTAGTGTTTTGTAAGTGACAGTGATCGATCGATACTGCACTTGGGTGGGCTGGGCTGGGCCGGGCGGAGGAGCAAAACGCAGGTGCTAGCAGGTATCTGGGCTGATCCCGTTAACACTGCGTTTTTGGAACCCTAAACTGCTGGGGACGCTAGTATAGATCTGATCGGATCAGATATTGATCCATTCAGATACTATACCACTAAGGGAGGTGTACGGTGCATGCGTGGGTGTTAGCGCTACTGGCGCTAACCTGACGCTGCTTGGGGCTGGTGCTTACCAGTTCACCAAAATGCTACCCAAAAAAATGTTAGCGATCGCAGGGATCAGGCCTGACTCTGTGAACGCTGCAGTTATGCATTTAGTGTTTTGTAAGTTACAGTGATCGATCGATACTGCACTTGAGTGGGCTGGGGTGGGCTGGACGGAGGGGGCAAAACGCAGGTGCTAGCAGGTATCTGGGCTGATCCTGTTAACACTGCGTTTTTGGGAACCCTAAACTGCTGGAGAAGCTAGTATAGATCTGATCGGATCAGATATTGATGCGTTCAGATACTATACCACTAAGGGAGGCGTATGCTGCATGCGTGGGTGTTAGCGGTACTGGTGCTAATCTGACGCTGCCTGGGGCGATGCATATCACCGCCGGGCGATCAGGGGGCTAAACCTTTATTTGGTAATAAATGACGGGTGCCCTGACACTATAAAAAATAAACCAACTAACCAGCGTCACCCGTAACAGTTATACGGTGATCAGTGGTGAAAGGGTTAACTAGGGGGCAATCAAGGGGTTAAAACATTTATAAGATAGTATATGGGGGTCCCTGTCGCTATAAAACACTGACGGCGAACCTAAATATTTACGTCCCTAACTAGCGTCACCAGTGACACAAATACAGCGATCAGAAAAATGATCGCTTAGCGACACTGGCGACAGGGGGTGATCAAGGGGTTAAAACTTTATTAGGGGGGTTAGGGGGGTACCCTAGACCTACAGGGGGCTAATACTAACTGCCCTAACACAGTAACTGTCACAAACTGACACCATGCAGTAATCAGAAAAAAAAAAACTGCTTGGTGTCAATGTGACAGGGGGGGAGGGGTGATTAGGGGGTGATCGGGGGGGGATCGGGGGGTAAAGGGGGGTGTTATGTGTGCCTGGCATGTTCTACTGTGATGTGTGTGTGTTGTGCACTCACATTTCAGTCTTCTCTCCTCGGCGCCAGAACGGAAACTGCCGAGCCGAGGAGAGATGACATCACATCCTCTGCCTCTGTGTACTACACAGAGGCAGGGGAAGCATCTCATTGGCTGGGAGTGATCACGAGGGGGGGGCCACAATCGGATGGCCTCCCCCTCATCTCTGATTGCTGCCAGACCAAAGGCGACCACCTCAGGCACCGGGTGGGTCCGATCGGACCCCCCGCCCGCGGGAAGGCAATCACGTACCAGGTACGTGATTTTGCCTGCCCGTGCCATTCTGCTGACGTATATCAGCGTGAGGCAGTCGTCAAGTGGTTAAGTTATAATTAACCACTTGCCGACCGCCTAACGCACATATACGGCGGCAGAATGGCACGGGCAGGCAGAATCACGTACCCGTACGTGATCTGCCTCCCGCGGGCGGGGGGTCCCATCGGACCCCCCCGGTGCCAGCGGCGGTCGGCATTTGACTGGGAGCGTCGGGAGGCGAGGGGGAGACCATCCGATCGTGGCCCCCCCCTCGCGATCGCTCCCAGCCAATCGGAATCCTCCCCTGCCTGTGTGTAGTTTCACACAGGCAGAGGATGTGATGTCATCTCTCCTCGGCTTGGCAGTTTCCGTCCCAGCGCCGAGGAGAGAAGACATGTAAGTGCACAACACACACACACACACAGTAGAACATACCAGGCATACTTTACACCCCCGCTCCCCCCCCAATCACCCCCCCCTGTCACAAACTGACAGCAAGCAGTATTTTTTTTTTTTTTTCTGATTACTGCATGGTGTCAGTTTGTGACAGTTACAGTGTTAGGGCAGTGAGTATTACCCCCCTTTAGGTCTAGGATACCCCCCTAACCCCCCCTAATAAAGTTTTAACCCCTTGATCACCCCCTGTCACCAGTGTCACTAAGCGATCATTTTTCTGATCGCTGTATTAGTGTCGCTGGTGACGCTAGTTAGGGAGGTAAATATTTAGGTTCGCCGTCAGTGTTTTATAGCGACAGGGACCCCCATATACTATCTAATAAATGTTTTAACCCCTTGATTGCCCCCTAGTTAACCCTTTCACCACTGATCACCGTATAACCGTTACGGGTGACGCTGGTTAGATCGTTTATTTTTTATAGTGTCAGGGCACCCGCCGTTTATTACCGAATAAAGGTTTAGCCCCCTGATCGCCCGGCGGTGATATGCGTCGCCCCAGGCAGCGTCAGATTAGCGCCAGTACCGCTAACACCCACGCACGCAGCATACGCCTCCCTTAGTGGTATAGTATCTGTATGGATCAATATCTGATCCGATCAGATCTATACTAGTGTCCCCAGCAGTTTAGGGTTCCCAAAAACGCAGTGTTAGCGGGATCAGCCCAGATACCCGCTAGCACCTGCGTTTTTCCCCTCTGCCCGGCCCAGCCCACCCAAGTGCAGTATCGATTGATCACTGACACTTACAAAACACTAAACGCATAACTGCAGCGTTCGCAGAGTCAGGCCTGATCCCTGCGATCGCTAACAGTTTTTTTGGTAGCGTTTTGGTGAACTGGCAAGCACCAGCGGCCTAGTACACCCCGGTCGTAGTCAAACCAGCACTGCAGTAACACTTGGTGACGTGGCGAGTTCCATAAGTGCAGTTCAAGCTGGTGAGGTGGCAAGCACAAGTAGTGTTCCGCTGCCACCAAAAAGACAAACACAGGCCCGTCGTGCCCATAGTGCCCTTCCTGCTGCATTCGCCAATCCTAATTGGGAACCCACCGCTTCTGCAGCTCCCGTACTTCCCCCATTCACATCCCCAACCAAATGCAGTCGGCTGCATGAGAGGCATTTTCTTTATGTCCTCCAGAGTACCCCTACACAGCGAACCCCCCCAAAAAAGATGTTGTGTCTGCAGCAAGCGCGGATATAGGCGTGACACCCGCTATTATTGTCCCTCCTGTCCTGACAATCCTGGTCTTTGCATTGGTGAATGTTTTGAACGCTACCATTCACTAGTTGAGTATTAGCGTAGGGTACAGCATTGCACAGACTAGGCACACTTTCACAGGGTCTCCCAAGATGCCATCGCATTTTGAGAGACCCGAACCTGGAACCGGTTACAGTTATAAAAGTTAGTTACAAAAAAAAGTGTACAAAAAAAAAAAAAAAACCACATACAAAAATATAAAATAAAAAAAAAATAGTTGTCGTTTTATTGTTCTCTCTCTCTCTATTCTCTCTCTATTGTTCTGCTCTTTTTTACTGTATTTTATTCTGCAATGTTTTATTGTTGTTATGTTTTATCATGTTTGCTTTTCAGATATGCAATTTTTTATACCTTACCATTTACTGTGCTTTATTGTTAACCATTTTTTTGTCTTCAGGTACGCCCTTCACGACTTTGAGTGGTTATACCAGAACGATGCCTGCAGGTTTAGGTATCATCTTGGTATCATTCTTTTCAGCCAGCGATCGGCTTTCATGTAAAAGCAATCCTAGCAGCTAATTAGCCTCTAGACTGCTTTTACAAGCAGTGGGAGGGAATGCCCCCCCCCAACGTCTTCCGTGTTTTTCTCTGGCTCTTCTGTCTCAACAGGGAACCTGAGAATGCAGCCGGTGATTCAGCCAGCTGACCATAGAGCTGATCAGAGACCAGAGTGGCTCCAAACATCTCTATGGCCTAAGAAACCGGAAGCTACGAGCATTTTATGACTTAGATTTCGCCGGATGTAAACAGCGCCATTGGGAAATTGGGAAAGCATTTTATCACACCGATCTTGGTGTGGTCAGATGCTTTGAGGGCAGAGGAGAAATCTAGGGTCTAATAGACCCCAATTTTTGCAAAAAAGAGTACCTGTCACTACCTATTGCTATGATAGGGGATATTTACATTCCCTGAGATAACAATAAAAATGATTTAAAAAAAAAAAAAAAAAAATGAAAGGAACAGTTTAAAAATAAGATAAAAAAATAATAATAATAATAAAGAAAAAAAAAAAAAAAAAAAAAAAAAGCACCCCTGTCCACCCTGCTCTCGCACTAAGGAGAATGCAAGCGTCGGTCTGGCGTCAAATGTAAACAGCAATTGCACCATGCATGTGAGGTATCACCGCGAACGTCAGATTGAGGGCAGTAATTTTAGCAGTAGACCTCCTCTGTAAATCTAAAGTGGTAACCTGTAAAGGCTTTTAAATGCTTTTAAAAATGTATTTAGTTTGTCGCCACTGCACGTTTGTGCGCAATTTTTTTAAAGCATGTCATGTTTGGTATCCATGTACTCGGCCTAAGATCATCTTTTTTATTTCATCAAACATTTGGGCAATATAGTGTGTTTTAGTGCATTAAAATTTTAAAAAGTGTGTTTTTTCCCAAAAAAATGCGTTTGAAAAATCGCTGCGCAAATACTGTATGAAAAAAAAAAATGAAACACCCACCATTTTAATCTGTAGGGCATTTGCTTTAAAAAAATATATAATGTTTGGGGGTTCAAAGTAAATTTCTTGCAAAAAAAAATTATTTTTTTATGTAATCAAAAAGTGTCAGAAAGGGCTTTGTCTTCAAGTGGTTAGAAGAGTGGGTTATGTGTGACATAAGCTTCTAGATGTTGTGCATAAAATGCCAGGACAGTTCAAAACCCCCCCAAATGACCCCATTTCGGAAAGTAGACACCCCAAGCTATTTGCTGAGAGGCATGTCGAGTCCATGGAATATTTTATATTGTGACACAAGTTGCGGGAAAGAGACAATTTTTTATTTTTTTTATTTTTTTTTGCGCAAAGTTGTCACTAAATGATATATTGCTCAAACATGCCATGGGAATATGTGAAATTACACCCCAAAATACATTCTGTTGCTTCTCCTGAGTACGGGTATACCACATGTGAGACTTTTTGGGAGCCTAGCCGCGTACGGGACCCCGAAAACCAAGCACCGCCTTCAGGCTTTCTAAGGCCGTAAATTTTTGATTTCACTCTTCACTGCCTATCACAGTTTCGGAGGCCATGGAATGCCCAGGTGGCAAAAAAAAAACCCAAATGACCCCATTTTGGAAAGTAGACACCCCAAGCTATTTGATGAGAGGTATAGTGAGTATTTTGCAGACCTCACTTTTTGTCACAAAGTTTTGAAAATTGAAAAAAAAAATTTTTTTTTCTCGTCTTTCTTTATTTTCAAAAACAAATGAGAGCTGCAAAATACTCACCATGCCTCTCAGCAAATAGCTTGGGGTGTCTACTTTCCAAAATGGGGTCATTTGGGGGGGGGTTTGTGCCACCTGGGCATTCCATGGCCTCCGAAACTGTGATAGGTAGTGAGGAGTAAAATCAAAAATGTACGCCCTTAGAAATCCTGAAGGCAGTGATTGGTTTTCGGGGCCCCGTACGCGGCTAGGCTCCCAAAAAGTCCCACACATGTGGTATCCCCGTACTCAGGAGAAGCAGCTAAATGTATTTTGGGGTGCAATTCCACATATGCCCATGGCCTGTGTGAGCAATATATCATTTAGTGACAACTTTTGTAATTTTTTTTTTTTTTTTTTTTGTCATTATTCAATCACTTGGGACAAAAAAAATGAATATTCAATGGGCTCAACATGCCTCTCAGCAAATTCCTTGGGGTGTCTACTTTCCAAAATGGGGTCATTTGTGGGGGTTTTGTACTGCCCTGCCATTTTAGCACCTCAAGAATCGACATAGGCAGTCATAAATTAAAGGCTGTGTAAATTCCAGAAAATGTACCCTAGTTTGTAGGCGCTATAACTTTTGCACAAACAAATAAATATACACTTATTGACATTTTTTCTACCAAAGACATGTGGCCGAATACATTTTGGCCTAAATGTATGACTAAAATTGAGTTTATTGGATTTTTTTTAGAACAAAAAGTAGAAAATATCATTTTTTTTTCAAAATTTTCGGTCTTTTTCCGTGTATAGCGCAAAAAATAAAAACGGCAGAGGTGATCAAATACCATAAAAAGAAAGCTCTATTTGTGGGAAGAAAAGGACGCAAATTTCGTTTGGGTACAGCATTGCATGACCGCGCAATTAGCAGTTAAAGCGACGCAGTGCCGAATTGTAAAAAGTGCTCTGGTCAGGAAGGGGGTAAAACCTTCCGGGGCTGAAGTGGTTATTAAATCAAAAAGAATCAGCTGTGTTGGAGGAAGAAAAGTGGGTAAGCAAAAGTTATGCTCTACTACCATGCTAAGAATGTCAGACAGTTTAATGTAAAAAAGTATACAATAACAAGATTAAGAACAGCTACAAGACACAGGGTTGTCTTACTGCATCAAGAAGATCTCTGTCACATACCGGCCGGATGATCCTGACGTGCAGTGGGAAGGATTCATGTACAACCCCGGCTCAAGGGCCACGGTGTTGCAACAGTGGCTGCAAGAGCCTGGCTGTGTATGGGTGTCTGGGTCATCTTCGGTGTAGCAGATGTGTCACCAGGATAGACCAGCAGGTTGAATGGCAGGTGTTGTCAGTTGAGCTGATGTAGCAGGAAACAGGAACAGGAAGCAGGCTGAAGAACAGGGTGCAGAGCTGAGGAGACACTGAATGCGTAGTCAGACAAACTGGGTTTGGTAACAGACAACCATATGCATATACAGACAACAGGCAGAGAATGGTCAGGATATCAAGCAGTAAAGAGGTAATCGTAATTAAAGGCAAGCCGGGGTCAGGGTAACAGAGAGCAAATGTAGTCAGAGTGAGCTGGGACCACACAGGAATTAAAATCAGGATCTCAGGAATAGGTTTCACAGGTACAAGCTGCAGATCAGACAGCAAAGTCTCTGTGCAGCTGGGGGGTTTAAATAGGAAGTCTTGGCACCAGTCTCTGCAATTAGTCTGTACTTTTGTTAACCCCTAGGTAATCACTGTGCCGGGTGGTGAATCCATGACATAGTTACATACTTACACAGTTACATAGTTAGTAAGGTTGAATAAAGACAGCAGTCCATCCAGCTCTCGCCTGACACCTCTGTCTGAGACTTTCATGTTTTTTGTCCCTGATTTGCAGATTGTCATTTCCTTGGTTCTCATTGCTGTGCAGATCGTATTGCATTACCACTGATTTTTATAAGTCTGTCAATTCATGTGACCTTTTTATGCAATATTTTTGCACGTTTGGAATTGCAACTTTTTGTTAACTAAAGGAATTTAAAAAAAATAAAAATTTGCATATGAAAGACACATCATGCTAATTCACAGTCAAAATATGTCCAGTGGCACCATCAGTTCAGATTTGAAAGTAACCAACAAGTACACCTATCCACACTGTGGAAAAGTTTAGTCAGAAGTGGTCTTTATGGCAGACATACTGCTAAAAAGTGCTAAATACGTAAGAAAAAAATAATAATTGTGGGAATAGCAACTGTATAAAAGATATCCAAAATTCACTTATATTGCACAAAAGGTGCGGACTGTTATTTGAGATTTTACTTTGCAGTTTGAGAGGCGAGTAACCTACCTGGAAAAAGAGAAGGACATTGGGTGTTTCCATTCACCTTTTAAGTAAAGAGACTTTTTTTGAAAAAATATTTTTCTTTTAACTTTTGACTTATTGCACTTAATGGTACACAAAAACAAAGTGGTTCTGTTTATTAGAATACAGTAAGCTGTAATCATTTTGGACACATTATATTGGAAAAAGGAAGGGAGAGACTTCAGACTTTTTAGGCACAGTGACAACAAGTAAATTACAAAAATAGTTTATTGGAAAATATATATAAAAAACACTGGTATATTAAAAAACCACAAATCGTCTAAATGCATAAATACTTAATGAAGTTGCTGCTGTACAAGACTATCTATATAGATAGGGACTCCAACATATTGATATCCATCCAAGGTAGATAAGAGTCTGAGAGTATGGCTGGACAGCAGATCAACGATACATTATTTCAAATCAGAAATGTGCTCAACATGTTGCGCGTGCCTTCACGCTTCTTCAGGAGCAAAGAGTATTGTGGTAAGTCAGATATAATAAAATGCAAAAGTATATACAGACACGTAGTTGTTAGGGAAGGACGGTATATAAAAAAAGATGGACAAAGTTCAAAGTACACAACACATGGGGTCCAATGTGGGCATGAATATACACGCTGCCAATAAATAGATTGCTATGAGGACTGTGTATGGTAGAAACACAAAATCCTGTTATGGGTCATGCTAATTCACACAGATCCCTGCATAGCTCTTCACTAGGAAGATCAGTGTGTTTTTTCAATGCATCATGCTGACAAATCCCCTGCAGTCTACACCCATACCTTGTATGCAGCACAGATCAGAAGTTATGTGATTACTTATATGAAAAAAAAAGGTATTTATAATCTATTTTAAACAAGGTATGGGTTTACATATACTTTAATTCTGCCATGGTCATATTTGGTCAATGATGTCACCACTATGCCCATCTCTTCTTTTATATAGCTGATGACAGTTCAGGGAGCTGTCATTCGTCTTTGTGTGTGGCAAGTCGGAGGCAGTGTGCATCATGATTGTTGATGGATTTACAACGAGAGATTTTTTTTGGGGTATCAATATTTTAATGAAGAATGTGTAAAATGTTTGGGTGTCTATATTTCTAGGTGACTTTTTTGTGAATGAGTAGGGGTATTATGTACCTCATATTCATTCACATGGGGGACTAGTATCTGGGGAATCGTATTATTAAAGGAGGGTTCCAGATTCCTATATACCCCCACAGCCAATAGGCAAGGGTTGTGGGGATGAGGCCCTTGCCCTCATCAATATTGGGAGAAGGCTTTGTCCCCCCTGGCAAGGAAACCCCCTCCAATGTTGAGGGAATGTTGCCTGGTATATTTCAGGAGGGGGGCTGCAGGCTCACCTTTCCCTTTACTGGCCAGCCAGGCTACATGCGTGGATTAAGAGTCTGGTAAACAAAGATTTAAGGTGATGTCACGCATTTAGATGATGTTACAAATTGATAAAAACAACCCCCTTCATTCAGTTCCTGGTCTGGGTGGCTCCGCAATAACATACCTATAGACACCTTTCAATCTCCCTTCAGTCCTTGTTGTTTTACACATTTTGGCCTATTCAAGCAGCTTGCCTCTGCTTATTATTTTTCAGAGGTGTATTTGATTTATTACAGTGTAATTTCTATCATAGAAAACACCTTACCTTGTTAGTGTCTGAGCAGTTTTGACTATTCTACCTGCTTCCTATGTTTATATTTTTTATTTTAAATGATACTGTGAAGTGCTGTGAAAAAAGGTAGCAATGACTCCCTGATGTGCTTTAACCCCCCTGGCGGTATTCCCGAGTCTGGCTCGGGGTGGATTTTCAGTACCAAAAGAGCTAACCCCGAACCAGGGATCGCATTGCAGGATCTATGTAGAGGTTACTTACCTTGTCCCCTGGATCCTGCAATGTCTCCCCGCTGTGATCTGCGAGCCGCCGTGTCTCGCTCGATTCACAGTGCTGAGCTCCGCTCCCTGCGAGCATTGCGACGCACGGGGACGGAGTTCGGCACCAAATTCAGAAAGTAAAAAACACAGTATAGATACAGTATACTGTAATCTTACAGATTACAGTACTGTATCAAATAATTACACATCCCCTTTGTCACTAGTGGTCTGTCCAGTGTCCTGCATGCAGTTTTATATTACAAATACTATTCTTTCTGCCAGGAAACTGGAGATTGTCCATGGCAACCAAAAAAATGTCCGTTTACGTCAAAAGCGGTTTTAGACCAGCTATAAAACAGCGATAATAAATTAGAATCACTAGCAGAATAGAGCGATAGTGATTTGTGAGGAAATTCGTCATCAAACACTGAAAGTAATGACAGCGACAATTCTGCAACTGAGCAAATTTCAGTGTTTTTGATTTGATTACATTATTGAATAATTTTTATTATTATTATATTATTATTTGTTATAATTATTTATAGTTATTTATTATATTATAGTTTTTTATTTTGTTTTTCAAACTTTATCATACCATGTCTACTAGACTCTTGTTTGGACAGATTTAAGTGAGTTATTCCTAAGAATTACAGGCCTACAATATAAAATGCCAAATTTCCATGCAAAATAATAGTACCGCTTTCAGCATCAAAAATCTGAAATAATCATACCGCCAGGGAGGTTAATTACCCCAAGCTATTATAATTTTTAAAAAAAATGGAAAATACCCAAATTAAAAGAAACATAGCTAAGGTGCTGATAATTAAAGCACTTAGCTATCAATCAGTTGCTGCTGACCAATATTAATCCTTAAGACTGGGTTCACATATATGCAAATTGTATACATTATTAACAGTGTCCAATTCGCATAACATGTGAGTGTGACCGGCTTTCAATGGAGAGCCCTGTGCGTCTTTGGGTCCAGTTCAGGTGCGAATTCAGGGAAAAATTTGCACCTGAATCGCACCTGAGCCAGTGAACAGAAACGCACAGAACACCGGACTGCAAACCACAGCCGCATATGTGAAACCAGTCTAAAAGAATTTTTGGCCATACAGATATGTGCATATAAGAACATATACTCAATTTTGTTAAGGTAGATATGAACCCAATCACTAAAATCTCATGAAGTCTAACTCAAGTTTAACTAGTTAAAAAAAAAATAGTTGGAAATATTGAATTAAATGTAATTATTTGGGCACTTTGTGTTATAATATGACAACCCTCTGCTCCTATCTTCTACAATCCCTTGTCTGCAATTTACCCTGTCAAATTCTCTCTCAAACTAAATTATGATCTTCTGTTCTCATAAACATTGCTCAAGGATAATCCACTGTTTAAAAAAGGCCTGTGAAAAAAACAATTTCAACCAGCAATAAAGAATATGGCCTGTAAAAAAAACACATGCAGTCTATTAAAGTGATTGTAAAGAATATTTTTTTTTTAAATAACAAAGATGTCAGACTTACCTCCACTGTGCATCCTTTCCTGGGGTCCCCTGGCGGCTCTCGTGGCTCCTCCCCACATCAGATAACCCCCATAGGAGAAGTGCTCTCCCAAGGGGGTTACCTTGCGGGCACCCTCCCGAGTCCAGCATTTGCGTCCACAGACACAAATGCCAGACTAGGCCCTGCCCCCCAGTGCCCGCGTCATTGGATTTTATTGACAGCAGCGGGAGCCAATGGCTGCACTGCTATCAGTCTATCCAATCAAGAGCTGGGAACCCGTGGAGAGGGGGACAGCGCGTCCCCGCCGAAAAGATGAAGGGGCTTAGGTAAGTAAAACGGGGGGCTGGGGGGCCGGTAACTGCCAGGTGTTTTTTTACCTTAATGCATAGGATGCATTAAGGTGAAAAAACATCAGGGTTTACAAACCCTTTAATCACTATAGAGCATGTGAATGACTTGATTGAGGTAGTAAAGTGGGGTGGTGATGTCAAGATCCCCCCCCACTCATTATCCTTACAATTAAGATCCATCCTTTTTTCAACCAACCCTTATTGTTTAGTTGGTTATATCCTTGGCGTACTTCAATTAACGGCTGTGTTGCAGGCCTTTTCTTGTATTGTATTGTATTTTTTAGGAGTAAACAATACTCAATATATGAAAAAGATAAATCCCAGGTGGCACTTCCCCTGTCACTTTGTTATATCTTTGTACTTTGCTTCTTTGACAATAAAATCTTTTGAAAAAAAAAAAAAAGATCTCCACCTCGTACAATCAGCTTTGTATTCATTGAGAAAAGTGTTCTCTGAATTTATTGCACATGGCTTATGTCACACAATTTCTGCGTTTATTTGTACTTCTATATTCACACACCACTAGGTTGCAGCGCACAATTACCACATATCATAGTTCTCTGGATGGTGCCTGTGCTGAACAGTTGACCCCCTATATTCACTGTGCAGCAGGGTAACTTCTCATGCATGGAAATTGAAACAGGAAAGCGAATGTACTGTATATAATAATGACAATAACATCCATTGCATTGATACATTTTCCCAGGGGCATGCTCAACCCCAATGCTCTTTTTTAACACCCTCTTTCCCAATCAGAAAAGTGTAAAATGTTCTCTGGATGTCACCTGTGCTGAGTGAGTGACTCCCTGTGTTTACTATACAGCAGAGCAGCCATGCAGCACAGGATCCTGAAGTTAGCGGCAATGAAGCAACAGTACCTACTACAGTGATTTTCAGCATCCATAGGGATTGGCCATGTATGGTACATACAGATAGGGATGAGCCGAACACCCCCCTGTTCGGTTCGCACCAGAACATGCGAACAGGAAAAAAGTTTGCTCGAACACGCGAACACCGTTAAAGTCTATGGGACACGAACATGAATAATCAAAAGTGCTAATTTTAAAGGCTTATATGCAAGTTATTGTCATAAAAAGTGTTTGGGGACCTGGGTCCTGCCCCAGGGGACATGGATCAATGCAAAAAAAAGTTTTAAAAACGGCCGTTTTTTCAGGAGCAGTGATTTTAATAATGCTTAAAGTCAAACAATAAAAGTGTAATATCCCTTTAAATTTCGTACCTGGGGGGTGTCTATAGTATGCCTGTAAAGGGGCGCATGTTTCCCGTGTTTAGAACAGTCTGACAGCAAAATGACATTTGGAAGGAAAAAACTCATTTAAAACTACTCGCGGCTATTGCATTGCCGACAATACACATAGAAGTTCATTGATAAAAACGGCATGGGAATTCCCCCCAGGGAAACCCCGAACCAAAATTAAAAAAAAAAAAAATGACGTGGGGGGGTCCCCCTGAATTCCATACCAGGCCCTTCAGGTCTGGTATGGATATTAAGGGGAACCCCGGCCAAAATTTAAAAAAAAAACGGCGTGGGGTCCCCCCAAAAATCCATACCAGACCCTTATCCGAGCACGCAACCTGGCAGGCCGCAGGAAAAGAGGGGGTGACGAGAGTGCGGCCCCCCCCCTCCTGAACCGTACCAGGCCACATGCCCTCAACATTGGGAGGGTGCTTTGGGGTAGCCCCCCAAAACACCTTGTCCCCATGTTGATGAGGACAAGGGCCTCATCCCCACAACCGTGGCCGGTGGTTGTGGGGGTCTGCGGGCGGGGGGCTTATCGGAATCTGGAAGCCCCCTTTAACAAGGGGACCCCCAGATCCCGGCCCCCCCCCTGTGTGAAATGGTAAGGGGGTACTTACCCCTACCATTTCACTAAAAAACTGTCAAAATAGTTAAAAATGACAAGAGACAGTTTTTGACAATTCCTTTATTTAAATGCTTCTTCTATCTTCCTTCATCTTCTTCTTCTTCTGGTTCTTCTGACTCTTCTGGTTCTTCCTCCGGCGTTCTCGTCCAGCATCTTCTCCGCGGCGTCTTCTATCTTCTTCTCCTCGGGCCGCTCCGCACCCATGGCATTGGGGGGGAGGCTCCCGCTCTTCTCTTCATCTTCTTCTTCATCCTCTTCTCTTCTTCATCTTCTTCATCTTCTTCATCTTCATCTTCTCTTCTTTTCTTCTGCGGGCCGCTCCGCATCCATGCATGGAGGGAGGCTCCCGCTGTGTGACGGCGTCTCCTCGTCTGACGGTTCTTAAATAACGGGGGGCGGGGCCACCCGGTGACCCCGCCCCCCTCTGACGCACGGTGACTTAACGGGACTTCCCTGTGACGTCACGGGGAATGCCACAGGGAAGTCCCGTCATGTCCCGTGCGTCAGAGGGGGGCGGGGTCACCGGGTGGCCCCGCCCCCCTTTATTTAAGAACCGTCAGACGAGGAGACGCCGTCACACAGCGGGAGCCTCCCTCCATGCATGGATGCGGAGCGGCCCGCAGAAGAAAAGAAGAGAAGATGAAGATGAAGAAGATGAAGAAGAGAAGAGGATGAAGAAGAAGATGAAGAGAAGAGCGGGAGCCTCCCCCCCAATGCCATGGGTGCGGAGCGGCCCGAGGAGAAGAAGATAGAAGACGCCGCGGAGAAGATGCTGGACGAGAACGCCGGAGGAAGAACCAGAAGAGCCAGAAGAACCAGAAGAAGATGAAGGAAGATAGAAGAAGCATTTAAATAAAGGAATTGTCAAAAACTGTCTCTTGTCATTTTTAACTATTTTGACAGTTTTTTAGTGAAATGGTAGGGGTAAGTACCCCCTTACAATTTCACACAGGGGGGGGGCCGGGATCTGGGGGTCCCCTTGTTAAAGGGGGCTTCCAGATTCCGATAAGCCCCCCGCCCGCAGACCCCCACAACCACCGGCCACGGTTGTGGGGATGAGGCCCTTGTCCTCATCAACATGGGGACAAGGTGTTTTGGGGGGCTACCCCAAAGCACCCTCCCAATGTTGAGGGCATGTGGCCTGGTACAGTTCAGGAGGGGGGGGCCGCACTCTCGTCCCCCCCTCTTTTCCTGCGGCCTGCCAGGTTGCATGCTCGGATAAGGGTCTGGTATGGATTTTTGGGGGAACCCCACGCCGTTTTTTTTTTTTTTTTTTGGCGCGGGGTTCCCCTTAAAATCCATACCAGACCTGAAGGGTCTGGTATGGAATTTAGGGGGAACCCCACGTCATTTTTTTTTTTTAATTTTGGCCGGGGTTCCCCTTAATATCCATACCAGACCTGAAGGGCCTGGTATGGAATTTAGGGGGACCCCCCCACGTCATTTTTTTTTTTTTTTAATTTTGGTTCGGGGTTTCCCTGGGGGGAATTCCCATGCCGTTTTTATCAATGAACTTCTATGTGTATTGTCGGCAATGCAATAGCCGCGGGTAGTTTTAAATGTGTTTTTTCCTTCCAAATGTCATTTTGCTGTCAGACTGTTCTAAACACGGGAAACATGCGCCCCTTTACAGGCATACTATAGACACCCCCCAGGTACGAAATTTAAAGGGATATTACACTTTTATTGTTTGACTTTAAGCATTATTAAAATCACCGCTCCTGAAAAAACGTCCGTTTTTTAAAACTTTTTTTTGCATTGATACATGTCCCCTGGGGCAGGACCCGGGTCCCCAAACACTTTTTATGACAATAACTTGCATATAAGCCTTTAAAATTAGCACTTTTGATTTCTCCCATAGACTTTTAAAGGGTGTTCCGCGGCATTCGAATTTGCCGCGAACACCCCAAATTGTTCGGTGTTCGGCGAACTTGCGAACAGCTAATGTTCGAGTCGAACATGAGTTCGACTCGAACTCGAAGCTCATCCCTACATACAGACTTAGGTCCAAGCAAGATCAATGTAACTATGCAAAAATAAGCAAACATAAACTTCAGCTTTAATGAATAAATAAGTGAATTTACTAGTGTAATTTTGAATGTGTCCAGAGTTTAGCTTTAACTTCCATATAAAGAAATTGGCCATTTTATTGGGAGTAAAATTCAAGAAATGTAACTTTTAGGATAGTCCTCTCCCTCAAGAAATTGATCTTCATCCTATTTTAACCACTTGCTCCCTCCCACCATCAAATGACAGAGGAATGGTGCGGCCATCGTTCTGGGTGGACGTCATATGATGGCACACCAGAACGGCCACTCTCGCGGGAGCACGCAGAAAGGCGATGTGGCTCTTTAACCAAGTGATCGGCTGTGTCCAATCACAGCCGATCACATGTAAACGTGAAAGTGCTGTAAATCGTCTCTCCTCACCTCACACTGACATAGTTTGTGGCAAGGAGAGCCGGTCAGAGGCATCTCCTCGCAGGGGAGAACAGGGAAGATAATCAGGACACTTATCATCAATGCCCTGATTACAGGAAAGCTGCAGCAGTGCAACAAATACAAATCACTGCCAATGAGTGACACAATCAGTGCCAATTAGTGACACAAATCAATGCCCATTACTGGTGCCAGTCAGTGCTGCCTTTTAGTGCCCATCAGTGCCTGCTCATCAGTGCTGCCCATCAATTCCCATCAGTGCTGCCCATCAGTGCCCATCAGTGCTGCCTATCCGTGCTGCCTATCGGTGTCCACAAGTGCCGCCTATCAGTACTAATCAGTGCTCTATAATAACGCCACCTATCAGTGCCCATCAATGTGGCATAATAGTGCCTCCTTATCAGTGCCATCTAATCAATGCCCTACAGTGCTGCCTCATCAGTGCCCATAAGTGTCATCTCATCAGTGCCCATAAATGCCACCTCATCAGTGCCCATCAGCGCCGCCAAATCAGCGCACATCAGCAAAGGAGAAAAACTACTTATTTACAAAATTTACTGACAGAAACTAAGAAAAACTTTTTTTTTCAACATTTTCAGTCTATTTCTAGTCTATATTCTAGTGTAGCACCACCCCCCGAAGGAGCCGCTTGATGATTTTTGGGTTCTCTGTTCTACACCTCAACTCCAAGAATGTCCTCAGCCCCTCTGGCACACCTGGTTAGTTATAAAATTTCTGCAAACACTTTCAAGAATGCAAGTGAAGAAAGTACCAATATCCTTGCTGTGGATTGATATCAGAAACAGAAAGACACAACTGGTAGTGATAAATGAGCTGAATATACTATCACGGTTTAAAGAATATAGAAAATTTACAACATCTATATTCATAATCTATATGCCCTTAACAAAGGCGCTGAGAGGGAGGAGAGAAGACTTGTCAACTTCTCAGCTCCTTCTGGGCCGCAAACACACAACAAAAAGAAAAGGGTTACACAAGTACAGTAAGCACAGTTATGTAATGTTGCAGGTCCTGAGGTGAATAATACTAGTGTCTTTTGCTAGCAAACAGTGGGGCCCTTGTTTTAAGAGTACGTTTAAACAGGCTTGCATGAAGCAGTAATCATCTATAATGTTCCGTTAGGTAGAGATTTAAAAGGGCAAACTAGTAGAGATGGCTGCTCCACACAAGCGTCCTGTGACAGTAAAAAGGGAAATTGGTGTCTGCATGCAGTGTCAGTATGGTGTCAAGAAGGTTGTTGGGTTTACACCCTCTCACCAGTCCTCTGTGCGATGACACAACGATAGTCCCAGGTGCTGATTCAGGCTCCTGATGCTCCTAGCGATGTTGTAAGGCTCTGGATCTCTGATCGAGATGACTGGTCATCTCTGCTGAACTGAGTGGTGCTGGGCTGCTGAGTAGGGTCCCTGGACTAAATATTAGTGGACCAAGTGGCAGTCTCTGCTCTTGGCTCCGCTCAGGCATCCTCACTCCTCCGTCTCCAGGCAACAATCTCCTGGCAGTCTCTAGAAAAGCTTGACTTTCTCCCCCTCTGATGCTTCCTCAGCGGTTTTCCTCACACCTGTCACCTCACCACTCTCTCTCTCTCTCTCTCCTCAGACTGCTCTCCTTATTCTCCTCACAGACTCATTTTCCCGGGCTTCAGGATATCCCTCCTCCTCTTTTGGGGCACACAGTCCCTGGTGTCAGCGTGTGTCTCTATCCTCACTTTGGCACCTCAGTACCTTCCCCTCACACACTCCTCCTCTCCTCACTGTTGAGTGTCACTGTGTCCCAGCAAAGGACTTTTTGAGCCTTGGTATCTCCCTCTCTTTTAAGCAACACCCTCTCCTCTGTCTCCTGTCAGCACTCTCTCTTTCTTTTACCTCAGTACTTACCTCTCTTCTATCCCCTCAGCACTTCCTGAAAATCCCCTTTTTCCCAGTGTTCTGTCTCTTTCAGTTTTCTGGAAGGACCTGCCAGCATCTCTCTGCCTCCATCTTGTGGCCAAAAGGAGAAATGGCATTACAACATGCCTGCTACATGCTTTACTAATAACAGAATAAAAAAACCCAGCAGTGATTAAATACTATCAAAAAAAGCTCTATTTGTATGAAGAAAATTATAAAAATGTAATTTGGGTACAGTGTTGCATGATTGCGCAATTGTCACTCAAAGTGCGACAGTGTTGAAAGCTGAAAAATGACCTGAGCAGGAAGGGGGTGAAAGTGCCCTGTATTGAGGTGGTTAAATTACTATGTCACTTGCAGTACAATACTCTTTTTGATTTATCCTACTTGCCAACCACCTAACTGGGAATGTATGTCATGATTTTGACAATAAATACTGTTATGGCAGCAGCTAGCTACCATAATTCTGGTATAATTTTTTTCCTTTGGCAGCCATCTTTTAGATAAAAGTGATCTCAGTGGCGGATTCGCTCCAAGATCACTTTTATATGCGGTGGGAGAGGTGAGCCCCTCCCACCACTTCCCGGTCGTTTCTGAGCCCCTCCCACCGCTTCCCGGTCATTTCTGAGCTTAGTTGAGCCATTGGTAAGCACTAAACCAATCCGATGTGACCAAGGCAGGAAGTTGAGTGATGGCAAGATAGCCCCCAATCAGTTCTATGTCCTTGGAGGACCGGGGCAACTTCTGACGTCACTTCCAGTTCTCTGGCTTAAAGACTTTTTTTTTAAGCCAAAGTGTCAAAAAAATTTTTTTCTTTTGCTTTAAAGGGAAATGAGAAATTTGGGGTCCCCAGATCTCTCAATAAAGAGGACCTGTTATGCTTATTTCTATTACAAGGAATGTTTACAAAAAAAATTAAGAGACAGTGTAAAAATGAAAAAATGAAAAGTAAAATAAATCCCCCCCAAAAAATTAAAGCACCCCATCCACGCACAGAAGTGAATGGATATGTAAGTCACACCCACATATGTAAATGGTGTTCAAACTACACGGTATGACTTCAGTATCTCCACGGTCATTAGAGCGAGAGCAAAAATTCTAGCACAGGACCTCCTCAGTAGGGATGAACTTCGAGTTTGAGTTGAACTCATGTTCAACTCAAAAATCGGCTGTTCACCAATTCGCCGAACAGCGAACAATTTGGGGTGTTTGCGGCAAATTGGAAAGCCATGGAACACCCTTTAAAGGTCTATGGGAGAAATCAAAAGTGCTAATTTTAAAGGCTTATATGCATGGTATTGTCATAATACCGACAATACACATAAAAGTCCATTGATAAAAACAGCATGGAATTTCTCCACAGCGGAACCCCTAACCAAAATGTAAAAAAAAAATGGCGTGGGGTCCCCCTAAATTCCATACCAGGCCCTTCAGGTCTGGTGTGGATTTTAAGGGGAACCCCATGCCAAAAATTAAAAAAAAAAAATGGCGTGGGGTCCCCCCAAAAATCCATACCAGACCCTTATCTGAGCACGTAACCTGGCAGGCCGCAGGAAAAGAGGGGAGGACAAGAGAGCGCCCCCTCTCCTGAACCATACCAGGCCACATGCCCTCAACATTGGGAGGGTGCTTTGAGGTAGCCCCCCAAAGCACCTTGTCCCCATGTTGATGAGGACTAGGGCCTCATCCCCACAACCCTTGTCCGGTGGTTGTGGGGGTCTGCGGGCGGGGAGCTTATCGGAATCTGGAAGCCCCATGGGGACCCCCAGATCCTGCCCCCCCCTGTGTGAATTGGTAATGGGGTACAAATGTACCCCTACCATTTCACAAAAAGTGTCAAAATGGTTAAAAAACACAAGAGATGGTTTTTGACAAGTTCTTTATTAATTTCTTCTTCTTTCGACTTCTTCTTCCATCTTCTTTCTTCTGGTCTTCCTTTGGTGTTCTTCTTTAGGGATGAGCTTCGTGTTCGAGTCGAACCCATGTTCGACTCGAACATCGGCTGTTCGATCGTTCGTCGAATTGCGAACGATATGGGCTGTTCGCGCCAAATTCATGTGGCGCGTCACGGCCCATAATTCACTGCGGCATCGCAGTGCATTGCTTGCTGATGATTGGCCAAGCATGCACTATGACCCGCATGCTTGGCCAATCACAGCGCCGCCTTAACAGAGAGCCGTAATTGGCCAAAGCCAAGGAGGCTTTGGCCAATTATGGCTCAGGGGATTTAGTACACGCCCCACACTATATAAGGCCGCCTGCATGGCGGCCCTGTGCAGTGTGTTCCGGTGTGCTGAGAGAGAGAGAGAGAGAGAGAGAGAGAGAGAGAGAGAGAGAGAGAGAGAGAGAGAGAGAGAGAGAGACAGTGTCATTTTATTTGAGTTAGCTAGATTAGGCAGGACAGTCAGTCAGTTAGCTGCACTTAAAGTGTATTGTCTATATATATGCATCCCAGGTGTTGCATATATATATATATATATATATATATATATATATATATATATATATATATATATATATATATATATATATATATACACACACTGTATTCAGTTTAGCTAGATCCGTTCCTGTTATCTTCTAGACTATTTACATTTAGTGCAGTGCGTCCTGCTCACAGTGTTCAGCTAGATCCGTTCCTGTTATCTTCTTACTGACAGGCAGGCTTGTCTTGTTACAGTATTTTGAAGAAAATTACTGGTGTTCTTTTGATCCTATTAGTACCACAGTCAGGCAGCTAGACTATTTACATTTAGTGCAGTGCGTCCTGCTCACAGTGTTCAGCTAGATCCGTTCCTGTTCTCTTCTTACTGACAGGCAGGCTTGTCTTGTTACAGTATATAAAGCTACCTGAAGAAAATTACTGGTGTTCTTTTGATCCTATTAGTACCACAGTCAGGCAACTAGACTATTTACATTTAGTGCAGAGCGTCCTGCTCACAGTGTTCTGCTAAACCTACAAGTTAGTGGGGTGCGTCCTGCTCACAGTGTTCAGCTAAACCTACAAGTTATTGGGGTGCGTCCACCTCACAGTGTTCAGCTAAACCTACAAGCTAGTGGGGTGCGTCCTGCTCACAGTGTTCAGCTAGATCCGTTTCTGTTATCTTCTTACTGACAGGCAGGCTCGTCTTGTTACAGTAAATACAGCTACCTGAAGAAAATTGCTGGTGTTCTTTTGATCCTATTAGTACCACAGTCAGGCAGCTAGACTATTTACAGTTAGTGCAGTGCGTCCTGCTCACCGTGTTCAGCTAAACCTACAAGTTAGTGGGGTGCGTCCACCTCACAGTGTTCAGCTAAAGCTACCTGTAGAAGGTTGGTGATGTTCTCATACTACAGGCAGGCAGTTGATTTTGCTAGCTGCAGTATCAGTACATATATATATATATATATATATATATATATATATATATATATATATATATCCCAGCTTAGTGCAGCTACAGGCCATTAGTATGTCTGGAAGGCCAAGAAGGAGAGGCAGACAGTCACAAGCCAATAAGAGAGGGCAAGCAGGCTCTGTGTCTAGTGCTGGTCGTGGAGACGGTACATCCTCATCAGCACGTGGCCATGGGACACGCTTGTCCTTTTTTTCGGCAGCTGGCCATGATGAGCCGCAACATGCGGAAGACTTGGTCGAGTGGATGACCAAGCCGTCCTCATCCTCCTCATCCTCTCTCACCCATGCCCAGGGTACTTTGTCTGGCAAAGCAGCGGCCTCTTCCCTCGGCTCAATGTCATCAGTGACTCCTTCCCTAGCCCCACCATGTCCTCCTGAGGAGTCCCTCGAACTGTTTGACCACAGTGTTGGGTACATGCTCCAGGAGGATGCCCAGCGTTTGGAAGGCTCTGATGATGATACTGAGCTCGATGAAGGCAGTAACATGAGCACGGATAGAGGGGGTGCCCAAGAAGGACAGCAATCTGGCAGTCATGCTCCCCCTGCTGCAGCATACTGCCAGGTTTGCTCCAGTGATGAGGAGGGAGGGGATGATGAGGTCACTGACTCAACGTGGGTGCCTGATAGGAGAGAGGAGGAGGAGGAGGAGGCGGCACATCACCAATGAGGCAGGATGCCCTCCAGGGGCCAGCCTAAGGGCAGCACATTGACTGCATCACACCCCAAAGCTCCACATGTGCAGGGCACTGCAGTCTCTGCGCGTTATTCAAAAAGTTCTTTGGTGTGGGCCTTTTTTCAGACGAGTGCATCAGATCGCACCGCTGCTATTTGCAACATAGGTCTCAAGCGTGTGGCCAAAACATCTCCCGCTTGGGTACCACATGCTTGACCAGACATATGTTGACCTGCCATGCAGTTCGTTGGCAAGCATATCTAAAAGACCCACACCAAAGAACAAAGAGGACCTCTCCTTGCTCCTCATCAGCTGAGATTTCCAACCCCACTAGACCTTCAGTCCTCTCTGAGACCTGCACTGAGAGGAATGAAGGTGGTAATGGACTGGGGGGTACCCATGCCGTTTGTCTCACTGATTTTCATCCATATTGCCAGGACCCGACATTACATTAAACCCGCAAGCAGTTTTAAATGAGATTTTTTCCTTTAAAAATGACATTTGGTGCAGGGACTGTTCTAAACACGGGAAACACGTGTCACTTTACAGGCATACTATAGACACCCCTCAGGTACGATATTTAAAAGGAATATTTCACTTTTTTTTTTTTTTACTTTAAGCATCATTAAAATCACTGCTCCCGAAAAAACGTCCGTTTTTAAAAGTTTTTTTTGCATTGATACATGTCCCCTGGGGTAGGACCCGGGTCCCCAAACCCTTTTTAGGACAATACCATGCAAATTAGTTTTTAAAATGAGCACTTTTGATTTCGAACGTTCGAGTCCCATAGACGTCAATGGGGTTCTAACGTTCGTGCGAAATTTCGGTCCGTTCGCAGGTTCTGGTGCGAACCGAACCGGGGGGTGTTCGGCTCATCCCTATTCTTCTTCCTCCATCTTCTTTATCTTCTTCTTCATCTTCTTCTTCCTCCTCTCTTCTCATCTCGCATCTTCTTGCAGGCTTCTTCTCCGCTCCGTCCACACTATCCGCCTCAGTGGGAGTATTCAGCCGTGTGACGCTTGGCTTCTTCTGACAGTTCTTATATAATGGAGGGTGGGGCCACCCAGTGACCCCGCCCTCCTCTGTCGCACGGGGAATTCACGGGACTTCACGGGAAGAAGATGAAGAAGAAGAATTTGAAGAAGAAGAAGATGGAGGAAGAAGAAGAACACCGAAGGAAGACCAGAAGAAAGAAGATGGAAGAAGAAGCCGAAAGAAGAAGAAATTAATAAAGGACTTGTCAAAAACCATCTCTTGTGTATTTTAACCATTTTGACACTTTTTTTGTGAAATGGTAGGGGTACATTTGTACCCCATTATTAATTCACACAGGGGGGCCCGGATCTGGGGGTCCCCTTGTTAAAGGGGGCTTCCAGTTTCCGATAAGCCCCCCTCCCGCAGACCCCCACAACCAACGGACAAGGGTTTTGGGGATGAGGCCCTTGTTCTCATCAACATGGGGACAAGGTGTTTTGGGGGGCTACCTCAAAGCACCCTCCCAATGTTGAGGGCATATGGCCTGGTACGGTTCAGGAGGGGGGGCGCTCTCTCGCCCCCCTCTTTTCCAGCAGCCTGCCAGGTTGCGTGCTTGGATAAGGGTCTGGTATGGATTTTTGGGGGGACCCCACACCATTTTTTTTTTTAATTTTGGCGCGGGGTATCCCTTAATATCCATACCAGACCTGAAGGGCCTGGTATGGAATTTAGGGGGACCCCCATGCCATTTAAAAAAAAAATAATTGGTTAGGGGTTCCCCTGTGGGGAAATCCCATGCAGTTTTTATCAATGAACTTTTATGTGTATTATCGGACCGACAATTCATTAATAGCCGCGAGTAGTTTTAAATGACTTTTTTCCTTTGAAATGTCATTTTGCTGTCAGACTGTTCTAAACATGGGAAACATGTGCCCCTTTACAGGCATACTACGTTACAGACGTTCCTATGACAACGTCCAATAGGACGAAACGTACGTCGGAAGGCAGACGCGCTGACGTCATTGTTTCTACCCCATTGCGAACGGGTGCATGCAGGCCGGCCGGCTGATATACAACACATGCTGTTACTTGAAGATTTTAATGTGAGTGTGCTACTTTTAATCTCTATTCATTAAATTGTTTATACCGATTCACACTATGGAGGATGTGTCTTTTATTTCCCTGGGTTCCTCATGCTGAGTTTCTGGCCTGTATGTTGGAGAGTTCCGGGCGATCCTCCCTCTATGCTGGTATCGTTGGTGGTGTCCCCGCTGAGTGGATTTCATACATAAGCCTTATGAAAGCTTGCCTTTGGTAAGCATACATCCTTATAGGTGGTGGATCCTTCTTTTTGTTCATCAAGCCTGTAGTCACTATTGGTGAAATTATTTGCAATAAGGACTATTTTTATTTGAAGTCACTATTGGCCACGGACTTATTCCTTCTTTTTTTCTCATCATTTTTTTCTCATCATTTTTTATCATTTTCTTCACTGATTTGTCTATAGTCACAATATTTAATATTTATAATACTGATCACGATCAAGTTTTGTTGATATCTGGGTTTAAATTATAATATGTTGTTTTATTTATAACATTATAATCAAGGTAATAGGTTGAATGGGGTATTTATTCACTATATGATTTATAGCGCGGTTCTGTTGACTGTTTTACTAATTTGATTCCTACCTATGAATGAGAACTGCAGCTTAGGGGTGTAGGGAAGCGCAGTATTTTTATTGTTTTTATTAAAATCACTGCTCCCGAAAAAACGTCCGTTTTTAAAAATTCTTTTTGCATTGATACATGCCCCCTGGGACAGGACCCAGGTCCCCAAACACTTTTTATGACAATAACTTGCATATAAGCCTTTAAAATGAGCACTTTTGATTATTCATGCTCGTGTCCCATAGACTTTAACGGTGTTCGCGTGTTCGAACAAATGTTTTGCCTGTTCGCAAGCTCTGCTGCGAACTGAACCAGGGGGTGTTCGGCTCATCCCTACTCCTCAGTAACTCTAAACAGGAAACCTGTAAAAAAAGTGACACCTATGAAGATTTTTAAGTACCATAGTTTTTCACCATTTCATGAGTGTGCGCAATTTTAAAGTGTGACATGTTAGGTATTTATTTACTTGGCTTAACATATATTATTTCACAAATTACTTATTTACAAAATTTACTGACAGAAACTATGAAATACTTTTTTTTTTTTTTTTTTAATTTTGTGTTTTTCAGTTTTTTTGTAAAAAAATAAAAAACCCAGCAGTGATTAAATACCACCAAAAGAAAGCTCTATTTGTGTGAAGAAAATGATAAAAATGTCATTTTGGAACAGTGTTGCAAGACCGCTGCGCAAATACAGTGGGACATAAAATATTGCAACGACTGCCATTTTATTCTCTAGAGTCTCTGCTAAAAAATAATATATAATGTTGGCCTGGTATTTAAGTGGTAAAGTTCCTTTTTACTACTCTTATCTAGTTTATAGCAAAGTAAACTTTATCCCTTTGCATCACCACTATGTCATTCCTTATTAGAACAAAAAATACTTTTTAACTCTCTTCCTAGATAACCAATGGAAAAACATTTTATATGCTATTTTGTGTCTTTTACACATTTTATTGTATATTAGGTTGAATAAAAATCTTACATTTCATATATGTTCTGAGCACAGAGATCTACCTGTCTGAGCAGCTATTAGCCATTCAGCCTAGCCCCTGGGACACTGGCATAGAACAGGAAAGCCAGGTATATAATGACAATAACCTCTGTTGCTCAAAGGAATTTTGTTAATACACCAACAGTTTCCTATTAACACAGGCAAGTATCCTTTGAGACTTTAACAATAGCATTTTCCCTGACAAGGCAATTCACACAGAGCATTCCAGTTTTGTACATCTGATCCTGTGGTGGTTTGCGCACAGGTGACACAATTAGTGGTACTTATTTAAAGGGAAATGAAATGGGTCCCAGGGATCAGAGCGTAGTCTTACCTCTTGAATGCATACATTCTACAAAAGCCACCCTACAAGGATTTTCTGACTTAAAAAAAATCCAAAAATTGGATATGGTTGATTTTTTTTTTTTTTATTCATAAGAGGTGAAACAGATACTGTATCTGAAAAATGTCTATATTTTAGTATTTATTTGTATAGGTGATCACAAAACAAAAGCTATATTTTACTACAATGAAACATAACTTTGTAATATCCATTAAAACAGCTTATTTTACATTAGCTCTCTATCCAGCAATGTATTGTGTGCAAGTTATCATTTTAAAATGCTGCTATCTAATGCTTTGGTATTAATCAAATTTTCTGTTTCCTCCCTTGTACCAATTTCTAAATACAAGAAGGATGGTCTTAATATAAAACACTACATTGTTGATATTAAGTTAGTTGCTAGCTAGACAAGATCAGTATGAAAAATTACCACTGTGTAAATTGTGTATAGTGTTTAATTCAGAAACTGTTGAGATGTACATAAAAAAGAAGGGTTCTTCTGTGGATAGTTCAATTCCCTTCTGTTTTATTATTAAATCACAAATCGCAAGAAGCCTTTTCGCCTAGACATCTTTAAAGAAAGATGCATATACCGCTGAAATATGTGAGTAGCCCTTTATTTATTTTTTATTATAGAATTACAAACTATGCACATATCAATGAGTCTGACTTGCTTTCATGTATATTAACATTCACAGCCTTTTGTGATTAATTCTGAATGTGGCCAAGTACTTTTAAGTGCACACTTCACAATCCTGAGCCAGATTTGATGTCTGCGATAGCTAAAGAAGCTTACAAAATGATAAGCTTTAAAATAAACAACAAACAAAACGTAAATGTATTTTATGTCCCTGCCTTTTAAAGGAGTTGTAGCACTTGATTATTTCCCCACCAGTGATACGATCATCTTTATCTTTATCTCTTTCTAAAGTCTTTTTCAAACAAATCCTCAGAAATCCCAGAAAAATATTTTCTGGAGCTCTTCAAAACAAAGTTAAAGGATAAGTTCAGCTTCGGGAGCATGTTACATGTTCCACCCGTTTTTAGGATGGAACATGTAACGTGTTTCTGCTTCTGCAGTGGTTTACCAATACGGGCCCTCTGTGACAGCAGTACTGGGAAAAGTACAGGGTACGGGGTACCTGTTGTCACCTTTTGTAAAGAGCACAGCCGTGTGGTGCTCCACCTGCACAGCCGCTTCATTCAATTCACAGAGTTCTGTGAATGAATAAACTACAGGCTTTGCCAGTGTTCTGAATGAACTATTATGGTGCTGTTGAGTGCTGTGATAGTCCATTGATTCATTGAGTCAATGTAAAACTGCCTGCGTATGATGTATCTGCTGATCGCTGTTGCAATGTTTTCCAGGCTCCTAAAAAATAAAAAAGCATTTATTTTATTTATTTTAAAGGTGAACTTATCCTTTAAATAGACTAGTGTTTCTGTTTTGAACCTGTTAGGGCAGATAGTGAAATTTGCCACCTGTTTTTAAAGGTTTGTTTTACCAAAATCACAAATCATGTCCAGCTGTTAACCATACATTAGTTTTATAAAATGAAGAGAAGTTTGGCACAGACATAAAACAGGTGAAAGTTTTAAGTACCTTAAAGTGGTTGTAAATCACAATTTTTTTTTTAAAAGCGGAAGTTCCACTCATTTTTCTGTTTATTAAAAGTCAGCAGGTACAAAAAGTGTAGCTACTGACTTTTAATAAACACACACTCACCTGTACCACAGTCCAGTGATGCAGCCACCAGGAACCCTTGCTTCTCTCCCTCGCCTCTCCCTGAAGCTGGCATCACAAGTGTGCGCACTGCGCATGCGCGAGTTGCTCTGCGTCTCCTCAATGTCTGGGCAATCTTCTGGGACCTGTAATGTGTCCCAGAAGACTGCAGGGAGGGAGGGGGAGAGGAGAACTTCCGCTCCAGTCGCCTAGGCGGCCTGAGCGGAACTTGGAGCTGGATATCTGTCAAAACTAGGTACCCACCCATTCTATGCACTAAGATAAAAAAGCCTACTGTGTGCAGCTGCCCCCGCAATACTTACCTGAGCCCCATCGTGATCCAGTGATGTGCACGACAGCCGAGAAGAGGAGGATCTGGGCTGCTCAGTGCAAAACCATTGCACAGAGCAGGTAAGGACAACATGTTTGTTATTAAAATCTGGTTCCTTTATTGACATCAGCATATTCTCTCATCAATTTCTATTAGCTTGGAGTCTATGGAACTGAAATAAAGTGAAATTGTAAATGTCAGAGTAATGCACTCTAGTACAGTGATTTCTCCAACGTTCCTTATAAGATGTCTCAAAACTCTTCTTGTAAAGAAACATAGTCTGCAGATGTTATTCATTTTTTTATGACTGAGTCTTTGAAGCTTAGATGCATACACCAAGTTTATCAATGTCAGTATTATGGATGACATAAAGGGTTCAGTTCCAAATCGGTTTGGAAAAAGCTGTGCTTGTTCCGGTGTTCATCCGAACACCAGTTTTTTTGCCCTGTTTGATGGAAGCCAAATTGCATACTGAAATAGTGATGTTTATTCTACCACTACTATATATGACAGTTACTTTCTTCCACTATCAAAAGCAGTGGGCAATGGCATCCGCTGCTTCCCTAGCAATCAGTGATGTTACCTGGCCCTGTTCACTTGTTGGCTGGTAATCCCTTATTAAGAAAATAAGGGACAGGGATAGTTGCTGACATCATTGTCCAAATACATGGCCATATGTGGTCAATAAGATCACCTGATATACCCTTCCTCTTTGTTTACATTTAGTGGTAGGGGCCACGTGGCCTTGTATGCTTCAAGAGGAAGAAGCTGCACAATTATCTCTCCTTTCTAGACCAGCCAGGCTGCATCCCCAGATAATGGTCTGCTATGAATTTTGGGGGGATCCCATGCTTTTTTTCTTGTTTTTTGCAAGGAATTGCCTCATAAAATCCATAACAGAGCAGAATAATCTGTAAAAGAATGTGGGGTTCACCATGAGATCCATACCAGATCCTGGTAAAAAGTCTGGTAAAGATGAACAGTATCTCTGTCCACTTTGTATGAAAATAGAAGTGGCCGGAGCTGTTATTTACAGGCAAATTCATGGAATTTGTTCTCTTTTGTAAATGTCCATTTTGCTGTAATAGACTGTAGTAGGATATATACATTGTACAGATGTGCTACTCCACAGGCAGATTAAGATTATCTCCCAGGCATATTATTTAATGGACTTCAGTTACTTCAATGGGATTTGGATTCAGCACTCAAACTTCAGTAAAGTTCACCAAATCTGCCTCAAACTGAACCCAGGTGTGCTTTTGTTCATCATTAGTCAGTACGTGTCTGTTAACTTGACAATAACATGACTAATTGTCTGACAGTGGGCCTGAAAATTAGGGACATGTACATATGTTTTATTGAAAAATTGCACAAAAACAAAAAATGTATAAATAAGGGATCCCACGTATGCGGAAAATTCCACACAGATGGGGTCCGTTCCTCCACAATATCAAGTGACTGTAGAAGATAAAAGGTTAACCAACATGGATAAAAATGAACCTTAAGGGGTGAACCTGACCCCCCCCCCCGAACCCCACACACAAGATCCTGGATTGTAGCTACTAGTGAATGTGCTAGGATCAGGACTGAACAGTATACAGTGAAGTCCGCTAAAGATACCTCAGATGGGGAAAGGGGATATTCCCTATGATAGGTGTGCCACACCTGAGCTTTCATGGATATGAATCCCCACATGAAGTGAATCAGTGAAGAGGAGACTTGTTTTTCCCACATTAACTCTTACAGGAGAGAATCTCCCTTCCTAGGGGTAGATTTCATCTCACTTCCTGTTGTCTCCTTCTGTTTGCAAGTAGGAGTCGTTTGTAAGTTAGATGTTTGAAAGTAGGGGCCTGCCCTATATACTCTGCAGAAATTGGGGCCTTAGGTGTTGGTGTTGCCACAACACTGTAAGCCCTCACAGTTACTCTTGGTGGGCGCAGGAATGGGTCCTGCTGTGAAATATTAGATGAAGATTTGTAATTACATGCCATTGTTGAGTGGGGTAGAAAAATTGGGCCTTTGGTGGTGGTGGTGGTGCTGCTGGTACCACAACACTGTAAGTCCTCACAGTTACTCTTGGTGGGTGATGGAACGGGCCCTGCTGTGAAATATTATATCAATAATTATAATCACATGCACCTGTTGAACAGGGGCAGAAAAATTGGGCCTTTGGTGGCGGTGGTGGTGGTGTTGCCACAACACTGTAAGCCCTCACAGTTACTCTTGGTGGGCGCAGGAATGGGCCCTGCTGTGAAATATTAGATAAAGAATTGTATGAACAGGGGCAGAAAAATTGGGCCTTAGGCACTGGTGCCACAACACTGCAACCCCTCACAGATGCTATAGTTGGTGCGCAGGAATGAGCCCTACTGCAAAGTATTGCATCAAAAATTGTAATTACACGCCCCTGTTAAACAGGGGTAGAAAAATTGGGCCTTGGCCACTGGTAGCAGTGCCCAGAACCAAAAATGTTCTCAAGCTATCAGCATGAAAATTGAGGAAGAAGAGGATTGTCACTCAGCATAACAGGATAGTCACTCAGCATCAGCATAGGCAGTCTTGAAGGGATCTCACATTTAAAAAAGAATCAATCGGTTACATCAGCATCAGGTGCTTGGTAGCTGGTGATCCAAGACTGATTCATTTTTATGAAGGTCAGCCGATTGACCGATTCGGTGGACAGGCGCACCCTGTGATCGGGTACAAAGCCTCCAGAAGCACTGAATGTGCGTTCCGAAAGAACGCTGGATGCAGGACAGGCCAGTAGTTCAATTGCAAGCTCTGGCCAGTGATCCATCCTCAAGACCCAGTAACCTAGAGGATTTTCGGTGGGAAAGGTGTCCAAGTCTGATCTTTCCCCTAGGTATTCCTGCACCATGTGAATCAGACGCTGGCGATGGTTGCTGGAACTGATCAGACCTTGGGGCTGCGGACTAAAAAATTGTCTGAACGCATCGGTCAGACGGCCACCTTCTCCACCGCTCCTTCTGTGACTGACCGAAGCCTCAGCAACACGTTGTCAAGGAGGACCAGCAAATTGTAACCTCCCAGGCTCTGGAAACGCGTTGCACAAACCTCTCTGCATGGCCTCCCAAAGATGTTTCATCCTCTGCTCCTTCTGCGACAGCAAGATAAGGTCCGCAACCTTACCCTTGTAACGTGAATCAAGGAGGGTTGCCAGCCAGTAATCATCCATCTCCTTGATACCACGAAAACGAGGATACTTCTGCAGGCTTTGCAGGATCAGGGAGGCCATATAGCGTAGGTTTGCTGAGGCAATCGGTCCAGAGTCCTCTGGGTCACTAAGGATGTCATGATCCGCAGCCACCTCCTCCCAGCCACGTATAAGTCCATGGGTTTCTTCGGACTGTAAATGATCCCTTGAAGACTGCTGCTGATGCTGAGTGCCAGGCTCCACCTCCATGCTGACACAATCATCCTCTTCCTCCTCCTCCTCCTCCTCCTCATCCTCTTCCTGTGTGATCGGCGGGCATGCAGGAACACTGTCTGTCCATTATTCCACGCAACATGTGTTCCAACAGGTGGACAAGGGGGACAGTGTCACTGATGCATGCACTGTCATTGCTCACCATCCTCGTGGCCTCCTCAAATGGTGACAGGACAGTGCATGCATCCTTGATCATGGCCCTCTGGCATGGTGAAAAAAACAAGCTCCCCTGACCCTGTCCTGGTGCCATAGTTGCACAGATACTCATTGATGGCCCTCTGCTGTGTGTGCAGCCACTGCAGCATGGCCAATGCTGAGTTCCACCTAGTGGGCATGTCACAGATTAGGCGGTTCTTGGGCAAGTTAAATTCCTTTTGGAGTTCAGACAGCTGAGCACTGGCATTATATGACCTGCGGAAATGCACACAGACTTTCCTGGCCTGCCTTAGGACATCCTGTAAGCCCGGGTACCTGCTCAAGAACCACTGCACCACCAAGTTAAGGACGTGAGCCAAACAGGGCACATGGGTCAATTGTCCCTGTCGGAGGGTGGAGAGGTGGTTGGTGCCATTGTCGCAAACCACCATACCTGCCTTAAGCTGGCATGGCGTCAACCACCTCTGAACCTGCCCCTGCAGAGCTGACAGAATCTCTGCCCCACTGTGGCTCCTGTCCCCCAAGCACACCAGCTCAAGCACCGCAAGGCATCTATTTCCCTGCATGCTTGCGTAGCCCCCTGAATGCCTGTGGAGCAGCGCTGGTTCCGAGGACAAATCAGCACAGGAAGAGGCCATGAAGGAAGAAGAAGAGGAGGGGTGGAGGAGAGAAGTGTTACAAAATCACCACTAGTAGAATTTTGGAGGCGTGGTGGTGGAACAACCTCCAACACTACTGAACCCTGTTCTGCATCCTTCCTAGCTGCCAGAAGAGTCACCCAGTGCGTGGTGAAAGATAGGCAACGTCCCTGTCCATGCCTGCTGGACCATGAGTCAGCGGTAATATGCACCTTACCGCTGATCGCCTTGTCCAGCGAGGCCAAGACATTGCCTTCCACATGCCGGTAGAGAGCCGGAATCGCCTTCCATGAGAAAAAGTGGCGTTTGGGAAACTGCCACTGAGGAACCGCACATTCCACATACTCACAGAAGGGGGCAGAGTCTACCAACTGAAGTGCTAGCAATTTAGCCAAGCTAGCATTCAACTGCTGGGCATATGGATGGCTGGGAGCGAACTTCTTTCGGCGGTGCAGCAGCTAGGGCAGGGAAATTTGCCTGGTACAATCTGACGTCAGTGAAACGATAGCAGATTGCCCACATGTACTTGGCTGTGACACACCTAATTTCACACCTTCATTCCTCTCAGTGCAGGTTTCAGAGAGGACTGAAGGTATAGTGGGGTTGTAGATCCCAGCTGATGAGGAGCAAGGAGAGGTCCGCTTTGTTCTTTGGTGTGGGTCTTTTAGGTACGCTTGCCAACGAACTGCATGGCAGGTCGACATATGTCTGGTCAAGCATGTAGTGCCCAAGCGGATGATGTTTTGGCCACGCGAGATACGCTTGAGACATATGTTGCAAATAGCAGCGGTGGGATCTGATGCACTCATCTCAAAAAAGGCCCACACCAAAGAACTTTTGGAATAACATGCAGAGACAGCAGCGCCCTGCACATGCGGAGCTCTGCGGTGTGATGCAGTCGGTGTGCTGCCCTTAAGCTGGCCCCTGGAGGGCATCCTACCTCATTGGAGATGTGCCTCCTCCTCCTCTCTCCTATCAGGCACCCACGTGGAGTCAGTGACTTTGTCATCCCTCCCTCCTCATCACTGGAGCAAACCTGGCAGTATGCTGCAGCTGGGGGAACATGACTGCCAGATTGCTGTTCTTCTTGGGCACCCCCCTCTCTGGGCTCACGTTACTGCCTTCCTCTAGCTGGGTACCATCATCAGAGCCTTTAAAACGCTGGGCATCCTCTTGGAGCATGTACCCAACACTGTGGTCAAACAGTTCAGGGGACTCCTCAGGAAGTCATGGTGGGGCTAGGGAAGGAGTGACTGATGCCATTGAGCCAAGGGAAGAGGCCGTGTTGGCAGCTGCTTTGCCAGACAAAGTGCCCTGAGCCTGGGAGAGAGAGGATGAGGAGGATGAGGATGGCTTGGTCATCCACTCTACCAAGTCTTCCGCATGTTGCGGCTCAACACAGCCAGCTGCCGAAAAAAAGGACAAGCGTGTCCCACGGCCACATGCTGATGAGGATGCACTGTCTCCATGACCAGCACTGTTGCCTCTACACACAGAGCCTGCTTGCCCTTTTTTATTGGCTTGTGACTGTCTGCCTCTCCTTGTTGGCCTTCCAGACATACTAATGGCATGCAGTGAGATGTAGCTGAACAAAGCTGGGATGTATATATATACTGATACTTTAGCTAGCAGAATCAACTGACTGCCTATAGTATTATTAGTATGAGAACACCTGCAATTGTTTTCAGGTAGCTTTAGGTGCACACTGTGCAGAGGACACAGTACACTAACTGTAAATACTGCAGCTGCCTACCTGAGGTATTAATAGGATCAGAACAACAGCAATTGTCTTCAGGTAGCTTTAGGAGCACACTGTGCAGAGGACACTGTAAATACTGTAGCTGCCTGCCTGTGGTACTAATAGGATCAGAAGAACACCACCAATTTTCTTTAGGTAGCTTTAGGTGCACACCGTGCAGAGGACACAGTACACTAACTGTAAATACTGTCGCTGCCTGCCTGTGGTACTAATAGGATCAGAAGAACACCACCAATTTGCTTTAGGTGCACACTGTGCAGAGGACACAGTACACTAACTGTAAATACTGTAGCTGCCTGCCTGTTGTACTAATAGGATCAGAAGAACACCACCAATTTTCTTCAGGTAGCTTTAGTTGCACACTGTGCAGAGGACACAGTACACTAACTGTAAATACTGTGGCTGCCCCCCTGTGGTATTTATAGGATCAGAACAACAGCAATTGTCTTCAGGTAGCTTTAGGTGCACACTGTGCAGAGGACGCAGGACACTAACTGTAAATACTGCAGCTGCCTGCCTGTGGTACTAATAGGATCAGAAGAACACCACCAATTTTCTTCAGATAGCCTTAGGTGCACACTGTGCAGAGGACGCACTACACTAACTATAAATACTGCAGCTGCCTGCGGTACTAATAGGATCAGAAGAACACCACCAATTTTCTTCAGGTAGCTTTAGGTGCACACTGTGCAAAGGACACAGTACACTAACTGTAAATACTGTAGTTGCCTGCCTGTGGTACTAATAGGATCAGAAGAACACCACCAATTTTCTTCAGGTAGCTTTAGGTGCACACTGTGCAGAGGATGCACTACACTAACTGTAAATACTGCAGCTGCCTACCTGTGGTATTAATAGGATCAGAACAACAGCAATTGTCTTCAGGTAGCTTTAGGTGCACACTGTGCAGGCAGCCTTACATAGTGTGGGGCGTGTACTAAACCCCCTGAGCCATATTTGGCCAAAGCCACCCTGGCCAATTATGACTCTCTGTGCAGACGGCGCTGTGATTGGCCAAGCATGCGGGTCATAGTACATGTTTAGCCAATCCTCAGCCAGCAATCCACTGCAATGCCACAGTGAATTATTGGCCGGGATGCGCCACTCGAATTTGGCATGAATGGCCCATAACGTTCGCAATTCGACGAACGGTCGAACATGGGTTCGACTCGAACTCGAAGCTCATCCCTAGCTGTTACATCTCGCAGCCTAGCTGTGGTGGTTGACCCAGGACAGAGTGACCTAGCTATATACCCATTTACCCATTGTGGTTCCACGGTAGTGGGTTGCTTGGATCACAGCTACCCTGCGTATCCCTCTCAGCTTAGGTTTGGCTGAGGTTGGTACCATTTTCGGGGGTGGGGGGAACTACTAGTTAGGGATCAGATCCGGGGGGGGGGGCAGTTGATTTGTGTGGAAGGGGGGTTAGGATGTGCAGCTCACATTAAGGGGCATTTTACTCTTGGTCCTAAAAAGGTATCACAGTCACAAAGAAGTTAAATAGGTTTCTTTAAAGAGACCCTATTGCCAGACTGTTAATTTCAATAAAAATATTCCCATATATCTGTGTTTAATGCATTTTATGCAATTTATCTACTGGTAAAAGCCCCCTTGTGTGGACATCCAAAATCCCTGAGACTGCTGGTGGGTGCCACCATCTTGTATATGATATAAGCTTGCTTAGAGATGTCACTTAAGTAAAACTCTCTAGTATTAGACTTTTGTCCCCTAGGTTGCTACAAAAGGTTATATAGTGAGGTGAGGGTTGTAGATGCTGGACAAGCAAAGAGAATAATAAACACTGCCAGAATAACAGAGGACTGTAATGTGCAAGGAGGGAGGGACTGTTCTGGGTAATTTTAAAGACACATTGCAAGTGAATAAAAAATAATTAATAACAAGGAAAAACACTGCAAGTAAAGTGAAAAATACTGTGCTGTTACCTGTTATTTTGAAGATGGTGACAGGGTCTGTATGAAGGTATAACTGTAGGTGATGACTATAACTTTACCTCTGTGCTCTCAGCTTGACTTAAAGTGAACCTACTAATCTCAGGCACAACAAGAAACAGGTTCACTTAAATGTCCCCTTTTCCCAGCTGCTCCCTAGCTACACCGTCCACCATTGGGTGTAAGGGAAGATGAATCACTGTTCATGCAACAAAATCTTTTTGCAGTTAGCTAAGGGCTAAGGATCTTCTTCCTGTTTGTATGTGACAATGCTGGGGCCTGCCAATTGGCTGCCCAAGAACCCATCACTGATTTGTGTGGAAAAGGTACAAGTGTCATATCCTCCACTTTCTTTTGGCCAGCCAATTGAAGCACCTGGACAGTAAATCTGAAGTAATATGATATATGGGTATTGGAGGAGACATTAAGTTAACCTGTTGCTTTTATCAGCTTAGGTGTTTTACATTATTTTCTGACTATTTAAGTTGACTATCAACTATCGCGTGTGGAAAAAAATAGTTTGGGATTTTTTTTTCTCCAACTGAACGATTTAAAGCTTTGTGCAAAAAAATAACAAACAAAACAATGGTTTTGCACAGAGCAACCCTGATCCTCCTCTTCTCGGGTCCTCCACTGGCGCTTCTGGCTCCTCCTGCCTTTGAGTACCTCCCAGCAAGCCGCTTGCTAGAGAGGTGCTTGTGTGGGCTTAATCCCAAGTTACACTGTGTGGTTCAATGAAAAAACAAAGTGCAGCTCAGCCCAGCCTCCTGCCTCCTTATCATTGCAGCAGGAGCCAATGAGTCCAATGAGAAGAAAGAGTGAGAGCAAGTCCACTGCTCTTGGGTACAGCGCTGGACCAAGACTGGGCTCAGATAAGTATTTAGGGAGGTGGGGGGAGCTGCGCCTAAAATTTTTTTTACCTTAATACATTAAGGTAAAAAAAAAAAAAAAAAAACCTTTGGCCTTTACAATCATTGTCATTACTTTTACATTGTAGAAATGTAAATGTAAGAAATGGATAAACTTTACTAAAAACATTCTGGGAATGATTACTTAAATTATCCAGTCTTCTAAAAAGCACATCCCAGTTGTTTTTAAATACTGAGTCAACTACATATGATTTTCAAATGTTTGAATTGAAGTTCCTATTTGCCCAATTTCACATATTTGTTGAGTACATATTCTCAATCTATTTAGTAAATAAGAGCTAAAGCACCATCTCACTATTCATAATAAAATATCCAGTCACAAAAGAATTGATGTGCTACAATCTCTGGATGTGGCCATACATTTGATAAAAATTGTGCTGACATACCTGGGAGGAAAGCCGGATTGAATTTTATAGATGTAAGGGGTCTGGGTATGGAAGAGAGATGCATTTTCCTACAGACTTCTTTGAAACAACGGAGCGTCACTCCTGAGCTCTGTGATTGCTGTAACCAGTGTAGCTTTGATGTCTTCAGCTACTAATTGTAAGTCCTGGATTATTAGGGGCTGTGCAGCATTAGTTGCCCCGTCCATTGGTTGGGTTTGATTCCTGCCCTAGGGCTGAGGTTGGAGGAGTGTTTGTAGGCCTGGACTGAAGCCGGGGCCTTGCGTGCCTTGCGTGCCTTGCGTCTCCAAGATGCTGCGGTTTAGCTGCGATCCGGAGCCCCTGGGCGAGCAGGACAGGGGTGGGGATGAGCTCTCTAATGTTTTCCCCATGTCTGCAGGGTAGGATGGCTCTGCTAGGCTGAGAAAAGTACCTCTGTAGAAGGGAGCACAAGGATTAAGCAGCCATTAGAGTCCAGCACCAAACCATGCCCACCTTTATTTTCTGTTGTAACTGGCACAGACTTTCTTTACTGCACTCTGAAAAAAAATTAAGACTGGTATTCCATTACAGGCATACCCCGCTTTTAAGTACACAATGAGGTTTATTTACTAAAGCTGGAAAGTGCCAAATCAGGCTCACTTCTGCATAGAAACCAATGAGCTTCCAGTTTTTATTACCAAAGCTTAATTGAACAAGCTGGGGTTAGAAGCTCATTGGTTTCTATGCAGAAGTGGGCCTGATTTTGCACTTTCCAGCTTTAGTAAATAAACCCCATTG
This sequence comes from Aquarana catesbeiana, assembly GCF_042186555.1. NCBI lineage: Eukaryota > Metazoa > Chordata > Amphibia > Anura > Ranidae > Aquarana > Aquarana catesbeiana. The sequence goes on from NC_133325.1 coordinate 224,085,708, forward strand.
TGTACTTAAAAGTGGGGTATGCCTGTATTTTCAATAAACAGGCTTTGCTCATTGCTGGCATTAATGGCATCTGCTTCTAAAAAGGCTAAATATCTGTCTGCTTTTGGTTTCACTTCTCTGAGACATCAAAGTTGATTTACTAAAGGCATATAACAGGGTTTCCAATATTTCTCTGGTATGTACAATTTTAAACTAAATGCTCAATTGGCTTAGTAAATGAGGTGAACCTGGATTCAATAGGACTATCCAATCACATGCAAGGCAAATGAAAAAAATACAGGATTTTTTTCTATTGCATGATTGTAATGAACAAAGTTTCTCCTTATTCCTTAAGCTAAGTGGATATTCACTTTTCAAATTGAACATGTATTGCTAAGTGAACTGCTTTTATACCTTTAGTAAATAAGAGAAACAAAATGTTACCCCAGCTCCACTGCCAATATAAGAGTACAGGAACTGTGATCTGGTGCTCTAGCCAGAGCGTTCAGGCCCCACAGGTGCAATTCTTGAATCAGGAAGGCTGGCAACTCAGATGCGCTTGAATAAAAGTACTTTATTTGTTAGATGGATACAAGGGTACAGGCTATATGCTGACACGTTTCGGCTATGAAGCCTTCATCAAAGCATACATATTTGATTTAAAAACTGATATAACAAAAACAAGCCCTCAAAAAGCGGGTACATCCTGATTAGAAACAACTCAATGAATTAAAAACACATGGAGAAAAAGGGGAAGAGACACAGCAAGCACGTGTTAGTAAATAACTCCTCATAGATCCAAAGTAAGCACACAGATATGGAAATTCAAAGCAAAATCAGAATTCCTAATATGCGCACATGTCCCAGGTCAATGATTTATAAAGTAAAGCCGAGGTGACAGTTAGAGATCTGGTATTTAGGATAAGAAAGGTCAGCAATGGCAGTGTCCCAACTATAGTTTTCTGTTTAGGCCTAGTAGCACCATTTTATTTAAATACAGCTTACACACTTTTATAGTTGTATTCCTTATTGTCTTGTTTAACTCCCTAAGAAACAATATACTGTTCTAATAAAAAAAAAAGACACTGAACTATTACATCTGGCATTTCTGCTTAGTTGGAAAAAAAAACAAAAAAGAGAAAAAACTACTAACAAACTGCCTGAGTATGTTGCATGCTTGTAAACTCATTTTTAAGACATGCATATCTGCTCTTTACAATGACTCCATAACAAAATCCATTTCTTCTATTTTTATTTCGTATGATCAGTTAAACCTGTCAACATCCTCAGTCCAGTTTCTTATCAGTATCTTATGGTAAATTGCACTATAAATCCATGTCAGCCAGAATTTAGCAGGCACAGATAGCGTTAGGTTCTGTTTAGGTTCACTTATGCTGCAAATATGTGCTCATTAAAAGTTTGAGAAAATGCAAACATAAGTCCAAATGAAAAAAGATTACACTTTAGATTTAGCTAAATTTATATTTGGATGGCAAATGCCAAAACAAAAACGCTGACAGTCATTAAAAACAAATATGTGTTTACAGATCACCAAAATCAATTGCTAATTAACTTCAGCAGACAGAAATGGATTTCTGTTTAGTGCTGTGTTTACACACTTCCTTTCTTTGACATTCAAAAGCCAAGTGTGTGCGATCATCATTGCCCTTCTGTCTTGGCTCTGGAACAATCTTTTCAGATCAACGTTTCAAGTGTTTTGTAAAACAGCCAATTAATTCCAATTATTAATACTGATGAGAGCAATCAGAGCATCAGAGAGAAGAAAAACCTGCAGACAGAATAACAGAATTAAATGGTATAGAACTCATTTGTAGTAGATATACGGGAATGGCAGCAAACCAGCAGTGAACTGTTATGTAATAAAGACAAAGCACAGTAAATCATCAAAAGGAAACTATTTCTGAATTTCAGTATAGATTTTGACACTTGAATATAATGTTTCAGTGGCTTTTACATTTACCATACATTCTATACAACATTCCATAAGGCATTTGATAGATCTGTAGATTCTCTGTCTAATAGCCACCAGTATAAAAGTCCTTTCATTTAGCATCCGTGCCAAACAACTGCTGAAAGCAAATCAATAAGCCAGCTCAAGTTTTCCTTTGATCAATCTGAGTTTACATTGGGAGAGATGAACACTAAAGCACAATTACTAATAAAGGGTTATACATGAATGTTATTTTATTTTTATTAATGTTGCAAGTCTGATTAAAACCGAGTCATTTGATAAGATGTAGATTAACCGCTTGCCAACTGACCCATGTGTATTTACAGTGGGCCGATGGCCCTTCTGAATCACGTACATGTTCCTGATCCAGAATTTCTAGGCAGGGGGCCATGCGTGAGCCTGCTGACCCATCTGTGCTGTGATTAGGTACAGCCTAAGTCGGTCACCAGGTCCCAGCCAATGATTTATGGCTGGGACCTGCTGATTGGCTTAGTGAATGACAGTTCAGAGCCCATTGTTTACTACAACACAGGGCTCTGTACATGGAGCAGCAATGTGGCTGTTCTTTTCTCAATGCAAAGCAGGGAGACTTTTCGATTGCTCGGTTTTCAGTCTTAGAGCTGGTGGGGAACAGATGCAACATCAGACCGTATCCTGTATCAACCTAGGTAAGTATGATTCCAAAGAAAAAAGCCTTTCTTCTTTTTTAACCATTTTAAGACTTTAGGAGTGGGTAATAAGGCCTAAAAAATCTTCAACAAAGTTTTTACATTTTATGCCTTGCTTCTCTTCTCTAGAAGCTGCTCCTGTGTAAAATTGTTTTACAAATATTCTACAAGTGTCATTGAGTGAAACAACATTATTGTTACATTGTATTTGCCATTTCATCTAATTGCCTGTCAAAGGGCAGAAACTAGATCCACATATAACTTCAATTAAAGCAGCCCTACTTTTTAAATTAAATGTACTGTATTTCTATTTAGCCCTATATCTCCCTTAAAGTAGAGGAAAAGTCAAACTATAACTATTCTCATCAAATTTCCTTCCCCCTTCCCTTGCCCCTTTCTGTACAGCCATGGCCAAAAGAATGACAAATATTAATTTTAACAAAGTCTGCTGCTTCAGATTTTTAAATGGCAATTTGCATATACAGCAAAACCTTGGTTTGAGAGCGTTTTGCAAGACAAGCAACATTTTTTAATACATTTTGACTTGATATACAAGCGATGTCTTGATATACAAGTAGCGTCACGTCACAACAGAGTATAAAGGGAGAAGAGAGGTGCCTCTAATTTTAGCAATATAGTTACATTTAATGAAGGTACAACATTTAGAAACTCTCATGGTTGATGATTAAAACATGCATATCTAAGTATGCAGGAATCTGGGGTAAAGATGTCCACATAGACCGCCCTCCTCACCACCATCGATGTCACCCCTTCCAGCTGCGCTCCATGAGTGGTTCAATCCACGCTTTCAGATCGCTTTACTGCAGGGTAGTCTTCCCGGTCATGATTGCAGACTGACAGCTGTCAGAGCCAATGGTGCGCAGGACGGTCTATGTGGTCAGCTTTACCCCGGATGCCTGCAAACTTAGATGTGCCTGTTTTAATCATAAACCATGTGAGTTGTTAAATGTTGTACCTTCATTAAATGTAACCATATTGCTACACTTAGAGGCACCTCTCTTCTCTTTTATACTCTGTAGATCCTGCTGGATTTTGCTTCTAATCCCCTTTGTTTAGTTTCCATTTGTGGATGGACATTTTATGGTTACACAACCTATCACATTGCTATAATCTTTTTATATGGACTATAAACTGAAGAACTTCTGAATAAATGGTTATGGAATGAACCATCTGAGTTTCCATTATTTCTTATGGGGAAATTTGCTTTGATATACGAGTGCTTTGGATAACAAGCATGCTTCCAGAACGATTTTACTGTACTCCAGAATGTTATGAAGAGTGATCAGGTGAATTGCAATTATTTGCAAAGTCCCTCTTTGCCATGAAAATTAACTTAATCCCATAAAAAAGATTTCCACTGCATTTGTGAAGAAGGCTTCAGGGTGCCCAAGAAAGTCAAGCAAGCGCCAGGACTGTCTTTTACAGTTGATTCAACTGCAGAATCGAGGCACCACCATTGCAGAGCTTGCTCAGGAATGGCAGCAGGCAGGTGTGAGTGAATTTGCACGCACAGTGAGGAGAAGACTTTTGGAGGATGGTCTGGTGTTAAGAAGGGCAGCAAAGAAGCCACTTCACTCCAGGAAAAACATCAGGGACAGACTGAAATTCTGCAAAAGGTATAAGAATTGGACTGCTGAGGATTGGGGTAAAGTCATTTTCTCTGGTGAATCCCCTTTCCAATTGTTTGGGGGATTCAGAAAAAACCTTCTCCAGCAAAAGAAAAGGTGAGCGCTACCATCAGTCCTGTGTCATGTCAACAGTAAAGCCAAGGGAGTGGGCTCACTCACAATTTTGCCTAAGAACACAGTCATATATAAAGAATGGTACAAAAACATAATCCGAGAGCAACTTCTCCCAACCATCCAAGAACAGTTTGGTGATGAACAATGCCTTTTCCAGCATGATTGAGCACCTTGCCATAAGTCAAAAGTGATAAGCAAGTGGCTTGGGGAACAAAACATTGACTTTTTGAGTCCATGTCCAGGAAACTCCCCAGATCCTAATCCCATTGAGAACTTGTGGTCAATTCTCAAGAGGCAGGTGAATAAAAAAAAACACAAATTCTGACAATCTCCAAGCATTGATTATGCAAGAATGGGCTGCCATCAGTCAGGATGTGGCCCAGAAGTTGATTGACAGCATGCCAGGGTGAATTGCAGAGGTCTTGAAAAAGAAGGGTCAACAGTGCAAATATTGACTCTGCATAAACTTTATGTAATTGTCAATAAAAGCATTTGAAACATATGAAATGCTTGTAATTATACTTCAGTATACCATAGTAATATCTGACAAAAGGATATAAACACTGAAGCAGCAGACTTTGTGAAAATTAATATTTCTTTCATTCTTAAAACTTTTGGCCACGGCTGTACTTACCTATTTTTAATCTGCTCTCTCATACACTTTGCAGTCCAATTACCAAAAAATTTACATAGCTATTCATTCATATTAAGAGGCCCTTGTCTTCATCAACATTAAGGATGAGCTCAGACGTGTTCGCACAGCCCACGTGCAGAGTCCGCCAGAAAGTCGGCACTGCGCTGCGCTAATTACAGTCAGTGAGACATTGTCCCGATGTGCGGCTGCAGAGATTGGGAAATGTCACACTGCCTGTGATTAGTGCAGCGCAGTGCCAACTTCCTGGCAGACTCTGCATGTGGGCTGTGCGAACACACCAGAGCTCATCCTTAATCAACATGTGGACAATGTGTTTTGTTAACCACTTGCCGACCACCGCACGCAGATGTATGTCCCTTTTTTGGGGACGAATATCGGTGTTATGGCAGCAGCTAGCTGCCATAACCCCGGTATCCCCGTTTTCGGCCGGTGATCAGCTACAAGATAAAAGTGGTCTCTGTGGCGGATTCGCCGCGAGATCACATTTATTGGTGGGGCCCCCTCCTGCCACGATCCGTGCCCTCTGTCTCCTGGAGCTGTCGGCGGCGGCGGAGGCGAACGTTTCTGTTGCCTAGCTGTCCATGGAGATAAGTGAGGGGAAAATGGCACCCACTCGTCTCCATGATACTACAGGGCGGAAGCGACGTCAAAACGTCACTTCCGCTCATACATCTTAAAGGCACATTTTTTTCAATAAAAAATATAAAATGCAGTGCTACATAAAACAATAGCTTAAAACATAAATGTAATAGTCCATAGAAGCGAATAAAGATTAGAGATGAGATGAAACCTCCACCAAAACTTCCGTGTGCAAGGGATAAGCACGCCACAGCCTAGTGCTTTCAATCTGCTTACCAGAAGGATATAAAAAGCAAGCGATGTATTTGTATGGTGAAAAAGCTCAGCAGTGAATCCAATTGGCACACTCCATAATGAACAGACAGATTGAGTTGTCACATTTTACCAGGAACTCAAGTATCACATGGGACGATGAATAAATGGTACGATCATCAGCAGGATACCCCAATAAGAAGAAAATAACAATAGTGAAGCCCATATGGGTAAATTACACGTTTTTATTATAGTCTACTTACATGCGTCAATGGAAAAACATCACAGAATAAAAGAAATGGTTCACGGCTCAACAGTGTGCTTGCATCAGCCAGCCTGACATGTTTCATCCTATGTGGATATCATCAGAGGCGTGGTCGATGATGCAAGCACACACAAATATATGGTGGACAACCTGAGTCACTCTGCCCCCTGATAGGACAGCGTGACAAATGAAACAGCTGTTTTGCACGACGAATCCAGCTCCGTATGTGCACTAGAGGCGCTCTGACTATGGAGTGGATACTGAAAATAGATCCCGTTCGGCCGCACATGTGCAGCACGGCCGTGCATTCCATCAGGGCAGGAAATGAAACCAGCCGAGTGAGCGAACGTAACGCCGCCACTCCTAGAGATGTAAACAACATGGCCGTGCATGCACAGCACGGCCGTGCGTTCCATCAGGGGAGGAACAAAAATCTTAAAAGAATAAACAGCATGGCTGCGCAGGCGCATCGCGGCCGCGTCACACTGGGAACATATGGTAAACAGTGCATCACAGGGCCGCACATGCGCAGAGCGGCCGGACAGCTGGAAAGCAAAAACACTCATAATAGCCTGGCTGTTCTAATAAAGGTAAAAATAAAGGACCAATATCGGCAAAAATTACTAACACCGCGTCACTGGATTATACATATACATTGATATTCCACAATGATAGATGATTGTCTAAAAAATACAATTGATATACATAAATAAAAAGAGTATATTCAAATCTATATTTTATATTTAAAATAGGGATAAACATGTAGGAGTAGGAAAATATGTCAATTCAAGTCTCACGCCACAGTTAGGACTTTTGACATTAACACCTTTATCACTTGCACCTCACTCAACGTGATATACTTATTAATTTGCCCCTGAGGCCTGCAATATGCGGGCCGCACTACACGGGCTATGCATGTTAGGGTAAATGAGCATATCACAAAATCAAAAAGAGATTTCCAAAACACACCGTTTCTCGACATTACTTGGAGTGTCATGATCAGAATACTAAGGGGACTACCTTTGTGGCCATTGATAGATTCAGTCCACATTGGCGTGGCAGTTCTTCCAAATGGGAAATCTCTAAACTCGAAACCCGGTGGATCTATGACTTAAAATGTTATACCCCTTTCGCCATGAATGTCGATTGGGATATAAATTGTTTTATTAACAACAGCTAAAATTTACATATATTAACACCTAGTAGATGGCGTTTGTATATTTTGTTAAGGTTTTAATTACCTTCATTTTTTTATTCATTTTTTTATTATTTTTATTTTTATTTATTTTCCATTCATCTTCCTTAAATATATACATTTTTTATATTTTAAGATTGATATATGTGTTCATTGGGGACTATTACTGTTTTTTGCTGCATTGTTTCGAGAGCCTCCTATCCTCTCTTCATTGCTAATGGTCCTTCAGGAATACATGTTTATCCCTATTTTAAATATAAAATATAGATTTGAATATACTCTTTTTATTTATGTATATCAATTGTATTTTTTAGACATTCATCTATCATTGTGGAATATCAATGTATGTGTATAATACAGTGACGCGGTGTTAGTAATTTTTTGCTGATATTGATTCTTTATTTTTACCTTTATTAGAACAGCCAGGCTATTATGAGTGTTTTCGCTTTCCAGCTGTCCGACCGCTCTGCGCATGTGCAGCCCTGTGATGTACCGTTTACCATATGTTCCCAGTGTGACGCGGCCGCGATGCGCATGCACGGCCCTGTTGTTTATTCTTTTAATAAGGCTGGCGTCACGCACTTCGTTCCGCTCACCCAGCTGGATTTTTGTTCCTCCCCTGATGGAACGCACGGCCATGCTGCGCATGCGCAGCTGTGTTGTTTACATCACTAGGAGTGGCGGCGTCACGTTCGCTCATTCGGCTGGTTTTATTTCCTTCCCTGATGGAACGCCCGGCCGTGCTGCGCATGTGCGGCCGAACAGGATCTATTTTCAGAGCGCCTCTAGTGCGCATGCGGAGCTGGATTCGTCATGCAAAACAGCTGTTTCATTTGTCACGCTGTCCTATCAGGGGGCAAAGTGACTCAGGTTGTCCACCATATATTTGTATGTGCTTGCATCATCGGCCACGCCTCTGATGATATCCACATAGGATGAAACATGTCAGGCTGGCTGATGCAAGCACGCTGTTGAGCCGCGGACCATTTCTTTTATTCTGTGATGTTTTTCCATTGACGCATGTAGGTAGACTATAATAAAAACGTGTAATTTACCCATACGGGCTTCACTATTGTTATTTTCTTCTTATTGGGGTATCCTGCTGATGATCGTACCATTTATTCATCGTCCCATGTGATACTTGAGTTCCTGGTGATATGTGACAACTCAATCTGTCTGTTCATTATGGAGTGTGCCAATTGGATTCACTGCTGAGCTTTTTCACCATACAAATACATCGCTTGCTTTTTATATCCTTCTGGTAAGCAGATTGAAAGCACTAGGGTGTGGTGTGCTTATCCCTTGCACACGGAAGTTTTGGTGGAGGTTTCATCTCATCTCTAATCTTCATTGGCTTCTATGGACTATTACATTTAGTTTTAAGCTATTGGTTTATGTAGCGCTGCATTTCTTTTTCCCAAAGTATTTTATTGATGAGTATGAAGTCTTAATAGCAATCATTAACCCCCCTGGCGGTATTCCCGAGTCTGGCTCGGGGTGGATTTTCAATACCAAAAGCGGTATCCCCGAGCCAGACTCGGGATCGCATCGCAGGATCCAGGAAGAGTTTACTTACCTTGTCCCCTGGATCCTGCGATGTCTCCCCGCTGTGATCGGCGAGCCGCTGTGTCTCGCTCGATTCACAGTGCCGAGCTCCGTTCCCTGCGAGCGTTGCGACGCACGGGGAAGGAGTTTGGCGGCAAATTCAAACAGTAAAACACACAGTATAGATACAGTATACTGTAATCTTACAGATTACAGTACTGTATCAAATAATTCCACATCCCCTTTGTCCCTAGTGGTCTGCATGCAGTTTTATATTGTAAATACTGTTCTTTCTGCCTGGAAACTGGAGAATGTCCATAACAACCAAAACTGTCCCTTTACATCAAAAGTGGCTTTAGACCAGCTAGAAAACAGCGATAATAAATTAGAATCACTGGCAGAATTGAGTGATAGTGATTTGTGAGGAAATCTGTCACCAAACACTAAAAGTAACGAAAGCAACAATTCTGCAACTGAGCAAATTTCAGTGTTTTTGATTTGATTACATTATTGAATAATTTTTATTATTATTATATTATTATTTGTTACAATTATTTATAGTTATTTATTATATTATAATTTTTTATTTCATTTTTCAAACTTTATCATACCTGGGATGTCTACTAGACTCTTGTTTGGACAGATTTAAGTGAATTATTCCTAAGAATTACAGGCCTACAATATAAAACGCCAAATTTCTGTGCAAAATAATGATACCGCTTTCAGCACCTAAAATCTGAAATAATCATACCGCCAGGGAGGTTAAGCATTGAACAATGAAAATGAAAAATTCATGAGATATACAATAACAGAATATCCCAGCTAGCATTGATAATCACTTCCAAACTGGGTTAATTGTGAAAGGGGTATTAACCCAACTTATATCTTTAATCAGGCCTTAATTGTCCGATAACTGACACTCTATGGAAAATGTATTCTGCTTGCAATGAAAGTACCGATATACAGGTCTTGTAGAGTGAAAATCAAGTATGACCTCTGTTGGAAGTGATTTATATTTATCACTGGGTCTGTGTGGGTCTGGTCAGTGAGCATTCAGAGTAACTTCATGTTTGTCTAGAGTTCGTCTTATGGGTTGGGTATTTAATAAGTATGTGAAGTGGGAAGAAAGTGTGCCTACGTGGGTGTCTAGATGGAGGGCTTTGGGAATGGAGGAGGAGAGAAGGGGAGGGGAGGTGGGAGGTGGGGGAGCATGGAAGGGGGAGGAAGGGGGGAAAGAATGGGGGTCTCTGACTTCCCTTGGTAGATGGTATTTGGCTGTGATGTTTTGAAGGGGCTCCGGGTAAATTGGGGGGTAATCCCCGATTGAAGGAAGGAGGAAGTAATGGTGGGAAGTTTGAGTTATATGACAGTTAGGTCATCAGATTTAGATCTACTTTATGTGGGCGGATTTATTGTGTCCTTGTATTCAGGTAAAGTTTGGTAATGTATCCAACAGGCCCACTTGCAACTAAATTTTGTCAGCGTGTCTCGTGAGATATGTATAAGCTGTTCCATTTCTGATACTCTGTTTATTCTGGCAAACCATTCTTTGAGAGTGGGTATTTGTTTTGAATTCCAATGTACGGGGATACATTGTTTTGCTGTGTTAATCATATGCATCATTAGCGATTTGTGATAGGTAGTGTGTGGTAAAGATGAGAGGTATAGAAGAAATTGGGCAGGGGTGAAGTCTAGTTTGTAAGTGGTAACTTGCATGATTATGCGAAGGACCTCTGACCAAAAGGTTTGCAATGGGGTGCAAGACCACCAAATGTGAAGAAGGGTACCCTTTTCTTGATGGCACCTCCAGCACGTTTCAGGGATGTCAGCTTTAAATTTATGTAACAGTACTGGAGTATGGTACCATCAAGCCTGAATTTTGAACCCATTTTCCTGGGTGGTGACGTTGGTTGAACCCTTGTGTATGTTCAGAAATATTTGTTCCCATCTGTCTTCCGTGATTTGGATGGATAAGTCAGCCTCCCATTTTCTGCAGGACTGACTTTCATTTGATTTAAGATCAGTGAAGATTAGGTTGTGTATGTAGGAGATAAGATGTGATTGAGGTGTTGTCTTGGTACATAGTAATTCAAAAGGGGTGAGTGATCTGGAGCATTGACCACTTTTGTCTAGGATTTTGAGGTAATGGGCTATCATTATGTATGCCCATGGAGAGATAGGTGTCTTTTCTAAACGGACGGCAATTTTAGCTGCTGTGAGTAAGTTGCCTTGGTGGTAAAATTGGTGGGCTCTGATTTGTTCCTGTGGCCAATTGTCTGAGAGATATTGGTGGTGCATTCCTGGAGGGAAGTTGGGGTTTAGCTTTATTTGAGTCAATGGACTGGGGGTGGAGGATATGGAGGTTTTCTTACATGTTTGGTGAAAGCATTGTATGGTGGGTCCTGTCGTCGGGTGTGAGTGAATTTCTGGTGGGAGTTGGTTTGGGGAATTCCAAGGGAGTGAACTCAGGGTTAATTTCGTGAAGGAAGCTTCTAAAGAGACCCCGTCTTTCTGTTGGGTATGGACATTCCAGTCCACTATCCTGGCAAGGTGAGTGGCTGTGTGGTAGTGAAGGATGTTCGGAAGGCCTATGCCTCCTAGATTTTTCGGGCGAGTGAGTTGGTTGTGACCGATTCTATGTCTGTGTTTTCCCCATAGGAGGCTGGAACATATCTGTCTGCATGTTTTGAAGAAGGAAGGGGGGATCTGTATCGGGAGCGTCTGTAAGAGGTATAGGATTCTTGGCAGAGCGTTCATCTTCAATATGGCCGCTCTGCCAAACCATGAGAAAGTCGGTTTGTTCCAGGTTTTGGAGGTCCAAAGTTAGTTTATATAGGAGGGGGAGGAAATTTTTGGTGTATAACCCTGAGATTTTGGAGGGGATTTGAGTTCCTAGGTATGTGATCGAATCTTGTTTCCAGTGAAAAGGGAAATTCTCCTTGCATTGGTCTACTTGACGTTGGGGTAATGATATATTTAGGGCAAAAGATTTAGTGAAGTTGATCTTTAAGTTGGATAGGATCTGGAAGTGCTTAAATTCGGATAATAGTATTGGTAAAGTAGTTAAAGGTTGTGTGAGGAACAACAATATGTCATCTGTGTAAGCAGCGTATTTGTACTCCTTCTCTGGAGATCCGATTCCCTTTATGCCTGGGTTAAGTGTAAGTTTGCGGAGGAAGGGTTCGAGGGTAAGTATAAAGAGGATAGGTGACAGGGGGCATCCCTGTCTTGTTCCGTTGCGGATAGGGAAGGCGTCTGACAGCATATCTTTGACCCTCACTTTTGCTGAGGGATTGCCGCATAACGATAGGATCAGAACAGTCATATGAGGACCAAGTCCTAAGGCTTGTAGAACTGCCGACATGTAATCCCAGGACACTCTGTCAAACACCTTCTCCGCGTCTAATGACAGGTAGAAGCCGCTTTGTTTTGTTTGGGATATCAGATGGAGTAGGTTGATTGCTTTGATTGTGTTGTCCCTGGCTTCGTGTCCAGGGACAAAGCCTGCTTGATCTTGGGACACTATGGAAGGTAGGAGGGGTAACAGTCTGTTGGCTAGTATCTTGGAGAATATTTTTATGTCCACATTTAATAATGATATTGGTCTATAATTTCCTGTTTGAGAAGGGTCTTTGCCCTCTTTGGGAATGACCACAATGTGGGCCTCCAACATTCCCTTTGTGAGTGGGTTTGAAGGGGAGAGCGAGTTAAAGGTTTTAAGAAAGGGGGTTTGGAGAGTGTTTGAAAGTGTCTTATAGTATACTGCTGGAAGACCATCTGGACCTGGGCTCTTTCCGGGTTTAAGCTGTTTAATTGCCTGTTCCCATTCTGTGGAAGAGATTGGTAAGTCGAGGGATGCTACTGTATCCTGGGGTATTTTCCCTGGGGCATATTGTTCTAGGAACGAGTCAATGTTTAGAGTTCTCTGGGATGCTGGGGTCGAGTCGGGATCAGAAGTGCGTAGGTCGTAGAGGGAGAAATAATATTTTTCAAATTCCTTTGCTATATCATCATTGTGTGTGAGGGGTTTTCCCTTAGCAGAATGTAACTGATAGATTGTGTTATTGGCTTTTTTCTTACGTAGTGCCTGTGCAAGTAGATGGCCACTCTTGTTCCCAAACTCGTAAAAGAGTTTGTGAGACAGAATGAATTTTTTCTTAAGATTGTGGTGCAGCTCTTCCTTAATAAGTGTACATGTCTCAATAAGTTCGAAGTGAGTTTGTTGAGCTAGAGTATGTTTGTTTATGTAGGGTTTCAAGTTTCTTCAGTTTTGCAAATAAATTGGTAAGTGTAGCTTTCTTCGCTTTCTTGACTGATGCTGCTAGGGATATCATTTTACCTCGTATGACGCATTTATGGGCCTCCCATTGTGTCAGGGAGGATGTGTCTGGGGTGTCATTTTCAATAAAATAGTCCCTTAAGCAGGAACTGATCTCTTGTACATTTAATGCGTCTGTTAAAAGTGTAGGGTCTAACTTCCAAATGTACGTGCGATGGAGCGTATCTGGAAAAGTGAGTGTCATGGAGATGGGATGATGGTCCGACAATGTCATGGGGTCTATGGTTGCTACAGTCAGAGTCGGGAGGTCTTGCTGTGAGAGAAATAGGTAGTCAATGCGAGAATATTTGTTGTGGGGGGCAGAAAAAAAAGGTAAAGTCTTTGTCTTTTGGATGGAGGGTACGCCATGCGTCATGGAGAGATAGTTCTTGGAGGCAACCCCTGATTTGTTTCAGGGCCCTGTATGGTAAGTGAGATTTGCCTGTGGAGGTGTCTATTAGAGGGTCTAAGGGGACATTGAAGTCACCCCTCAAGACTAGGAGGCCTTCCTGGAAGGCTGCCAGCTTCCCTATCACTGTTCGGAGAAAGGGGACTTGGGCAGTGTTTGGGCTATATATGTTTGCAAGAGTAATTGGCCTGTTTCTAAATGTGCCTTTAAGGAAGATGAATCTGCCCTGGTCATCTAGCAGGGTGTCCGTAACTTGCAGGGGTACATTTTTGGAAAGGAGTATGGAAATTCCTTTAGTTTTTGAGGTTGGGGAGGTGGCATGATAGTGGTGGGAGAAAGAATGGTTTGTCAGTTTAGGAATATTTTTACAGCCGAAGTGGGTCTCTTGGAGAAAAACCACATCTGCCTTTGCGCCACGCATGTGGGCTAGTAGCTGCAAACGCTTTTCAGGGGTATTTAATCCTTTCACATTAAGAGAAATTATTTTCAAAGACAGCTTAGTGGACGGTGTTCGGCGGTGTGCCATTGTAACCTAATCAAGGTGTAGGTAGTTTGTTGCTTACCAGCGGGGAAGTCAGAGACGGGGGAAGAAAATGAGAGGGCAGGGGATGTAGTGGGGGGGTAGAGTTATATGGAGGAAGGTAGGTAGCAAGGGTAGTATAGGGCGGGGAGTGTGGGTGTTGGGTATGAAAGGGGTAATCCGGGGGTTGTACCGGTTGTGGGGATTGACCTGCAGTCCCACTTACAGAATCTGCGGGGAACTGGTATGGGTCAGCGGTAACTACCTGAGTCCACTGGTGGTGGGGGTGGTAAGTGACGTTCAACCAAGGGAGAGAGTCCTGTGTCCCACAGAGGTCATCGGAGCTAAGTGTGTGGTTTCCTGGTTAATTTGTCAGGGTTTCGATAGAGCTGAAAAGTTGCCTCTTGGGTGTTCCCGACAAAAAGGGTGTGTTTTCTTACTATGGTGAGGGAGTGTGTCATAGGCTCGGAGAAGGAGGAGGAGGATGACAGGTGTGGAAAGTCCGTAAGGTGCAAGAGATATTAGAATTATTGAGAATCTTTCTGTTAATATCTCAGGGGAAGAGTTCTAACTGTTACCTGATCCGTGTAATAGTGTCATGTGATTGAGGAACGTTGCGTAGGTCAAGTTAACGGAAAATAGATATCATCAGGGCTATTGAGGTTGTTTTAGAGAGTGTCTGGTAGCAGGTTGGCTAGTCTCTCATAGGCACCTATGGTTTAAAGAGGGAGGGAGTATAGAACTTGGTGTCAGCCATCCTGTGTCAGGTATCACTGAAAAACAAAAAAAAAAAACAACAAAGCAGGCATGGTTGCCCTTTTAGGTGATACGGGCTCTGCGATGTGCAGGGGAGGCCGTGGGGCTGCTATTCCATGGCATTCCTGGATCTTGCAGTGGAGAGTGAGGGGGTGCTGGGTGAGGGCGGCAGCGACCAAGATTAAAGTTGCCAGCCTTGGCGATGCCATCCATCGATGTGGCTCTTTGCATTTGTGGTAAGCGGAAATTGCTATACCAATCAGGCAGCGCGACTACTGGAATGTCCAGAGTGGAACAAAAGTGTTCCAGGTCTTCTGGGACCCTGAGAAGAGCTGTGCGACCCAGGTGTGTCCCTGAGAGGCCGAAAGGAAACTTCCAATGATAAACAATAGATCTGGCTCTTAGTATGTCCAGCAATGGTCTTAGTTTGTGCCTCCTTTGCAGAGTAATATTTGAAAGATCTTGGTATATCTTGATGCTTGAGCCCTAGAAAGTTAGTTGGTTACGATTTCTGGATGCTCGCAAAATTTCTTCTTTAAGAGGGAAATCAATGAGGCAACAGACCATGTCCCTGGGGGGGTCTTTGTCTCTTCCCCTCAGGCGTAGTGCTCTGTGAATGCATTCAAAAGTGACTGGGGCGTCTTGGGGTCTCTCAAGTAGTTCATTAAAGATGGATGCGACCGTTTGAGGAAGTTGATTGGAATCGATTGATTCTGGGATCCCCTTTAGTCGGAGGTTGCGGTTATCGAGATCTTCCATATGTCAATTTATATCTCTCAGGTGAACTGCGTGAGACTCATTAATCTGCTGTACATGGCAGAGAGATGATTCCTGGTGTGTCTGCGTCACTTCTACCTTCTCTACTCTGAGTGAAATGGCATGTAGGTCAGACCTCATGTCCGAAGAGTATTCTTAATATCAGCAGCCACGCTGTGTAGATCATCCAGGTTAACGGCTGGGGGATGCCTCTGTTCTGTCCCCATACCTGATGGGCTCTGGGTGCCAGAGCGGTGGGGGCTGTCGCTCGGGGAATATGCCATGCTTGAGGAGGCTTGATGTGAGGCCTGCATCCTTCCTCTAGGCCAGGATCAAAAGATCTCAGGAATGTGCCTGTCACACTGGATTTCTTGGCTACGTGGGGATCAGGACCTGGTAGCTGAGGCGCTGCGGGATGTTCTCCCCATAGTAGTGGGGTCTTGAGAGCTGGAAAGCTGAAGAAGCCGGACCTCGTGGACGGGAGCTTCAAAACTACACGTCCATCTTGGAGTGGCACCAGACCACGCCGTAGCGCTGCATTTTATATTTTTTATTTTTGTGTTTGACGAATCAACA
This sequence comes from Aquarana catesbeiana, assembly GCF_042186555.1. Classification (NCBI taxonomy): domain Eukaryota; kingdom Metazoa; phylum Chordata; class Amphibia; order Anura; family Ranidae; genus Aquarana; species Aquarana catesbeiana. The sequence goes on from NC_133325.1 coordinate 224,101,916, forward strand.
AACTATGCTGGCTGCTTACCAAATTTATATCTATTTCAGTTAGCGCAGATATCTGTTTATATTTAACATTTTTTTCAATGTCATTTTTTTTTAATTGACTTTTTTTTTATTGCATTTTAGTGTAAATATGAGATCTGGGGTCTTTTTGACCCCAGATCTCATATTTAAGAGGGAAAGAAGGATGGCGCCCTCTAAGTGCAGCATGTGTGTTAAAAATATTTATTACAATAGATAAAAACACTCACATTTGAGTTGCTAAAAACCAGCATGTAAAGTAGTTTCATCCGTGTGCTCTCGGGGGATGTGGGTGTCACGAGCCAGTGGGGGGGTTCCTGGGATGTGAGTCCTGTGACCTGGGTCCTGGTAGCTGTTCCGGTGGTCCCGAGGGTTCTCAGAGCCTCCGGGCGGCCAGGATGTCGGTCATGGATCCTCCATGGAGCACCGTGCTGACCTGCGTCTTCACTTCCGGGAGCGGGGTGAGGCGGGCGGTGCTTCGCGTTCGGAGCATGTGTGCTCCTTCATCAGGCTATGCTGGTGGCCATATTCAGTGTGGGAATTTATACCATAGGCACTGGGAGGGGTGGAGAGGTGACTGAGAGGAGGGCGGGACTATGTATAATGATTGGGCGCGTAGGTAACCATGGAGACGGGGTGTACACAATGTGGAAGGGGAGTGAAGGGAGACAGGGAGTGGGCGGGGCGGGGAGTGGGGGGGGAGATATGCAAATGAGTATGTTGTGGTAAGAACATATATGTGTATATGGATCGTGGGGTAAGGAGAAGGCGGTCTATATGAAGAGGAATGTTGTATTGATCACAGTGGAATGGGAACTTTATTATATATATATATATATATATATATATATATATATATATATATATATATATATATATATTTATTACAGTATATATACATACATATATATACACATATATACACATACACTTTTACATACCTACATACATACATATACCGCCCGCCTCACCCCGCTCCCAGAAGTGAAGACGCAGGTCAGCACGGTGCTCCACGGAGGATCCATGACCGACATCCTGGCCGCCCGGAGGCTCTGAGAACCCTCGGGACCACCAGAACAGCTACCAGGACCCAGGTCACAGGACTCACATCCCAGGAACCCCCCCACTGGCCCGTGACAGCGACGTCCCCCAAGAGCACGCGGATTAAACTACTTCACATGCTGGTTTTTAGCAACTCAAATGTGAGTGTTTTTATCTATTGTAATAAATATTTTTCAACATACATGTTGCACTTAGAGGGTGCCGTCCTTTCTTTTTTATTGTTCCAGAGCTTCTTCTAGCTTTTATAGACTGGCTGCTTTCCATTTATTCAGCATCATTTTATCCTTACATGGACTAATACCTTAACTTGTTGTGAAACATTAACTACCACCACCAAGTTCCCCCTCTCAGGAACCCCCAACCCACCCCCTTCCCCCCACTATTTTTAGTTATATGTACTCGGCTACATCCATTGTGCTCCATATTAACCCCTTGATCTCACATTTAATTGGACCTGTCATGCTTTTTTCTATTACAAGGGATGTTTACATTCCTTGTAATAGAAATAAAAGTGACACATTTTTTTTTAAACAGTGTAAAAATAAATAAATTCATGTAAAATAAATGAGAAAAATATATATATATTTTTTTTAAAACGCCCTGTCCCGACGAGCTCGGGCGCAGAAGCGAACGCATACGTGAGTAGCGCCCGCATATGAAAACGGTGGTCAAACCACACATGTGAGGTATCACCGCAATCTTTAGAGCGAGAGAAATAATTCTAGCCCTAGACCTCCTCTGTAATGCAAAATAAAACAAGGAAGAGGGGCGCCTCTGAGTATATATCAATAATCATTTATTTACAACAAACAATATCCACTCACATGGAAGACTGTAGTATTGCGTTCCGGTGCATCTCTGAGTAGAGGAGTCTGGAGGACCACAAGTCTCAGCAAGTCCGTGCAGTGCTGGTCACACATCAGGTCCTGGCAGGGATGGATGGTGGTGGCAGAACACGGTGGGAGCTCCCTCGGGTCTCCAGATGGCACTTCCGGATATATGGTGGGTTTAAGAGTAACATAGACCAACGGTCTGTGGGTTCCAGGGAAGGGGAGAGCATGCTTGAGAAAGGAGTGCCGCTATTCCTGTCACCAATAGCGCGCAGACTCGGAAACGCGTCACATAGCTGTGACGTCACGGCCCGGCGCCGCGCTGTGCTTGCTTTCCAGGCCTCGTTCTGGCTCCCTGTACGGCCGTTACTATCTCTCTCCCACGGAGCCGTACGAGCCTCAGACGGCAGCGCGCCCGGCGATCGGCCTTTGGCGTCCCCTCTCCCCTTCCCTGGAACCCACAGACCGTTGGTCTATGTTACTCTTAAACCCACCATATATCCGGAAGTGCCATCTGGAGACCCGAGGGAGCTCCCACCGTGTTCTGCCACCACCATCCATCCCTGCCAGGACCTGATGTGTGACCAGCACTGCACGGACTTGCTGAGACTTGTGGTCCTCCAGGCTCTCCTCTACTCAGAGATGCACCGGAACGCAATACTACAGTCTTCCATGTGAGTGGATATTGTTTGTTGTAAATAAATGATTATTGATATATACTCAGAGGCGCCCCTCTTCCTTGTTTTATCTTCCTCAGCCTATTGGACCTTGCTTCTGGTCTTTTTTTGGTGGCAGCCCTGATTGACTTTCTCCTGTATATACATCTATATACATCTATATACACCAACCCTGCCATTGGACTATTTAGGATCTGTTATGTGAGGTACACCTACTTTGCGCCTTTTTACTTGTTTTTTTTTTTTTCCTCTGTAATGCAAAACATGCAACCTGTAAAATTTTTTAAACGTCGCCTATGGAGATTTTTGAGGGTAAAAGTTTGACGCCATTCCAGGAGCGGGCGCAATTTTGAAGAGTGACATGTTGGGTATCAATTTACTCGGCATAAGATTATCTTTCACAATATAAAAAAAAAATGGGCTAACTTTACTGTTGTCTTATTTTTCTATTGTATTATTCTATTTATTATTCTATATTTATTATTCTATTTTCCAAAAAAAGCGCGCTTGTAAGACCGCTGCACAAATACCGTGTAAAAAAAAAGTTTTGCAATGACCGCCATTTTTTTCTCTAGGGTGTTAGAAAAAAAGCAATATATAATGTTTGGGGGTTCTAAGTAATTTTCTAGCAAAAAAAAAAACTGTTTTAAACATGTAAACACCTAAATTCCAAAACAAGGCTGGTGCTTAAGTGGTTAAGTCCCCCTTGGCAAGGCACCCTCCCATGTTGAGGCCCATGTGGTCCAAAATGTCTAGTATGAAATTTAGGGGAGGACCCTACACCATTTGTCTTTTTTCTTTTGTTTTGAGTACCCTTTTACAGCTTGACAGCCATTCCAGACACTTATGTAGGATACTGGTGGGGTATAGATGAAGGAAATCCCTGACCCTTTACAAACAGAAGTAATCAGATGTGAACTAACAATTTAGGCATTTTGTTCCTTTTTAAATGTCAGTTTTTTTACTTTAGGTTGTGGATTGACAACACTGCCCATGTTGCTGAAACTGTCCCACTGTGAGCTGCAGTGTCTGGGAGAGGATGTGTGTTAAACATAAATGGAGGAAGATTTAACTCTATCAGGGAAAGTAAAGGAAGTTTTTAAGTTTACTTTACCTTTAGCCTCATATATTAACTGGATTTATCCCTTGTTTAGACATACAGGAGCCTTTCCTTGTGCATACATGTTAAAAATACAGGATCATAGCAGAATGTAAAAATTACTATGGCTGAAGTGGTTAAAATAAACTATTACAAGATTATGTAAAATGTGATTCACCACACATTTGCATAAGATACAATATGTCAAATGTATTAGTTAAAACTATTATTAGCATTTTACATGCTATAGACTAGTCTTTTTTTTAATAATCTGGCAGAGCTTCTGTTAAATTATGGGTCAGACTGGGAATTGAGGGGATTGAGGGGATCTCCGCCAGTAAAAGTTTTAAGGATGCATGGAATTAGGAAGGTGAATCTCAGACTCCCCTACTTACTATGCTGGCAATACCAGTAAATAAGGAATGCCTATATGTTTCAGCACTTTAAAAGCAATTCTTAATCTTGCATTCCACCAAAACAAAAACATATATAAATGAAAAAAAATTGAGGCAGACTCAATGAACAATTGATTTATTTTCTATGTTTCTATGTGTAGCACCAACCCAGCAAGGGCTGCTGGTAACTGGCTCCCCTATTCCTGCACAGCCAAGCAACACGCATCTTTCACCTGTACCCAGACACAAGAAGTTAGACCATTGGCTTTGTTTTTGTTGTTTTATTAGGAGTAACAACTTGGATAGGATAGAGGAAACAGACGGGGGACAAGTTCCTTCCTATGTACAGAGAAAATATCCTGGACTGTTCTTCTTCCTGGACACACCCAGTCTTTAAGGATCAGTAGCCAAAAGTCCCCTACAGACTAGGGGCTCTTAGTCCCCTTTGGAAAATAGCACAAAAGGTTACCAAACTGCATGTAGGAGTAGCTCCTTCCCTCTGTAGAACTGCTTCCAACTCCACTGTTTGCAGGTACTACCAGCCCTCTTGGCTGCTGCTCTGAAGATCTTCCAGGGCAAGGGATAAAAGGGTTAAGCACAGCTCTCTACTTTTGAAAGCTTACTACACGTCTCAATCTCTCCCCTTGTGAATCCCCAGGTGTGTTGATGTACTCGCTCCTCACTGCTCCTAGGCAAGACTTCTTTTCAAACCGGTTGCCAAAAGGATTCCTTTCAGCCAGCCTGAGGCCAGCCTGGAGGCGTAGGCCCCCCTAGACCTAGGGGACCCCTCCTAGGCCACCAACAGCCTCCTCAGCACTGCATCTTCCACCGACTCCCCAGCTAGCATATTTAAGGGCTAGCCTAGCTACTCTACCAGGACAAGAAAAAAAAAAAAAAGGGGGTTTAATGGGACTTTTAGTGAGGAATAATAGGGCCGTTCAAGTCCCCTCCTCCATTCCGATTCACTGTATTATATGGAGAGAGCAAGTAGCGGGACTTTCCATGAAGCACACGGGAGCAAAAGAATAGAATGAAATAGAAAATAAATAACTTATTTAGTTCACATTGTCATAAAGTATTCATATTCATAATAAATTATTTTACGCATTATGCTATATAAAATTAAAATATTAAAATATTTATATAGCATAATGCATAAAATAATTTAACATTAATACTTTGACAATTTGAACCAAATAAAATTTATTTATTTTCTATTTCATTCTATTTATTTGCTCCCGTGTGCTTCATGGAAAGTCCCGCTACTTGCTCTCTCCATATAATACTCTACCAGGACAATCAGCCCGGAGATATGCCAGGTTCACCCAAGTATGCAGATCAGGACCTCCTAGCCTCCACCTACTAATCTCTAGCAGCTTCTACCAGCTTCTATACCCAGGGAGAGTTACCAGAGACTTGCACTGTGGAGCCATCAAGCCTGCCCCGCAGTAATCCAGCCTAATTACACACTCATTAAGTTTAACAAAGGCCTTTTTAACCACTTCAGCCCCTGAAGGATTTGCCCCCTTCCTGACCAGAGCACTTTTTGCGTTTGGTTTGCTCAAAATTTATAGCGTCTACAAAATAGGGGATAGTTTTATGGCATTTCTATTATTTTTTTTATTAGTAATGGCGATGATCTGCGATTTTTATCATGACTGCGACATTATGGCGGACACATCAGACACTTTTGACACTATTTTGGAACCATTGTCATTTATACAGCGATCAGTGCTATAAAAATGCACTGATTACTGTGCAAATGACAATGGCAGTGAAGGGGGTAACCACTAGGGAGGCGATGAAGGGGTTAAGTGTGTCCTAGGGAGTGATTCTAACTGTGGGGGGATGGGCTTCAACACACATGACAGCGATCACTGCTCCTGATGATGGGGAGCAGTGATCTCTGTCATGCCACAAGGCAGAACGGAGAATTGCTGTGGTTTACAAAGTCATCTCCCCGTTCTACCTCTCTGTGACACGATCGCGGGCACCCGGCGGACATCGAAATCCCCGGGACTCACGGTCACGGAGAACACTGCAGCGTGCGCGTGCCCACAGCACTGCTTCTTAAAGGGGATGTACCTGTACGCCATTTTGCTCACACGAGCCATTCTGCCAATTTATACTGTAGTCCAGTGGTCGGAAAGCGGTTAACATTAAAAAAAAAAAAAAAAAAAAAAAAAAAAAAAAAAGAAATGAAATGGTTCATGCAAACATCAAGGGAGTGAATTGTATAGTCCTAACTATGCCACCAGAACCAGAATCACAATCACAGAGTGTACAAGACAAGGGAAGATTATAAACCTAAAGCTTTTTGCCCCTCTTGCAAGGTACCATCCCAACGCTGCAAGCATGTGACCTGATATGGTCCAGAAGGGGTGAGGATGCACTTGCAGCCAGCCCTTTCTTAGCTACCCAGGTGTCATGCCTGGATAAGGATTTTTTATGAATTTTATTCGTGACCAAACATCTTTTTCTTTAATACTAGTGTATTAAACACTGTAATGCCCCTGTAATGCACACAATCTGACATTGATCGGACATTCCGACATCCAAAATCCAATCCAGTTGTCGTAATTTCCGATCACCAAGAACGTGGTGACGTACACCACATACGACGAGACTAGAAAAGGCCAGTTCAGAACCAAGCACTGCACTCTTTGGGCTCCTTTTGCTAATCTCGTGTTAGTAAAAGTTTGGTGAGAGAAACTGCACTTGTAATGCAAAGTGGATTTTCCCTTTGGAAATAGCCCCATTGTCACAGAAAACACCAATTAGAGCACAACAAAAGTTTTGGAGTGTTGAAACAATAATCCACACATTCTTGATTAACAATCTTTTTAATACCAGCACAATCACATGTGCATTTAGAAAAGGTTTTTAAAACAAACCAACATGTTTGTTGTATAACAATTTTTGGGGTCACATTAGAAAAAGTAAAAATGTCCATTTAAGATAAAACAGGCATGTTTAAAACCAACAAGAAAGACACAAATCTTGAACTTACAAAGTTCACATTTGGTAGAACTTATAGGCAATATAAGACATGAGTATTTACAAACTGTGTTTGATATTGCGTTCAGATGGGGTGAAGTCACCCCTAGAAAAGCCAAATTTTGAAGATGCACACCAATTGCCGAATGTCAACGTGTGCTAGCTGCCATCACGGAGGATCAAGTGACGTGTTTTGTGGGTGCAACCCCTTACTCACAGCTACTTTATTATTGAGGAAGGGGTTGCACCCCCAAAAACGCGTCCATTTATCTCCCGTGATGGTAGATAGCACATGTTGACACACTATGTGCCTCTTCAAAATTTGGCTTTTCGCAAATATGTCCAAAAATGGTAAAAAATTTTAGCTCGCAAAAAGCACCAAAAAATAAGGTATTTTGAGGGGTTTTAAACTCTCCCTAAAACATAAATGATGTTCTTAATTTTTTGTTGAACATCATTGATGTTTTTCAGGATGTTTTCCAAGTCCCTATTACACCCCATGATCTCCCCAATCAGGATCTGTGCACTTTCCAAGGTGAAATGCCCTGGATCCACAACATCACGATCACCTAAAAAGATAGAAACAAAAAACCACCATGTGTTATAAATATGCCGGCATCCATCTCTTACCTGAGCCTGTGGTCGCAGACACTCATCTGTTGTGGTGCCAATTTCCACCACGTCTTCCTCCTCCTGCTCTGCTTGGCTTGAGTGGATTTCACCTTCTTCCAGAGGTGGGGGGGTCTGTGGTCTCCTCGGATGAGGGGTGTCCTCCGAGTCTTTTCTCCCCTATGTAAAAAAAATAGGTATACTTAGCACACAGATATTTGATGGCAGAACTATAAATATGAAACATTGCTTGGAAGTGGGGTACAGTTGTTTATTTTGGCTGAGTTCCAAGATGTAGATTTTTTATTGTCCTTTGTCAAGCTTCAATACTTTACCTGTTTTGTACAAGCTTCACAGATGGAGACACCCCTATAGTATACACTGGAGCACCTGTGTGGGACCCCCTAATAAAAAGGGTGTTCTTGTGTCCCACACTAGTGCTCCAGAGTCCAGATGTGAAAACTTCTGAGTGTCCTCTCCTTACACAGAATCTAGTTAGCATTTCATTCTAGTTACAAACCCATTTACACAACCAAATTAATTTCAGACAAGTAGGCCCTAAAAAATGTGGGCAAATTCATATGGCCAAAACAATGGTGTTTTCTAGGCCGAGTGAACAATGTTTTCTACGAACGAATAATGTGCCCATGAACATGAAAGTTGCCATTTTAAACTGGATAACAGTTAAAAAAAGCACATGGAGCAGCACAAACGTAATAAACATAAAGAATAGGAACACCACAACTACTTACTTTTTTGCAGCACTCTCCGGATCCTTCTGTACTGCTCGTGCTCTCTTAATTTGAGGTCCGACCACTGCTTCCTGAGCTGATCTTTCGATCGTCGTACCCCAAAATTCCAGTGCAGTCTCTTGACCACTTTCACCATTATCTTGGCCTTTCTGACGTTGGGGTTGGGGTAAGGTCCATACTTCCCATCATAGTCGGCCTTCTTCAGGATGTTGACCATCTCCAACATTTCCCCAAAGGACATATTTGGTGCCTTAAATCGTCTCCTTCTGGATCGTGACGTTTCTGGCTCTGGGCTTTCCTCCTCCTCCTCGTTGCTGTAATTAGCATGCACCTGCTGTTTCTCCGCCATGTGCTCTTCCCCCACTGCGCTGAACGAGAAGGGGCGGGGAATAGAATAGAAAGAACGCCAGGGGCGGGCGGAGTTTCACGCATGCGCAGTGTGTATAAAGCGTAACACGCGTGCTTAGTACGAACGATCTGTGAGTGGAGGAAGGAGTATCGGACGTGCCGATCGTGATAACTAAGGTAAGATCTAAACTTGGGCCTATACTGCTTCTAGATTGAAGCCTATATTGTAACAAGATTAGGAGAGTTTTGTCTGACATTAGGGTTTGTCTTGTGTTGTGTCTTGCAGATAAAATGGATGGCTTCAAAGACCACAACTTCCTCCCCCTGTTCATAGACAAATACAGGGAGCAGCCCTGTCTGTGGCAGGTCAAACACCCCCAATACAATAATAAACAAAAGAGGCAGGCACTGCTGGAGTTGGTGATGCTAGTGGTCCACCCGGCAACCATCCTCTATTTAAAAGCAAAAATTGGTGGCCTGAGGAGCACTTATCTTAGGGAGAGCAAGAAGGTCACGGATTCCCAGAGATCAGGAGCAGGAGCAGATGACATTTATGTTCCCAGGCTGTGGTACTATGAGAGACAGCGATTTCTGTCAGACCAGACTGGAGTCAGGGAATCCCTCTCAACCCTTCCTTCCACCCCAGCTGAGGCTTCCGATGTCCAACCTGGGACTTCCAGCCAGGAAGAAGTAGAGGAGCCCAGCTGGAGCCAGGTATAGCATTCTTCGACAGATTTCTGATCAATAAATAAATGATGTTTACTAGATGTTATTATTGATCACTAATTGCTGATTTAATAAAGTGTTTTACATATCAATAGACAGTAGTGGGCACAAATAATTGGGACAAGAATGAAAAATGCTGGGCTCAGAATGATAGTCTTTTATATTTGTTAACATTCAATTTGCAACAGTCATGAGATGAAAATTGTGTGTGATTGCTGAAGAAAAAACTAAAACGATGTCCCTTTTTCATACACAGGAAGACCTCAGCCAGGACGAGGCTCTGGAATGTGGCACACAGGAGGAGGCTGTGCAATGTGGCAGCCAGGAGGAGGTGGGGGTTAGTGGCAGCCAGGAGGAGGTGGGGCTAAGTGGCAGCCAGGAGAAGCCTGGGACCAGTAGGAGCCTGACCGAATCGCAGGTCCCTCCCCTCCGCCTTCCAACCAAAAGACCCAGGAAGGGGAGTCACGTGCAGGATTCAGCACTCAGGCTGATTCAGGAGGCTTCTGCGTCCCTCAGAGCCACCCCCACTCCTGAAGAGGCCTTTGCCTGCATGGCTACCACCAAACTGCAGGGCATGCAGGAGGGCCAACGCCTTTTGTGTGAGGACCTTCTTTATAAAGTCTTAACTAAGGGGATGAGGGGCGAAATCACACCCAATACCCACCTGAGTGAGTTGGAACATCCTCCTCCTTCCCCTCCTCCTCCTCCTGCCACAACTACACCACCACAGCCACAGCGTGGAAGGAAGCGTGGAAGGAAGACAAGAGAGTAAAGGCTCTGGGTTTAGTCTGGTCTGACAAAAGATGCAGGCTCTTGTATGACCACAGCTTGGGGACATACATGTCATCTGCTGCTTTCAGGATCTCTGGGACTTCTGGACCAGACTGCACTCCCTTATATATAGACTCCTCAGGCCACCAATTTCGCAGTAAAATAATTGATGTCTGCCTTGGGGGTCAAAGGCTTCACAAATTTCTGCTGTTTCTCCAGCGTTGCCTCCCTCTTTGCTTGGTTATGAGCCCTTAATAAAGGTTTTTTGGTTTCAATTATACTCGCCTATGTGTGTTTTCCTTCAAAAAGGACAGTTTGTGAGGAGGCAGGTACATTTCTAATATACAATGTGAAATTAACAAGAGACACCAACACCAAGCAATCTCCTTGAAATTAAATAATACAAGATAATAATGGTGTTGTGGTAACTTGACACACAAAACACACACAAAAATATTCTGGATGTTAAATAACTAAAAAAAAAAAAAAAAAAAAAAAAAAAGGATCAGCCTTGAAAAAAAAACACAAAAAAAAATGATATAGATTTTTGGTCAGATGTGACAAATCATAATATATTGAAGGAATCATGATAAATAAGAAAGAAAGAAGTTTGTGAGAAGTCTGTGTGAATTTCAGCAGAAAAACTACTTCGTTCTTCCTGCATTATAAAGAAGAAGAGAGTGCGCTGTAATAAACAATTTTAAACATTGCAGCATGATGAAAGTGCTCTATCCATTCCGAACACTAATTTTACCAGACTGAGCTGTTCTGTCTCGGAATTTCTTCTGAGCATGCGTGGCACTTTGTGCGTCAGAATTGTCCACACACGGTCGGAATTGACGCGATCGGATTTTGTTGTTGGAAAATTTTATAGCCTGCTCTCAAACTTTGTGTGTCGGAAAATCCGATGGAAAAAGTCCGATGGAGCCCACACACGGTCGGAATTTACGACAACGCGCTCCGATCGCACATTTTCCATCGGAAAGTCCGGCCGTGTGTACGGGGCATAAGGGCCACCCTTACAATTTTTAAAATACCCTTAGACCCCTTTCACACTGGGGAACTTTGCAAGCACTACAGCACTAAAAATAGTGCCTGCAAAGCGCCCTGAAAGAGCCGCTGCTGTGTCTCCAATGTTAAAGCCCCAAGGGCTTTCACACTGGAGCGATGTGCTGGCAGGACCGTAAAAAAAGTCCTGCAAGCAGCATCTTTGGAGCGGTGAAGGAGTGGTGTATACACTGCTCCTTCACTGCTCCTGCCCATTGAAATCAATGGGGCAGCATGGCTATACCACCAGAATAGCGCTGCTGCAGCATCGCTTTGCGATGGTTTTTACCCTTTCTCGGTCTCTAGCAGGGGGTAAAACTGCCCCGCTAGCGGCCGAATACCGCCACTAAAATGGTGGTAAAGTGGCGCTAAAAATAGCACCGTTTTACCGCCAATGCTGCCCCCGCCCCAGTGTGAAAGGGGCCTTATACAGTAATGTAGCCTGCAGAGGGGGGGGAGGTAGGAATTCTTCGCTCCTCTCCTAAACCATACCAGGTTACTTGCTTCAATACTGTATAGTTCCCCAGTGTTGAGAGGACAAGGGTCTCATCTGCACATCCATTGTCCCAAATGGTACGTTGCTTTTTGGACCCCCTGTTTGGTGAATTAGTACAAGACACATAATACCCCTTGTTTCTCATTCACAAAAAAAGTGAAAAAGTAAGAAAAAACACAGACACAATGAAAAAGTTGCTTCTGTAAACGTCCTTGATGTAAATCGAAAGTCATTTGCATCGTTCAGTGACACAGATACATTTGAATCACGACTAGTCATCACCCAACGATGTTCACTCGCTGCTACTCCCATCACAAATAACAAATCCTTCTTCAGCTTCTGTATGTAAATTCGCTGGAAATGCTAAGTGAACTCATTGACCAAATATATTCAGGATTTTTGTATTTTTACTGTTGTACTTTAAACTTCATTGAAAGATCCTTTCCCTGCTGAACAGTATTACAAAAAAAAAAAAATTGCTATGGTACATGTTACCCATGGTGGTGTCCAGCTACTTTTTTTTAGCAAAAGCTTGCAATTGTACTTAAAAATTCCCATAAAAAATAAGATTTGGCACCCATAAACTTCAACAGGGTTTTTCGCACTATGTTCTGTTTTCATGAACCCCCTCATCCCATGTTCCTGTGCACTTAAACTAAACTTTGCATAGTTTGCATATCAGCAGCATATATATCATAATATATATATATATATATATATATACACACACATACATACATACACACATACACACACACACATATATACATATACACACACACACATATATATATATACGCATACTATATTGTCAAAAGTATTGGGACATCTGCCTTTACACGCACATGAACTTTAATGGCATCCCAGTCTTAGTTTGTAGGGTTCAATATTGAGTTGGCCCACCCTTTGCAGCTATAACAGCTTCAACTCTCCTGGGAAGGCTGTCCACAAGGTTTAAGATTTTGTCTTTGGGAATGTTTGACCATTTTCCCAGAAGCACATTTGTAGGGTCAGGCACTGATGTTGGATGAGAAGGCCTGGCTAATTCATCCCAAAGGTGTTCTTTCGGGTTGAGGTCAGGACTCTGTGCAGGCCAATCAAGTCCCTCCACCCCAAACTCGCTCATTCATTTCTTTATGGACCTTGTTTGTTATATTCCATTTCGTACAAAATATGTATTATGGTTATGGTTTAGGGTATTATGTTAGGGTTGACTACAAAAATCAAAAGATTTTAAGGGGTGAGATTGACAAAGAATGATCTGGGTCATAAAAGAGAAAATGAAAATGGTTAATACATTGAAAACATAGAATTCTAAGCATGTAAACTTATGAAAATTTCTTTTCACGTATATTTTTATTACTTTTATTACTGGTTAATTTACAGTTGGATAAAAACAGATAGTAGGGAAGAAAGATAGTGATCTCTTTATAATAAATTTAAAATTAATATTTTCAAATGTAGATTTGATTTACAAATAAATATTTTGGTAGATCCCTTTAAATTAAATTTTAGAGTATACTAATATTTATACTACTATGAACTCAGCCATATGTTTCATGATATTGTAAACACAGCTATATTGTATAAATGGCTTTATAATAAAGAAATTGTAATTGTAATCATTTTCAGTTTCCACCAATCATGAGCAAAATTATTTGTTTTAAAAATGGTACTATTAAAATTACTTTCAGACAGTTGAAACTACAGTATATAGCGAAACGTTGCAGCAATTCTTAGATGAAAAATCAAAAGCCTATGGAGTTAAAAAGTAGACTAAAGGTTAATTTTCAAAAGGATGTCAGATAGTTGTGAAAAAAAAAACAAAAACCTCAAAAATGAATAAAAAAAAAAAAAAAATGGGACCATGGGACTTCAGGTACCAACATAGTTTACATCTGATATAAACTGTTAAAATTATATTTACAATTCTTATTTGCAAAAAATCCATATTAAAATCATGATGCTATTGATGCTTAGATAAAACAATACAGCCTTTTACATATACATAACTGCTCTCTTCCACACAGTCATGTATTCAATATATCCAAAATATCACTTATGATTGCAACAGTAATATACCACAATCAATAAAATTGTGTGACAATGAAGAGACAGTACAATTCCTTCCCTATGCATAGTCCTCTTCTTCAGGATTACAGGAAAAGGGAGGATCTGTATATATTTAGCATGGCAATTTGTGAATATATATCTTTATATGATTGTCCATTTATCAATATAAATAATCCAGTGGATCTCTGTATGCACTTACTGTACATACAGTATAATATTGATTCAATCCTATCCACCTGTTCTGATTGAAAGGGTTTACATATTCAAATACTGCTGCGTGTATCACAACATTTTTGATTCCTGAACTGGATTACAAATAGGTAATATAAGAAGGTATACATATTTTCTCTAAGTCTAGTTCAATATTATACTTGTTAGATGGGTAACTCACTATCCAAAATGCCCCTCTTCCTATTGGACAGCACTGCCAAAGTAAGATTCTGACTTGCTGTCCTCTATTATATTTCCCACCATGTTCTAGATCACGCCTGCCATGCCTGTAAGGACGTAATGATGAAATACATAGCATATGCGCTATGACGTCACTGCACACATGCATCATTGGTTCAAAGCCTGTAGTAGTGTCAAATGCTGGTGATGAAAGAGCTGTCAGAGTCCTGATTGTAATATGCCCATCTACTTGATGTCCCAACTTCACTTCTCCATTGGTGAATAAGGAATAAGTATTATATCTCACCTGGGACAGAAGAAACCCATAAGTATCCTAACTAGCAAAGGACACCTAGAGGTGTTCATGTAAGAAGTTCTTTACACATCCCAGGGAGACAGACTTGCAAACACTGAAAACAAGTATCAAATATACAGTATACTGTACAAGCAATACATATTTAGATAATAGTAATTCATAAAACATATCATCAAATGTAAAGTCAATAAAAAATTGTATGAATATAACCTTATGCACACTTAATTATTACAGGTACGTATATAGCACTGTCAATTTATACAGTACTTTACATTCATATTATACATTCACATCAAACTCTGCCCTCAATGAGCTTATGATCTAAGGTCCCTAATTCACACACACATACTAGGGCCAATTAACCTACCATGCAAACTCTGTGCTGATAGTGCCATGGTTTGGATTGAAACTAATGACCCTAGTGCAGCTAGGTGGAAGTTCTAGCTACTTAGCCACTGTGCTGCCCATGTTTCTGAGAATGAATTGAAGCTAATGGTTTCATTAGGCCCATAAGAACATTTTGCCAAAATGAATCTAGGATTGTAGTTTAGGGGCTACAAAGTTTAACCTAAATTTTTGGTTTGCATGATAGATTGCTGAATGTTACCATATGGGAGTAATGAGTTCATTATTTTCTATGGCTTAGGTGTGATTGTATATCTTGTGTCACTAATTGTATTTAATCTTCCCTACATAATAGTAACCGCATTCACATGACACGTAAACAACTCCTTTTGTTTTACAGTTTACAAAATACATGAGGATAAGTTGTTTACCATTCATAAGAAAGTTTATTTCCTCATACCCTACATATTGACATCATTTGCAGTCCCCACATTTGTATGTGTCTTTTACCTCACTTCTACATCAATTTACATTGGCAAAGTATCTGTACACAAGTTTATCTCTAATAGAGATAGCCCTCTGATATACTATTTCTGGGGTTCATTTTATAAACTTTGTCACTTGAGGGTCTGCTGTCAGCATGGACCAATACTCGTCTATGATGTTTCTACTTTGTGTTTGTTATTGAAGCTTTTTGATATGCTCTTTTAAGCATCATGGTATTATACCCCTATACTCTCACATTCAAAATATAAACTTTCTTTTTCACGGTAGACAATGCTTTGCTTGGTAGGACAACTTTACACATATATTTTATTTGCTAGGTTTTAATAAGTGAGCAAGAGAAACTAAATCGTCTTTGCTTTACTAAACATGTATCCCAAAAATGATAGTCTTTTGACTAAAATAATGTAAAATGAGTGTAATTTGTCATTTTTGTAGTGTAGTAAAGCTCAAAATCAAAACTTCCATTAACCACTTTCCACCTGTGCTATAACCTAAAGACAGCCACAGCCTGGGTTTCCAGTGTCGGAAGGGCGTCAATAGACATTCTCTCATGATCAAGCTGCTTGCACGCCCCCTACAGCGTGAGGCCAGTTTGGACATTTTTCACTTAGGGGTGTTGCCAGCGGTTTAGACATTAATGGCTGTGTGTTGAGTTTTTTTGAGGGGACAGCAAATGTACACTGTTATACAAGCTGTACACTCATTACTTTACATTGCAGCAAAGTGTAATTTCGTCAGTGTTGTCACACGAAAAGATATAATGCAATATTTACAAAAATATGAGAGGTGTACTCACTTTTGTGAGATACTGTAAGTACAAAGCTGTGAAAAAATATTTGCCCCCTTTCTGATTTTTTTTTTTTTTTGCATATTTGTCACACTTAAATGACTCAAATCATTAAACAAATTATATTATTACACAAAGATAACCTGAGTAAATACAAAATGCAGTTTTTAAATGATGGTTTCATTTAGTAAGTCAAAAAAGCTGTCCAAACCTGCCTGGCTTTATGTGAAAAAGTAATTGCCCCCTAAATCTAATAACTGGTTGTTGGGAAAAAAAATGCAGCGCTAAGTAGTATTAGGAAGTTAGGGTGTAGTGAAACAATTAAGTAAGAGATGCTGTACTGAACAGTAAAGCATATGTGCAAAAACCATAAGTGAAATGAAATGAACAAACACAGTATAAAGTGTCCACATATGGTAAATGGATGATTCCAAACTCAAATTAATAAGAGGAACTGGTATGGACCAAAACATGATGTGAAACTAGAAAATAAAGTCAATGGTGCACGGTGTGGATCTGTGACTGTGAGTCAACAATGGGGTACAGAACTTCCGTAGCTGTAAACCAACATCTCGATATGGGGCATCAGAATGAAAACATCAGGAAGTAAGATAAGATGGGTACTCTTACCAGATGACGTGGACTCCACTGTCATATGACATGGAGTCAATGGTGCATGGAGCCAAACCTAGGCTGGAAAACGATATCCGGAACGGTGGAACCTCTGTCTCACTTCTCGACTTCTCTGGGGGGGTGAAGAAACATCAGGAAGGGCCGCCAACTGGATATCAGCCAATAGACCTCAAGGATGTGTTCCAAGGAGAAGCCGGGGACAGATTTGATCCAGACCCCGTGATGGAAGTAGGGCTACTGGAAGGCAGTTTCTTGCATCGGGGTAATATGCAAATAAAAAATAAAAAGCTTCTGCATAGTGCAGGTAAACCAGGGATTTTTATTTCTAAAAATACCATACAAAAAATGGATAAAAGTGATCACAATTGAAATAAAATCTAAGCAGCGTAAGTAAGGGGAGATCGACCGACGCGTTTCGACCAACAGGGACATGAGCTTCTCCCTTCACGCTGCTCCTATATATAAATATCTAATCCAATAAGATAACCCCTATAGCCAATCACAGTGGAGCTACAAAGGTCAAGTAATCAGGAACTGGATCCTGTTGATCGCTAGACCAATCAGAATCATGAATAAAACAGCCGGTGAGTGTAGGACCCAATAGCGCCGTCTAATAGTGAGACTGATGCCTGGAGACCTCCCCACCGCATGGCAAACAATAGTGGACATCACTTCCTGGTAATGCATCACTTCCTGGTCATGTGATGTGGTGTGAAGGGGCGGTGTCCCGGCTCCCTGACCCAATCAATAACCACCAAAAGGTGCACAGGATGGGAGAGGGTAGTCACGGAAACTGAATCTCCTCAGCTCAAGTCCTGATCACATGATCGGATCTGGTGCTGTCACATGGCTAAAAACATCAATGTGAAAATCAACAATAATAATGGCAAACACTAGATGGCAGCACTAAAGTGAAATAGTGCTAGCAAGTGGTGATAAGCCAAAACAGAAAATAAGCATTACTGAACAATACTAAGCAGCATTACCTAAATCGGACACAAGATGTCCCAAATAGATCTATACCAGTACATACAAAATATACATAGCAATGAAAGAAAAAAATTATAAAAATATTAACATGGCCGTTAGGTAATCTATTACAAATAATCAATATATTGAATTGAATAAATGAATAAATAATAAATGTAATTTCCCAATAGAAGATTGGAAAATTAGAAAATAAAAACATACAAAAACACTTCCTAATACTTCTTAGCGCTGCATTTTTTTTCCAGTTACCAGTTATTGTTTGCCACAAATTATGCAGCTGCTGGCTCACATATATTTTATTTTTGCTATTAGAGGGCAGTGTTTTCATATTCTCTTGTACCTTATTTGACTTTTTGCACACAGCTGCTCTCCTTTTATTTAGTCCTCTTTTCTCATCACTGCTAACAAGATGGATGTGTTTGAGTACAGAACGTCCAGATCTCTAAACACTGATGGGGTGTTTATTAATACCAACCCTGATTCAGAGATGAGTGGGATGCTCATCAGGCTTAAAAACCTGATGGTGAGTGAAATACATCTTCAATGGGATAAGGCTTTCCTGGAACAGTACATCAAAGAAGGGATGGTTCCTAGAGGCTTGAGGTGGGATATCCATCCCCAACAAGATGAGCCAGATCTTGAATCTTGGTTCAAATATTTTAATGAAACCGGGTTAAAACTTTTACAGTTCTTAGTAGACAGAAAAAGTGTCAAGTTGTCCCTTATAGATTCAAAAATTAAAGATCTTCGAGACAAGTTGACACCACACAAGGGTACAGCGGAGTACATTTCTCTGTCCACTAATTTGAAAAGTATTCTTGAAAGAGAAGAAAAAGAACAAAGGAATAAAAAACAAAAAATATATAATAGGGACTTCACTGATTACACTTCTAATTTGGTATATGGATGGCAAAAAAAGAATTTGAATATTCCAACAACAGTGACCCCTCTTCTGTTGACACCTTTGTTCCTGTAGTTGCACATCAAACTAGGAGATTAATCTACGAACCTCCCCAGGTACAGGGACATAAACGTCCTGGGTCTAATAGACCAGGACCTAGACCGCTGCCTGCCCAACCCCCAAGGGATTTCCCCACCCCTCCTCTTCCACCCACCCCGCGGTTGCAGGGAGCAGGTGGACCCAGAGGGAGAGGAAGGGGCCAGTACAATAATCCATCAGTAGATTCTCAATACAGACAGTATCCCAGATGCCCTCCTCCAAATGGAAACCATGGACCTAACGGTCAAAGGTCACAGTATGATCCGGATTATGGTTACCGTACTCCGGTTCCCACCAATAACCATTTTGCTCCACTGTATGATAATGATTCTTACGGTAATTTTTCAGATCCATATTCACATTACGATGGGGATGTGGATTCTTATAATAAAACACCCTACTACTCCAATTCTAATTACTCGGGTCCCACCCAACCTTTGGGTTTTCACAGGTCTGTGGAAGGGCACCCGAGAAATTCAGAAGGAAAAGAGGGACCAGAGGGGGGTGGAGGGTCCAAGGCCAAAAGGAAAAGGACCTAGGGAATACAGACATTTTTAATCTTAGTTCCTGTGCTCTGACCAAGGCAGAACAAACAGTCATTGACAAAGGTCTGAAGTTCGTTCCTCCCAAACCCCTTAATAGGTTCTCCACCTTCATTGATGTTCTTAAGTACACACGAAAACTCAGTGTCCAGAGACATTTTTTGTCTCAAACCATCCTACCTTCCCAGACGGAGAGTATTACTCCTCGAATTTCAGCCACCACGTCCGAATCAAGGACTGTCTTGCACTCGGGATTGAGCAATCCCTCCTTATTCAATCCCCCTGGGTCTTTGGCCCCCTCAGTACAGGTGTTTAACCACTAAGCCACCGCCCACCGTCATATGACGGCTGGACGAGGCTTCTGTTATTCTGGGAGGACGTCATATGACGTCCTCGCCTTCCCGAGCCACTAGGGGGCGCGCGCGCCCGCCGTGTCACGCGCGTGCCCGGCGGCCGCGATGTCCGCCGGGCACCCGCGATTGCCGGGTAACACAGCAGGAGCGTGGATCTGTGCATGTAAACACAGATCCACGTCCTGTCAGAGAGGAGAGGAGAGGAGACCGATGGCGTGTCCCTTGTACATAGGGACAGTGATCGGTCACCTCCCCCAGTCAGTCCCCTCCCCCCACAGTTAGAATCACCTCCTTATGTAGAAGAATACGTATCGGCCTAAACTGAGGAAAAAATTTGTTAAAAAAAAAAAAAAAAATTGGATATTTATTATAGCAAAAAGTAAAAAATATTGTGTTTTTTCAAAATTGTCCCTCTTCTTTTGTTTATAGCGCAAGAAATAAAAACCGCAGAGGTGATCAAATACCACCAAAAGAAAGCTCTATTTGTGGGAAAAAAATGATAAAAATTTAATTAAGGTGCAGTGTAACACGACCGCGCAATTGTCATTCAAAGTGCGACAGCGCTGAAAACTGAAAAATGGCTTGGGCAGGAAGGGGGTGCACGTGCCCTGTATTGAGGTGGTTAAAAATCTTGTGCTGTAAGACCTTGAAAAATTGTCTCATAATAAAAAAAGAGTTTATATTAAATCTGAGGTTAAAAAGGGACTTGAAATGTTGTGTGAAAGGAAAAATCTCATTATCCGCCCCGCAGATAAGGGGGGTGGTATTGTAGTTTTGGATAAAGCCAATTATCTTAAGGAAATGTATAGACTGTTGAGTGATACTGACACATATAGTGTCATTCCTAATGACCCGACCACCATTTATAAAAAAGAGTTATTACATCTTGTTTATGAGGGTTTTTCTTTAGGGATTCTGAACAAAAAAGAAAAAAGCTTTTTGGTCCCCCTTGCTCCTCGTATCCCTACAATTTATTATCTTCCCAAGGTCCATAAGGACCCAGTCAATCCCCCTGGCCGACCCATAGTCAGCGGGATTGACTCGGTCACAGCTCGAATTGGTAAATACGTGGACCACTATTTACAACCACTGGTTAGATCTACCGCTTCGTATTTAAAGGATACGAGGGACACCAAACTTTTAGAATCCACGCCTTTCAAAAAAGGGATGCTCCTTGCCACAGCCGATGTGGCGGCACTTTATACGTGCATACTCCATCGGCTTGGTATTGAAGCGGTCGAGAGTTTTTTGTCTAGGGATTCTCAACTTCCCCTCCTACAGCGTAACTTTATTATGCAACTGTTGCGTTTTGCCACTCGGCACAATTACTTCTGGTTTCAGAACCAGTTCTTCCTACAGAAGAGAGGCGTGGCTATGGGCGCTAAATTCGCGCCCAGCCTCGCCAATCTTTTTATGGCACAATGGGAGGAGAATGTCGTCTATGTTGACCGGAGGCTGGAGTTAGTCCTCTGGGCCAGGTACATAGACAACATCCTCCTCCTATGGGATGGAGATCGCCAGTCCCTTGATGACTATATGACCATCCTAAACTCCAATGATAGGGGTATCTCCCTAAGCTATGAGGCCAGCTCCTCTCATGTTCATTTCCTTGATTTAGAGATTATGGCCATGGAGGACCACTTGGAATTCAAAACCTATTTCAAACCCACCGACCGGAATGGGTACATTCTGGTCGAGAGTTGCCATCAAGAACAATGGCTTAAAGCAATCCCACGTGGTCAATTCCTTAGGCTACGCCGCAACTGTAGCAAAACATCCGATTTTTTAGTCCAATCACAGTTGCTCAAGAAAAGATTTCTTGAAAAGGGTTATGGACTAGACCATTTGGATGAGGAGATTAATGCCGTCTTGGCTGTGGAGAGAATGGCCACATTGACGGAGCGTCCCAAAAATACCTCAGACTCTAGTTTTAAGTGGGCTTTCACCACCACGCATTCTATACAGTCTAAACAGGTCAAAAACATCCTTAAGAAACATTGGAGGGTGCTTTTGAATGATAGACTATTGGGTCCCGTTCTTCCCGAACGAGCACCAGTGATTTTTAGAGGTGCACGATCCATTCAGGGGCAGATTGCCCCTAATGTTATCAATCCACCCAAAAAGATATCCTTCTTCCAAGGCTGCAAGGGTTTTTACCCTTGCCGTAAGTGCAACGTATGCCACCACAATAGTGCAGGCAGACAAAAGCTACTGACCTTTACATCCACAGTAACGTCTCGTGTATATCACATGAAGGAGTTTGCCACATGTGCATCTCAATATATTGTTTATTTGATAACATGTCCTTGTCATAAACAATATGTCGGACGTACCATCAGGACCTTCTCCATTCGTGTCACTGAGCATATTACCGGCATTAAAGGGGGAAAGAGCAAACATACGGTACCGAGACACTATTTGCAACATCATAATAGAGACCCTTCAGGCACCCTCTTCCAGGTCCGAGACAGATTTGTCCCACACTGGAGGGGTGAATCGCGATTACGTGGCGTATCATGCCTCGAAACCTACTGGATCTACTAGTTGAGGTCCTTCTTTCCGTTTGGGATGAACGTCGAGTGGGACCTCAACTCGTTTATCAATACATCCTAGTAGTCATGTATTTTTCATGTACGATTTTTCCATTTCTGCTTGTTCATTTTTTATGTCCCTTTAAGGTATGGGTGTTCCATTTGCCCTCCCCCCTTCCCCTTTTTTTTTTTGCTGATTCATTATTGCGTTATTATTAGTGTCTTTTTTCATTTATTTCTTTTCCTTACAATACCAATTTGTTCTATGTTTTTATTTTCTAATTTTCCAATCTTATATCGGGAAATTACATTTATTATTTATTCATTTATTCAATTCAATATATTGATTATTTGTAATAGATTACCTAACAGCCATGTTAATATTTTTATAATTTTTTCTTTCATTGCTATGTATATTTTGTATGTACTGGTATAGATCTATTTGGGACATCTTGTGTCCGATTTAGGTAATGCTGCTTAGTATTGTTCAGTAATGCTTATTTTCTGTTTTGGTTTATCACCACTTGCTAGCACTATTTCACTTTAGTGCTGCCATCTAGTGTTTGCCATTATTATAGTTGATTTTCACATTGATGTTTTTAGCCATGTGACAACACCAGATCCGATCATGTGATCGG
Organism: Aquarana catesbeiana; assembly: GCF_042186555.1. NCBI lineage: Eukaryota > Metazoa > Chordata > Amphibia > Anura > Ranidae > Aquarana > Aquarana catesbeiana. The sequence continues at coordinate 224,124,845 of NC_133325.1, forward strand.
GACTTGAGCTGAGGAGATTCGGTTTCCGTGACTACCCTCTCCCATCCTGTGCACCTTTTGGTGGTTGTTGATTGGGTCAGGGAGCCGGGACACCGCCCCTTCACACCACATCACATGACCAGGAAGTGATGCATTACCAGGAAGTGATGTCCACTATTGTTTGCCATGCGGTGGGGAGGTCTCCAGGCATCAGTTTCACTATTAGACTGCGCTATTGGGTCCTACACTCACCGGCTGTTTTATTCACGATTCTGATTGGTCTAGCGATCAACAGGATCCAGTTCCTGATTACTTGACCTTTGTAGCTCCACTGTGATTGGCTATAGGGGTTATCTTATTGGATTAGATATTTTTATATAGGAGCAGCGTGAAGGGAGAAGCTCATGCCCCTGTTGAAGACCCCCCTTTGACGAAACGCGTCGGGCGATCTCCCCTTCCTTACGCTGCTTAGATTTTATTTCAATTGTGATCACTTTTATCCATTTTTTGTATGGTATTTTTAGAAATAAAAATCCCTGGTTTACCTGCACTATGCAGAAGCTTTTTATTTTTTATTTGCATATTACCCCGATGCAAGAAACTGCCTTCCAGTAGCCCTACTTCCATCACGGGGTCTGGATCAAATCTGTCCCCGGCTTCTCCTTGGAACACATCCTTGAGGTCTATTGGCTGATATCAAGTTGGCGGCCCTTCCTGATGTTTCTTCACCCCACCAGAGTAGTCGAGAAGTGAGACAGAGGTTCCACCGTTCCAGATATCGTTTTCCAGCCTAGGTTTGGCTCCATGCACCATTGACTCCATGTCATATGACAATGGAGTCCACGTCATCTGGTAAGAGTACCCACCTTATCTTACTTCCTGATGTTTTCATTCTGATGCCCCATATTGAGATGTTGGTTTACAGCTACGGAAGTTCTGTACCCCGTTGTTGACTCACAGTCACAGATCCGCACCATTGACTTTATTTTCTAGTTTCACATCATTTTTTGGTCCATACCAGTCCCTTTTATTAATTTGAGTTTGGAATCATCCATTTACCATATGTGGACACTTTATACTGTGTTTGTTCATTTCATTTCACTTATGGTTTTTGCACATATGCTTTACTGTTCAGTACAGCATCTCTTAATTGTTTCACTACATCCTAACTTCCTAATACTTCTTAGCGCTGCATTTTTTTCCCAGTTACCAGTTATTGTTTGTCACAATGTATGCAGCTGCTGGCTCACATATATTTTATTTTTGCTATTAGAGCGCAGTGTTTTCATATTCTCTAATAACTGGTTGTGCCACCCTTGATGGCAACAACTGCAATCAAGCGTTTGCGATAACTGGAAAGGAGTCTTTCACATTGCTGTGGAGAAAATTTGTCCCACTCTTCTTTGCAGAATTGTTTTACTTCAGCCACATTGGAGGGTTTTCCAGCATGAGCGGCCTGCGTAAGCTCATGATACAGCACCTCAATTGGATTTAAGTCCAGGCTTTGATTAGGCCACTCCAAAACCTACATTTTGCTTTGTTTGAACCATTTGGAGGTGGACTTACTGTTGTGTTTTGGATCATTGTCCTGCTGTATAACCCAAGTGCACTTGAGCTTGAGGTCACAAACTGATGGCCGGACATTCTCCTTTAGGTTTTTCTGGTTGAGCTCAGAAATCATGGTTCCATCAAATATGGTAAGTCGTCCATGTCCTGAAGCTGCAAAGCAGCCCTAGACCATCACGCTACCATCATCATGTCTGACTGTTGGTATGATGTTCTTTTTATGAAATGCTGTATTCATTTTATGCCAGTTGTAACGGAACGCACACCATCCAAAAAGTAAAATTTTTGTCTCGTCAGTCCACAGAATATTTGCCTAAAAGTCTTGGGGATAATCAAGATGTTTTTTGGTAAATGTGAGATGAGCCTTTGTGTTCTTTTTGGTCAGCAGTGGCTTTGGCCTTGAAACTCTCCCATGAATGCCATTTTTTCCCAGTCTCTCTTATTGTTGAATCATGAACACTGATCTTACCTGAGGCAAGTGAGGCCTGCAGTTCTTTAGATGTTGTTCTGGGTTCTTTTATGACCTCCTGGATGCGTCGTCGTCATGCTCTTGGAGTAATTTTTGTAGGCTGGCAACTCCTGGGAAAGTTCCCCACTGTTCCAAGTTATCTCAATTTGTGGATAAAGGCTCTCCCCGTGGTTCAATGGAGTTCCAAAGCCTTAGAAATGGCTTTTAAACCCTTCCTAGACCAATACATGTTTGTTTCTTATCTGTTCTTTATTTTTTTAGATTGTGGCATTATGTGTGGCTTTTTGTGATCTTTTAGCATGCTTCACTTTGTCAGACAGCTTCTATTTATGTGATTTATTGATTCAACAGGTCTGGCAGTAATCAGGCCTGGGTGTGGCTAGTGAAATTTAACTCAGCTTTCCAAAAAATTGTGGTTAATCACAGTTCATTCATGATTCAGCATAGGAGGGGGCAATTACTTTTTCACATAGGGCAGGGAGGTTTGAACAGCTTTTTCCCTTTAATAAATGAAATAATAATTTAAAAACTGCATCTTGGATTTACTCAGGTTATTTTTGTGTGATAATTAAAATTTGTTTGATGATCTTAATCATTTGTGTGAGAAATATGAAAAAAAATTTTTAAAAAAAATCAGGAAAGGGGCTAATACTTTTTCACAGCACTGTATTTTCTTTGATTTTGCACCGATGAACTATTTTGATTGATTCTTGGATATTGATGAGGTTTTTACATGATGTGTTTATACACACATTTATCCATGCAATAGTAAGTGCATAGCACTTCAGCACTTTATCTCACATACATAAGCAGGAAGCGTGGCAATCCACCTCATCAGGGCCTATCAGTGCTCATCAGTGCAGCCTCACGAGTGCACATCAGTGAAGGTGAAAAATTACCTGTTTGCAAAATTTTATAACAAACTTCATAGTTTGCAAAAAATAAAAAAACCCAGTGGTGAGTAAATAACACCAAAATAAAGCTCTATTTGTGTGAAAAAAATTATTACAATTTTGTTTGGGTCCAGTGTTGCATGCCCACACAATTGTCATTCAAAATGTGACAGCGATGAAAGCTGAGAATTTACCTGGGCAAAAAGCGGGTATGTTGTGGAAATTTTATGAAGATGTATTTTAATATGTATTGTCATAGTGTCTCCCAGTGTTAGTTCTCCCACAACCCATTCTAAAGAGCTGACTGGGGCAGACTGATGCTGGTTGAGATCTCTTAGGTAGTCGAAAACTTCCTGAGGTTGGAGAGAGGTGTTTTCAGAGTGAGGATATGTCTGCCGGTGAAAGGGCCCCTGTGCTACGCACAGACATTCGGCTGGGGGGGATGTGTTCGCTCTGCAAAGACATTATCGGTTTAGCGATTGTGCGCTCGTGTCACCCCTGTATGCCTGATCAACATATTTGAGATTCCAGTAGTCATTACTTGTATAAACTCATATCCTGTGTTGACATTCACATCCTGTGTTGTCATATCCTGTATTGACATTCACATCCTGTGTTGTCACATCCTGTGTAGGAAGCGATTGGCTGTTGGGGTAGGGCTTCCTGTTTGGGACTTCCTTTGTGTGTGTGAATAAAAGCAAGAGCCTCTTCCCATGAGGGGGCAGTCATGCTGAGATGAGGATGTAAGCATGGTTATGTCTGTTTCATTGGGGATATGCAAGAAATAGAGTGATAGGTAAGATGTATTATACCATTAGACGAAATGGGCGCTTATTAGCACAAAAAAAGTATGGTGGTTTATCCACAACAGTTTTTGGCGGGCCATGGTAAGAATGAACAGAACCTCCTTCACAATCAGATCAGTAGGCTCTCTGATGTGTTAGGTAGGTTCTGCTTTGCAAAAGAACAAATTCTTCATCTTTTGGTATAATACTGGGATTTTAATTGTATGTTTGTTATGTGTAAGTAACCATATGTTGTGTATGATTTGTCAGTATTGATTGGGATTATTTGCCTCTGCTATGGGACCCATTTGATGCAACCTGGAATGTATGTGTGACTGAGCAGTTTGTAACTAACTGATGATTGTTTGTAAGTGCCATGATGTTTAGTGGGGAGGGGCAGCCAGGCATGGCTGTCCCATCACTTACAATGGGGAAAGTTGCCTACTCCCTGTGGACAATAGCATGGGGGGAGCTTTTTTGTTTTGAGATGAAAAGATCATGCATGCAAGTATCACTGCTGAAATGTCTTGTTCCTATGGGTTGCTGATGCCAGAATAAGTGTGTGAATTTTGTTTGGGACAAGAGTGTATGTTTGAAAAAAAGGGGGAGACACTAGGGAAAGGAATAGGCTGCACACCCCAAATTACATATGCAAAAGGGAATTTGTCCCCCAGGAACAACAAGGGTTTTAAAGCAGCATAAAACTAGTACCAAGGTGTAAAAGTATTAAATTGTTTATTAAATATATGACAAATGGAGTAAGAACCATAAGCTGTGTATGACACATTAAAAGCGCAAATACATGTACAGGGCTACATCTGAAATACTTTTTACATAACAGGTGCTTGGATAGTCCTGACGCGTTTCGACCCCATCGGGTCTTCTTCAGAGGAAATGCATGCACTGTTGAAAAATTGCATATATAGAAAATGATAACGGTACAGAGAATGTACAACTGTATATAGAGATTATCATCAAAATTATAGACATAATTACCCAATATATTCGTGTAGCCGGGTCTCATAGATCTAAGGCTTATCAGAAGGGGGGCCTCTATTGGTTCGGTCCCCACCTGGAATCCCCCGGACGGTCACCACCCCGATAGGGGGGAATCAAGCAGCAGTGGTGTAACTTGCGGTGAACTACACAATAAAGGTACTCCACGACCGGCACGTGGCACGTGCGGGGCAGCGGCACCTGTGATCCAAACATCGTGCAATAGCATCAATCAGGGTTTGAAAAGATAATGGGAATATTCCTATTTAGTGTAGACGTTATATGAGTCATCGGTTAATGATGCTCTTGTTTTTATCACATTTGTTTCGTATGGGGTGCTAGCCCAAGTGTAGGAATACTTTAAAAGGATGTCCATTCAATTAATAAAACGTATGAGTATGTGTTGAAAGGTAGCCCAATAGGCAGAAGGGGGGAAGGGAAAAGAAATGTGGGGGGGAGGGGGAGGGAGAGGGTGAAGGGAGGGGGGGGGGAAGGGACTTGGCGGAAGGGAGGGAAAATCAAGGGAAAGAAAGTGAGGGAGGGGATGTGCGGGGTGGTGGGAAGGATAGGGGGAGGAAAAATAGTGAGGACACTGGAAAGGGGCATGGGAAGGCCGGTAGGAAAGTATGGGCAGAAATCAAGGAAATGGCTACCAAATGAAAAAGAAGGTATGGTGAAAAAATGGATGCCAGGTGAGAGAGTAGAAAGGACATAGAGATGGGAGTGATGAGAAATAGTGAAAAAGTAAACCGTGAATAAAGAGCAAAAAACAAAAAACAACAAACAAATAAAAAGGCATTGAAAGTGATACATAGTGAGACGGGAGGTGGGAGGTGTGAGGACTGTGGAGCCAGGTAATAAAAAGAAATCATGGTGGTGTACCTTATATATCCAGCATGGATAAAGCCCTATACATGTGATCAATGAGAGCCTGTGTAGGGGATATGTGCAGGTGAAGCTGTAATGAAGAAATGAAAAGGTGTAACAGCAATCAATGGCGTGTGAGGTGAGGCCGTGAGAGTGCAGAGTTACCTGAGATGGAAGCACGGATATGGCTGTATCTCCTATGGGAGTAGTGAAAATCAGAGAGAGGATTCCAAATGAGTCCGCTCACCTTTAAGTGTCCAGCATATACTGTCAATTGATTGCTGATGGAGAGTCACAGGTGCACGCCGCCCCCCCGGGCCCGCCCACCAGCGCAGGGACCTAGCTGACGTAGTCAGCACTCTGGTGTAGTTCCCCCGGCGTTCAGAAGGAATTGCTCCTGGCACCGCCGTCCTATTCCGCCGTAAAAACGTGGCGTCATGACGTCACGTGTGTGCGCGCGTCCCAGGGTGCGCGCGCAGACGCGGACGTTACGCCCGGAAGGATTCGGGACGCCGCTGGCAGGGAGAGAACACGTCACAGGGGGAGCCACTCCCCTGATAGGCGTGTAAGTGGGCGCTACACTGCGCCCATCTTACCCTGCCAGGAAGAGACACCATGGTGCTGACAAACCCCCCAGAGGGGGAAGATGGCCGGACCGGGAGCCCAGGATTTGATCTACATAAAAAGAAGAAAGCCTTACAGTAGTATTAGGTTGACTTTATATATGACATCAAACAGTGAGCAAAACAATATCAAGAATTTATCACATTTTAATCATAGAAACGAATAAGCATATCAAATAGGAAGCTGATTATAATAAAATATACAAAGAACTGGAATTCAATGGGATTCACTCATGGGGTTAATGTAGTACCATCACACAGATCCTTCCCAATATACAACAAAATCCGGTTTATACATGCATCATCAGTGTCTGCAATAAAAGGTTGCATATGGGATCATATCCATAGATGGGGGGAGCATATCCCACATACGATGGTGCATATAGGGAAAAGGCAGCATAGCATGTGGGATATGGTACATATACCTGAAGGAAGCGACCGTGGGATAGTGTGTCCACTGGTATTCCGTTTACTGCGTTTTGCCAGAGACAAAACCACGAAGAAAAGGGGCAAAAGAATTGACTCATTGAGTCCCGGGGGCGATGTAGCCTGTAAATGGAAGATTCATTTTTGCTCGTTTTGGAGCAGGATCTTATTCCAGTCACCGCCTCTGTGTGGTATTTTGACCTTGTAAAGTACTGTGAAGGATACCTTGGGTACTTCATAATTGTGTTCGAAAACAGCATGTCTTCCAATAGGAAGATATCTGTTTCCGATTTCCATACTGTACATGTGTTTGGATATTCGTTGTCCCAGTTCTTGTCTGGTCTTGCCAATGTAAAAGGCACCGCAGTCGCACTCCATCAGGTATACCACCCCACGGGTTTCGCAATTAGCAAAATGCGTGGGCTTAAAAAATTCTCCGTTGGGAAGATGGAAGGATTTAGCTTTCTTTATGAGTGGGCAGAAAGTACAGTGGCCACATGGAAATGATCCAGTGATAGGATGTTGTTTGAGTCTTTTTTGTTGATCTTTAAATTCGCTTTGGACAAGCATGTCTTTGAGGGAAGTGGCCCTCCTAAAGGTTATAGAGGGTTTTTTTGGAAGGAGAGTTTGTAATGTGGGATCGTCGGTTAGGATACTCCAATGTTTCTGCAAGATGTTTTTAATGGTGGTGTGTTGACGTGAAAAACGCATGATTATGCGGGTGGTATTTGGGAGATCCCGTTGTTTAGGTTTATGTAGCAAGGAAGCCTGGGATTGTTGCATTGCTCTATTATATGCCTTTTTCAAGCAAGATCTGCTATATCCTCGTGACAAGAGGCGGTCCTGGAGGAATCCGGCCTCTTCTTTGAAAAGTGCTTCTGTGGAGCAATTGCCACCCGTGGGGTGGTATACCTGATGGAGTGCGACTGCGGTGCCTTTTACATTGGCAAGACCAGACAAGAACTGGGACAACGAATATCCAAACACATGTACAGTATGGAAATCGGAAACAGATATCTTCCTATTGGAAGACATGCTGTTTTCGAACACAATTATGAAGTACCCAAGGTATCCTTCACAGTACTTTACAAGGTCAAAATACCACACAGAGGCGGTGACTGGAATAAGATCCTGCTCCAAAACGAGCAAAAATGGATCTTCCATTTACAGGCTACATCGCCCCCGGGACTCAATGAGTCAATTCTTTTGCCCCTTTTCTTCGTGGTTTTGTCTCTGGCAAAACGCAGTAAACGGAATACCAGTGGACACACTATCCCACGGTCGCTTCCTTCAGGTATATGTACCATATCCCACATGCTGTGCTGCCTTTTCCCTATATGCACCATCGTATGTGGGATATGCTCCCCCCATCTATGGATATGATCCCATATGCAACCTTTTATTGCAGACACTGATGATGCATGTATAAACCGGATTTTGTTGTATATTGGGAAGGATCTGTGTGATGGTACTACATTAACCCCATGAGTGAATCCCATTGAATTCCAGTTCTTTGTATATTTTATTATAATCAGCTTCCTATTTGATATGCTTATTCGTTTCTATGATTAAAATGTGATAAATTCTTGATATTGTTTTGCTCACTGTTTGATGTCATATATAAAGTCAACCTAATACTACTGTAAGGCTTTCTTCTTTTTATGTAGATCAAATCCTGGGCTCCCGGTCCGGCCATCTTCCCCCTCTGGGGGGTTTGTCAGCACCATGGTGTCTCTTCCTGGCAGGGTAAGATGGGCGCAGTGTAGCGCCCACTTACACGCCTATCAGGGGAGTGGCTCCCCCTGTGACGTGTTCTCTCCCTGCCAGCGGCGTCCCGAATCCTTCCGGGCGTAACGTCCGCGTCTGCGCGCGCACCCTGGGACGCGCGCACACACGTGACGTCATGACGCCACGTTTTTACGGCGGAATAGGACGGCGGTGCCAGGAGCAATTCCTTCTGAACGCCGGGGGAACTACACCAGAGTGCTGACTACGTCAGCTAGGTCCCTGCGCTGGTGGGCGGGCCCGGGGGGGCGGCGTGCACCTGTGACTCTCCATCAGCAATCAATTGACAGTATATGCTGGACACTTAAAGGTGAGCGGACTCATTTGGAATCCTCTCTCTGATTTTCACTACTCCCATAGGAGATACAGCCATATCCGTGCTTCCATCTCAGGTAACTCTGCACTCTCACGGCCTCACCTCACACGCCATTGATTGCTGTTACACCTTTTCATTTCTTCATTACAGCTTCACCTGCACATATCCCCTACACAGGCTCTCATTGATCACATGTATAGGGCTTTATCCATGCTGGATATATAAGGTACACCACCATGATTTCTTTTTATTACCTGGCTCCACAGTCCTCACACCTCCCACCTCCCGTCTCACTATGTATCACTTTCAATGCCTTTTTATTTGTTTGTTGTTTTTTGTTTTTTGCTCTTTATTCACGGTTTACTTTTTCACTATTTCTCATCACTCCCATCTCTATGTCCTTTCTACTCTCTCACCTGGCATCCATTTTTTCACCATACCTTCTTTTTCATTTGGTAGCCATTTCCTTGATTTCTGCCCATACTTTCCTACCGGCCTTCCCATGCCCCTTTCCAGTGTCCTCACTATTTTTCCTCCCCCTATCCTTCCCACCACCCCGCACATCCCCTCCCTCACTTTCTTTCCCTTGATTTTCCCTCCCTTCCGCCAAGTCCCTTCCCCCCCCCCTCCCTTCACCCTCTCCCTCCCCCTCCCCCCCACATTTCTTTTCCCTTCCCCCCTTCTGCCTATTGGGCTACCTTTCAACACATACTCATACGTTTTATTAATTGAATGGACATCCTTTTAAAGTATTCCTACACTTGGGCTAGCACCCCATACGAAACAAATGTGATAAAAACAAGAGCATCATTAACCGATGACTCATATAACGTCTACACTAAATAGGAATATTCCCATTATCTTTTCAAACCCTGATTGATGCTATTGCACGATGTTTGGATCACAGGTGCCGCTGCCCCGCACGTGCCACGTGCCGGTCGTGGAGTACCTTTATTGTGTAGTTCACCGCAAGTTACACCACTGCTGCTTGATTCCCCCCTATCGGGGTGGTGACCGTCCGGGGGATTCCAGGTGGGGACCGAACCAATAGAGGCCCCCCTTCTGATAAGCCTTAGATCTATGAGACCCGGCTACACGAATATATTGGGTAATTATGTCTATAATTTTGATGATAATCTCTATATACAGTTGTACATTCTCTGTACCGTTATCATTTTCTATATATGCAATTTTTCAACAGTGCATGCATTTCCTCTGAAGAAGACCCGATGGGGTCGAAACGCGTCAGGACTATCCAAGCACCTGTTATGTAAAAAGTATTTCAGATGTAGCCCTGTACATGTATTTGCGCTTTTAATGTGTCATACACAGCTTATGGTTCTTACTCCATTTGTCATATATTTAATAAACAATTTAATACTTTTACACCTTGGTACTAGTTTTATGCTGCTTTAAAACCCTTGTTGTTCCTGGGGGACAAATTCCCTTTTGCAAGAGTGTATGTTTGAGCCATGTTATTGTGTGTTTTATGTAACTTTGTTGTTTGATTGGAGAGCCTGTGATATAGCCTAAAATGTTTGTGAAGTAATGTGAAGAAATCTTGTTTTGGCAGGATCAACAACTGCATTTCATGTGTTAATTGCACCATTTTGTCGTGGCCTGGCTTTCGTCGGCCATTTTCTTTTCTTATGTTGTTGTCACCATGCAGCCATTGTCATTGGCCATTTTCACCGTGTGGCTGTGGCTTGATGTTCGTTTGTTGTTGGTTTGTAGAGGTGCAGTTTAAGGATTTTGTGCTGTTTGGCCTGTGGGTCATCCCACAGTGGAAGCTGCTCCAATTCCTTTGTGTGTGTAGCCATGCAGTCTGGGCATCTTGTCTCTGGGCACCGTTTCCTTTTAAGTGAATTCAATTGCCTTTTTTTGTACTTTTTACATACTTTTCAGTGAAACTGTTGCGGTGTTTGTATTGAGTTTTGGGTTTAAGTGGAAATCTCTACTTTGCACTGAATTTACTAGCTTTAACTGAGTTTTTGTGCTTTTTAGCGGTGTGTGTTATTTTTATTTTTAATTGTTTATAGCCTGCAGTAGAAAAGAAAGGCTTTGGTTGACCTCCTTGAGCCATCTTTTTGCAGGAGTTTCAGTTTTTGGCTTTTGTTGCGCTGTTGTGTGGTATTTCGGTCTCAAAACTTGTGGTTTGACTGTCCAGGGGATATGTGAGTCAAGGGGGATTCCCTCCCATTTGCAATATGGGGGTTTATTCCACCCTTTCCTGGACAAAAGTTTTTTAAATTGTTGAAGTATATATGATGTTAGCCATAGATTTTTTAATGTCTTGATAGACATAATATGAAGCTATTCAAGGGTTCCCCTCCCCCTCCCTCTTCCTGTTCAGATGTGCAACAGGAAGTTGGTGGGAGGAGCTTGGGGTCTTTTAACTTGTGTTAGGAAGGACGAAATCACTTTGTTTTTTTTTTTAAGTTTTATACTGTAATACAGTTTTGGGTAGAGAGTAAACAGGAGGCATCCAAGTTATTGTTGTAAAATCTAGGTAAAGATAGAAGCCATAAGATTGTTTTGAATAGCGGAGGATTTTCATGGTGTTTTCTAGTTTGTCTGACAACACATTTATAGGGCTGCCGATAACTGGTTGTAGAGCATGTAAATGTGAGGAGTAGTAGGCTAGCAGCCCCGCTCAGGCCATGTACAATAAATCGGGAAGCGGGGGTCGGTTATAGTGATAAAGGCGCAAACAATAACCACTCCGAAGGTAAAGTGCAGGGTTCTCTGGACGCAGAGTTTGCCAAAAAAGCAATTTGAATCGTCATGGGCAATGGGTCTTCCATGCACTCCAGTCAGACAGCTGCACAATACATGAAATCTGGGTATGGGGCTAAGGCCATTAGACCCCTTGAAGATTGGAGTATATGGTCAGAGGGTACAGTAAGGTGTATGCTTTTGGAAGGTACTTTTGATGTCTGGAGGTACGAGACCCCAGAATAAAACTACCTTGGAAGAAGTTCAGCTGTGGCTTCAGAAATCTGTAATGAGTGAGTTGCTGGATATGTAGTACACGTTTGTATGGTTAAAATTATTAATGCTCTCATGCCTGTTTTTGAACTTTGCGTGGCAGGTCCATGCAAAGATTTTAAGATGCTCTTGTGTTTCTCCCATTGTATTTTTTTCTATCACTAAAAGAGTGAAGATAGCATTCCATCTGGTTGTTTTGTTTTTTCATTTTTGTTTTGGGAACTATGAAATATCTCCCTCACATTTGTATCTAAATGTTTTTCTCATGTTTGTATGTGGTAACAAGAATATGTTTGAACCTACCGTGACAGCCCTCTTACGCATCACGGGTGTTGTATTTTAGTAAGAACATGAAAGTTAAGGTTACAGAGGGTTTAGTCATTATTGGTTTTGAGGAATGTCAGTGACAATTTACCAATGTACATGAATTTGTATTGTTTACCATTCTTTGCAGGTTAAATATGAAGGATAGAGTAATAACTTTTGTTTATAAGTATCTTTTCAGGTCCAAGGAGTTTCTGAAAGTATATGTACATAGAAAGCAGGTGTATGTAGATAGCTGTACACATGCATAAATACACACGCATAAGAAGGTAAAAGTATTATAGGCTATTTCACTGTTTTCATTGTTTTTTTCGGCACCATTCTAAACCCTGCGTGTCTTCCTCCAGTTTGTAACGAGGAGGAAAAAGGGGGAATGATAGTGATGAGAATGACAAATTTTCAAACCAATAATACTAATGCTCTAATTCTAGCCAAGTTTGTGACCTAGTAGAAATGACAGGTTCCATGACTTTCTTTCTTTGATGGAATTTGAATCAGCAGTCTGGTAGAGGACGCTCCCATAAGAACCTTTTTGTCAATGGTTCTAGGTATTACACCCCAGATGGTAAGATGCAGTGACCACAGTGATTAAGTTCCCACATGTCTAGGTTATTGCCATATGAGGTTTGTTTGGAGGTCAACCAAAACCAGAGTTGTACTTTCCTCAGCAGCTGTTACCTACATTCTCAGCTGATGGGGTGGGTGCAGTCACTGTAACATGAACTTCAAAAGGTCCACCACGGGGTTCATGAGTCCCTCCTGAAACAATAACCAGTTTACATTCTTTCTAACCAGGTGACTGGGTGATTGTAAAGAAGCTTGAGGGATGAGACCAGGCTAGCCACTGCAAAAAGCTGCTCAACTACACCAAAGGATGAGGAGTATCTTTGTTTATTTATGTTTTTAAAGTGTATTTTCCAACTAGCTAAGAAAGCGAACAGGACACATGGTTGGGTCTACTCTGAGTCTCCACCGAGCTCTAGTGCCCCAGCGATGACAGCGGTACATGCTATATGTGATGTTCATATTGGTATGAGGATTTTTGACAAACTAGTAAAATCCAAACAGACACTTGTCAATAGAATTAAACAATACATTTCTAGGTAAAATTAGTTATAATTTTAAAAATAGCTCTGGTTCTTGCCATCTTTGGTATCAGGACAACTAGGTAGCCCACAAGTATGCTTCTACTTTAAGCGGGAGTCCACCTATCTATCGTTTTTTTTTTTTTTTTGAGTTCATTCACAAACTTTTCTTCTCAGCATTACATACTCACATATTGTGTGTAATATGTCCGCCTGTGTCAGATTTCGTCGGAAAGAATAACATATTATTCACTGCAGGCGGTTTCCATCTTCATTGTGGGCATTTGAAGCCCACAAGCATTTATTTCCTGGATGTGGTGAATGCTGTGCCCCCAGCATTCACCGCTCGTTCCCGCACATGCTCAGTGGCATCCTGGGAAGCCTGAGACTAGCTCCCAGGAGTCTGTGAGAGGCTAGAAACACACCTACTCCCACTGGAGGAGAACCAGGAAGTGCAAAGAAGAATAGAAAAATAAAAGGTAATTACGACGATTTAAATTTTTTTAAACGGCATGTCAGCATCTAGGCAAGGAAGAGAATACATACAGATATTGTTCAAAATTTGGGTGGAACTCCGCTTTTAGTTTGGTATTAATGTGAATCTACAGCTTATAAAAAGGTATATATGCAAGAGGTTCATGCGTCCAGTTGAAACCTCGTCCCAGCATCTTATGTCGCAGCCGATCGTGAGGATTTGATGGCGTGAGAGAAGGTAAGAATGGCAGGGACAGCTGGAAGGGAATTACTCACCAATCCCGACCAGGTCTGGGCATGGTTTCCTGCTTGTACATGGACATGGTTTCCTGCATGGTGTCCTGCTTATGAAATGATTAAACAATTTCTCATCCATTGAGGATTGGATGTTTCATGTAACTGTTGAAGCTACAAGGAATTTCCCACAGGAATAACAGCAAATCGGGACCTTTTTATTAAAAAATGGCCCATGATTATCTGTTGGCATCCAAATGGGGTTTCTATGAAATCATAGGAAAAGATTGTTATACCTAGATCGGGGATACTAGTGACAAAGTTCAGGCCCATATGGATAAGGTTTAGATCCCTGCAAGGCAAAGCAAGGGCTATAGCTAATGAAGGATGAAGTCCTTTTAAGGGTCAGGGAATCTTTGGGGATTTATTTTTTTATTTTACAGTGGATCATAGTTGAAGGAAGTAGGGGTATATATACTTATGTTATTTTTGCTTCTATTCCTTCTATATGCTGTGATGAGGTGCTTCTGTTGCCTGATTGGACGAGTGAACAGAGCCTGAGCAGATGACGATGCCCTGAAGCCCAACCCACATACAAGACACAGAGGATCCCAGACCGCCTTCATGTCCTCCTCTAGGTCATTCCTCCTGAATAACAGAGTCTACATGTCAAGCCGTGTCTTCCTTTTTATGAACTCATATAGACTGTAAGGACTGATTCATTTCCATGTGTAAGAAGAAGATCAAGCTTCATCGAGGGACATATGGAAGCATATGACAAGAGGGGGGGACAGTTGTGGAAATTTTATGAAGATGTATTTTAATATGTATTGTCATAGTGTCTCCCCATGTTAGTTCTCCCACAACCCCCTAAAGAGCTGACTAGGGCAGACTGACGCCGGTTGAGATCCGTTAGGTAGTCGAAAACTTCCTGAGGTTGGAGAGAAGTGTTTGCAGAGTGAGGATATGTCTGCCGGCAAAAGGGCCCCTGTGCGATGCACAGACGTTTGTCTGAGGGGATGTGTTCGCTCTGCAAAGACATTATCGGTTAAGTGGATGTGCGCTTGTGTCACCCTGTGTTGTCACATCCTGTGTTGTCACATCCTGTGTAGGAAGCGATTGGCTGTTGGGGCAGGGCTTCCTGTTTGGGACTTCCTTTGTGTGTGTGAATAAAAAGGAGGGGGCAGTCGTGCTGAGATGAGGACATAAGCATGGTCATGTCTGTTTCATTGGGGATATGCGGGAAATAGAGTGATAGGTAAGATGTATTATACCATTAGACAAAATGGGCGCTTATTAGTGCAAAAGAGTATGGTGGTTTATCCACGACAGGGTATAAGTGCTTAGTAAGCAAGTGGTTAATTTAATAACTTTTAATAATTTTTTTTGTCACATTGTTACAGTATGTGAGAAGGAAAATATTATTAGTTTGCTTAAATTGTTAAAGTAACATTAAGATAAGATCAAGTCATGTTTTCATGGACATAAAATTGATATTTACAGCTTTCACAAAAATTCTGAATGACATTGCATATGTTTGCATGAAATACAAAAAAGTAAAATGAAAATAAACATAGCAAAACCATGAAAAAGTTATTTGATTACAATGAAAAAAAAATGTGAATAAAACCCTCTGATGTAAACCCATTGTTAGTCTCATCATCCAGTTATTTAAATTCATAGTCAGTCATGACAATCCTCCACACTACAACCCACTATATTCCCCACCACTACACCGACCCTTTGCCCATTTGTGCTTTCCTACAGCACTCCCATTGCTACAGTAGTTGACAGATATCCAGCTGCTAGAATGTAAACAAACAGCCAGAGATCCTAGGCTACAAATTGTCTTAAAAGGTTATTTTATGCCTTGTGCATTAATGTGTCAATAGAAAAGGGTGTAAATCATTTTGTAAATCAGCCTGTGCATGTTGAGCCCAAGTGATTAGCTGAAAAATTAGACAGTTGAGAGGGAATAAAGTTGGACATGGGGCATCTATACTTCAAAGGTGAGGTTGTGGTAGCTTTGAAAAATTTTGCACCACGACAAACATGATGACCATAGTGATATGTTAAATGTTGATCATCCTGCATCATTAAGGAATCTCCCAAAGAAACATTTAACAGGAGTTTCCACATGTGCGGTTTAAGATCTTTTGCAGAACCACAAACAAACGGGCAAGGTAATAGGTGGTCACATGAACTAAGTGCAGCAAATAAGAAATACATCAAGTGCTTACTTTCTTTTAGAATTGGAAGATGTCTAGCACTGAAATCAGCTCAGAACTGTCAGATACCACCAGGACCCTGCTACACCCATCCACAATCTGGGGTAGTCTTATTAAAAGGCAGTCCTCATGGAAGAGTGTTACCAAAAAGCCAATTAACTGATGGGAAAGAAAAGCCAACATTTTACCTTTGTTTACGCAAAAGCACAAAGACTGAAATACAAAAAAATAAGCTCTGGACTGATGAGTCAAAAACGTAATCTTTTAAAGTGGAGGGCCACCCTGAAAAAAAAATTTCACCAAAAATCCTAAAAAAAAAAAAAAAAAAAAAATTTAAACTTACCTGAACCCTTGTTGCTAGGCAGTCTTCCTAACCTGCCTGTTCCTATTCCGCGGCGTGTTCTGCTCCTAGCTGAGCAGCCCCGTTGCCTTCTGGGAACTGTGTGTGTTCCCAGAAAACCATGAGGCCATTCACAGATCGCCGCTCGCGCGTGTGCAGTAGGAAACTGGCAGTGAAGCCACAAGGCTCCACTGCCTGTTTCCCTTACCTAGGATGGTGGTGCCGGGACCCAAGAGAGGAGGGATGGGTCAGCCTCGGGCGGCCGACATCGCGGGCTCCCAGCACAGGTAAGTCTACTTATTTAAAGTCAGCAGCTACAGTGTTTGTAGCTGGTGACTTTAAAAATTTTTTTTAGCTGGCCGGAATCCCGATTTAACTTCTTTTTCCAGAAGGGCTAGGGAATGGTAGGTAGATAAATATCTGCAGGCAGAAGTGAAGTATGTGGAGGTTCCCTGGGTTTTGGCTACATGTTGATTGATTATTTGATCATCATTGATGTTGGAAGTTACCTAAGATGCTTGAAACAACCCGCCACTAAAGTAGAATCATTCATAGTGTTTTAAAGGCAAATAGAGGTCACCCTATGCACTGATTTTACTTATTTTGTGCATTTTCTGGGAAATACAGTATATTGACTAAAGCTCTTCAAACATTTTCAGCTTTACAGCATTTTTTTCTAGTGACTAAAACTTTTGCACAGTACTGTATATACCATGGTAGGACATCCTTAGACAGTTTTATAGTGGTTAGGGGATAATTCTGTGGCCAGGTTTTTATTGCTATTTGTGTCCCCGTTAGGGATATTTGATCTCCCTATTTGCCCTGGCAAAACTGATGACAAATCCAAACCTTTGAGTTGTTGCTAGGACAGTAATAAAGGGGGAAACTTGCAACAGAGACACATGTTCTGGTAACAACTGTCTAAGAAAATATTTATCTAATTTTGTAGAGAGCCTATCTTTTCGGCTTTGTCTACAGGATAGCAAATGGAGATCACTTGAATGGGACACAAAAAAAAGGAGCACATTTTAAAGTGGTTGTAAATGCATTCTCTGCATTAAGATAGAAAACTTTCTATGTTGCATATGTTTGTGACCGACCATCCTGACTGGTTGACTTCTTCATGTGATTTATGTACATGCTCGTTTAACTTCATACCTATCACCGTATGCCATTTGTATCTCACTATACAGCATGTTACCACATCTGGTTGTAAACCCTCACATATACCCAGTGAAGTGAATAGCCTTAGATGATACACAGAGATGAAACATTCTCCTACATAAGTTTTACTTATATATGCTGTTTTCCCCTTTCTACACACTTTGGAAAGTGCAGATCATGTTAGAAATCTTTCTTCCTCTTTCAGCAGCACATAGGGGTGGGTGGGGAGTCTGGACTTACACTGTGTGAGAGCTGATTGGAGGAAAGGGACACACCCTCCCTCCACATAGGCAGAGGAATGAAGGAACATGCAGAGCTGTAGTCTGAATAGAAAAGCTCCCTGCTAATCTCCTGCTAAGCTCCCTTCCCAACACAAATTTTCAGCTACTGTTATCTCATGTGCTGGAGAACTTGTTAGAAGTTATTCATGCTGATAACATAAGAATGGAGAACCAGAGAGAAACAACACTTAGAGCTTTGGAGAGAGATAAAAAAAATTACAGATAAATGTGCTTAGGTCAAATGTAATGAATGAGGTTTAAACCACTTTAAATAAGGAATTTGAAAACCCGCCTAAACACTTACCTGAGTCCGATCTTGATCCAGTGCAGTGCCTGAGAAAAGCGATGCTGCTCTCTTGCTCTCACCTCACTGGACATAGATAGCAGTGGGAGTCATTAACTCCTGCTGTTGTCATTCAAATCCAGTGAGAAAGGAGCAGGGGCTGGGCCAAGCTGCACCGCGTGTGTCAATAAACACACACAGCCGATCTCAGGATGAAGCTCGCACATGAGGGCTTCCTATCGTGGCACACAAGAAGAGGAAGAGCTGAAAGCATCGTCAGGTAACCATTTCATAGAGTAAGTATGACATGTTTGTTATTAAAAAAAAATATTTACAATCACTTTCCATATCCTAAAAAAAAAAAAAGATGCCCTACACTATAAAAAAAAAAAAAAAAAAAAAAAAAAAAAAAAGGATGCTTTGTCTTAACTTTACTTGCTTTTGACAATCTTAATATTGTTATACTTGCCCCCTTTATATAGGTACAGTAAATAAGTAAATACAATTGTGCCATCATATCTAAAACACATAATTGTATCTAATAAATATGGAACTTATGCTGTTTTTTTCTAAAACACACAAGGCTTGCATAGCTAAAGGGTTTGGGAACATTTATGCTCACATTTCTTGTTCAGAGATTAAAAGCCACTTGCCTCTGCAGAGAAATGTCCTTGCCATAAGGAAATACTTTAGGTTTATTATTAGGGAGAAAAGGTTCAACCGTTACCTAACAATTAGGATTCAGAATATCTGCATATGTATGTTTTTAACAATGCCCCAAAGCTTTGAATATTAAATTGGGACACTTAATTACTTATTTTGCATAACATTCTGTAGAGATCAATTAGAATATGACTGTATGTCTAGGTTGAAATATCTTACCTGTGACTTACAACTAATGTTTGAATATTATGAAGTGAAGAACATATACAGTATATTGCAATATTCCTTAGAGTGGTAACTTTGCCAATAGACATATCAGTTGACACAAATCTGAAGCTCAAATTTTGCCCTAAGGCTCAGAGTGACATGATGGACTTTTCTTCTTTCCATATTCTTCAACACAGATATCATTTTAAGATACCAGTATATAATAGAGATGAACAAGATGGTGTTCTTTTAGAAAGGAATGAACAATAGTCCTAGAAGCACTGGGTCAGCTGGGTGTTTTAGGGAGTTAAAGATATGGATGAATAATTACAGGCAGGTAACAGTCTGATTTTTTTTTTTTTCAATAGTGGGAAATGTGATGACCAGGAATACAATCATTAGGAGTCGTTCAATGTGTGGAACAGTTGAAGCAGGACTAAATTTCTCAATAGGCCACATGGCCTGTGGCATAAGGATCTAGCGCTATTAGTAGACCTGACATTACAGGAGGATGAAAGATGACAGAAAACAGGAAGCAATAGGATCAGCACTGTTGGTATGACAAGAAAGTGCAGTAGCTGGTGCTGGATGCATAAATGTTCGGTGATGGATGTAATTGATGGCTGAAGTGATGGCCGTAATTGATGGCTGAAGAGACTACAATTGATTTCTATCTTGGTAGGAAAAGTGCACTATTACTTGCTGGGAGGGTTGTTACAATTAAATTCTGACTGGGGAGGGAGGCAATACAACCAATATCTGGTTCGAGGGTGCGCTGTACAAATTACTTTTGTCTGAGCATATCAGTCATTATTGATTTAGGACTATAATAGTGAAGGATTATAATCTTTATTGTAGTACAGGCTGGAGTTTGGCAATGTTGACAATGGGAATGGTCCCAACTCAAGCTGAATCCCCTCAAACACAGTACCTAAGGCAGGGGCCTCCCTGGACAGAATTAGGAGCCAATAGGGTCCTGCTGTATGCACATGAGGAGAGTACTAGGAAAGAGTAATGTGAGCCAAAAGTATGATTTACCAATGTTTTTTCTTTCTTTCAGTCCCCAATTAACAGCCTGAGAGTAGGGAGGTGATGTTACTGTATGTATTACTTCTATAGTAAAATATAAAATGGTGCCATTGTCTTGGCAGTTTTGTCTGGCAGAGGTTTAGGATTCACAAATGTGGCTGGGCAAAAGTATACATCATTTAGCAGACAGAACAGTTCATATACTGGGGGGAGATTTACTAAAACTGGTGCACACAGATTCTGGTGCAGTTGTGTATAGTAAGTATCAGCTTCGAACTTTAGCCTGTTTAATTAAGCTTTTACAATACAACTTGGAACCTGATTGGCCACTATGCACAACCATCAGATTCTGTGTGCTCCAGTTTTAGTAAATCTCCCCCATTGTGTATTTCAACTTTGTATTCAGCTGTTTGACTTGAGTTCAGTTTAAAGCGTAACTCCACTTTTGTACATTCCAAGGATTTTAACAAACTTTGTTGCAGATTCCTACCTGTTTTTGCAGTTAGTTTAGTTATTTCAATGTGCAAAGTAAGTCTGAATATGAGTGACTTTTTCATTATTTACTGTTGCACATTCAGTGTTCTAATGAGGAAATTATATGTGTCAGTGTCCCTGCAGAAATTATTAACCCTTTGGGAGTGTTTCATAAAAAATATTTTTTTTGTTGCAGAGGATGTCTAAAATCTGTCTTATGAAACAAACAAAAAAAAAAATCTGTCTCGTAACTTAGTGGTAGTCAGAAAATCAGCGAACCAATGATACAAGCAGGGCATTACATTTCTGGGGAAGTTCTGTACACCAACTGTGTACATTGCACCTCCAGGTTGAAATATACTGTAGAATTGAATTTTACAGAAAATGACAGTGATGTAGAGTGAAAATGAAAGGCAATTTTTAGTAACATTTAATTACAAGGGAACTAAGACATTCACTTCTGAGATTATCATCTCACTGTGAATGCTCCTCAATATCCATAGTAATAGCTGCAAATACACACTTGTTTTGTTATTGTTTTATGCAGATAACACTGCAATTCACCCAGTACAGTGGAATAGGAGTTGATTTTTTTTTAATACTGACTCTTATACCCAGGGCCGGTACAAGGTGTGGGCAGAAGGGGCGGATGCCCTGGGTGGGACCATTTACTGGAGGAAGGTGGGCGCAGTAGAGGCCACGCTACAGACCGCTTTGATCTGTGGCTGCAGTGCTCCCCTCCCACCTCCTCCTCTTATTTGACACACAGCTGGGTCTGTGTATGTGTTTGGCGGCGTCGTAAAAAGGACCCGCCCCCCTAGACTGGCTCATGTGGTAGCAGATTGAACCAGTGTTCCGCCTATCACACGAGCCAGTCTAGGGGGCGGGACCTTGTTATGCCGCCGAACACACACACAGACCCAGCTGTGTGACACAGCGCTGCAGGAGATGTCGGCTGTGTGATCCATCCAGGCAGGCTATGGCGAGTCTGCATTCATAGGCAAAGTGAGGCTGAAAATATGGTCACAGAGAGAGGCTGCGATTATGGTCACACAGGCTGCGATTATGGTCACAGAGAGGCTGCAATTATGGTCACAGAGAGGCTGCAATTATGGTCACAGAGAGAGAGAGGCTGCGATTATGGACACAGAGAGAGAGAGGCTGCGATTATGGACACAGAGAGAGAGAGGCTGCGATTATGGACAGAGAGAGAGAGAGGCTGCGATTATGGACACAGAGAGAGAGAGGCTGCGATTATGGTCACACAGGCTGCAATTATGGTCAGAGAGAGAGAGAGAGAGAGAGAGAGAGAGAGAGAGGCAGCGATTATGGTCACACAGGCTGCGATTATGGTCACAGAGGGGCTGCAATTATGGGCACAGAGGGGCTGCAATTATGGGCACAGAGGGGCTGCAATTATGGGCACAGAGAGGCTGCAATTATGGTCACAGAGAGGCTGCAATTATGGTCACAGAGAGAGGCTGCAATTATGGTCACAGAGAGAGGCTGCAATTATGGTCACAGAGAGAGGCTGCAATTATGGTCACAGAGAGAGGCTGCAATTATGGTCACAGAGAGAGGCTGCAATTATGGTCACAGAGAGAGGCTGCAATTATGGTCACAGAGAGAGGCTGCAATTATGGTCACAGAGAGAGGCTGCAATTATGGTCACAGAGAGGCTGCAATTATGGTCACAGAGAGAGGCTGCGATTATGGTCACAGAGAGAGGCTGCGATTATGGTCACAGAGAGAGGCTGCGATTATGGTCACAGAGAGAGGCTGCGATTATGGTCACAGAGAGAGGCTGCGATTATGGACACAGAGAGGCTGCGATTATGAACACAGAGAGAGAGAGGCTGCGATTATGGTCACACAGGCTGCAATTATGGTCAGAGAGAGAGAGAGCGAGAGAGAGGCAGCGATTATGGTCACACAGGCTGCGATTATGGTCACAGAGAGGCTGCAATTATGGGCACAGAGGCTGCAATTATGGGCACAGAGAGAGAGGCTGAAACTATGGGCACAGAGGCTGCGATTATGGGCATAGTGAAGCGGCATTGATGGGCACAGCAGTAGGCTGCATTTGATGGGCACTGGTGAGACTGCATTGATCTCTTGTATCATGTCTGCAGTCTCTGAGGGGAGTTTGCTTAATTAGCAATGGTATTGGTAATATGCAGCAGGAAGGGGGTTAATGCACTGTCACTAATGCATTAGTATAGATCCCATTGTCTGTAGGTGCTGCAGCTTTTCACAGGGGGGGGGGGGCTCAGTTTTTAATCTTCGCCCTAGGCACCGGATGACCTTGTCCAGGCACTGCTTATACCGCACATATAAATGCATAGCACGTTTGAACTAGAGGAATCATTCTTTTTACCCGTGATGCCAATCAACTCACACATTTTTTCATCTCTGACATTGGTCACTTGATCCGCACTATATAAAATGCCACAACCAAAGCTAAAATGAATTACCTGCAAATATTGCATCACGTTAGGAAAGTCTATGCTCAGTAGAACTGCTGTATTGTAGAACTATAAAACTTTATTGTGCACCTGTGCCAAGAATATAGACAGTAAAACATTTACACATTATTAGCAAGCTGTAATGAGGCTTAAAAAAACCCAATATTTAACCTCTCTTGCTACTTATACACTAAAACCTTGGTTTGAGAGTAACTTGGTTTGAGAGCGTTTTGCAAGACAAGCAAAATGTTTTAATAAATTTTGCCTTGATATACAAGCGATGTCTTGATATAAGAGTAGTGTCATGTCACAACTGAGTATAAAAAAGAATAGAGGAGCCTCTAAGTGTAGCAATATGGTTACATTTAATGAAGGTACAACATTTAGCAACTTATTGCTACACTTAGGAGGTGCCTTTCTTCTCTTTTATACCCTGTAAAAAAATGCCTTGATATACAAGTGCTTTGGATTACAAGCATGTTTCTGGAACGAATTATGCTCGCAAACCAAGGTTTTACTGTACTGTGAAGTAATTCATTCTCAAAGACTGCAACAAAGACTCTAAAGTTGGGTTTCAGTTATTAGTTGTTGCTTATATTGGACTGATGGCAGGCTGCTTTCATAGAAAGTAAAGGAGAAAGTAAATGTGATTTCAGTGCCGAAACATATGAATTTCTACACAATGACTGTAGATACAGAGGTGGAAGAAGACTTTTACTGCTTGTTCAGAATATGTTGATACATTCATGTGAAGAGTCTGGATACATGTTCACTTTATAGGGGATCTAAACTGTGTAAACTGTCCCATAGAAAAGGCAAGCAGAGGTCCAACAATTAGTGACCACCAGTGTTGCCTCTAGTTTTCATGCAGCTGATCTTTTTATTATTATGACTTACCATTTCTTGCTGTGCATTTTGCTTCTGTGGAGGCAGCCATATTAGTAGAGGAAAAGTTATTCCTCTCCTGTGTCAGAATTCCCCCCTGATGACCAATAATCAGCTAGCTAGTCAGGAAAAATTCAGAAATCAGTAGGAGAGGTGTAGAAAGAACAAATCTACAGAATAAATAAAGCAGAAGCACGGATATCAATGCAGTTCTGTTCCTCTGGTACATATTTCAGGTACCTCTCCAGAAAGCATCACAATAATGATCACCAAATTTCACTCTAAAGCTGCCAATACTAGCAGTCACAGCTAGTCACTCAGCAGTGTCTTGGGTCTGCAGACATACATTTATAGGACTGTAGGCAAAGGAGTGCCTGTGGACACTAGCTTACAAGGAAGTGCTCTAATATTTTTCTGCAGCGACTAAAGGCAACTTGTTTAAATTTTCAGAGTACTGCTTAGGCTAAATTAACAATTCTTGTTTTTCCATATAAAACTAATTTTTTAGTTCTCTTTAAAACTGTTATAGATCAATTCATTAGCTCGCCTTTAGTTTTGTGAATCAACGTAAATAGGTAGTAAAACAGTAATAACGTAATTTAATGCATAGACTAAAGTGATACTTTATAAATATCTACTGTACTGTCACGCATGCATCTGTTTCTGAAGTTTCTGAAGCTTTCAGATATAACATTGTCACCACTGTATCATAAATTTTACATCACAAAAATAACATCACGTTCATGACATTAATGTGACCCGAAACAGATCTTTGAAATGGCAAAATAGCAAAAGATGAAATGACTTTTGCAATCTGAAAGTGACTCACCAAACTTTAATATCTCAAACTTTATTATATAAGGAGGGTAGAAGCTAATCAGACAGTCAGAATATGTTAAAACATGTATTTTTTATTCTTATGAATCATTTTTCTTCATGCCTCAAATTTTTTTGTATACCGGAATTGTATTAGTACATATTAGTGTTTATTTGATGACATCTGTTTTCCTTGCAATCTGCATATGCAATATCTATACAATCTTCTTAACATCTAACAAAAGATAGTTAGTAGACATGCCATTTAAATAATCTCAGTTTTGTATCTACTCTGGTACTACATAATTGTTCATAGAGCTAAACCAAACAAACCCAGGTTCGGTTCGGTGCAGGTTCAGTGAACATGACCCAAGTTTAGATCTTAAATCTGAACCTCCTTTGAAGTCAATATTAATATATTAGAAATCATTAATGGTATTTTTCTAGGTTAATGGGCAAAGAATTGCCAAACAAAAAGGCATGGGAAGTTTGGCATTGACCTGGGCTACATGTACCATTGAACATAAAAAGAAAAAAAAAATAAAATGTATCATTTCGTGGGGAGAAGGTCTTCTCAGGTGCTTAAAAGTCAACATTGACGGGGGCGCATGCGCGGCACAGAGCTATATGGAAGCAGTAGATAAGAGCTCTGTGAGCAACAGAGATTTAAGCCCACTCCCCAGGGCTATCTAGCAGCGATCTTGCTTGAAAGTACCCCGCACCCCGGGCGGAACATGCCGGGCTCAAGGAATCCCCACAGTAAACCGGCTCAAAGATCCCTGACAACCTATTTACTCCTCATGAGAGAACAGAGCAAGATATCCCAAGATGGGGCCCAGGCAGACAGTGCTCCAGCGTGCACACAGACTGCGGCCTCCTCTCCTGCACACTCCATGGGGGACAGTGAATACTCTATGCAGCTCACCAAAGTCGCAAGACTACCCTTTCTGACTACACCACTCGATTGGAGTATTGGACCACTTGGACCATGTTGAGATGGTTTCTTTGGTCAGGAGGATGGTTATTCCCCTGACCCCCATAGTTAATATACTGCCAAGTTCTGGCATTGTTTGCAGTATTAACGTTTTGCAGGCTGTTCTGCATTTTCTTTTTTGTTTTTTGCTTTTTTCCCTTCTTATTATTTTTTTTGTATTTAATCCTATAGTAGTTAAGATATGGGATAGCTGGAGCTCTACTTATCTCATGTGCCTATTATTGCTACTAACTATTGACAGACTGTTTGGCTACTGTGACCATGGGCGGGCCTCGTGACTTGGCCTTGTCCCTAAATTAATGCTGGATCACTTTGAATTAATATGGGTCTTAAGGTGATCACTCATATCCTTAAGGGCTTCTACTCACCGCATAAATGGAGAATGGCCTTCCGTTCCTTCAAACTATTGAGAGCTGATGTTCTTCTCCTACAGGAGACGCATTTCTCCTCTCAAAACCACCCACTATACTCTGGTAAAGCCTTTCAGCAGGGTTACTATACCACATATGAGTCCAAGGCGGATGCTGTTGCTATATTTATCAAAAACTAAGTTATGTTCGATGTCCACCATACCTTTAGAGATCCGGATAGCCGCTTTGTGATAGTTCAAGGCTCAGTTCAGGGCAAAGATATCACCATGACCTCTGTGTATACTCGGACTGAGCCCCAGGCTTCTTTCTTTAAGAAGTTTTTTCAAACATTACATAAGTACCACTCACCCCACATGATGTTAGGAGGTGATATTAACCTGGTGGTTCACTCAGGTCTAGACAGGAGTCGCATGGGGACCTTCACTAATGCCTTCCCAAAATCACTCCAATATCAGCTCAGATTGAACCAACTGATGGATACTTGGAGATCTCACAATATGGGGGCCTGTGAGTATACTTTTTACTCCCACCCCCACGACAGCTACTCCCAGCTAGACTACATTTATTGCACCCCTGTTTTAGACACTAACTCTACCTCAGCCAAGATTCACGCCTGTCCTTGGTCGGATCATCAGATAGTGTCCTGCAATTTCTCCCACAGGCTTTGGGGGCTTGGCATCTTAACGACTCCCTGCTCATGGACCCGATGGTTGTTACCCAAATATCAGATTGAATTACAAACTACTACACTCATAATAATGTGGTGTGAGATTTCCCCTGCATCCTTATGGGCGGCCCATAAGGTGGTTCTGAGGGGCCAGTTCATGAAGTTGGCTACCGCTTGGAAACACCAGAAACTGAGAGACATATGTTCCCTTACGACCTCAACAGACTTTACCACCAACGTGGCCGAACCCCTACTCAAGGTTTGCTGAGCCAAATCAACCAAAGGAGAAGTGCTCTGGATACCCTGCTCTCGGAGCAGATGGAAAAATCCCACCGATAGTCCAAGGCTTGCTTCCTTTTGCATAGCAACTCGGCTCGGCTATGTTTGCGAGAAAGTTAAAGCAATCCATTCAATCTACAAACCTATAAACTTCATGACTCTAATGGTAACCACCTTTCACCCCAAGGAGGTTTTAAAGCTGTTCTCCTCCTATTATCAAAAACTGCTGGCAGACCCACAGGCCTTTGCTGCTTCCAACCCATAGTCCTTACTGGATAACCTCTCACTGCCCAAGATCAATGAAGAACAATTACAATCCCTGAACGCACCCTATACAGAAGAGGAGATAGCTACAATTATTTCCTCTTTGAAACCCTCCAAAGCTCCGGGCCCTGATGGCTTCACGGTCCTCTATTACAATTAAGATTTGCGGGACTGTTAATCCCCAAAATGTCAAAACTATTTAACCCTTTGCCGTCTGGCCTGTGCTGATGTACCTCGGCAAAGTGTCACGGGTGCGCAAAATGATGTACCTGTATGTCGCTGTGTCATCCGCGTCTGGCGGGCACATCGCCGGCGGTGAACGCCGTGGGAGTGTGCCCGCGGGTCTCTCAGACTCAATGTCCACTGGTGGCCCACGATTGTGGCACGGAGAGGCAGAACAGTGGGATGCCGATGTAAACAAGGCATTTCCCTGTTCTGCCTAGCAACATGACAGGGATCTACTGTTCCCAGTGATCGGGAGCAGTGATCACTGTCATGTTCTCTGTCATGTTCTAGTGAGCCCATCCCCCCTACAGTTAGAACATGGTAAGGGAAC
This sequence comes from Aquarana catesbeiana, assembly GCF_042186555.1. Lineage (NCBI taxonomy): Eukaryota > Metazoa > Chordata > Amphibia > Anura > Ranidae > Aquarana > Aquarana catesbeiana. The sequence continues at coordinate 224,152,621 of NC_133325.1, forward strand.
ACAGTTAACCCCTTGATCGCCCCCTAGTGTTTAACCCCTTCCCTGCCAGTGACATTTACACAGTAATCAGTGCATTTTTATAGCACTGTGTATCGCTGTATAAATGCCAATGGTCCCAAAATAGTGTCAAAAGTGTCCAATCTGTCTGCCACAATGTCATAGTCACGATAAAAATCGCAGAACACCGCCATTACTAATAAAAAAGATAATAAAAATGCCATAAATCTATTTTGTAGCCATGATAACTTGTGCAAACCAATCAATATATGCCTTTTGCAATTTTTTTTTTTATTACAAAAAATATGTAGAAGAATACATATTGTCCTAAGCTTTGGAAGAAATTAGTTTTTTTTTTTTATATATTTTTGGGGGATATTTATTATAGCAAAAAGTAAAAAAATATTGCTTTTTTTTCAAAATCGTCACACTTTTTTTGTTTATAGCCCAAACTGCAGAGGTGATCAAATACCACCAAAAGAAAGCTCTATTTGTGGGAAAAAATGGATGTCAATTTTGCTTTGGTACAATTGTCAGTTAAATCGATGCAGTGCTGTATCGTAAAAAAGGGCTTGGTCAGGAAGGGGGCAAATTCTTCCGGGGCTGAAGTGGTTAATCGTATCCTCAGGGGTGTTCCCAACAAATATACTCATGGCAAATATGTTACTGATCCCAAAACTGGGGAAGGACTACACCCTCCCTCAAAACTACCGCTCCATATCGGTTATTAACACCGACTTAAAGACATTCAGCTGTATTTTAGCAGACCATCCATCATCCGTTATCACAACATTCATTTCCCCAGATCAAACCGGTTTTATACCAACCAGGCAAATTACAGATAACATACGCCTGATCTCAAACATTCTTCAAGATGCAGATGTTAACTCCCGCAAAGTTTTGTTTTTGAGCCTGGACATAAACAAAGCCTTTGATAGTGTCCTCTGGCCTTATCTTGACACCATCTTATCTAAATTATTTTTTTCCAAGAGTTTAACGGTTTTCGGGCTCTGCACCTCAGACTATTTTTCCCTGGGGAGAGGCACAAGACAGGTATGTCCCCATCCCCTCTCCTATTTGCCCTCACAATAGAACCTTTAGCCCGCTCTATCACTAGAAACCCCAATCCTAGAGGATATGTTAAGATTAGCCAGGAATTTAAGTTGAGCCTATATTACGATGACGTCCTTCTCTTCCTATGCGACCCCTTAATCCCCCTGCCCAATTTACTCACCACCTCAGACACCTTCCATCACCTGTCGGGCTTAGGAGTGAACCCCTCTAAATGCGTCACCATGCCAATTAACATACCGCACCTTCTGCTGACTTCCCTCAAGGCCAGGTTTGAATTTTCCTGGAGCTCGGGTTCCCTACAATATTTGCGATCTCGTCTGGCTCCATCACTTTGACAGATGCACACTTACAATGACCCTCAGGCCTTCTCCATTGTTAAACATTTGCTTACCCAATGGTCCTTATACCAAATCTCATTCTGGGGCTGCATAGAAGTGGTGAAAATGTTGATCCTTCCAAAATTGTTATTTTATTTTAGATCTCTACCATTATATGTATCCCAGTCAACCATAGAGGCAATAAAAACCGAACTGCTAAAGTTTATTTGGCAAGGCAAAAAGCCTCACTTGAGCAGATTACTGATGTACAGAACCCAGAACAGGGGGGGTCTAGGCTGCCCAGACCAGTGGAAATACTACTTGGCGGCATGGCTAATACAATTAGCGCAATGGCACGCTTCCCCAACTCACATACCATGGCTCCAATTTGAAAGGGCTTTGATCGAGCCATTTTACCTCCCGGGTGTTTTATGGTCAAACTCAGTTAGCCAGAGAGACATTACCCCACTTAAAAAAAATTGTGGGCCAATCCTTCTTTCTGTGGACCTTTTATGAGGAAAAGTTCGGGCTTCTTTCGAAACCTCCCCAATTTGCCTCCTTTTTGGGCGACCTTAACGTCCCTGCGACATTTAATGTGGAATTGGAATTTGTTAACTGGTCCTCACAAAGCCTGGTGACTTTGCACTCATTGCTGCAGGGCACCACCTTTTTTTTTCTTTTGAACATCTATGTCACAACTATGCTTTATCTAACGCTGAATTTTAAAAATACCTTCAGATTCAACACTTTTTTCGAAATGTCCTAACTCGAGAAAGAGATGAAGCCAGAACACCCTTTAAAAATTAGTGTCATGAGGGGTTGAGAGATATTTCTACCCTTTACCAATACTTTAATGACCATCATACCACTGCAAAATCCTCAGCAATGCTAGGCTGGGAGGCTGAAATGGGCCAGGAATATTCTGCTAAGGATTGGCATGATATGGTCGCTCAGTTGCCATTGAGGAAACTGTGGTCAAACTTCACACCAGATGGAACTACACCCCTGTTAGAATACATACAATTTTTCTAACTATTCCAGACACATGTTTCAGGGGATGTGGTAAAAGGTATACACTCCTCCATACCTTCTGAAGCTGCAAGGCTCTACAATCTCTTTGGCAGTAGACCTTTATGACAATGCTTCAAATAACTGGCACGCCTATCACTTTGACCTACCAGATGTGTATTCTGTTTGCAGATCTCCGAGAGGTCACCCCCCCAGATCAAAAACTGGATCACACGCTATTTAGTGCTATTCACTGGACTATAGCTTTGAACTGGCGATCCCCAACAGTTCCTTGGTCCCAGGGGCTTCTTCGAATGGAGTCTATTAAGTTAATGGAACAAATACACCATACCCTTGTGGACATGCAAATTTTTGACTGCAAAAGGAGCTCTTGGCCAGCTCTTTAGATTACCAATATGGGCAAAGTTCCTCCTATTCTGCTCGGTCAACCTGTTGGATATGCCAAAGTAATTCTGACCTTGGATTTGTACTTGTACTCTTACCACCTAAATAAACTATGACAACAGAGCTTATGATGATACACCAAACTATTAAGTATATGCATATGTATTCTTATATTGCTCTATGCACACACTATTATTTTTGTTTTCCTTTTGGTTAATGTTTTGCTTTTATTTTATATACTAGTTCTTGGGGAGCGACACTTCTAACCTACTATGACATCTTTTGTCTAGTCATACGAATGATATAGAAAATTGTTGTTTTAGTTATATGCAGCACTCTCAATGCACATTATAGTTTCCTATAACTGCCTTCCTTACCTCAATAAAAACATTTGTAAACAAAAAATTCAACATTGACAATACAGCAATCCTTCAAATTATGTGGTTAGTGGATTCCTTAAAACTGTACATATTTCCACAAAGCATTACAGTTCTGAGAGTCAGCACCAGCAACACCGTATTGTGTCATCACATAAATTACATGTGTAATAACTTAGTTTATTTTGACATTATTCATTGGCTTACAAACAGTAACAGTAACCCAATATTTTGATTTCCAGAAGCAAAATGCTTTTCTACATAGTTTGGTGTAGCTGTGATAGACCATGACTGAGCATTGAAAGTAGCAATGCTTTGTGGAAATTGATCCTCTAATGGGACTTTAAAAGGGAACACCTACTTGTAGGTCATAAAAAGTATAGAGAGTATAGGGATTATATGAAAAAGTGTTTAATTGATAATGTAGATCATACAGTGGGTCTGTAGTACAAGGGGTAAATGTGCAGCAAAAACGTGATACATACAAAAAATAGGCAATACAAAACATGCATGGATTAATTCACAATCCTAGAACTCCAATACACATAAAGTACATATGCGGGGAGTACCCGACGCGTTTCGAGCTATGCTCTTCCTCAGGGGTATCAGATTGGAATCAGCAAACAGACAGATGTGTCTATAAATTAAAAACAGTAATAACAGTCATAAACCAGTTGTAAAGGAAAAGTAATTAGTATACATCATCATAAAGCATATAAACCATATGAGGAAGGGGTAATCATGGTGGGGAATGCGAGTATACAATATCTGTAAAAAGACACAGTGAATACTGACCATGTGGTATTGCTAGGGAGGCATGTATCAAATGCTGCATCCATAAAAAAGGAAAGAAAGGAGGGGGGGGGGGGGAAACGTAACACCATCGGACGTAGGTCCTGCCCCTGGTCCACAACCCGCAAGGCCTGTGTATCCACCCAAGGCACGACAACCCGGGAAGGCAATCCCCAACAGAGGGCGTCAAAGAAGCCACCAATGAGTAGAATGGTCCTGGGAGGGCTCCAATCTATAAGGAGCAAAAAATGAGAGGGGAGTAGGGTAATGAAGAGGCGAAGATGGTAAAGGGGGGAGGGGTTTTGGAGTTCGGTGGGGCCCCTGGGGGTGGAGTGTCCCACTAAGAGGGTGACAGCCAAACAAAGTTACATACCTAAGTAGGCCCGTCAATAGTTTGAATGAAGGACGTCTGGGCCTGAGTCCTAAAAAGATGTAGTGTCCCAAATATTTAGGTGTTGCCTGCCGGGGGTAATGTAGTGCCAGGCCAGCAGGTATACTGAACGGGGTCCGGCCGGAAGGGCCGGTAGGGTCCAGTCTAAGAAAAATTGCAGAGGGAACAATGAGTAAAAAAGTATGGTGTGGCCCAGAAGTGTGCGTCCCAAATGTGGCAGTCTTACCTGATGGGGTCCCCCGTGTGAGATAGTGAGTCCGAAGATGGCGTACTGACAGTGCAGGACGCCGTAATAGTCACAGAGTCGCAGCCTCGTCATATAGTGAGGTCGCGTCCGCGATTGGTTGCGGGCGCGACCAATAGGGCATTGAAAGTAGCAAGGACAAAACAACTAAAATCTATTTCAAATTACTTTGAAAATAATAAAATAAGGTTAATGCCATCAACATCATACACATTGGCAAATAGGATCAAAAAGTCATAAAGCATAGTTTGTGATTTTCTTCCCAGTACCACACAGTATTGTGTATTGTGAGTTTAAAGTGTAACTGCACGTTCATTGATAAAAAAAAAAAAAAAAAAAAAAAAAAAAAAAGCTCCAGTTCATAAATGTACATTGCAGGGGCTATATCAAACTTTGCTGCAGATTCCTACCTGTTTCTGCTATGAATAAATCAATATTTGTTTTACAGTGCCATTTGAGGACTGATTCTGAATAGGAGGCCCTGGTTCATTATAATCACCTATAATGCACTCTAATGCCCCGTACACACGGTCGGACTTTGTTCGGACATTCCGACAACAAAATCCTAGGATTTTTTCCAACGGATGTTGGCTCAAACTTGTCTTGCATACACACGGTCACACAAAGTTGTCGGAAAATCTGATCGCTCTAAACGCGGTGACGTAAAACACGTACGTCTGAGCATGCGTGGCACTTTGTCCATCGGATTTGTGTACACGCGATCGGAATTTCCGACAACGGATTTTGTGGTCGAAAAATTTTATAGCCTGCTCTCAAACTTTGTGTGTCGGAAAATCCGATGGAAAATGTGTGATGGAGCCTACACACGGTCGGAATTTCCGACAACGAGGTCCTATCACACATTTTCCGTCGGAAAATCCGACCGTGTGTACGGGGCATTAGTGTTTTGATGAATTAAAAAAAATGCAGTGCTGGATACTCAATAGAAGTATTTAACCCCTGGTGAGTATGTCACCAAAACTGAAATTCCTGTTGCAGGGGGTGCCTAAAATGTGACTTGTATGCACTTGTGTGCAGGCTTCAGGGAAAATTGGTGAGCTAATCATACAAGCTGGAAATCACATGGGGCTATTCCATACATCAGCAGAAAATTACTGTGGCTGCACACAGAAAATGAAAGGTAATTTTTAGTGACAATAAATTACAATATGGTTTGTTTAGCAATTATGTAGGCAATGTTATTTTTTATTTGCTCTATGTTTTCATTTGAAACTGGAGCTACCCTTAACAAAATGTCATCCTAGAGTGTACCAAAAGACATCAAAAACACAAACGAACACTGCCATGTTTCAGAGACAAACCATCAAACATATGGCACAGTGACTGGAGACTACGTAATGATGTGCAGAGTGTCCCTTGATAACTTTTAGCTCTTGACCATGATATAACAAACTGTATTCAGAATAGTATATGCCATGGTGGCCAAGAACACATGCTTGCATAATGTGCAGCAAATCAATACAATGTTAATGGTTGCTGTCTTTGAAGTATCATATCTCTCGTATTTTATAAAAAAAAAGTACTCCATCACACAGTGTACCTCTGGTTCCTAACAAACTGCTTAGGCCCCTTTCACACTTGTGTGACTTGTCCTGCAAAATTGCATGAAAAGTCGTACCCCAACCATAAACATTGTATTAATTTGCTGCACATTATGCAAGCATGTGTTAAGTGTTTTTGCTAAGCCTCAATGGAAGACTGATAGAATTGCAAGGTGCTATATACAGTATTACTAAATTAACCACTTGCCGCCAAATTACGTACCTGGTACGTCATTGGCTTCAAGTGGTTGTACCAGGGTAAGGCCTGCAGATGCATGCATCACCCCAGTAATGTTTTTTAGAGCCAACTGTTGGCTTTCCTGTAATGACAACCGATGAGGCTAAGCAGCCGCTTAGCTGTTATTACAAGCACTGGGAGGGAACAACCCCCCTCCTGCCACCTCCCATCCCACTGGGAGACCCGAGCCACCAGCCAGCACATCCACCGGCTGGCCAGAGACCAGAACAAAGGTGGAATCAGCTTTGATCAGGTCTCAGATGTAGAAACCCGGAAGCAATATCACAACGTCACTTCCGGTTTACTTGGCAGCCAATGGCAACATAAGTAAAAAATCCACAGTATTCAAAAACGCCAATCTTAGCGTTTTGAATACTTTTAAGTGCAGAGGAGGGATTTGGGGTCTTTTAGTCCCCAGATCTCTCCATATAGAGTACCTGTCACTGCCAATTACAGTCAGAAAGGATGTTTTATATTCCTTGTGACAGCAATAAAAGTGATCAGAATTTTTTTTTTTTTAAAGGGACAGTAAAAATAACAAAATACAAAGCGCCAAAGCAAACGCATATGTAAGTTACACCACACATGAGGTATCACCACGATCAATAGAGCGAGAGTAATAATTCTCAGACTAGACCTCCTCTGTAGCTCTAAACAGGTAACCCTTAAATGGAGATTTTTTAAGTACCGTAGTTTGTCGCTATTCCACGAGTGTGTGCAATTTTAAAGCAAGACATGTTAGGTATCTATTTACTCAGAGTAACATTATCTTTCACACTATACAAAAAAAATTGGGCTAACTTCACTGTTTAGTTTTTTCTTAATTCATTGAAGTATATTTAAAAAAAAAAAAAAAGAAGCATTTGAAAGACCGCTGCGCAAATACAGTGTGACATTTGGGGAGTTTACAGCACTAGGGCAGTGTTTCCTACAGTAAAAGCTTATGGGAAAATAAACAGAGGTAAAAGCTATAATTCAGCAGTTTATGGGAAATTATGCAGAGGTTGCAGCCATTATGATTCAGCTGTTTTCCTTTTACAGGATATCCACTGAACATATTACAGAAAAAGGTTTCCTGCACCAAAGACTTGAAAGTACTTCATACTGTATAAAAAGCTATTTTTCAAACCAAAAGGAACTAGTGTGAGCTTGAAACATTGCAGTTTTCCGTGTTTATGTTGTGCTGTGCTGCTGCTTTCTGTGATGAGAAAATAAAAGAGCTAGTTGTATATAAAGTCCTTGGTGGAAGACACCCTCTGCTGCAAAGTTTCCTGTTAGCCATGGCTGAGAGTTGAGTAATATATACACATTATACAAACAAAAAGGAGACAATACGCCCTACTCCAATCCTCCTATCTCAGCGCTAAAGGATATTCGGTATATGAAGATGGAAAATAATGATTGTAATAAACCGCAGTGATTTAACCTGATGTCACCATATTCTGAGTGAGATCTCTCTCAGCAGCCACTTAATAAAAAATAGAAATAGAAATATGGATGAATGAATGTACTATATGAAACAGCAATCAACCCATCAAAGCAGCGCTATTTTCAGTCCTCAATGCTGACTGATAAAACAAAGTCTTTGTAAATAAAAGCAAAACACATGCAGGCAGGTAAATTCCAACAAAGACACAGCGGTAGGAGCTCGGTCTGGATTCCCTTATATGAATAGTAGATCTGAAGGGTGCACCTTTCACCATCTATTGGGACACCTTGTGCTGCACACACCCCATAGGGGGTCAAACTCACCGGAGCCAGGAGGTTAACAAGCCTTGGATCAAATCCTCTCTCTGTTTACTCCCGAAGTCCTCCAGGGTTGATGATCAGATAACAGCAACAATGTCCACATGTAAAAAAGAGACCCTGAATAGTCCAGTACCGTTTTGATAATTTATTGTAAGTCACAAATCAGAGAAAAAAAAAACTAATAAAGTAAATACACTGTAAAAATCAGTGGGCGCAGTTCCTTACAAAGGATAGCCTTCTAGCTTTCAGTTGGTTGGTAATAGTGGATAACTCAAACTGCTTCTCTCAAAGCACAAGGGTACTGGTTGCAGACTGGATGGATGTTACACACTCACAGCTGATCAGTCCTTCATTCCACTAGTATACAACTACAAGCTTGGAGCGCACTGCGTGTCAGCCAGGCACAGCTGATCTGCACTTCCTCCCTCTCGTGTCTGAAGCTTCAGGCTAAAAGCACACTGCGTCCTCACGGTTGCCGTGGTATCGTGCTCTGACTAGTTTCATCAGGAAGACTTTTTCAAAGAGCATGACTACACGGCTTGTTGAACAAAATTTATCTGAAAACCAGGGGGTGGGGCACAACCAACACTCCGCCCTAATGAGTTAATACTTGGCAAGCACTAGGTCTGATTGGAAGGTGCGTCCCTATCTTAAACTGGGAACGTATCCATACTCCAACCAACCAAAAGCTGCAGGCTGCACATTTAAATGACACCGCAGTCTATTTATACCAGAATCTTGCATTACATCTGCAAACTCCCAATTCCTTGTGAGAAACAGTGCCTATGTCCTGGATTAAAACTAAACATCTCCTCTTCCATATATTCCAGGTGCAACTGAAGAGAGAGAGTCGCTTAACCCCCAAACATTATTAAGCTATATGGATGTCGCAGTGTAGTGACCAAGTAATTAAAATATCCATAGTTCCTCACCCGATATAATTATCATATTAAATCAGATAAGTTTATCACATTGCGACATAAAATTGACATAAAATTAACAAAAAATAAAAATGTTACATACAAAATCGCATATAATCGCAGCAACATCGGAACTTGTGATAAAATCACGAAAATAATAATGATTAAAATCTAATCAGATTAAAATTACCTGACATACCTATTGACATAAAATTAACAAAAATTAAAATGTTACATGCAAAATCGCATATAATCGCAGCAACCTCGGAACTTGTGATAAAATCACAAAAATAATAGTGGTTAAAATCCAATCAGATTAAAATTAACTGCACAATCTAAAATTCTACATAGATAGAAAGCGGAAGTTGATAAAACATTCTCTGGTACCGCTCTGTATCACATAGTTCCATATTGTACATACACAATAAAAAAATATGTAATCCAAACGGGGCATAGTTATTAAGTTATTAAGTTATCTATACAGAAAACAGATCAAAATCTCAGAGTGAGGAACCCCTCCATTAAAACTCTAATACATTGTGTAATCGTCCACTCTAGTGAACCTAAAAATCGCTGATAAAGCAATTAATATCGAGTTCGATATTTAACCCTTTCGGGCTAAGAGTGTCAGTTAAAAAAATCCATTGAGTTTCTTTTTTTGATAAATCCCTTATTATATTACCCCCCCTCCAAGATTGTTTGATGTGATCAATCCCCCAAAATAACAATCCAGCAGGATCTTGTCCGTGATGTAATTTGAAATGCAGGGATACGTTATGGTCTTTATAGCCAATAGTAATGTTGTGCACATGCTCAGCGATTCTCACTCTTAAAAGATGCTTAGTGTGACCTATGTACATTAATCCACATGGACAACACAGGGCATACACTACATGTGATGTATTACATGTTATAAAGTGCTTAATTTCAAATTCCCTATTGTTGGAAGTTCCAGTGAATTTTTCTATTTTTCTCATAGGTCTCGCCACCATTCTGCACGCTTTGCACTTCCGGCACGCAAAAAAAAACATTTTGTTCCCAGAAGGTTGGATTTCTCCCGGGGGGATCAATAATCTTTTTGACTATAACATCCCCAAAGCTTGGCGCCTTACGGTAAATGAACTTGGGCTTGTCAGGTAGAACACTTGCCAGTGTCCTATCCAGACAAAGGACATGCCAATGCTTATGGAAAATATTCTCCACCTCCTTGTACTGTGAGTGGAAGGGAGATATGAAACTCCATTCATGATCTAAGTTTTTTTCCATCCTGGGTGCATCTCTTAAACAATGATCTTGAGGGAGAGACCTAATCTCCTCAATAATAGGGTCTAAAAACTGAGGTTTATACCCTTTTTCCACAAACCTATTTTTTAATACTGTAACCTGTTGGTCAAAATCCTCTAATTCGGAGCAATTTCTCCTGACCCTCAATATTTGGCCCTTGGGCACATTCTTCAACCATAGCGGATGGTGGCCACTATGCACTGGAAGATAACTATTTCTGTCGGTGGGTTTGAAGAACACTTTCATTTGTACTCTGTCACCAACTCTGTAGATGTTCACATCTAAAAAGTGTATTTCCTCAGTGCTCCACTGGCTCGTAAGTCTGATATTATGAGTATTGTTGTTCAAATGAGACATATAATCTTGAAGTGCCAGTTCTGAACCTGCCCATATCAATATCAGGTCATCAATATAGCGTTTGTAATATAAGAGTTCTGGTCGTCTGTCTCTAAAAATCTCTTTATCCTCCCATTCACCCATAAAGAGGTTAGCGATGCTGGGCGCGAATTTCGCGTCCATTGCAACGCCCCTCTTCTGGGTGAAGAAATGATGGTCAAACCAGAAGTAATTGTGAGAGAGACAGAAGTCTAACGCATCTCTAAGAAATATTTTTTGTCTCAGAGGCAGATCTTCCCTTTTACTCAATGCCCAATTGAGTGCTAGTAGAGCATCCTCATGTTGGATAATAGTGTATAAGCTGGTCACATCAGATGTGACCAGATACACCTCATTTTTCCCTGCTAAGCTGATTTCTTTCAGATCCTGTAATAAACTCTTAGTGTCTTTCAAATAGGCTCTGGTTGTGGTTACACTTTTTTGTAGGAATATGTCTAAATACTGTCCTAATCTTGAGGTGACCGAATCAATCCCATTAACTATGGGTCTAGGGGGGGGATTGGTTGAATTACAATCATTATTTTCCATCTTCATATACCGAATATCCTTTAGCGCTGAGATAGGAGGATTGGAGTAGGGCGTATTGTGTCCTTTTTGTTTGTATATTGATTATTGTTTACTCTAGCTTGCTATGGATATTTTTAGGTATTTGCAAAGCACACAGATTGACCTTGATAGTCTCTTTTCGGTTGATGAACAACCACCAACCGATGAGAATTTTGATAATTTATTTATTTCTTTGGGTAATGCTCTAGAAAAACAAATACGCACTTGGTGGGATATTTGTACTATAGAGCATTACCTGAAAGAGAGGATTATTCTACGCAGCCTGAGGTGGGAAGTCACACCCCAGGATGGATTAGATGATCCAGCTTCTATGCAAGACTGGTTAGATTTCTTCAATGGGGTCGGACTAAAATTGCAACAATTAGTTTTAGAAAGGAAAAAGAAAAAGATGACTAAATTAGAAACTATAATAAAAGAATTACAGCAACAGTTGGAACCAATAAAAGATTTGCAACAATATATTTCTTTTAATGAAAAAATTAGTAAAAAATTAGAAAAAATAGATAAAGACTCTACTTTTGGCAAAATACAGCAAGGCCCACCCATTTGGAGGGTGAATCACAGGAAACAACACATTCTGAACATACTACACAACAACCTACTCAGCAGACCTCTGTACAGAGGAGAGAGGTGGTATTACAGCAAAAAAAGCAGAATATCCTCACTCATCTACGCCCTGGCACTCCAGCTAAGGGAGTTGGTAACCAGAGTAGGGGCAATAGATGGAGGGGTGGGACTGTTAGGACTTCCCATTCCTCAATTTATGATCATGCATACCAGGTACCAGTTGGTAATAGGTTTGAACCATTGTGGGACCAGAATACAGTGTATAGCTATTCGTCTCCGCGCCCTTTTTTAGGGAGAGGCCGGGGGGGTCAGAGGAGAGGCAGGGGTTTTCCACCCCACAGATCCAGACCTCCCTACCATTACTACCCACCAACAACATCCACGTACAAACAAAATCAGTGGAAGGACCCTTACCACTGGGAAAGAAACCCACCTCAACAACAAAACCCAAGACAAAGCGAGCCAGGGGATGTAGAGCAGGACACAGGGTCCAAAAAAAGAAGGAGGGAAACAGATTAGGAGGTATTTTTAATCTTAGTAATACACCGCTTACACATATAGAAACTAACATCCTACATCAGGGACTAAAATGTGGCCTTAATAGACCACTCACCAAGTTCGATGCCTATATAGATGTACATAAATATGTGCGATGGCTGAGTATTAAAAAACATTTTTTAAATAAAAACTCGAACCCAACCAGTCTGAGCGGGGTCTCAGCACTGGCGGTGGATAGTGGGTTAAAAAACAAGTCCTTATTCAATCCCCCCAATAATGGCTCCCACCATTTGGAGGTTTTTAAAATTCTTATTTTAAGAGATTTAGATCAGTTAAAACCAAAAAAACAAGTGAACCCGAGATATATTAAGGAAGGCATTGAGTCACTTGAAGCGAGAAAGGACATAATAATCAGACCTGCTGACAAGGGAGGGGGAGTGGTGATTATGTCAAAGGACTACTACACCACTCAGCTGTCTGAATTGTTGTCAGATAAAGATACATACGAGATGCTAGGTAAGGATTCAACCCCTCAGTACAGAGCCGAATTAAAAACGCTGATTGATTTTGGCTATCGCTCACATGTCCTTACGGACAAAGAAAAAAGATTTCTGTTCCCCAGCAGTAGTCGCACCCCTACTATTTACACCCTTCTGAAAATCCACAAGGATTCGACCAATCCCCCCCCCTAGACCCATAGTTAATGGGATTGATTCGGTCACCTCAAGATTAGGACAGTATTTAGACATATTCCTACAAAAAAGTTTAACCACAACCAGAGCCTATTTGAAAGACACTAAGAGTTTATTACAGGATCTGAAAGAAATCAGCTTAGCAGGGAAAAATGAGGTGTATCTGGTCACATCTGATGTGACCAGCTTATACACTATTATCCAACATGAGGGTGCTCTACTAGCACTCAATTGGGCATTGAGTAAAAGGGAAGATCTGCCTCTGAGACAAAAAATATTTCTTAGAGATGCGTTAGACTTCTGTCTCTCTCACAATTACTTCTGGTTTGACCATCATTTCTTCACCCAGAAGAGGGGCGTTGCAATGGGCGCGAAATTCGTGCCCAGCATCGCTAACCTCTTTATGGGTGAATGGGAGGATAAAGAGATTTTTAGAGACAGACGACCAGAACTCTTATATTACAAACGCTATATTGATGACCTGATATTGATATGGGCAGGTTCAGAACTGGCACTTCAAGATTATATGTCTCATTTGAACAACAATACTCATAATATCAGACTTACGAGCCAGTGGAGCACTGAGGAAATACACTTTTTAGATGTGAACATCTACAGAGTTGGTGACAGAGTACAAACGAAAGTGTTCTTCAAACCCACCGACAGAAATAGTTATCTTCCAGTGCATAGTGGCCACCATCCGCTATGGTTGAAGAATGTGCCCAAGGGCCAAATATTGAGGGTCAGGAGAAATTGCTCCGAATTAGAGGATTTTGACCAACAGGTTACAGTATTAAAAAATAGGTTTGTGGAAAAAGGGTATAAACCTCAGTTTTTAGACCCTATTATTGAGGAGATTAGGTCTCTCCCTCAAGATCATTGTTTAAGAGATGCACCCAGGATGGAAAAAAACTTAGATCATGAATGGAGTTTCATATCTCCCTTCCACTCACAGTACAAGGAGGTGGAGAATATTTTCCATAAGCATTGGCATGTCCTTTGTCTGGATAGGACACTGGCAAGTGTTCTACCTGACAAGCCCAAGTTCATTTACCGTAAGGCGCCAAGCTTTGGGGATGTTATAGTCAAAAAGATTATTGATCCCCCCGGGAGAAATCCAACCTTCTGGGAACAAAATGTTTTTTTTGCGTGCCGGAAGTGCAAAGCGTGCAGAATGGTGGCGAGACCTATGAGAAAAATAGAAAAATTCACTGCAACTTCCAACAATAGGGAATTTGAAATTAAGCACTTTATAACATGTAATACATCACATGTAGTGTATGCCCTGCGTTGTCCATGTGGATTAATGTACATAGGTCGCACTAAGCGTCTTTTAAGAGTGAGAATCGCTGAGCATGTGCACAACATTACTATTGGCTATAAAGACCATAACGTATCCCTGCATTTCAAATTACATCACGGACAAGATCCTGCTGGATTGTTATTTTGGGGGATTGATCACATCAAATAATCTTGGAGGAGGGGGGGTAATATAATAAGGGATTTATCAAAAAAAGAAACTCAATGGATTTTTTTAACTGACACTCTTAGCCCGAAAGGGTTAAATATCGAACTCGATATTAATTGCTTTATCAGCGATTTTTAGGTTCACTAGAGTGGACGATTACACAATGTATTAGAGTTTTAATGGAGGGGTTCCTCACTCTGAGATTTTGATCTGTTTTCTGTATAGATAACTTAATAACTTAATAACTATGCCCCGTTTGGATTACATATTTTTTTATTGTGTATGTACAATATGGAACTATGTGATACAGAGCGGTACCGGAGAATCTTTTATCAACTTCCGCTTTCTATCTATGTAGAATTTTAGATTGTGCAGTTAATTTTAATCTGATTGGATTTTAACCACTATTATTTTTGTGATTTTATCACAAGTTCCGAGGTTGCTGCGATTATATGCGATTTTGCATGTAACATTTTAATTTTTGTTAATTTTATGTCAATAGGTATGTCAGGTAATTTTAATCTGATTAGATTTTAATCATTATTATTTTCGTGATTTTATCACAAGTTCCGATGTTGCTGCGATTATATGCGATTTTGTATGTAACATTTTTATTTTTTGTTAATTTTATGTCAATTTTATGTCGCAATGTGATAAACTTATCTGATTTAATATGATAATTATATCGGGTGAGGAACTATGGATATTTTAATTACTTGGTCACTACACTGCGACATCCATATAGCTTAATAATGTTTGGGGGTTAAGCGACTCTCTCTCTTCAGTTGCACCTGGAATATATGGAAGAGGAGATGTTTAGTTTTAATCCAGGACATAGGCACTGTTTCTCACAAGGAATTGGGAGTTTGCAGATGTAATGCAAGATTCTGGTATAAATAGACTGCGGTGTCATTTAAATGTGCAGCCTGCAGCTTTTGGTTGGTTGGAGTATGGATACGTTCCCAGTTTAAGATAGGGACGCACCTTCCAATCAGACCTAGTGCTTGCCAAGTATTAACTCATTAGGGCGGAGTGTTGGTTGTGCCCCACCCCCTGGTTTTCAGATAAATTTTGTTCAACAAGCCGTGTAGTCATGCTCTTTGAAAAAGTCTTCCTGACGAAACTAGTCAGAGCACGATACCACGGCAACCGTTATCACGTGAGGACGCAGTGTGCTTTTAGCCTGAAGCTTCAGACACGAGAGGGAGGAAGTGCGGATCAGCTGTGCCTGGCTGACACGCAGTGCGCTCCAAGCTTGTAGTTGTATACTAGTGGAATGAAGGACTGATCAGCTGTGAGTGTGTAACATCCATCCAGTCTGCAACCAGTACCCTTGTGCTTTGAGAGAAGCAGTTTGAGTTATGCACTATTACCAACCAACTGAAAGCTAGAAGGCTATCCTTTGTAAGGAACTGCGCCCACTGATTTTTACAGTGTATTTACTTTATTAGTTTTTTTTTTTCTCTGATTTGTGACTTACAATAAATTATCAAAACGGTACTGGACTATTCGGGGTCTCTTTTTTACATGTGGACATTGTTGCTGTTATCTGATCATCAACCCTGGAGGACTTCGGGAGTAAACAGAGAGAGGATTTGATCCAAGGCTTGTTAACCTCCTGGCTCCGGTGAGTTTGAACCCCTATGGGGTGTGTGCAGCACAAGGTGTCCCAATAGATGGTGAAAGGTGCACCCATCAGATCTACTATTCATATAAGGGAATCCAGACCGAGCTCCTACCGCTGTGTCTTTGTTGGAATTTACCTGCCTGCATGTGTTTTGCTTGCATTTACAAAGACTTTGTTTTATCAGTCAGCATTGAGGACTGAAAATAGCGCTGCTTTGATGGGTTAATTGCTGTTTCATATAGTACATTCATTCATCCATATTAATATATACACATTAATGATTTATAAAGCTACTCATGCAATTCCACAAAGCACTGAAAGACCCATCTTGAAGCTGTATACACCAGCCACATTTGCCAGCTGAACTTTGGATATGGTCACTTTCTCTCTGCTGCAATCACAAAACCATAATGCCACACACTGCTTCCCTCTTCCTTGAAGAACGTTATCAAAGTGTAAGCTCACCTTTAAAAAGAAAAAAAAAAGAAAAGGTGAACTAACACCCTACAGCCTTCCCACCTCTCCATTGTGCTTACCTCCATGGGTGATGAGCTATCAGTGCCTATGTCGACAGAGCAGCGGTTTGGGGATTTGAAATCCCTGCTCTTCTCCCCCTTCTTTCTGCAGAAAGATAATTTTTCTCACCTGATACATTTTTCTGCTGGGGCTTAAACTATGTTTATGAAAAAAGGCATGGACACACATCAGCTCTCTATTGGCTGTGTGGTCATGAGCAGTAAATAAGCAGTCCCTGTATTACATTTACAAAACAAGTCTCACAATGTAAGATTTACTAATGAAATTACTGAAAAAAATTACTGTACATTCAGAAGCATTTGCTTCTGCTAAAGTTAACTTTCCTTTATTGCAGCATGCTTTAAAAATGTTAATTACTAACACAAACAATTAGCTAGCATCATACATTTTTGATTAATAACTTAATTTTCATTTTTGATGTAGTGAATTACTAGCCGTCTGGTATTTAACAGTTTGATTTAACAGAGATAAAATGCAATAGGGCAATGATTAACTGACTGTTAAAAATAAATACAATTTTATTGTTTGGAGACAGAAGAATGTCTTAAATGTCATTATTTGATATATGAACATATGAGTGTTATACTGCCATTCACTGCTGTTTTTGCTAAAAATGTAAAATAGCTTTAAGCATTTCAAAATTATACCAAATTAAATTAACAACAACAAAAAAAACAAAAAAAAAGTAAAAATATAAAATAGAGCTTTTGAAGAACATGAACCACAAATGCAAATCAAACTTTAGGAAGAAAACTAAAAGGAAGTACCTTTATATTGGTATAGAAAGTGAATTCAGTTGCTTGCCTTTTTTTCTGTCAACTAACTGCTGTATGTATGCAATGCTTGAACCTAGATGTGCAATGCATAGCTTCAAGACTCCCTCAAATATACCTGTCATTGCCTAAACTTAGGGGAAATTTCTACCCCCCGTTTCCCTGAGAGGCTTTTCTGCCCCTTCTTATATCCTACACATTGCTTTTGGTTGGTAAGACCATGGACCAATAGGATAGTTGGGGATGGTCTGGCATAGCAGCAAGCTTCGATATTACAGCATAAAGCAGGGTATACATTCATCATTTTTTATTGTTCATCCTGAGGGCATGGACCAAAAAAACCTATTACAGATTCCCGAATCAACACTAGCATTGTGGGTGCAGGGATTTCTCCCACTGTGCTATTGTGCTTTGACAGTGAGAACTCCTCCCCCCTTTCAGAATACACTGATCAACACTGCAGCCTTTGTCTGCATGCATGGTTTGAATGCTATTTTTTCAGCATGACCTTTCGAGAGAAGGTGGTCATTAGAGCAGAGGCTTCTGTTAAACAGAGAGGCGTACACACCTACTGAAAGTCAGACGTTTCAGCAGGAACATTGTTACATGTATACACAACTTAAGTGTCATAACTGTAACTCACAGAAGTGCCTAAAGTGTATCCTGGAAGCTTTTGGAAGCTGCTGCAGAAATGTGCAGGCACCTCTGTGACTCCAAACTTCATACTTGAAGTACACCCCCCCTTTTCCACAATATAGTGCCTTTAACTGAAATGTTTGTTAACATTATAAAAAGTAAGTAAGTTCAAAAATGATAATTTAGTTAGAAATGGAACCTGATATACTGAGTGGCCTTCCTTGGTTGCTTCTCAATGATGAGTAAAATAAAACTTGAACATGAACAACGAGCATAGAATTCCACTTCAGAAGTCTAGACAGCTGTGCATATCTTTATACTTAAGCTAGTGTATAAGAGAGAAGAGCCGGCACCTCCAAAGTCCTTGTTACAAATATGTATTGGCTACACATGAGCATTAAAAAGCAAACAGTTGATGCGTTTTGGTGTGAGCCTTAGTCATAGCATTACGCTAACTTAAACTAGTCTTCTCTACTAGTGTCCCTAAAACATATCAGAAATCTGGGGACTTGACGGGACTTCCCTGTGGATGTCAGAGGGGGCGGGGTCACTGGGTGGCCCCGCCCCCCATTATATAAGAAGTGTCAGAAGACGAGAAGCGTCACACAGCGGGAGCCTCCCATTATGGATGCGGAGCGGCCCGAGACTGAAGAAGGGAAGAAGACTCCGCAGAGGAAGATGCTGGACAAGAACACCGGAGCAAGAAGCAGAGCATCAGAGGAAGAACCAGAGGAAGAAGAAGATGGAGGAAGAAACCGAAGGAAGATAGAAGAAAGAAGATAGAAGAAAGAAGATGGAAAAGAAGAAGACTATAAATAAAGGAATTGTCAAAAACTGTCTCTTGTCATTTTTAACATTTTTGACACTTTTTTTGTGAAATGGTAGGGGTACTTTTGTACCCCCTTACCATTTCACACAGGGGGGAAGGCCGGGATCTGGGGGTCCCCTTGTTAAAGGGGGCTTCCAGATTCTGATAAGCCCCCCGCCCACAGACCCCCATAATTACTGGGCAAGGGTTGTGGGGATGAGGTCCTTGTCCCCATCAACATGGGGACAAGGTGCTTTGGGGGGGATCCCAAAGCACCCTCCCAATGTTGAGGGCATGTGGTCTGGTATGGTTCAGGGGGGGCGTTCTCTCGTCCCCCCTCTTTTCCTGCAGCCTGCCAGGTTGCGTGCTCGGATAAGGGTCTGGTATGGATTTTGAGGGGGACCCCACGCCATTTTTTAAAAAAAATTTGGTGCGGGGTTCCCCTTAATATCCATACCAGACCTGAAGGGACTGGTATGGAATTTAGGAGGACCCCCCACGTCATTATTTTTTTTTTATTTTGGTTCGGGGTTCCCCTGTGGGGAATTCCCATGCCGTTTTTATCTATGAACTTCTACATGTATTGTCGGACCGGCAATGCATTAATAGCCGCGAGTAGTTTAAATGACTTTTTTTCCTTTTGAAGCCTTTTCCTTTTAGACTTTAACGGTGTTCGCGTGTTCAAACAATTTTTTTGCCTGTTCGCATGTTCTGGTGCGAACCGAAATGGGGGGGTGTTCGGCTCATCCCTAGTGACCACCATTTGCCTCATGCAGTGCAGCACATCTCCTTCTCATAGAGTTGATCAGGTTGTTGATTGTGGCCTAAGGAATGTTGGCTCATTTCTCTTCAATGGCTGTGCGAAGTTGCCGGATATTGGCAGGAACTGGAACATGCTGTTGTATACACCAATCCAGAGCATCGCAAACATGCTCAATGGGTAACATGTCCAGTGAGCATGCTGGCCATGCAAGAACTTGGATGTTTTCAGCTTCCAGAAATTGTGTACAGGTCCTTGCAACATGGGGCTGTGCATTATCATGCTGCAACATGAGGTGATGGTCGTGGAAGAATGGCACAACAATGGGCCTCAGGATCTTGTCACGGTATCCCTGTGCATTCAAAATGCCATCAATAAAATGCACCTGTGTTCATTGTCCATAGCATATGCCTGCCCATACCATAACCCCACCGCCACCATGGGCCACTCGATCCACAACTTTGACATCAGCAAACCACTCACCCACACTATGCCATACATACTGTCTGCCATCTGCCCTGTGTATATACAGTTGCAATAAAAAATGTGTGAACCCTTTTGGAATTATATGGATTTCTGCACAAATTGGTCATAAAATGTGATTTGATCTTCATCTAAGTCACAACAATAGACAATCACAGTCTGCTTAAACTAATAATACACAAAGAATTAAATGTTACCATGTTTTTATTGAATACACCATGTAAACATTCACAGTGCAGGTGTAAAAAGTATGTGAACCCCTAGACTAATGAGATCTCCAAGAGCTAATTTGAGTGAGGTGTCAGCCAACTGGAGTCCAATCAATGAGATGAGATTGAAGGTGTTGGTTACAGCTGCCCTTCCCTATAAAAAACACACACCAGTTCTGGTTTTGCTTTTCACAAGAAGCATTGCCTGATGTGAATGATGCCTTGCACAAAAGAGCTCTCAGAAGACCTACGATTAAGAATTGTTGACTTGCATAAAGCTGGAAAGGGTTATAAAAGTATCTCCAAAATTGCTGTTCATCAGTCCATGGTAAGACAAATTGTCTATAAATGGAGAAAGTTCAGCACTGCTGCTACTCTCCCTAGGAGTGGGCGTCCTGTAAAGATGACTGCAAGAGCACAGCGCAGCCTACTCAGTGAGGTGAAGAAGAATCCTAGAGTGTCAGCTAAAGACTTACAAAAGTCTCTGGCATATGCTAACATCCCTGTTAGCCAATCTACGATACGTAAAACACTAAACAAGAATGGATTTCATGGGAGGATACCACAGAGGAAGCCACTGCTGTTCAAAAAAACCCATTGTTGCACGTTTACAGTTTGCACAAGAGCACCTGGATGTTCCACAGCAGAACTGGCAAAATATTCTGTGGACAGATGAAACCAAAGTTGAGTTGTTTGGAAGAAACACACAACACTATGTGTGGAGAAAAAGAGGCACAGCACACCAACATCAAAACCTCATCCCAACTGTGAAGTATGGTGGTGGGGGCATCATGGTTTGGGGCTGCTTTGCTGCATCAGGGCCTGGACGGATTGCTATCATCGAAGAAAAAATGAATTCCCAAGTTTATCAAGACATTTTGCAGGAGAACTTAAGGCCATCTATCCACCAGCTGAAGTTCAACAGAAGATGGGTGTTGCAACAGGACAACGACCCAAAGCATAGAAGTAAATCAACAACAGAATGGCTTAAACAGAAGAAAATACGCCTTCTGGAGTGGCTCAGTCAGAGTCCTGTCCTCAACCCGATTGAGATGCTGTGGCATGACCTCAAGAAAGCGATTCACACCAGACATCCCAAGAATATGGCTGAACTGAAACAGTTCTGTAAAGAGGAATGGTCAAGAATTACTCCTGACCATTGTGCACATCTGATCTGCAACTACAGGAAACGTTTGGTTGAAGTTATTGCTGCCAAAGTAGGTTCAATCAGTTATTAAATCAAAGGGTTAACATACTTTTTTCCACCTGCACTGTGAATGTTTACATGGTGTGTTCAATAAAAACATGGTAACATTTAATTCTTTGTGTGTTATTCGTTTAAGTAGACTGTGATTGTCTATTGTTGTGACTTAGATGAAGATCAGATCACATTTTATGACCAATTTGTGCAGAAATCCATATCATTCCCAAAGGGTTCACATACTTTTTATTGCAACTGTATGTGTGTGTGTATGTGTATTTATTTGGAAGTTTGGAAGTTGCTGCTAGGTAGTTAAAAAACATAAGTATTTCTGACATGTTTTAGGGACACTAGTAGGGGACACTAGGTTAAGTTAGCGTAATGCTATGACTAAGGCTCACGCTGAAACGCGTCAGCTATTTGCTTTTTAATGCTCATGTGTAGCCAATACATTTTTGTAACAAGTACTTTGGAGTTGCCGGATCTTCTCTCTTATACACTAGCTTAAGTATAAAGACATGCACAACTGTCTAGACTTTTGAAGTGGAATTCTATTCTCGTTGTTCGTGTTCAAGTTTTATTTTACTCATCATTGAGAAGCAACCAAGGAAGGTCACTCAGTATATCAGGTTCCATTTCGAACTACATTATCATTTTTGAACTTACTTACTTTTTATCCTGTTAACAAACATTTCAGTTAAAGGCACTATACTGTGGAAAAGGGGGGGTGTACTTCAAGTATGAAGTTTAGAGTCACAGAGGTGCCTGCACATTTCTGAAGCAGCCTCCACAAGCTTCCAGGAGGCACTTCTGTGAGTTACAGTTATGACACTTAAGTTGTGTATACATGTAGAAATGTTCCTGCTGAAACGTCTGACTTTCAGTAGGTGTGTACTCCTCTCTGTTTAACAGAAGCCTCTGCTCTTAATGACCACCTTCTCTAGAAAGGTCATGCTGGAAAAATAGCATTCAAACCGTGCATGCAGACAATGGCTGCAGTGTTGATCAATGTATTCTGAAGGGGGGGGGGGGTTCTCACTGTCAAAGCACAATAGCACAGTGGGAGAAATCCCTGCATCCACAATGCTAGTGTTGATTCAGGAATCTGTAATAGGTTTTTTTGGTCCATGCCCTCAGGATGAACAATAAAAAACAATGCATGTATACCCTGCTTTATGCTGTAATATCGGAGCTTGCTGCTATGCCAGACCATGCCCAACTATCCTATTGGTCCATGGTCTTACTAACCAAAAGCAATGTGTAGGATATAAGAAGGGGCAGAAAAGCCTCTTGGGGGGAAATGAGGGGTAGATATTTCCCACTAAGTTTAGGCAATGACAGGTATATTTGAGGGAGTCTTGAAGCTATGCATTGCACATCTAGGTTCAAGCATTGCATACATACAGCAGTTAGTTGACAGAAAAAAGGCAAGCAACTGAATTCCCTTTGTATACCAATATAAAGGTACATCCTTTTAGTTTTCTAAAAGAAACGTAAAAGTCGTAGATCTTTACATTCAGCTCATGATAAATAGGGGCAAACACAAAAGTGTTACATTTATAATTTTGCTCTGTGTATGTATACATACACAGCGTATGCATGTATGTGTGTGTGTGTGTGTGTGTGTGTGTGTGTGTATATATATATATATATATATAATTAGTCTGAATATTATTATTGTTAGACAGATTTACCCCCTAAATAATGTTTTAAATAATGCTATTGCAATTTTTTTCCTTTAAACCTTTAAGGTATAATAACCTAAAGTTTTCTTATAGTTCTCTATTCCAAACATCTCACTGCTTGTTTGATATTCATTCTATCCAATGAAAGTGCCAAACAAACGTCCAAGGTAATTTAATGATAACATTTATTCAAAGCAAAAAATTGATCCACGGGCTTAATCCTGCTATGAATCAGTTTTGTCAATACATTACCTTGGACTCTTGGATGTTTGTTTTGTGCTCTCATTGGATCATATGTATGGGGATTTTCAACTCTGGGTCCTTTCCCTTTTTTCTGAGGGTGGTCCCCATTTTGTGGAGTGCTAAATGGGAGCCTCAATGACCCTCAGGAAATCAGAATCTAGTTCCCTTTTTTTTTTCTTGTGTTTGATGTACATGCCAAAGCTGAAACTATTCATTTTTTATTGATTTACTTTGTGAAAAACGCCTAAAAATATGTTAAAAAAATCTACCTCTTAAGTCCCTTCATTAAGACCCCTTTCACACTGGGGCGCTTTGCAGGCACTACAGCACTAAAAATAGTGCCTGCAAAGCGCCCTGAAGGAGCTGCTGCTGTCTCTCCAATGAGAAAGCCCCGAGGGCTTTCATACTGGAGTGGTGCGCTGGCAGGATGCTAAGTCCTGATAGCAGCATCTTTGGAGTCGTGAAGGAGCGGTGTATACACCACTCCTAAACCATTCTTGCTCATTGAAATCAATGGGGCAGCTCGGTTATACCGGTGGCATAGCACTGCTGCAGCAGCGCTTTGTGGTGGTTTTAACCCTTTTGCGGCTGTTTTTTTTAACTCTTTCTCGTCTGCTAGCAGGGGGGTAAAAGTGCCCTGCTAGTGGCCAAATTGCGAAGCAAAATTGACGGTAAAGCGCCGCTAAAAATAGTAGCGCTTTACCGCCGACGGACCCACCACCCCAGTGTGAAAGGGGCCTTACAGTGTGTTTTTTTGAGAAGTAGTGTATTTGTGTTTTTTTTTTTTCTTCTGGATTTGATTGCTTTTTGTTCACTGTTACTTTACATATTTTGCATACTTTATTTTTACCTTTTGTGTCTGTTTTTCCTTTCTGTAAAAAATAAAAATAAAGAAAAGGAAAATAATGAGGCTCATGGGAGGCCACAAAATGTTCTAATTTTTGGCATGAAAATGTGTCCAGAATAAATATAAGAAGATTCTATAATCCCATGGGCCATTTAAAGCCAATTGAAAAAAAAAAAAAAAAAACTACCTTTATCTTCTCATCAACTCAAATACATTCAAGTACATTGAAATACATTTTGCTAAAGTGGTGGCCATCTCTGTTTCTGTAGGTTATTTAGGCACATAACACCTTGTCGTGAGTACTGAACCTGGTCAGATGCTGCAAATTTCTGGAGAACCCTACTTTTTTTATGTAAATCTTTTGTAACATTTAACTAAAAAATCTTTGTTGAAAATACTGTTACATTTAAGAATAGTAAATGTCCTTAAATGTAATTAGATTTGAATCTTATAATCTGTTAATGTAATTACATTTAATATTACTAATTAGAGTATAGGGAGACAACCACTGAGAGTCACTAAGCCAAATTAAGAGAAAAAAATGCTAATATTTTGATTTGATGTTCTATTAGAGTGGGGGATGATAGTGAAAGTTTTTAACAGGTTATGTCTAGCCATATGGCAAGAAAACTGACTATTTGAGGGTTTTACCTCACTGTGAAGGCAAATCTGTAGGTATTTTTTTTAATAACTATCACTTTCATTTCATTCAATTTCTTTTTAACTATTTGGATTATTATTCTTTATGATAAAGCTGAAATGCTTTATATGATATATGTTACATATATGTGACATGTTCATTAATTTGTTATGCATTTTTGTTCCTAAATAATAGTAATAATAAAAATAGGAAATTACTATTAATGGAGATTTTATTATTGATAGTGTAATGTGAATGATCTGGTTCTTCATCCAGTAGGTGGCACTGTTGTTCTATGTATAATTCAAAGAATTACCGCAGAACTTTTGGGTGCAACACTTACTTTTATAACAAATGTCTGCAGAAAATAAATGCTCCAGCTTCATGCTGGTTGTGATAAATAATTAGAAGAATGTTTACAGTCATAAACTTGTAGTTCTGTGTACATTTTTCAAGCATACAATTAGTAACATTGTATGAAAAGCCTCATGTAGGGTTTAAACACATTATCATGGTACAATTATGTTAAATGTTCAAAGAAATCAGAAGCATAAGGCACTTAAGACTTTATGAAAATGTAATAAAATAGCTGCTTGGGTGCTAAATTAAGTTTTGCTAGGGTCTTATTTAATATCATATTTTTAAGTAGAATTAAAAGTGAGTGGAGATAAAATAAACAGAAGCATATATTTCAACAGAACCTCAATATTTCAACAATTTTTATGTATGTGTGTGTGTATAGGTGTCAGGAGGGACATTCCAGCAGACAGAATGGCTCTTCTAGACAGCTTCCTGTGCATAGGCACAGGCTAATGTGTATTCCTGTTCATGCTCATAGAAATTGTGCAAGTGCTTGCGCACACGTGCATGCGCATATCATCTGTTGCTCACGTGTGTGCATCTGTTGCTCGCATTGGTGCCAAGAGGGCAATTTAAACTGAACATGTGCTATGCTTCAGTGCTGTTACTCTGCATCTGACTACTTTTACCGACCTGGCTTGTCTTGACTTCTCCTGAACGCTGCCTGCTTTGATCCCAGCTTGCCTTTGACCCTGCTTCTGCCTACGCATCTGCACCTGATCCATCAGCCTGTGTATGACCCGGTTCGTCTGACTCTGCTTCTGTCTCTACTGCTGCTGGACTGCCTGCTGCGAGCCCTTGCCTATTTTCCATTGGTGTCCATCCGGCAGTCCTGCTCCGCTGCTATCTACTTATGTTCTCAGCCTGCTCCTGTCTCCTGTTCACTGGTATCCATTCGGCACTCCTGCTCCACTGTGGTCCACTGATTTTCTTCCCCTGCTTGATCCCGAGGTTTGGTCCAACCCAACTGCTAGCAAGACCAATAGGCACTCATGCCACTCTGCACTCCTGCGCTACTTGTCTGTTCTATCAGGGGCCCTGAATCAGAGGTGTAAGAGAGACCTTCCTCATCGCATTTAGCTCTTCCACCAGGTAAGTGTCAGTAGATGTGTATTAGTTATATCAGTTCCACCGTCAATGCAACCTTTCTGTTGACGATCACTCATTATTGCTGTTTGCTGACTACTCAGTCGAAGTTATGCGACCTAAGGCTTTCTCAGAGATCTGCTCGTCCCTCTTTCACAACCATATCAAATTTACTCTGGCATACCCTGCGATTCTGCATATCCAGCCTGCTTCCAGCGAACGTGTCTCCTTTACCTCCGCATCTGAAGAGGAGCACTACCTTAATACGACACAACCTTCCGACATGGAGCAGGAGGACCCCTCTGCCTCTGGCCAGTCATCTCTACACAGAAAATCTCCTCTGTCCTCCAGGAGCCAGCAAAGTCCTCAAAAGCCTCCCCACAAAAGGGTGCGCGTCGCCCCCTCCGGGGGTCGCTCAACACACCGCTGACTACACATTCATCCTAAACTGCACGGCTCCTTTCTCTTCTAATTGACACCAAGGAACTCAATCTTCATGGACCTAGCAGTCACAGCCCGCCATCTCCGACATTGCCTGGTGGGCCTTTAATGTTAATGTTATTTCTGTTGTTTGTTGTGCCTGGTTATTCTTAACTTACTATATGTGGGTCACCCCTGACTGATTCCAGGCTCCTCTCTCTTACTCCCCCCCCCTTCTCCCCTTTTTTTTTTCTCTCCTTCTCCCCCCCCCCTCTCCTCTCCCCTATCCATCTCCCCCTCCCCCCCTTCCCTAACCCTCTTCTGCCCTTCCCCCCATCCCCCTGGACCTCTCTCCTCGAGGCTGCCCCATGCCAATATGAGTGGAGGAAACGCTCCTGGGCGGGGACGATCTAGGTGGTGGCTACATGGGGAAAAAAGTGAAGTTCATGGAAAGTTTTAGGAGGCCTATCTTCTTGTTGTTTACTGTTTTTTGTATCTGGTCACCCATGCTGTTATCCTTCAACTTCCCTCTAGGACTCTGCCGAGGTCCCAAAGGTCCCGGATCCGACGGGGCGATTACTGCGGTGGCGTTACCCCTGTTTGGGCAATCACATATATACCTACTACTGCCTCAGCCATGGCTCCGTCGGATGATGGGAATCACCTAAAGGTAATTCCCTGGAATGTCAAGGGGTTGCGCTCCCCTCATAAGCGTATGCAAATTTTAAGACACCTCAAGCGCCTGCGAGCAGATGTCGCTCTTTTACAGGAGACCCATCTGGCCGCAGCCGACCTCTCTCGCATGTGCAAGCTTTGGGTAGGTGAGGTATATGGCTCGCCAGCTGTGGGTCGTAAAGCTGGGGTAGTAATTTTGCCCCACAAAAACCTCCACCACACCGTTCGCTCAGTTGAGACGGACTCGGAGGACCGTAGAGTTACTCTTCACCTGACGGTTGCCACACGTGACATCGCTATCTCTAATATATATGCCCCTAATTCCCCTGGACAACCCTTCTTCCATGATTTCACTACTTGGGCCCTACAAATTCCTGAGCACTATCATCTTATTGGGGGGGACTTCAATACTGTCATGCGCACTGCTGAAGACCGTATCCCAGGCCCCGCAACTTGAAGACATACGGGCGACACTCCCACCATCTTAGAGCAAACGGCCTCCTCGCTCCGCCTCATAGACACCTGGCGTGTCTCACATCCTACTGAGAGGGAATTCACCTTCTTTTTCCCCTCCCCATGACTCGTTTTCCCGCATAGACTACATTTTTTGCTCGCCGGGTATTCTCCCTTTCGTCTCCTCGTCCATCATCGAAGACATGGTCATCTCTGACCATTCCCCTATTAGTGTTCAATTATCTGGGCTCATAACTCCCCACAACGCAGGCACCTGGCGCTTCCCATCTTATTTGGCTAACAATGATGATTTTCTACTCGCCCTCCGCACTGCCTGGGCTGAATTTGTAGAAACTAACAGAGCCCATCTTTCTACTCCAAATCTGTTCTGGGAGACAGGAAAAGCTTTTCTCAGGGGGCACATTATTTCATATACAGCTCAATTTAAGAAGCAAACTCATCTCCAGTATCTGGAGGCCAGCGATTCCTTACGCCAGGCACACTCTTCCTTAATCCAAAACTACACTACAGCCAACTCACTTGCATGGCAAGCAGCCAAGCGTGCCTTTGACCACTGGTCTGCGCAACAGGAAACTATTAGACAATCCTACTCTGATCTCCAATTCCATAGATATGGAAATAAGGCAGGCAAGCTCTTAGCGAAGCTGTGCTATGGACGTCGCCGGCCGACACATATTGGAGCCCTACGCTCCCCTAACGGAGACATCACTAATGCGCCAGCTGAGATCAGCGCCATCCTAACCCAATATTATACCAATTTATACTCAGTAGACCCCATTGACGCAGTGGCAGCAAACAAATTGCTTACGTCAATTAAACTACCTACTTTGTCCCCTGACCATTTGGACATTCTAAACGCCCCTATCTCCCAGGAAGACATTTGCTTTACCATTAAAGCCATGTCTAGTGGAAAAGCCCCTGGCCCTGATGGCTTTTTGGCGGAATTTTTTAAAATGACAGCCGATTTCATCCCTGAGTCCCTATCCCATGTCTATACAGCAGTATGGGCTGATGGCCCATACCTTCCCTCGGGCGTGCAAGCACACATTAAACTCATTGCGAAAAAGGGAAAGGCCCCCCTCTTACCGGGCTCATATAGGCCTATATCCTTAATCAATGTAGATGCAAAAATTCTCTCCAAAATCGTCGCATCCCGACTAGCGTGCATTCTCCCAACACTCCTCCACCCAGCACAATCAGGATTTGTCCCGGGACGATCTGCCACCCTCAACATCCAAAAGGTCCTCTTAGCTCTTGAATTAGCTAAGAGGCACTCAGACCTTGACATAGCCATTATATCGCTAGATGCCGAGAAGGCTTTCGATAACATCAGTTTCTCCTGGCTCTTCATGGTCATGAGAGCAATTGGCTTCACTGGCCCCCTATTGCAATTTGTCCAAAAAATGTATTCCTCACCGTCGGCCCGCCTTGTTACCCCTAATTTCATCTCTCCCGACATTCCGCTCACCAAAGACACACGACAAAGCTGTCCCCTATCCCCTCTTCTTTTCAACAAAGCCATTGAACCACTCTCCAGACTTTTAAACTCATCCTCAGGGGTTAGTGGTGTCACGGTGGGCAATCAAGTTTTACGTAACGCTCTATTCGCTGATGACGTCCTCCTATTCTCAACCAATCCTCCTGCAGCTATCTTGCTCCTCCGAGACCTATTTGCAATTTTTCGGACCTGCTCGGGGCTCCGGATTAATTTTGACAAGAGCAAAATCTTACCTCTCAACCCACAGCTGGCTCGAGCTTGGATGGGTTCATCCCCATTCATAGTAGCAAAACATCATATCACCTACCTGGGCATCCACATTGGTAGGGAACCCTCCTCCCTATATAACCTGAACTACCCCCCTTTAATAGCCAAGATTGTACAGGAGTTGGAAGCTTGGGTGGCCCTACCCCTTTCACTTTTCGGGAGATGCCACCTCTTCAAGATGGTCTCGTTCGCGAGACTATTGTATCCATTACAGACCCTACCGTTGCTAATAAAGCATACTGATGTTCAAAAGATACACACTGTGCTACTCGCATTCATCTGGCAGCGCAGAAAACCTCGCATTGCACTTCAAAAACTTTGTCTCCCGAAGTGTGAGGGTGGGGCAGGCCTGCCCAATATCAGATTCTACAATCTTTAATGCCTATTGAGACAAGGTATTGACTGGTTATCAAAAAAATCTTGTTATTCCAACTTCAGGCTGGAGGGTGCCCTCGTGTTTCCGTTTAATCTCCAGGCGGTCCTGCATTCTAGGCTGCGTGCCCTTCCTCAGCCTTTGAGATCCAACCTCCTGATTAGAGACACTGTAATCGCCTGGAGAGGATTCCGAAAAATCCTGGGCCTACCCTCTACCATCTCAAAACACCTTCCTATAATTGGTAACCCAATGTTCCCCCCCTATGGATCATAAGGCTTTTACCCAATGGTCATCTTCAGGCATAACAACTATTTCCGAAGTCATTGATCCTGTCCAAGGTACCTTCAGACCCTTTTCGGAACTCAAAAAACAATTCTCCCTCAAGCCATCACAGGAGTTTCACTACCATCAGTTAACCAGCTACTTCAGATCCTGCTGTAGCACTCATCAAAACTCTTGCCAATACGCCTTCATTGATGCCCTGATAGATCGGGATCAATACTCCATTTCAGACATATACTCCAACCTCATCACTCATCAGGCTACAAAATACCACATTGTACCTTTCAAACCTTGGATCTCTATTCTGGACGACCAAGAGGCTCCAGAGAAGATTCTCGCAGGATATCAAAGGGTACGCTCTCTAGTAATGTGTGAAACATGGTGAGAAACCCAGTTTAAAATTGCCCATCGGACATATTTCCCGACTCAACTGACTCTGCATGCCCTTGGTGCTCTATCCCAAGACCATCCTTGTTCCACAGATTATGGACTTGTCCTGCAATCTCCACCTTCTGGGACCAGGTAATGGACTATATTGCCAGATCCCAACATATACGTCTACCCAAGGACCCACTATTATGTCTCTTCAGTTGCGACACTCCGAAAGCCTCTTCACCAATGCCTACCCATACTTCTCTTCCTCAATGGGTCCATATCTGTTTACTGGCAGCCCGCAGGGCAATAATGTTTGCTTGGATCAACCCTTCTCCACCTCAAATTGCCTTGGTTAAACAAGCACTCTTAAAGCTATTCCACATTGAAAAATTGGATATCATCACTCAACACTCCGTATCCCTGAAACGCTTTATTGCAAGATGGCGTCGCTTCATGGAACACTCCTTTTCTCCAGAAGAAATTTCTTCCCTTATGGCCCCCTTCCGTTACATGGATTGGTACCTGCGAGCAGATCTTGCTAACACACTAGGCAAACTCCAGATCCAGCCCGCCCCCAATATCCTAACCCCATATAGCCCCCCTCCCCCTAGACATTCCACCTAATCTGTTTAATCTATCTACTTAGGTTCTTCTTGATTTGACATGATACATCTTACATCTTTGTAATGGTAGTGATCTCTTTACCCACTCTACGAGTAAATGTCAACATGCTTCCACTCCTTAGGCAGTGCCTTCAGACAACTTAATTTGTTAGACCAGATACCTCTTTATCAGATTCATCCTTATTGTTTACAGGCCTCAAATCTCGCAACTTTATTCTGCTCATTATTCTACATTACTTGTACTACTCTTTTCCGGCTAATTACTCTCTCATTTACGTACTGTATACTTTTGTTTGTAAAAGCTCAATAAACATATTTATTAAAAAAAGAAACAGAAAGGCACAGAAAAGCTGAACCCTGGGCAGCTATAAAAGAAAAAGACATGATTAAGTGGATCCATTGAAACATTCTTTTTACATACACATAGGGTAAGTATTTACATTTTGCTTGATACGCCTCTTGAAATCTGCTGTACAGCAGAACTTAGACTGAACCTAAGCTCCAACTAGTGACATCTCTGATGAAACTTGAATCCTTGTGTACAGTGAATCAACACCTCCTGTCACCCATGTGTAAACTTTTACTGTCACATTGCTCACAGCAAACCTTATACTTTGTGAGAGAGTGGGAGGTGGAACTGGGACTGGAATACACCCCAGCTCAAGTACAAAAATGATTTAGTTGACACAAACCTCCTTGATCTATTTTCAAAACTTGCTGAGTTGATATCCGACTGGTAGAGGATCCCTGTGAACCTGTCTAAAATCCTCCCAGGCCTGAAATCCTTTATCTGGAGGGGCTGTCCCCAAGCAGAAACCTTTATACACCTCTGGTAGTCTTGTTCAAAGATCCAGTAGTTTTGGGAAGCTACCTCACCTTGGATTAAAAAAAATATGCGTAGGCCTAAGTTTACACTCCTGCATTACTTATTTCATGATATACCCTCATCCATGAAAGCTTACAAAAACAGTGTCACACCACACCTAAACAAGCAAAAAGCTTAATTCCCCAGTCCTGGTCCTGGCTGCCTCATTATTAGAGAAGATAATGGAGGTGGGATTCTGGCTCTATATGGTCAGAGACAACCAGGAGAAGTTTAGGGACATCTGGTTGGGGTGGATGTACTATTCTTTTGAAATCGACAAGTGCGTAAATGAAACTGAGGCCTCCTACTTCCCTTAGCAGCAACTTTGTTGCATAGGGGTCTACTTCAAAGATTTTATGTTAGAACTACTTGCCCAGCACACACTAGAGAGAGGCAGCTTGAGATACTTGGTCGCCTTATAGATCCTATGAAAATTAAGGTAGTCTGACCTACCTATGTTGTCTGGTTCCCTCTGGACTTTGTTTATCTTTTCCTTTTTTTGGCTCTCTTGACATTATATTCATTCTTCCTTTTCTTTTTTCCTATTCAATGATAATTTGTTGATGTTGTGGTTATAGGGACATTCTGTGATATAACGGGTACCTTTTTCACCCTTACGTGCTCAGGTTAACGGATGTTGTATATTTTTGAAGGTCTGTACTGCTTGATATCTTTCTATAAAAGACATGGTGAAATTGATTGATCACAGGACACATTTGGATACGGTTTTGTACAATGGTACTATCTTTATTCCTACTGATGTATCTCACTTTTTTGATAAAACAATTATTTCAAAACAATTAAATCATATTACACAAAAAAGAACTCAGGCTGAACAGTGTAAATCGTAGCACTGAATGGGCTTAAACAAAAATTCTTGTGAAACAGCTTCCATATTCATAGTTCCCCTAATGAGCTGGTGTACAAGGCCACATCTTTTTGATTAGGCTATAAACATCAATAAAACCTATAAAAGGTTCTAATGCTTCTTCTCTCTACCAAAAAAAAGTTTGTCTGAAGCTATGCATAATGAGAATGCTTTCTTTTATTAGAATATGTGAATGTTAAATAATTACACATTAAGAGGTTGGTTTTCTAAAGGTGTAATCTTCACCCTTATTAAAGTAAATCTTTATACACTTCAAGCACCCAACCGTGTCATTGGGAATTAAGAAAGGACATTTTTCTGAGTGATTGGATGTTCAATGTGCACCATGAGTGATGATTATTCATTTAGTAAATTAATACAAAACTAAGTGGTTGCTGTAAAAATTGGGCCTTTCTTTTCATGGTCATTGACAAGAATAATTTCTGGTGCGATAAAAATCTTGATCTGAATGAGATAAAAGAATTGCAAATGCACTCATATGTACCATTGAGGAAGAAAGCCTTCTAATTAACCTAGAAACCAGGGGGAGGCTAACATTGACACTGGGGCCAGTGATGCAGTGTGGCTGACAATTCCATCCTCCTCTTGTACACTCCATGGTACTGGTAGGTCAGGGTAGGATAACATATTCCTAAGCCTGCAATAATACACAATCAGGCTCTTGGCTGGCAGCCTTCTTACAAAGATGATAACACATATTGGCTCACTTCCTCTGTGAATAAAGTTGCCCATGCTATAAAGTTGTTTTGTTGCTCCAGATTGGGCTTCCCTCTTTTTTTTCACTTATATCTTAGAAGTTATATGCATCACCTTGTGCATGGTGACTTCTGGGATAGCTGCATGGACACCTATTTTCCTAAGAGGAAACTTCCCTTTCCTCATTTATGGATTCAAGCTCTCTGAAAATTGGCATTCAGCATGAAAGTAATGTGTTTTTAATTGTTTCAATGTTAGTATTTACTGAAAGGGGGACTGTGATGCAGTCATTTAGACCCCATATGCACCATTAAGCCCCGTACACACGATCTGACTTTCCGACGAGAACTGTTGGATGTCAGGCTGTTGGCAGAAAATCTGACCATGTGTTTGCTCCATCAGACAATTGTTGTCGGACTTTCCGCCAACAAACATTGGCTGGCATGTCTTCAAATTTTCCGCCAACAAATGTGTGTTGTCGGATTTTCCAATCATGTGTACACAAGTCAGAAGTAATCGATCTTGTAAACTAGCATTTGTAATGGAGAATTAACATTCGTGACATGGCAAATTATGAAATCTCCAAATGCAGCACACAATTCTCTTCTCCTTTTAATGGGATAATAATGAAGCTGCTTTGCTGGTGATACTGATGGAGTTATTGCAAACTTTTTTTCAAAGGCTTTTTTTTTTTCTAGTGATATCAAGAATAATACTATTATTATTTTTTTTTTATTTGTGCAAGTTACCACAACACTATTATCCCGTAGTTTATAAGATCAAAGATACAACTATGTTGGTGTCCCTTCTCAATTTTACATCGTATTTTTTAAAATGTAACTGCCTACTCCCAAACTGTCATTTGAAGTAAAACACATAGCCAAGTATGATTCTACACTATTTTTTTATTGTGCATTAAAAAAAAAAAAAAAAAATTAGACATGCTATCTACCAATAGAACTTAACCAAAAGCTTTAGTTTCTCTTTTTAATCTTCTAAAGTGTCTTTTGAGAGAAAAAAAAACATTGTTATTATGTATGGTGAGGGATCAAATGAGTGACACTGAAAGTAAAACATCTTATTCGTAGGGGATACATGGCAAAACTTGATAATTATTTAAAGGGTTGCCTTATGGAAGACAACTTTTATGTTAGTGTCAGCTAAAGGATGCAAGATTAAAATTGATAATGACTTCACTTCAAATTGTGTGCATGGGGCTGCCTTTTTGGAGAAACTGTTCACTCTAGTGTCACCTACTGGTGGCTCCAAGAATAGGGAGGCAGATGGTTATCATTTTGGTCAAGGCAAGTATTATTTTGGACAAGACATTGTCATCACTGAACACTCATTCCCACAGAGCCCAAAGTGCTGGCATTCTTGTGATAAAAAGTAATGCATGCATGTAAGAGAATGTATGGTCATTTTATATGTACTGTATACAATATTTATTAAACCAATCTATCTTTTCATACTTTATATGCATATTCTGTTGCATATCTTGTTGCTTATCTGATTATCAGCCTTGCACAGAGAATGCCAATGCATGCATTTTACTCCTATTCTCCAAGAAGTCAATGAGTCAATAGACCCACATAGCACTGCTGCCTGGTAGCTTAGTATTGTAAATTATCTTTGTCATCAACTTTGCCACTTATTGTTATCTTAATACATATGTACCTAAGCATCATACTTGTTCCAGCATCCAGCCAACAATACCTGCCTTACGTTTGCATGCCTTCCTGTTGCTTGGTGCCTAAGTCTATTGTTTTAAGAGGTAAGTCTAATTTTATTAACGCCCCTTTTGTAACAGAAAGGCATATAATATTGCAGTGAGTGACATGCATATTTTTGGCCCCCTAAATATAATGGCAAAGTATTGGGTTTTGCTCTTGAATATTCACTGACTGTATATAAGCTTTATCACAAACTATGTGGGTGTATATGTTGATCCCAAGGCTTCTTGGGATCAACATAACTAGAGCTATTAAAATCAATATATCTGAAAATAATTATTTGATTTTGGTCAACTTTTTAATAGCATACAGTACACACCCGTGATCAGAGGGGATGTAAGGAAAGTAAAGTGTAAAGGAAACGGTGGAGTGGGGTATGGACAAGCTTATTATAATTAGTTGAAAAAATGCTGTAAAGGCTATAATCAGTTACTGCACTGCTTGTCACGTTAACACATCATAAATTGGAAGTTTAAGAAGCGGTGACCTACAGCGGTGGTTCTCAACTTCAGTCCTCAAGTACCCCTAACAGGCCATGTTTTGGGAATTTCCCTTAGACAAAATATTTTGTATGAATACCATGTCATTGATATTGATTAGAGATGAGCTGAACACCCCCCTGTTCCGTTCGGACCAGAACATGCAAACAGGAAAAAAATTTGTTCGAGCACGCAAACACCGTTAAAGTCTATGGGACACGAACATGAATAATCAAAAGTGCAAATTTTAAAGGCTTATATGCAAGTTATTGTCATAAAAAGTGTTTGAGGACCTGGGTCCTGCCCCAGGGGACATGGATCAATGCAAAAAAAGTTTTAAAAACGGCCGTTTTTTCGGGAGCAGTGATTTTAATAATGCTTAAAGTCAAACAATAAAAGTGTAATATCCCTTTAAATTTCGTACCTGGGGGGTGTCTATAGTATGCCTGTAAAGGGGCACATGTTTCCCGTGTTTAGAACAGTCTCACAGCAAAATGACATTTCAAAGGAAAAAAAGTCATTTAAAACTATTGCATTGCATTGCCGGTCCGACAATACACATAGAAGTTCATTGATAAAAATGGCATGGGAATTCCCCACAGGGGAACCCCGAGCCAAAATTAAAAAAAAAAAATGACGTGGGGGTCCCCCTAAATTCCATGCCAGGCCCTTCAGGTCTGGTATGGATATTAAGGGGAACCCCAGCCAAAATGAAAAAAAAAATGACATGGGGTCCCTCTAAATTCCATACCAGACCCTTCAGGTCTGGTATGGATTTTAAGGGGAACCCCGCACCAAAATTAGAAAAAAAAACGGCGTGGGGTCCCCCCAAAAATCTATACCAGACCCTTATCCGAGCCCGCAACCTGGCAGGCCGCAGGAAAGAGGGGGGGATGAGAGAGCGCCCCCTCCTCCTGAACCGTACCAGGCCACATGCC
Organism: Aquarana catesbeiana; assembly: GCF_042186555.1. Taxonomy (NCBI): domain Eukaryota; kingdom Metazoa; phylum Chordata; class Amphibia; order Anura; family Ranidae; genus Aquarana; species Aquarana catesbeiana. The sequence goes on from NC_133325.1 coordinate 224,189,652, forward strand.
CTCAACATTGGGAGGGTGCTTTGGGGTAGCCCCCCAAAACACCTGGTCCCCATGTTGATGAGGACAAGGGCCTCATCCCCACAACCCTGGCCGGTGGTTGTGGGGGTCTGCGGGCGGGGGCTTATCGGAATCTGGAAGCCCCCTTTACCAAGGGGACCCCCAGATCCTGCCCCCCCGTGTGAAATGGTAAGGGGGTACAAAAGTACCCCTACCATTTCACTAAAAAACTGTCAAAAATGTTAACAATGACAAGAGACAGTTTTTGACAATTCCTTTATTTAAATGCTTCTTCTTTCTTCTATCTTCCTTCATCTTCTTCTTCTGGTTCTTCTGGTTCTTCCTCCGGTGTTCTCGTCCAGCATCTCCTCCGCAGCGTCTTCTTCCCTTCTTCTCCTCAGGCGGCTCCGCATCCATGGCATGGAGGGAGGCTCCCGCTCTTCTCTTCATCTTCTTCTCTTCTTCATCTTCTCCTCTTCTTCAGACCGGCATTGTCAGACCGGCAATGCAATAGCCACAAGTAGTTTTAAATGACTTTTTTCCTTTGAAATGTCATTTTGCTGTCAGATTGTTCTAAACATGGGAAACATGCGCCCCTTTACAGTCATACTATAGACACCCCCCAGCTATGAAATTTAAAGGGATATTACACTTTTATTGTTTGACTTTAAGCATTATTAAAATCACTGCTCCCGAAAAAACGGCCATTTTTAAAACTTTTTTTTGGATTGATCCATGTCCCCTGGGGCAGGACCCAGGTCCCCAAACACTTTTTATGACAATAACTTGCATATAAGCCTTTAAAATTAGCACTTTTGATTTCTCCCATAGACTTTTAAAGGGTGTTCCGCGGCATTCGAATTTGCCACGAACACCCCAAATTGTTCGGCGAACTTGCGAACAGCCGATGTTCGAGTCGAACATGAGTTTGACTCGAACTCGAAGCTCATTCCTAATATTGATTTAAAGCAGCTGTGCAAAGTAAAGGAAAACCTGAAAACATGGCCTGTTGGGGATACTTGAGGACTGAGGTTGAGAACCATTGACCTACAGGACCAACTGAATTGAATTATGCGCAGCATGCCTGTATCTACTATAGTAAGTTCATCTGCTATGCCCTCCAGCCAGTCACTGCTCTTCACATCGCGCGTATTATCTGTTCTGGAGGTTTTCTATTTGCCATCCATGTGGTATTGACTGCAGATTCTATTGGCTGGAGGACATCCAGGATTTATTCTAGCATTCTGATTGGAAGGAAGAAAACAAGCATTTCCAGCCATTACTAACATGGACTGCAGAAATGAAACCTCTAGAACACATGATACACACACAGAGAAGAACTTCCCTGCTGATTGACGTCATTACATGCCCAGCTGTTGACTAATAGTCAAAAACTAAAAATGAGAAACAGTGCTATTGGTAAAACAAATATTATGTGAACTTTAGCTGCAAGCTTGCTAGGCAATATTTACCATAGCATACTAATCAGTAAATAATAAGGTGCTGTTCTTTAATAAATATGAAAAACGCCTCTGTGCTAGATAGCAGTATAAAAAAAGCCCACCTTAGAGATCCCAATGTAAAAAAATGTTCAAAAGAAATGACAAAGTCTACTTGAAGACAACAACGTGTATCTCACGCTGATTGCAGGCTGGACACAGGTTCACTTTAGGCACTCCCCTATATACAAACTTGGCTCAAAAAGTACTTTCAAACTTCTCACATATGGCACCGCTAGCAATCTAGTCTCTCTCCAAGTCCCCCACATGACCATGCTAAGAGAAAAAAGAGGAGACCCATGCTCCACATTGTGTAAATTTGGCAAGAATTTTATTAACCACTTGACCTCCGGAAGAGTTAACCCCTTTCATAAACAGCCCATTTTTTTGCGATAAAGCACTGCATTATTTTAACAGACAATTGCGCAGTCATGCAATTCTGTACCCAAATAAAGTTCATGTAATTTTTCCCTACAAATAGCACTTTCTTTTGGTGGTATTTGATCACCACTCTGTTTTTTATTTTTTTGCACTATAAAAAGTAATAAAAAAATAAACTGTTGGAAAAAAAATAATAAAGGTTATAAAAAGACTGCCAATTTTGAAAAAAAAAAAAAAAAAAACAATATTTTTAACTTTCTGCTATAAAACCTATCCTATAAAAAAAATGTAAAAAATCAAATTTCTTCATAAATTTAGGGCAATATGTATTCTGCTACATATTTTTGGTTAGAAAAAAAAATCCGGGGGCATGCCTGACCGGAGCTGAGGATGGACGCCTGATCTCTCAGCTCGTCAGCCAGGGGAACACACTGAGCAACACAGGCCACCCCAGCATCACAATCTGGAGCCATCCTTGTCCCAGAGACACCAGAGACAATGACCAGTGTGTCCAGGAAGAGATTACCGGAGTACAAACCCCAAAAACTGACCGAGTTCTCCTACAAGCCGGTGGAGCAGGTTAGTGTATTCAAAGATGGCGCCGGCCCGGCCGTGCCATGGGACTCTTACACAGATCTCCTGGATGAAATTCCGGCAGATCCATCTACCCCAGGCACCCCAACATTGCCCCCTCACCCTCTGGAGTGTGACCCCCTCCTTAAAAGTCCCGCAAAAGCTAAAATGCAGCTTGATACGCGGCCGCTGCCAGCACTAATTGAGGCCCAGGCTTTCAACCCCCTCCTCTCCAACCAGGCCTTTCATTCATCAATGGCATCCTTCCCTACCTCAGGACAACCAGTCATTGATACCACACTAAAGGACATGCTACTATCACTGCAGACCTCCCTCATGACAGATCTCTCCTCATTATTTACAAAAATATCCTCAGACATCCACTCACTTGATGATAGAGTGACCTGTATTGAAAAAGGTATGAATGAATGCACCTCCACAGTAAATGAGGTCATAGAAATTTATGATGATGTGAGAGAGGAACAGGCGTGGATGCGCGCCAAGCTGACCAATTTGAAAGACAGGTCTCGCAGGAACAATGTTAAGTTGAGAGGTATTCCTAAATCCATATTACCTGTGGACCTACCTCGCTACGTGAAAGAGATGATGCATATCATTATCCCGAGACATAATAGTGGACAGAATTCACAGAATTGCTAAGCCATACCACCTTGCTGCCTCAGTTCCCAGAGATGTACTAATGAGAGTTCACTTCTTTCATATCAAAGAAAAACTCCTACTGGGGGTCAAAACTAAATTACCATTGCCCACTCCATACACGGGGATCCAATTCTTCCCAGACTTCTCCAAGTACACGCTCCAACTAAGACGCCAGCTGAACCCAGTCACCAAAGGTCTCCAAAACCATAAAATACCATACAAATGGCGTTACCCAGCAACTCTCCTACTCACGAGAAATGGCCAATCCCACACCATAAGTGATCTTGATAAAGGAATGAGTCTCCTCCACACTTGGGGAATAATCCTGGAACCTCCCAAGACATCCGCACAGCGGAACATCCTCATCCCGCAGAATCCTGGACCAATACTGCAGATAAATGGCTCCTACTATCACCGCCAAAATGGGCCTAACTACATCACTTCAGCTCCCCTGGGCTCTAACGAATTGATCCCTTAGTTTTTCAGCTCCCTTCCTTACAAACTGTTCTTACCCCTACCTAGAGGTTGAAGCAGTTCTCTACACCACCTCTACAAACCCTTCTACAGTTGCTCAGAGTTTAATTCACCAACAGTTTGTTCATCAATTTGTTAATGTCATATGTAATTAACATATTGCTCTATCCGCAGCTCTATTAACCATCCTGCTGACAGGCCCTCGGACTTCCGCTCATCATTAATTTCGTCTATATCCCAGGCACTTCCATACCTTGAAACACAGCTACAAACTGTAAGTGTTACCACACCCAATCCTCCAACCCTACACCCACACAATGCCACTCACTATTTTATCACTAAATGCCAATGGGCTGAATCACCCAGCTAAAAGACTCTCACTATGGAAAACCACCAAGGCTCTCCAGAGTGATATTCTCTGTGTTCAAGAGACTCACCTAATTCCAACGGATTCCTCCATATGCAACAACCGCCAGTTTCCACACATCTTCCAAGCATTCCACTCTACTAAATCTAAAGGGGTCATGATAGGAATCAAAGATACTGTGGACTTTCAATCGTCTAATGCGCTATTGGACCCTGAAGGTCGCTATATAATTCTCACATGCAACATCAACAGAGTATCATATACTCTTATTAATATCTATGCCCCGAATACTCATCCGTTGAAAAATTCTACACAAAGTCCTGCTGTCACGTACCTGGTGGCGGAGCCCAGAATGGTGGGAGCAGCCTCTCGTGTGCCTCTGGCTCGAGAACCCCTGATAGAGAAAACAGGGACTCAAGAGCACAGGGGGCCACAAGTGCTTGGCAAGTGGCAGGTGTAGAGGTGATCCGGACCTCTGGTGCAGCAGAAGGAGGACTGACAGGAACACTGGAACCGCTGACTAAGCAGAGAAGTACTGTAGCTGGCAGGAACTCAGGAACAACAGGCAGCAGGGAGGTGTTCTGTAGTACAACTGGAGCACTGGAACAACTGGTAGTGGGAAGATGAACCGGAACTCTGGTACGAACACTGGAACCGCTGACTGAGCAGAGAAGTACTGTAGCTGGCAGGAACTCAGGAACACAGGCAGCAGGGAGGTGTTCTGTAGTACAACTTGAAGCACTAATGAGGTCAGACAGGCCAGGTCAACACTGGCGGGCAGAGCAGGTACCAAACAGAAGCAGAAGAGTAGTCAGGGCACGGACCGGATCGGCAACAGACAGGCAGATAACAACCGTAGGATGAGGCAGGAGAATAGTCAGACAAGCCGAGATCGGGGACTGGCAGCAAGCAGGAGAAGTCAGGAACAAGCTGGGTAACAGGAAACAGGTAGACAGGTATACTTGATAGCTTAGGGTCTCAGGAAATGCTGTAGACTGGACAGCAAGAAAGCATGCTCACAGGCTCCTTTAAATAAGTCCATTGGCGCCAAACACTGTCACATGGTACGTCCACGCGCACCTGAGTACCGATCGTACGTGCCCGCTCGTACCCCCACGTACCCGCGTACACTCGTCCATGCTAGCGCGCCACCGTATGCGTTTGTTCGCGCTAATGCGCCCCCGCACACGTCCACCGGCTCTGACAATTGTGCTAACAGGACGTTTTTCATGACACCTGTGCATCGCCAAACCAATTCAGAAAGGTCATCTAATACTATGTGGAGGCCTTAACATGGCCCCCAACACCAGCATGGATACCACATCAGCTGCGAAGAGGCGAGACTCGCCACTGAAAAAAAAATTCTCTTCACAGGATCTGTTCGATGTTTGGCGTTGCCATCATGGATCTGAAAGAGACTTCACCTATTATTCCCCCAGACACAATTCTTATTTGAGAATTGATTTATTTTTAACAAACAAATGGCTGCTACAGAAAAAATATACAGTAAACCTGCAATCCACACTACGACATGGTCAGACCACGCCCCAATTTCAATCACGATAGAAGACTCCAATCTACAATGTAATACATTTATCTGGCGAGCAAACAATTACATACTTCAACACAAGAATTACTCACCAGAGCTTTCAGATCAACTTACAGAATTTTTCTCAATAAACAAAGGCTCAGTGTCTGACCTTGGAGTGGTGTGGAGCACACATAAAGCTTATAAAAGAGGATTTTTGATAAAACTTAGCTCTCTCCACAAAAAGAAGAGGACGCAGTGTTTAGATGAATTAACATCCCAGATAGCAACCCTAGAGCTACAACATAAAGCCAACCCTCAGACTTCACAAACTAACCAATTACTGTCCCTTAGACAGGAACTGAAAACTTTGCTCCTTCATTCTTTTGAATTCCTCCAACGCAAACTAAAAGCTACTACATATTCCACTTCTAACAAGGCAGGGAAGAGATTAGCACAGAGACTCAAAGGCAGAAGATCTAAAACCAAAATACACCAGCTACTTCACCCCCCAAACAAAAATCCCTCAGACGAACCCACAAGACATAGCCAACGCATTTAGCAACTACTGTAGTGACTTATACAACCTAAAACAAGACCCCCAGACTCCACAACCCTCCCCGGACGAGATTAACCAATTCCTCCGAACTATTCGCCTACCATCCCTGACTGGGAATCAATTAGAAACCCTCAATACCCCATTCACAGAACAGGAAATCAAAGTATCAATTGACTCACTCCCCGATGGGAAGGCTCCAGGACCTCATGGTCTGACAGGTGAATACTATAAACAGTACTCCACACATCTAATCCCACATATCACGGAAATCTTCAATTACGCTGCCTCCTCTTCTAAATTCCGATACCGAAGCCAGGGAAGGAGCCGAACATTCCCCAAAATTTTCGCCCAATATCCCTACTTAACCTTGATCTAAAAATGTATGCTAAAACTATTTCAGCACTATTAATAGACATCATACCCATCCTCATACATAGAGATCAGACAGGGTTCACTAAGGGCAGACAGGCACCAGATGCCACCAGAAGAATGATCAAACTGATCCACCATGCTGAATCCAACGGAACACCTTCTCTGCTCCTATCCTTGGATGCAGAGAAGGCATTCGATAGGGTACACTGGTCATACCTCAACATGGTGCTCCAGAAATTTGGCTTTCGGGACCACATCATTAGAGCCATTATGGCAATGTACACTACCCCTTTGGCCCAAGTGTTCACAGAAGGCATGATTTCAAAACCATTCCCCATTACAAACGGCACGCTCCAAGGATGCCCGCTATCCCCGCTTATTTTTAATTTGCTCGTGGAGCCTTTGGCGCAACACATCCGATCCAATGCAGCTATATCTGGCTTACAGATTGGCAAAGTTTCCCACAAAATAAGCATTTTCGCGGATGATGTCATACTGATCCTCACTAACCCAACTTCCTCCCTGGCAGAGGTACAAAACACATTAAACTGGTTCAGTAAGGTTTCATATTATAAAGAAAACACGACCAAATATTTATTCTTGACATAAAACTAGACGCCACAACAAAAAATCTGCTTCAACTACAACACACCTTCTCATGGGCAGATAAAGACATTTCTTACCTAGGAATTCAATTGCCTAGATCAGTCAAAAATCTTTACTCATCTAACTTCTTACCACTCCTTCACAAAATCCAAAAGGACTCACAACAAGTAACAAAACATGAACTCTCCTGGTTAGGAAGGCTAGCAGCCTTCAAAATGACATGTCTCCCTCAAATATTGTACTTCTTTCGAACCCTTCCCATCTCAATACCCTCCTCATTTTTCAGGTCCCTTCAAACAATCTTCAACAAGTTTCTTTGGAACGGTAAAAAACCTAGATGTGCCCACCTAAAATTGATTAAACATAAACTGGTGGGAGGCACAGGATCCATAGACTTTGAGGACTACTATTTAGCGGCTTTATTTGCTCAGCTACCCGATTGGTTCTAACCCCTTCCGCAATCTCTCTGGGCCCCTCCACCTCTACAGCATCCCCCAAAGACCTGGGAATATCTCACAAACCCTACCCCAAAAACCAAAGGCATATCTTACTTCAATACCCTTCTTCATAAAAAAGAGACCTTCCTTAAGCTGTCTCCATACCAACTATGGGAATCGGATCTTACACGCACTTACTCTAACACACAATGGCAATATGCTCTTAAGTCCATATACAAAGCCACTAAATGCTCGACCCTATGGGAACTCACTCAGAAAATATTAGCTGACACCAGCTAAACTGCCATCCTTCAGCCCCCAAAATCCCAATACATGCCGGAGATGTAAATCCACCAAGGGCAACATGTTCCATATTTTTTGGACTTGTCCCCTCATCCAGAGATACATTTAAACCAGGGATATGCAATTAGAGGACCTCCAGCTGTTGCAGAACTTCAAGTCCCATGAGGCATAGCAAGACTCTGATAGCTACAAGCATGAAATCCAGAGCCAGAGGCATGATGGGACTTGTAGTTTTGCAACAGCTGGAGGTCCACTAATTGCATATCCCTGATTTAAAACTTATCTCCACCATCACCAAGCTCTCGATCCCCCCCCTCACCTGAACTTGCACTACTAAACCTAAACATAGAAACCATACCCTACCCCCTTAGACACACAACAACCCACGTCCTCTTGGCCTCCAGGCTCAATATAACAAGACAATGGAAGTCTGACAAAACTCCAACTATCGCACAAACAATAGACCTAGTATCACTTCACTTCAGCTATGAGACAATGACGGCCGCCAGCAATGGTCAGGCCACAAAGTCCCGTGCAAAATGGCAACCCTGGGCAAACTGGTCTAATGCTGCAATTGCCACCTGAAATGTCAAACTCATCCTTACACCTTTCTTGACCGAGCAATATGTTCAATCCACACTAGTTATGCTTGTTACAACAAGAATATAGAATAATACCTACCAATGTAAGAAAGTAACTGTATTCAACATGCACACATTGGGTCCTATCTCCCCTTGCGGCACAAAAGTGCTCCCGAATGGGGGTGCCGTGATGGGAGAGTGAACCCTCTATTTATATCTTTACCTCCTTTATTTGAATTACTGGCAAACTGTTGGTTGTTAATGAATAGTTAATAAGTTCCTCACGTTTCATATGTGATCACAATGTCATTGCACAATGTACAATATCTAAATTGTATCCTGTATTTACCAGCTTAAAATCAATAAAACAATTTGAAAGAGAAAAAAATCCCAGTAAGCATATATTGATTGGTTTACGTAAACTTTATAGCGTTGACAAACTATGGGATATATTTATGGATTTTTGTTTTATACTAGTGATGGCGGCGATCATAACTTATAGTGGGACTGTGACGGGAGCCAGTGACACTAATAAAGTGATCAGTGCTAAAAATATGCAGTGTAACTGTACTAATGACACTGGCTGGGAAGGGGTAAAGGGGCGATCTAAGGGTTAACTGTGTGCATAGCCAGTGTGTTTGTGCACTGTATGTGTTGCTTTTACTAGGGGAAGAGGTGGATTTTATTCTGTGCAGACACATAATTCATCCCTTCCCCCTGTCAGATTGAAGATCTCCGTTCTGTGCATTTTACACATGATCAGTGGGTGCTGGCCGATAACTAGTGCCCGGCTCCCTCCTGAAGATTGGCTTCTGCTGTGATTAATCACAGCAAAAGCTCCCCTCTGGTGGCGTGCCCCCCCCCCCCCCAGCCTGGAATGCAGAACAATGTATTTATACATGATTCTGCACATTTGAGCCACCCTGTAGCAGTAAATCTGCTATAGGGTGGACGGCAAGTGGTTAAAAAAAAACTAATATTGCACTCATGTGAGCATGAGATAAAATAGCGTAGTATACACAAGTTAACCAAATTCCTGCTCTATGGAGACTTCCAGTGCGTGACAATGTCAGTGTAGCTCTGCCTTGATTAGCTTCACCAAAAATGGCATTGTCAAAAGGCAATAGCAGTTCAATAATAGTACACATCCACTTCTTTGCAGAAAAAGAAGGTTGTGCAATCATGTTCTGAGTTACAGACCCAAATAAACCATTTAGCAAAGGGAAAAGTCAGAATCCTTTATCTGTATACTTGTTCTAGGTCAGCAGCCCAGATAGCATTGCAAAAGGAGAAATTAGATATGGCAGCATACAAATAATTTCAATAAGAAAATTCATTTAAAGATAACAAAACCTGCACACATTTAGATTATTCCAGCAAACACAGGATAAAAAATCCTTTATTAAGGGCTCAGAACCAAACAAAGAGGGAGACAATGCTGGATAAACAGCAGAAATTGGCGAAGCCTTTGGCCCCCAGGGCACACATCAATTATTTTACTGCAAAATTGGTGGCCTGAGGAGTTAATATATAAGAGAGTGCAGTCTGGTCCAGAAGTCCAAGAGATCATGAACAGCAGCAGATGACATGTATTGTCCCCAGGCAGTGGTCATACACGAGCCTGCATCTTTTGCCAGACCAGACTGAACCCAGGCCATCACTCTCTGGTCTTCCTTCCATGCTTCCTTGCACACTGAGGCTTTGGTGTTGGAGGTGTGGCAGGATAGGACCTGGAGGAGTAGGAGGGCCTGGAGGAGGAGGACCATGGGTGAGCTCACAAATGTGGCTTTCACAAGTGAGTTGGCCCCTCAACCCCTTATTTAGAGCTTCCAAAATTACAAACTCGCACAAGAATCATTGGCCCTCCTCCATTTGCATCATTTTGCATGCAGTTAGCTCAGCAAGATCCTCTTCCACACTGTGGGGTGTTCTGAGTGCCTCAGTATCCTTCCAAAATAGGCCTATTGCAGCCTCCCCCAGGTTACTCCTCTTCCTGCCACTCCTGCCACTTTGTCTTTGAAGGAGGAGGGGAGAGGCCTGGGTATTGGACAGCCTACTTGGCCCAGCCACCTCCTGGCTGAGACTTTCCTGTGTATGAAAAAGGGACATGGTTTTAGTTTTTGCTTCATCAATCACAATCATAAATTAGTGCTCCAAATTAACATCTATTTAACATCATTGATTGGACAACCAGAAATATTTTGAAGAATGCTATACCTGACTCAAGCTGGGCTCCTCCTCATGTTGCTGCCTGGAAGGCCCAGGTTGGGCGTCAGAAGCCTCAGCTGAGGGGGAAGGAAGGTGGAAGGAAGACTGGAGAGTGCTGGTCTGGGTTCAGTCTGACCTGCCATAAAATGCAGTCTGTCATAGTACCACAGCCTGGGGACATAAATGTCATCTGCTGCTGCTGATCTCTGGAAATCCTGGACCTTCTTGCGCTCCCTTAGATATGTGCTCCTCATGCCACCAATTAGGGCCTTCAAATAGGTGATGTCTGCCGTGGGGATCACCGGCTTCACAAATTGCAGCAAATTATCCAGCGCTGCCTTCCTCTTTGTTTGGTTCTTATAATCAGGGTGGTTTACTTGCCACAGACAGGGCAGCTCCCTTAACATATCTATGAATATGCTGAGAAACTCCTGATCCTTCAAGATATCCATTTTCTCTGCAAGACACAACACAAGACAAACCCTAATGTCAGGCTAAAGTCTCCTAATCTTGGCCCAATAGAGGCCTCAATCTAGAAGCAGTATAGGCCCAATTTTAAATCTTACCTTCGTTATCACGATCGGCTCCTCTGATACTCCTCCCTCCACTCACAGATCGTACGTGCACGCGTGTTATGCTTTATATACACTGCGCATGCGTGAAACTCCGCTTGCCTCTGACATTCTTTCTAGTCTATTCCCCGCCCCTTCTCGTTCAGCGCAGTGGGGAAGAGCACATGGCGGAGACAGAGCAGGTGTCTGATAATAACACCAACGAGGAGGAGGAGGAGGAAAGCCCGGAGCCAGAAATGTCTGGATCCTGGAGGAGACTGTCTGATATTGCCTTCAATGTCTACAAAAGTTTAACATTGTAAGTTCCAGATTTGTGTATTTCTTGTTGCTTTTAAACATGCCTGTTTTACCTTAAATGGACATTTCTACTTTTATTAATGTGACCCAAACAATTGTTATACAACAAACATGTTGGTTTGTTTTAAAAACCTTTTATAAATGCACATGTGATTGTGCTGGTATTAAAAAGATTGTTAATCAAGAATGTGTGAATTATTGTTTCAATGCTCCCAAACTTTTGTTGTGGTAAAATTGGTGTTTTCTGTGACAATGGGGGTTATTTCCTAAGGGCAAATCCACTTTGCACTACAAGTGCAGTTTCAGTGCAGTCTCAAGTGCACTTGTAGTGCAAAGTGTCTTTGCCTTTAGTAAATAACACCCAACAGTGCTTTCTAATGTTACACAATCACGCCATTTTCAGGACTACTCACATTTCAGCTAAAAGAAACACAAGCAGTAAATGTCAGCAAATATTTTAGTAGTTAAAATTAGTTTTTTATTTAAAAAATGTCTCAGATGGCCCCCCTACCCGCAAAGTATTCAAGGTATCTTAGATGGACCTCCCGGACACTCAGGGGGGGCAAGCCAGGACGGCCAGCTTCAAGCGCCGTCAGGGTTGGTTCATTTACAAGAATTCCAGCCTCAGGCCTAACTGAGGCAGCATAGTTGGTAGAATTTCTCCTTAAAAAGTTGTGGAGAACACAGCAAGCCAGGATGATGTGATTCAGTTTATACTCCGCCATGTGTATGGGTGTAAGAAATAGGCGGAACCGGCTGGCCATGATTCCAAACATGTTCTCCACCACTCTTCTGGCTCTGGCCAGCTGGTAATTAAAAACCCTCCAGTCCGGGGTGAGGGTCCTCATAGGGAATGGCTGCATAAGATGGTCCCCCAGCACAAAAGCTTCATCCGCAATGAAGACGAATGTGAGTCCTTCCACATTGTCTTCTGGAGGTGGCAAGTCCAAGCTGCCATTCTGGAGACGCCTGTAGAACTCCGTCTGGGTGATGACTCCACCATCTGACATCCGGCCATTCTTCCCCATGTCCTCATACAGGAACTCATAAGTAGCCGACACCATCGCCAACATCACAATACTATTGAACCCCTTATAGTTGTAATAGTATGACCCCGAGTTGGGTAGTGGGACGATATGGACGTGTTTCCCATCAATTGCCCCTCCGCAGTTAGGAAAGTCCCACCGCTGGGCAAAGTGGGAGGCCACAGTCTGCCATTACTGTGGGTTGGAAGGAAACTGTGGAGTCAAACAAGAAAAATAAATTAATCATTTTGCACATAAACATGGAAAGCAGATTAGACACAAACATTCTTGGCCAACATCAGTATAACATTTATTTTAGGGAGTATTTAAAGACAAAGGTATAAGGTCCACCTATCAGATTCCTCCTTTCCCCCCTCTCATGGGCCATTTGTAAAATTTTATGGGGGGGAGATGTTTTGGACAGGTAACCCTCTCCACTTCATTGAGAGATGAATGCCTAAATAATGTGTATTACTTTGGCCAAGCCCTTCCTTACTTTACACTATTGGCAAGCCAATGGACAGGTAAGAAGTATCATAATACAAAGAGATAAATACACACTGTACACATTTTTACATTCTGCTATTACCTATCAAGATAATAATAGGATACAAAAAATGTAAACAGTACCATTTGAAAGTATTCAGGCAGGCCCTTGCACTACATGCTTTGGGGAATTCATCCATAAATCTGACCACTAAAGAGGTGGGTATAGTATATATGGGTTTGGCAAAGTCAGCAGATAGAGGATTGGTATCAGCTGAGTTAGCAGTTAGGGGGAGGGAGGATTCCAAAAGATTTTGTGACACCAAAAAAAAAGCCTCTGGCGCTCTGTCTGAATTTAAAGCACAAATCACAATTTTACACATTTTATGGGGTGTTTAGGGTAAAGCACTACTATGGAGCTGACAAAATACATTATTAAGTGACTACACGAGGTGGATATAGGCCCAGGAGAGCATGCTGGGGAGGTAAGTGAAGGCAAATATGCATGAAGGACAAAAAAAATACATAAAAATCCAGCATGCTTGTGTCAAGGTAAGGACCCCAACACCAAGCCCCCACATAGCACGAACTCTACGATGAGTACGTACAAGCAACATGGCTAGAAAACAGTCGGCTGGTCAGAACGAAGTAACAGAACGCACTGAAGAACAGCAAGGCCTGTGAAGAGTGACCTGAAAATCAGTAACGAATGAACACAATGACAAGTCAATTGTACTCGCTGCACGCACTGAAGACCAGATACAAACCCACAAGCACAAACTGAACAGCAGAAAACGATCTGAAAGCCACGAGTCTGAAAAAGCGCAAATCGTCTCTCACCAAACTTTTACTAACACGAGATTAGCAAAAGGAGCCCAAAGGGTGCCACTCTTGGTTCTGAACTGCCCTTTTATAGTCTCGTCGTACGTGGTGTAGGTGACCGCGTTCTTGGCGATCGGAAATTCCGACAACTTTGTGCGACCGTGTGTATGTAAAACAAGTTTGAGTCAACATCCGTTGGAAAAAAATCCATGGATTTTGTTGTCAGAATGTCCGATCAATGTCCAATCGTGTGTACAGGGCATTAGAATGAAGATATTTCTCTTTGTGACAAAGTGGTTTAACAGTTTTCAATTATGATGACTGAAAGCCAGCACAAGAAAGATATATGTCCAACCACATCACCCATAATGCCATCTTATACAAATTCACCCTTCTACTAGTGCATTACATCTGGTAAAGATCTCAATTATAGGGTGAGGAAAGAATCTGGGCACCAAGAAAAATACAGGTGTGACACTTGTAAAGGATGGGGTTTATTTCTTCCTCAGTTTCGATAAATCAATTAAAAACAAGAATTAGTTCAATTAACCAGATTGAAAAAAAACTTCCCTTTTATTGTACAACTCTATACAATTTTATAATAGAAAATGGGACTCTTGGTTCTCACATGGAGATGTATTGTTCAGAAGTGCAAATATATGAATAGAGATGTTTGTTCAAATTTATATTTTTTCAGTATTTATTTTTTCATCATATATATTCTTCACACTACTGTACAGACATGTATTTGTACAAAACCCTTGATAGATTGTATCAATATATTTTCTACTTGTCAACTGAATAACCTTTTATATGTTATTTTTACTGTAATACCATCCTCAGAGCCGACTCTAGACACCCCAGACACACTATCAGATGCTGAAGATTAGTCATATTTGCTCTGAGGGAGTAGATTACCAGTATGAGTCTGAACAAATGCGTCAGCACTTCACTATACATGGTTATTCTGCTGCTGATTTAAGTAGAGCACTGGACATCGCTGGGGCTAAACCCAGGGAGAACCTCTTGAGGGGTAAGAAGAAAAGGGCTGGTAACTGTAGTGCACTGTATTCTCGGCAGATTATTGCATTAAATTTTACAAGGTGAGGGAAAATGTAGAGAAGTACATTCTACTGCTATACCAGGATGAAGTTTTCACCAAAGTTCTTACAAATTGGATTAAAATGGTGTCTTTTTCCCCTAGTTATTTTTTTTATCAAAGAGACCTGGTAATACACATTGATTAAGCTTCAGAGTTAACTTCAAATGTGTTGCAAATGATTGTCCATGTTGCCCGAGAATCATTGAGGGGGAAAAATGTATATCTAGCACAATTGAAAGAGAGTATAGTGTAAAATCTATTAATTGTAGAATGAAAAATGTTATATACCTCATCACTTGTGCCATATGTTCAAAATGTTGGGAGAACAACATGGCGATTACGTGACCGCCATAGAGCCTCAGCTGCACTGGACAGTGAATAAATGGGAAGTGTTCTGTGCTGAGCAGCTTCTTGTTCATTCACAAACTGAAGCATAGTGGACACTGTTTACTATGCTTCAATTAAGGATGAGCACAGTCAGTGAGTGTGTTCACTGTGTTCATTTAGACATGACATATTTACTAGCCCCTTCTCCCACTCTCCATCCTGAAACATCCCCGCAACAGCTGGGGGGAGAGGAGGGAAGCCAGCAGCACTGTGGGGTGGGGGGCCAACACGGGGGAAGCCCGGACAGTAGAAGGAATCGGCACTGCGCATAGTGATTAGGGTGTGCCCAGGCACACCTGGCACCCCCCCCCCTGCACACGCCTCTGGTGACCGCCTAAAAGACCATATATATGACACTGTCAAACATCATAATACAAGTGTATTGCATATAACTTCAATTAACATCATATGGGGCACACAATGGCTATCTGTGTCCTGGCTGTAGATAAGGTGGTTACTCCCATATGTGGTGTTAATAGGTTTAGGTCTCTTGAATCTTTCATTTGCCCACTAGAGTTCCACAAGGGTAAACTATGAGTGGCAACTTATACATTTTTTTGAATAAATAAGGGGGCTGTTAGTGCCATCTGGAGAATGTGTTGGTTTGTACCCTTGTAAGGTGGTTTGATATATATATATATATATATATATATATATATATATAATATATAAAATGTAACCTGGGGGACAAAGCTCCCTGGGATGAGCAGTCTTTCAGGTACAGATACCAAATCCAGTGAAATAGTGACAAACAGTGCTGTGTTTATTTGTGATATATACAAGTCTATACAGTATACAGGTGCTGTACAGTGTTTAAAAAAAAACAAATAGGAACAAAAATAGCCAAAACAAAACCTAGCCGTGTCTCGGCACTAACTAAACAATATTTACAGATCCTAACTACCAGGCTGAGCAAGCCTACAGCTTGTCAGCTTCCATATACCTTTTTGCTCTCCTACACAGAAGTTGTCTGAGTTTCCCAGGCCAAGAGCAAAGGCTGTCTGCTCAGGTGAGCTTAAATTAGCCTGGGGGAGAGGACCAAGACCTGAACTGGACCATGGATCAGGGATCCCTGAACATGTATGAGAGGAGCCTGGGAGATGTATAAACCCCGAACAGGACTTTTCCTGGCTCTCTCTGGGACGCTCTGCTACATATCCTCCCCCCTTGTTTCAACCCCAGGGTTGGAACACCTGTAGCCCAACAGGAGTGAACACGGGACAGGGCATCTACATTCCTCATCTCAACACCTGGCCTGTGTTTTACAGTGAATGAGTAATCCTGTAGAGCCAAAAACCACCGGTTCACCCGTCTATTAGTCTCCTTCTTTTGGGCCATCCATTTCAGAGGAGCATGGTCAGTTTTTAACTCAAACTGGCGCCCTAACAAATAGTACCTGAGTGCGTCCACGGCCCACTTTATGGCTAAACACTCCTTTTCAATGACTGCATACCTTTTCTCATGGTCATTGAGCTTTCTGCTTAGGTACACCACAGGGTGTTCTTCCCCATTGTGTACCTGTGATAGTACTGCCCCGATACCAACATCAGACGCATCCGTCTGAACCAAAAAATCTTTGGAGAAATCGGGGGAGTACAATATTGGTTGTGCACAAAGAGCCTTCTTCAGTACTTTGAAAGATTCCTCTACTACTGAGGACCATTTCACCATTACAGAGTCTTTCCCTTTCGTAAGGTCTGTCAGTGGGGCAGCTATAGTTGCAAAATTTGGGATAAATCTTCTATAATACCCCTCAATGCCAAGAAAGGCCCTGACCTGCTTCTTGTTTGCAGGACGTGGCCATTCCTGGATGGCTTCTATTTTATTCACTTGAGGTTTTATGACACCACGCCCAATAGTGTAGCCCAAATACTTGGCTTCCTCTAGACCAATGGCACATTTTTTTGGATTTGCTGTAAAACCTTCTTTGAAGAGGGAATCAAGGACAGCCTGGACACGGGGCAAGTGAGACTCCCAGTCAGTGCTATGTACCACTATGTCATCTAGATATGCTGCTGCATATTGTCAATGGGGTCTTAGAGTCCTGTCCATGGCCCTCTGAAATGTCGCGGGGGCCTTTTTTCAACCCAAAAGGCATTTTTTTATATTGAAAGGAACCCTCAAATTCACAAATGCAGTCTTCTCTTTGGCGCTACCAGTCAGGGGTATTTGCCAATAACCTTTTGTCAAGTCCAAAGTGGTCAGATAGCAAGCCTTGCCAAGTCAGTCTATAAGTTTGTCCACTCTGGGCATTGGATACGTGTCAAACTTTGTCACTGCATTGAGCTTTCTGAAGTCATTACAGAACCTCCAAGTGCCATCCGGTTTTGGGACTAACACGATGGGGCTAAACCAGTCACTATTGGATTCTTCAATGACATCTAGCTCCAACATTCTTTTAACTTCCTCGCTGATGTCCTTTCTCCTCGCTTCAGGAATTCGGTACGGTTTGAGCTTGACACGGACCCCTGGTTCAGTAACAATATCATGCTGAACTGCTGAAGTCATGCCTGGTAACTCTGAAAATTTCTCTCTATTTTTTATCAGGAATTCTCTAGTTTCCTGCTTTTGGGAATATGACAGGGTGTCTGGAATAGTGACCTCGGGGATCAGAAGGGACTCACCACCCTTAGGCGTTACCAGGAGGGACCTCGCAGTTAATGCCAGTCTATCCTTCCAGGGCTTTAACAGGTTTATATGGTAAATCTGTTTGGGCTTCCTTTTCCCTGGTTGATATACCTTGTAATTGACCTCCCCAACTCTTTCAATTACTTCAAAGGGACCCTGCCACTTAGCCAGGAACTTTCTCTCAACAGTGGGAACTAATACCAGGACCCTGTCACCATGTCACCTGTCATCGCATCATTTCCTGTTTGCAATGTCTTCTGGGAAGGGGCGGCAACTTCCTCTGACACTGCCGTTGCTATGGAAACCTGACCTGAAACCTATTACACTGCTTGTGCTGCACTGAGCATGTGCGAGATCTGCAAGGATGAGATCCAGGAAGAAATACAGTCTGGCTTCAGATGCCTACACTTAAGATGGCCACGGCCTGCTGTAAGTTTATAAAATAACGAACCACTGCTATAAACTAACAAAACAGACCTTAATTTACAGACTAACTTTACTAGAATACATTAAGCTTGTGTATTATATGGGTATTTTTATTTAAAAAGTATAATTTTGGCCGGAACACCACTTTAATGTCTTATTGAAGCGTTCCACCAAGCCATCCGTTTGAGAATGGTACACCGAGGTTCGCAATTGCGACACCTTAAATAACTTGCACAGCTCTCTAGTTATTCGTGACATAAATGGGGTGCCCTGGTCTGTAAGGACTTCTTTAGGGATTCCAACACGACTGAACACCATAAACAGCTCTTTGGCAATGTTTTTAGCAGACGCGGTGCGTAAGGGAATGGCCTCGGTGTAACGGGTAGCATAATCCATGATTACAAGGATATGCTGATGACCTCGGGCAGACTTGGGGAGTGGACCCACAAGGTCCATGGAAATCCTCTCAAAGGGCACTTCAATAATGGGCAAGGGCACTAAAGGACTTCGGAAGTGTTGTAGTGGGGCTGACATCTGGCACACAGGACAGGATTGACAATAATTCTCAATATCCTTCTGTATTCTGGGCCAATAAAACCTGCACAACACCCTTTCAGTAGTTTTCTCAACCTCTAAATGACCTCCTAGCAAGTGCCCATGGGCAAGTTCCAACACCACCCGTCTGTATGGCTTAGGGACCACCAACTGTTCAACCACTTCATCATTTTTTTTACATACTCGATACAGTAAATCCTCATTGCTGCTAAAATAAGGAAAACAGAGCCTGTCCCCTGATTCGACAGGTACATCATTAATCACCATTACATTTTCCCAGGCCCTGGCAAGGGTTGGGTCTTTTCTCTGCTCAGTACCAAAATTTTCCTTGTGTACATTAAGGTCAGCAAACTCCAACGTAGGCTCAGATTCAGCAGATGGCTGTCCAGCTCCACTGGTTGTGGGGACCTCCTCAGGCTCCTCCAGCTCTCCTGCCATAACTGAGAAAGGAAAACCCGGGGAGCCCTGAGAAGATTCCCCTGAACCCACATTGTCAGTAGCGGCCAGGAGTTCTGGCTCTTTCACTGAGTCAGCTACTGCGACCGGGTCAGGACGATCCCACAGTTTCCAAAACGTAGGGAAGTCCCTACCAACGATGGCCTCGTGCACCAAGTGGGGCACAAGTCCGACTGGATGGGTCACCGTACCTAAGCCAGTTTTAAACTGAACAGTGGCTATAGGATACTCGCGGGTATCCCCATATATACAGATCACAGCAACTTTTTTAGCATGCAAATTCACAGTTTCAACCATCTCAGCTGTAACCAAACTCACTAGACTTCCAGAGTCCAGCAAGGCCGTAATAGGCTTATTATTAACAGTCATTTGGCACATGTGTTTTCCCATAATTGGTGCTGCAGCTCATGAAACAGCAGCAAACATAGACTGCCTTCTAATAGATAGATCACACTGCATTGGTTCATCTGTCAATGGACAGTATGCTGCAACATGTCCCAGTTCTTGGCAACGAAAACACCTGATGTTTTGGTTTGCTGACAGGCAGTAGCTTCCCTTGTCTGGGATGCCAAACTTCAGTCCTGGCACAAAAATCCTCCCCCCTATTTCCTTGCCATGCTTACCACCCACTTCCCCTGGAACAGTCTTACCGGTTGCCTGGGGAGACCGTGGCTTTGGGTGGAAAGTCCGTGCAGCTGTAGGGGTGGTGACCAGGCTCTCTGCAGCAAAGTACCTTTCAACGAGTTCCACGAGGTTGTCCGCTGAGTTGGGGTCTCCTTGACTCACCCACTTCTGCAGGGGAACTGGTAGTGACCTCAGGAACCAGTCCATGACCATACGCTCCACTATTTGTGGCCCAGACAGGGACTCCGGCTGTAGCCATTTCCTCACCAAGTGAATTAGGTCGAACATCTGCGATCTTGGGGGCCTCTCATCTTGGAAGAACCAGCTGTGGACCCGCTGTGCTCGAACTGCCAAGGTGACACCAAGTCGCGCCAGGATTTCCCGCTTGACCTTTTCATAGTCTCCTGCTTCTGCTGACTCCAAATCATAGTAGGCCTTCTGTGATTCTCCAGACAGCAAGGGAGCGACCAGTCCTGCCCACTGGGTTTTGGGCCAACCTTCCCTCTCAGCGGTCCATTCAAACGTTAAGAGAAAGGCCTCTGGATCATCATCTGCAGTCATCTTAGAAAGAAAGCGACCCACATGGATGGCTGAGGGCTTGTCTCCAACAACATTTAGCAGGTGACCACTGTGCTAGCGTCTCTACAACCGCAGCCAGGGTTTTCCTATCCTCTTTTGCATCAGTGGCTAGCTGTTCAAACAGCCTCTGCGATAGCTCCTGTATAGCACCAATCTGTTGGCACAGCGCCTTGGTTTGCTCCTGTGTGATAGTGTTTGTTTGCTGCTGTGTAGCGTTTGCTTGATGCAGTGCAGCGTTTGCTTGTTGCTGAGCAGCATTGGATTGTTGCTGTGCAGCGTTGGATATCACCAATTGTTTTAGGATTTCCTCCATGTTTAGTCACTCTAGGTACTGGCCTTTTAAGTAGTAACTTACTACAGCTGGTCGCAGTCTCCACCATATGTAACCTGGGGGACCGGTAGCAGGTACAAAGCTCCCTGGGATGAGCAGTCTTTCAGGCACAGATACCATATACAGGTGCTGTACAGTGTTCCAAAAAAAACAAATAGGAACAAAAATAGCCAAAACAAAACCTAGCCGTGTCTCGGCACTAACTAAACAATATTTACAGATCCTAACTACCAGGCTGAGCAAGCCTACAGCTTGTCAGCTTCCATATACCTTTTTGCTCTCCTACACAGAAGTTGTCTGAGTATCCCAGGCCAAGAGCAAAGGCTGTCTGCTCAGGTGAGCTTAAATTAGCCTGGGGGAGAGGACCAAGACCTGAACTGGACCATGGATCAGAGATCCCTGAACGTGTATGAGAGGAGCCTGGGAGATGTATAAACCCCGAACAGGACTTTTCCTGGCTCTCTCTGGGACGCTCTGCTACAATATATATATATGAACACAGTGGCGGTTCAAATTGAATAATTTTATTAACAGCCATTATGGTACTGATGTTCGTTTATTTCACACCACACTTACTTGAGTTAGTACATAGGTTTTGTGTCACATCTGTGTTTTGTTTATACAAGTACCATTCCTTCTTTATTCAACTGTAGTCAGTTTTTGTTGGATTTCTTAGTCTTTTAGCCATATTTTGTTTTTATTGTTATTTGTTTGTTTTGGGTATTTTGTTTCACGTAAGATATTATGTTGTTTCCCAAATGATTGTATTAGGTTGTTATATGTCATTATTGGTTGTCTGGTGTGCTGCGGATAGCTTGTTAGCTACACAGCCTGTCGGAGGAGGAAACGGCATCAAGTGTATCTATCATATTGTGACATTATGTGCACTTCGTTTGTGAGTGTTTCCTACTGTAGTTTTCTGACTGCCTATTTCCCTGTGCTCTCCTGTAGGGTTATCCAGCAGTTGCTGCTGGGTCTATGTTGGCATGTGATGGGTTGGAGGAGATTTGTGTGGCTTGTTCTGTTTGTGATTAGGAGATTTTTAGTTTTTTTATTTATGTGTAATATGACATGATAGTGTAGTGGGAGTGCATTTCTAATTGATTTATTAGTCAATGGTTTAATTACTGAACCATGCTTGCTCATGTTATATGTATACATTATATATTATGTAATGTATGTGTATATGAGGTTTTGCAAAACATGTCTTCTTTTAATGTTCCTATCACACCTGTGAAGTCATTTTAATACTTCAATAAAGATACCAAGGAGTGTGCAGCAATATTCTGAATTGGCACATGTTACTAAATCTCACAGATGAGCTGTGCAACACCCTGGGTTACAGTTCACAACATGTGAAAGTCGGTCACTCGCCTAGGGCGGCATTAATTAGGCTTTAGTAAATACAGACACCACACACCTTTTACAAGTTCTTTATTAGTTAGTCCCATTAGTTAAATTTATAGTCAATCACGCTGTCCGGTGATGTAGATCAACGTCAATCACAATGAACCATACCCACCAACACGTGCAAATGAAAAACACACCAAACCACCGACACATCTTCCGGACATGATATTGTGGGACATGTTGGCTCAGCAATTGTGTTTTGTGTCTTTGGTTCCTTTTTTTTCACAATTTTCATGTGAATGAATAACTGAGATACTATATATTTCTTTTTTTTAACTTTTAATCCTTTTTTATTGAAAAAATCACATTAAAAAAAAGAACAACTCACAAACAGGGACTGACATATCCAACATCTACGCAGTCCTTATATTTACCACATTTGTACAGTAGTCCACATAATAAGCAAAGAAAACGATCATCAATAAAATACCCTCCTTTATCAAAGGGATATTCAAGAGTTTTCCCCTTTTTCCCTATCCATCCCCCTACCCCCACCATTAAATCCCCCTCCAACTCCCTTCCCCCCAACCCTCCTATACCTCATTCTCCCCCACCACCATTCATTCTATGCTCCTCCCACATCACCCAATGCTTCCATATTTTCTCAAATTTTTTATAATTACTTCTTTTCTTATATATATATTTCTCTCTACTGACTTCCTCCTTTACTTCTTTCACCCATTCCTCGAACGTCGGGGGTTCTTTTCTCTGCCAGTTCTTAGCTATGAGCTTTTTCCCTTGGAACAGGCACCTAACTATTGCGGTCTGTGTGTCCCTTGCGGGCTGTTGTTCCTCCATCAGGCCCAGTAGACAGGTCTTGGCACCCATGCTCAATGATGTCTTAAAAATGAAATTTATCCTGTCCACTAGGGATGAGCTTCGAGTTCGAGTCGAACTCATGTTCGACTCGAACATTAGTTGTTCGCAAGTTCGCCGAACAGCGAACAATTTGGGGTGTTCGCGGCAAATTCGAATGCCGCAGAACACCCTTTAAAAGTCTATGGGAGAAATCAAAAGTGCTAATTTTAAAGGCTTATATGCAAATTATTGTCATTAAAATTGTTTGGGGACCCGGGTCCTGCCCCAGGGGACATGGATCAATGCAAAAAAAAGTTTTAAAAACGGCCGTTTTTTCAGGAACAGTGATTTTAATAATGCTTAAAGTCAAACAATAAAAGTGTAATATCCCTTTAAATTTCGTACCTGGGGGGTGCCTATAGTATGCCTGTAAAGGGGCGCATGTTTCCCGTGTTTAGAACAGTCTGACAGCAAAATGACATTTGGAAGGAAAAAAAGCATTTAAAACTACCCGCGGCTATTGCATTGCCGACAATACACATAGAAGTTCATTGATAAAAACGGCATGGGAATTCCCCACAGGGAAACCCCGAACCAAAATGAAAAAAAAAATGACGTGGGAGTCCCCCTAAATTCCATACCAGGCCCTTCAGGTCTGGTATGGATATTAAGGGGAACCCCGGCCAAAATAAAAAAAAAAAAAATGACGTGGGGTTCCCCCTAAATTCCATACCAGTCCCTTCAGGTCTGGTATGGATTTTAAGGGGAACCCCGCGCCAAAAAAAAAAAAAACGGCGTGGGGTCCCCCCAAAAATCCATACCAGACCCTTATCCAAGCACGCAACCTGGCAGGCCGCAGGAAAAGAGGGGGGACGAGAGTGCGCCCCCCCTCCTGAACCGTACCAGGCCACATGCCCTCAACATTGGGAGGGTGCTTTGGGGTAGCCCCCCAAAACACCTTGTCCCCATGTTGATGAGGACAAGGGCCTCATCCCCACAACCCTGGCCGGTGGTTGTGGGGATCTGCGGGCGGGGGGCTTATTGGAATCTGGAAGCCCCCTTTAACAAGGGAACCCCCAGATCCCGGCCCCCCCCCTGTGTGAAATGGTAAGGGGGTACTTACCCCTACCATTTCACTAAAAAACTGTCAAAAATGTTAAAAATGACAAGAGACAGTTTTTGACAATTCCTTTATTTAAATGCTTCTTCTTTCTTCTATCTTCCTTCATCTTCTTCTTCTTCTGGTTCTTCTGGCTCTTCTGGTTCTTCCTCCGGCTTTCTCGTCCAGCATCTCCTCCGCGGCATCTTCTATCTTCTTCTCCTCGGGCCGCTCCGCACCCATAGCATGGGGGGAGGCTCCTGCTCTTCTCTTCATCTTCTTCTTCATCCTCTTCTCTTCTTCCTTCTTCTCTTCTTCTCTTCTTCATTTTCTTCTCCGGGCCGCTCCGCATCCATGCTGGCATGGAGGGAGGCTCCCGCTGTGTGACGGCGTCTCCTTGTCTGATGGTTCTTAAATAACGGGGGCGGGGCCACCCGGTGACCCCGCCCCCTCTGACGCACGGGACATGACGGGACTTCCCTGTAGCATTCCCCGTGACGTCACAGGGAAGTCCCGTCAAGTCACCGTGCGTCAGAGGGGGGCGGGGTCACCGGGCGGCCCCACCCCCCGTTATTTAAGAACCGTCAGACAAGGAGATGCCTTCACGCTGCGGAGGAGATGCTGGACGAGAAAGCCGGAGGAAGAACCAGAAGAGCCAGAAGAACCAGAAGAAGAAGAAGATGAAGGAAGATAGAAGAAAGAAGAAGCATTTAAATAAAGGAATTGTCAAAAACTGTCTCTTGTCATTTTTAACATTTTTGACAGTTTTTTAGTGAAATGGTAGGGGTAAGTACCCCCTTACTATTTCACACAGGGGGGGGCGGGATCTGGGGGTCCCCTTGTTAAAGGGGCTTCCAGATTCCGATAAGCCCCCCACCCGCAGACCCCCACAACCACCGGCCAGGGTTTTGGGGATGAGGCCCTTGTTCTCATCAACATGGGGACAAGGTGTTTTGGGGGGCTACCCCAAAGCACCCTCCCAATGTTGAGGGCATGTGGCCTGGTACGGTTCAGGAGGAGGGGGGGGCTGCACTCTCATCCCCCCCTCTTTTCCTGCGGCCTGCCAGGTTGCGTGCTCGGATAAGGGTCTGGCATGGATTTTTAGGGGGACCCCACGCCGTTTTTTTTTTTTTTGGCGCGGGGTTCCGCTTAAAATCCATACCAGACCTGAAGGGTCTGGTATGGAATTTAGGGGGAACCCCACGTCATTTTTTTTTTTAATTTTGGCCGGGATTCCCCTTAATATCCATACCAGACCTGAAGGGCCTGGTATGTAATTTAGGGGGACTCCCACGTCATTTTTTTTTTTTTAATTTTGGTTCGGGGTTTCCCTGTGGGGAATTCCCATGCCGTTTTTATCAATGAACTTCTATGTGTATTGTCGGCAATGCAATAGCCGCGGGTAGTTTTAAATGGGTTTTTTCCTTCCAAATGTCATTTTGCTGTCAGACTGTTCTAAACACGGGAAACATGCGCCCCTTTACAGGCATACTATAGACACCCCCCAGGTACGAAATTTAAAGGGATATTACACTTTTATTGTTTGACTTTAAGCATTATTAAAATCACTGCTCCTGAAAAAATGTCTGTTTTTAAAACTTTATTTTGCATTGATACATGTCCCCTGGGGCAGGACCCGGGTCCCCAAACACTTTTTATGACAATAACTTGCATATAAGCCTTTAAAATTAGCACTTTTGATTATTCATGTTCGTGTCCCATAGACTTTAACGGTGTTCGCGTGTTCGAGCGAACTTTTTTTCTGTTCGCATGTTCTGGTGCGAACCGAACAGGGGGGTGTTCGGCTCATCCCTACTGTCCACTATGCTTTTCCAATATCTGTACAATTTGGGGCATCGCCAAAACATATGCAACAGATCTCCCCTCTCTCCTCCACACCTCTGGCACCCCGCATCTACCCTCTTCCCCATCCTAAACATCTTTAATGGTGTAAAATACACCCTATATGTCAGATATAGATGAGATACTGCCTGTGATGGGGAGAGGGAGACCCTAGGTCCAGAAGACAAAACATACTCCCATTGACTGTCTGACATTGGCCCAACCTCCTCCTCCCATTTCTTCCTATTTTTGTCTTCCTCCCTGTCCCCCTGGACCGAAACTCTCAAACTACTGTACATATCTGAAATTAAGCCTTTTGTGGATTCTGCATCGACCAGCTTTCTCAAAGTGATCATATCACTCCATAATGGCTCCTTACCATTAAATTGTGCATCTAGGGCATGCCTTAATTGCAAGTATCTGTAGAATGATCAGTTGGGGATCACAAATTCAATCACTAGCTCCTGGAATGTTTTTAGTCTCCCAGCCTTATAAAGCTGCGGTAAATAATGGATGCCCTGCCGATCCCACTCCTCAATCTTCCCCATTATTTTTAACTCATTGAGCTTGCTATTTTCCCATAATGGGGAGAATTCCGAGAAATCCACATATCCCATTATTTTTTTAACCTTAGTCCAGCTCTTGACCATCAACCGGGTGGTGGGACATCTAGTGTCAAAGGAGTCCGCCTCCAGTGCTTCTACTATGGTATCATGATTAGTGTCGTTTAATAATACGTTGTTCCCCGCTACCCAATTCCCGGGCCTGTTACTCCCTCCCATATGCTGGATCTGAGATGCCAAAAAATAGCATCCCGGATCCGGCACTCCCAATCCACCCTTCTCTCCTGGTCGCCGAAGCAATCTGCAAGCCAATCCTTGCTGCCCCGCCCTTCCAGATCAGCTCTCTAAATAGGCTATCCATTTTGTTAAACCAGCGTTTAGTAATCCAAACAGGTGAGTTGTGTAAAATATATAGAATTTGCGGCATCCAAACCATTTTTATCAGATTACAGCACCCGGCGGCCGAAAGAGGCAGCCGTCCCCACACCCGACATTTGTGTTTAAGTTTTTTCATTAATGGAAGTAGGTTTTCTGCAATATATTGCTCCGGATCCCTTGAGATATTAATCCCCAGGTATTTCAACTGACTTGCTACCTCAATTTGTGGAATTTGGTGCGGAAGGGGCTCCGTCAGAGGGTCTATGGGTAATATTGCTGACTTTTCCCAATTAATTTTTAACCCGGAGAAATGGCCAAAATCCTCAATTATCCCCATGGCCGTCCTTAATGAGTCCTGTGTGTCCCCCAGGAACAACAAAATATCGTCCGCGTACATTGCTATTTTCTCCTCTCCCCTCCTTCTTTTAAACCCCTGAACCCCCTAAGACGCCCTTATGGCCACAGCCAGTGGCTCCATTGCCAGGGCAAACAGGAGGGGTGACAAAGGGCACCCCTGCCTGGTGCCCCTTCTTAATTGGAACCATTCTGAACATTCCCCATTGACTCTGATTTTTGCTTTTGGCTTGTCATATAAAAGACTCAGCCAATGAACAAAGCTGGGGCCAAATTTCCGCTAGCACTTTCCAAATATAGAGCCATTCCAGGCAATCAAATGCCTTGGTTGCATCTAACGAGAGGAGAGCTCTCTTACCGCTATTTACTGTGGGGATCTGCATATTTAAATATACTCGTCTTATGTTCGTACTTGTAGCTCTGTACGGGATAAACCCGGTTTGATCTATATGGATTAGCTTTGGAATTATTTTCTTTAGCCTTGTTGCCAGGGCCTTTGCCAGAATCTTCACGTCTGAACATAATAATGATATCGGTCTATATGATGCCACTTCTAACGGGTTTTTCCCCTCCTTCAGCAACATTATTATGATGGCTTCTGTTATAGAAGCAGGTAAATTATCGTCCTTCCTAGTGCCGTTTAACACTTCCAAAAGCATGGGGAGCAAAAACTCCCCATACTTTTTAAATATTTCTATGGGTAAGCCGTCGGGGCCAGGGGCCTTCTGATTTGCCATATCTGCCACAACCCTTTGTAACTCCTCGTGTGTTAGTGGGGCCTCCAACATTTCCCGATCTTCTTTCGCAAGAGGGGTTAACTTTAGCTGTCCAAAAAAATCCCTCATTTCCCCCGCCACGTCTTCCTGTGCCGAAATATATAGGTTTTTAAAGTATTCCCTGAACTCTTCTAATATTTCTGGGTTAGTGTTTTTTATTGTTTCCTCTTTTCCTACAATCGCTGGTATGGTGTTTGGAAGGGCATTGGCCCTGATAATCAGGGCCAGAGTCCTCCCCACACACTCCCCCTCACAGGCAAACCTCCGTTTTTGAAATAGTTTTTTCCTCTCCATCTTTTCCAAAACCATTCTACTATACTCATTTTGCCTCTCTACCCACGCCTCGTATCTGGATGGAGTTGGTGCCTCAACATACCGTTCTTCCGCTCTTCTAACCCTCTCCTTGACTTTTAGTTCTTCCATTTGTGATTGTTTCTTAATGTGGGATATTTTTTGAATTAGGATCCCCCAGAGAAAAGCCTTCAGGGCATCCCAAACTATCCCTAATGGAGCAGTGCCTAAATTTAAATTTGCAAATTCCACCAACCTTTCCACGACAGTACCTGTATCCTCAATAATCTCGAGCCAGAAGGGATTTACTTTCCAGTCGCCCTTATTAGGGCTCTCTCACCCTTTAAATCAATTGTCACTGGTGAGTGGTCCAAAATCCCCCTTGGCTTGTAAACTATTTCTTCCACTATGTCTAGCGATTCCTCATTGCCCAACACTAGATCTATTCGGGACAGGGTGGCATGTGTCCTGGAGTGACAGGAATATTGTCTCACCTCGGAATGCCTCTCTCTCCAAATGTCCATCAATCCCACCTCATCACAATATTGTGAAAGAGGACTCTTAGGTGTACATCTACCCAGCTTTTTTGATGGGAACCCCCGACCGCTATTACCAGGACCCCTGAGAAACCCGCCATGAATCCAGTTAGGTCATCCAAAACCTCCCTCCCAAATGGGGGAGGGATATAGATGTTAGCTAATACACATTTTCTATTCTCAATTATAAAATAGAGAAAGATATACCGTCCCAATACATCCACCTTACTCTGGCTGCAGGAGAAAGCCAACCCTGATTTTATCAAAATACTCACACCCCTTGAATTCGAGGTGTGAGTAGAGTGATACTGTATCTGAAATCTTTTATGATCCATTATCTTAATTGAGTCCTTATCCAGGTGCGTCTCCCGCAGGCAGAGTATCTGAACCCTCCCTTTATCTGCCATAGAGAGGATCATCTGCCTTTTCAAATTATCTTTTACTCCCCGAACATTCCAGGAACATATAGTGCACTTCTTTTTTAAATTCCAAGTTCTATTACAACCACCTCTACCGTGCAACAGTAGAACCTATATCCTTATGTCCCTTAGCAAAATTAAACCACCTCTTAATGTGACTCCTGTGATATTTGTGGGTTGAACTTCCCCCTACTTCTCCCACCCTTGCTTCAAAATCAACGTTCCCCCCTCCCCGCCACACACCCATACACACATTCCTCCCCATCCACCCCCCCTACCCCCCAACAATTTTTTACCCCATTGCCCAATTTTGGGCCTACCCCTATGGCTTCTATAGTGACCGGCCACATTTATTTAAGGTGAGAAAAACAGAACTACACCCCCCAGACCCAGTAAGAGGGGAGCTATCTCCATTATTTCCATTGTGCCTATAAACCATCAAATTTACATACTCCCCCCCTCCCCACTCCCCCCTTTATCTATAAAAATGTGCATATTACATCAAAACAAAAAAAAGAGAAAAAAAAAGGGGAAAAACAGGAAAAAAGGGTCCTCTCTTGACTTCCAAGTTCCTTGCTTTTTCTACATTTCCTCTTCTCGCTGTACTCTTCCTATATTTCTCTCTAACCAGGTTGCGACTTCGGTGGGAGCGTCAAAATATTGAGTTTCCATTTTTTGCATGCATTCATTAAGTTGATTTTTCATAACTGAGACTTCCTGTCTTAAAGGAAAAACATCATCCTCCATCTGGCTGATCCTGTCTTCCAGGGCTGCTGTTCGAGTGCAGACCACCTGCATATCATTTTTTACCGACAGTAATTCATCTTTAAAGCTTTCCATTTGTGCTGATAAGACAGTGATAGATACTTTACAGCTATTTACTGCTAGGAAAATGTCTCAGTGACGGCTTCTTCTCGGCTATTGGTACTACTCCGCCATCTCCTATTTCCATGTTCGAGCCAGGACCCCCCTCCACCGTACCACTCACCCCTAGATCCAATGGTACATTCACAGCTGCACCCCCAGTAGGGGCTAGGCTTCTCCTCCCAGACTGGCTAGTTTGGTGTTGAGTCCCCATTACATGGCTGCTCTTTTTAGGTGTCGTGCTTGCAAGTTGGTTTGGTGTATGGGCGAATCGCTCCAATTTGGCAGCTACCTGGCTTCCTTTTTCTTTGGGGTTTCGCTGTGCTAGAACCCCTATGCCCTCCTGTGATGATGCCTCCTCCTGCCCCTTCTTTTTGGTCATGGTGAACCGGTTATTTTCAGTGTATACCCGTCAGTATATATCCCTCAGCGAGGGCTGCCACGGCCGCACTCTCCACTGGCTGTGCAATGCTAAATGTCCCGTCACAATAAAGGGGTTCAAGTTGCTATACAGGTTGCTATACAGGTTGACATCAGCCCTCCCACTATGTCCTCCAGCTCCCGCTGATGCGGGTCACTCACCCCTCCAGTTCTGGGCTGACGAAGCACAGGTCGGCTCGATTCATACTGCTGCCATCGCCGCTCTCGCTCAATCCCAGGCAGGCGCGCTCCCCTCTCTCTCACACAGGCGGCGCGCAGCTGTCAGTCCTCCCGGGAGAGCTTCGAGCGCGAAGATTATTCCACTGCTGACACCAGCTCTCCTCCACTCCTTGCACAAGAAAAATAGCAAGCTCCACGAGGACAAGCCAGCAGCATCTCCCACTCTGCTTTACCCTGAGGTTTTCAACATGAGAACGGGGATTGAGCAGGGACTGGATCCGGCTGCACCTCTCTCCCTCACCTCAGCATCCAGTCACGCCCCCCAGATACTATATATTTCTTACTCATTCAGATATTGGGAGACAGTATCTGTAGGCCCCTCTTAATTCGTCTTATTCTGTAGATTTCCAGATTCCATTAGATTCCCCACCTGCACACCAATCACTGAGGCCAGGGTTGTGGGGAAGAAGCCCTTTTCATCAACAACGGGCAATGCAGCTAAAGATTTGGTTTAATGGAGCGTGATGGGGAACTGTGATGATAGTTTTCCATCACAACCATGGCCTTTGCCAGTATTCCTGTCCTCCACCACCAATATTTTCTTATGAGCAAAAAATCACCCTAATGCCACGTACACACGAGCAGATTTTCCTTTGGAAAAAACTTGGATGGTTTTTCCGACGGAATTCCACTCAAGCTTGCCTTGCATACACACGGTCACACAAAAGTTCTCTGAACTTTTGACCATCAAGAACATGGTGACGTATAACACTACGACGAGCTGAGAAAATGAAGTTCAATGCTTCTGAGCATGCGTCGAATTGTTTCCGAGCATGCGTAGGAATTTTGCGTGTCAGAATTTGTACAGATGATCGCATTTCCGGATAGGACCTTTTTCCAACCAAAAAATTGAGAACCTGCTCTCAATCTTTTGGTGGCGGAATTGTATGGAGCATACACACGGTCGCATTTTCCGATCAAAAGCTCTCATCGGTCTTTTGCTGGACGAATTTCTGATTGTGTGTACGCGGCATAAGAATAGGATCACAAAACCAGTAATAACAGGTTTTTTTTTTTTTCATAAGAGTTTTATTGATGCAAAAAAATGTGAGTAATACAAAACATCAAACTTACAGAGTCAGTATTCAAATATCAAGACAAGAAGTTACATGCCATATGAAAAGGGAAGACTGACATGGTCTACAAAATCAAGGAGGAGATGGCATTCAACGAGACAATGAATAACATAAGTTAACACATCTCAATGTCCAACCAGACTAGAAAGAAAAACAGCTTTTAAAAAGCATTTAATATATTTGATTTTTTTGCGCCTTTTACTTGTATTTCTTTTTAAGTTGGTGGCATGTTTTTTTTTATTTCTAAATATTCTGAATTATTCATAAATTCAATAATAAATATCTCTCTTAAAAAAAAAAAATCTTTATTGAATAAGATAGATTGATCCTTATTGAATAAGATAGATTGATAGGATGTTACATTATTATCAGTCAGCTGACGTTTATTTGAGTCTTTCTTATTCAGCCTTACACAACAAATAACTCTTAGGGGAATACTTTTTAAAGCAGTGCATGTGACATTCACCAACATTTCTTAATTAATTATTTCAAATTAAAGAATTTCAGCTGCAGTGAATTCTAGACAAATGCCCCTTCCCAAGTGCTAATGTGTAAGTAGGTTAAATATTAGCAACAACTCAGAATTACTGGTTTGCCTTGATAAAAACAAAGTCTAATTGGTTCTACACTAAAGAAAACATCATCATTAAAAACTCTTTATTGAATAAGCTGCTTTTCATGTTCTTGTTCATGTACAAGAAATGTAGACTTTTTGCTGTGAAATTTTGAGAACCACTAAGAACTCTTTATTTAACAAAGGTGGCCCTTGAGAAGAAAGGTAGTTCATTTCATATTTTTAACTTTTCTTCAATTGGTTAAACCCTATGCTGATGAATAAGTATTATACATTGAACCAAAACCATGTAATAGTTGCAGAAAAAAATGAAAAGGACAGTAAAAAAAAAAAAAAAAAAAAAAAACGAAAGAAATGAACAATTCCTGGGGGACAGAGCACATGTCTGCTCTCCAGAATAGCCATTGTGTGGAATTGCAGTTTGGCCGATCAGTTTGTGATCAATTACAAAGACATGTATTAAAGCTGACAGATTAATTCATTTCAGAACGCTTACACCCTACAAAAAGGATAACTGGAACTTTTAGTAGATTGCTTCAGGTTAAAATGAAAAATACATACAACTTTCAGATGTTTGTTTACAGACTCCATGCTGCTTTTTTTCATTTAGAGAAAGAATAATTGCTTTAAAGCATTGTTGTTTGCATATAATGACTGCTAAATCACCAGTACCAAAACGGACTGTAAAATAAGCTATTCAAAGTATATATAATTTATTACACAGTTCACCTACAAGCTACAAAGCCCAATTAAGATTAAATATACATTTTACAAATGCATTATAATGGTTTAATGCTATTGATTTATTTTCTACTAATCAATATAGTTATAACATATTTGTGAAAATGGAAATATTTTTAATATTTAATTTCTACAAAAGACTGTGTTATATATTTCAAACATGCCAATATTCCACAGAAATATTAAAGGCTATTTATTAATTCTTTACATGTTGACAAGTATTTGTGCATATGCATGACAAGAATCCATTGCTTTAAATGGCTATAACTAAGAGAATAATGTAACTACTGTATGTACCAAAAGAGAGAATAGTTGATTCAAAACAATTATTCACTTTTTAGTCAAACTTCCTTTTAACCCAAGATAGAATAAGAGGAACATCTTTTGGATTCTGCTTCCTTCACCTGTCATCATAATTTGAAAACAGCAGTAGAATGATACAGATCAGATTTCTCTAACAACATTATAACTAGCCTGAGAAAGCCCTTGTTCTAGAGGTCCGAGGCCCTTACAATCTGTTTGTGTCTTTATATAAACTCCACTTTTGAAGGTTCGATGAGTTTTCTATAGCCTATTCCTGGCAGTTATCACAAGACATTATTAACCTATTTGTCCTAATTGTGATTTACGTTTTGCTTTGTTTTTCACAACCTTTCCTTCTAAATGTTTACTCTTTCTTTGGTAGACATGCTTGGAAATTAGTTTTCCTTTTGCATAGATAAAAAAATAGCAATTCTTGACGGCAGAAAATTTTCAGCATATTAAAAAATCTCTTGTTAAAGAAATAGAAAGGATTTTTTTCTAGTTTGGTATCCCCTACACTGCCCTCATTATCTAATAGCAATGTTAAAATTGGTGGTACTGACAGCAATACAGTTCATCTTGTATGGGTGCACTAATCAATATTGTCCTCCAAATGTTCTGTGCTGTGATGCAGAGTTTTTTTGTCTATCCAGGTGAACCTTTAAAAAGCAACCCCAACAATGCCCACCAATCTAGTATCCTCCTTTTGCCCTTTTGTTCATATTTTTAACAACCCACTCTTTCTGCTAGGCCTAGATGTTAACACCTTTTGGGGGTGGTTGGACTAGGGTTGTAGTGAAGCAGGCACTTTTTCAAGCATAGGGGCCCCTTTACTTTGCAATATTGTGAAGAATTCCTGGAAATTCTCCCTTCAGAATGGTTCCACTTTTTACAAATTGCCCATTTTTTCCATTACCTTAAGCTGGTGACCTTGAAGCACCTGAAGGTCACTCTGTATGAAAAATGGTGCACACAGGACTCGGGCCAATGGGGGGTTGCATATGTCTGATTTATAAGCTGTTGCTTGACTCCCCAGCATAATTCTCCTATACGACTGAACGGGAAAAGGCTCTTTCGCGTGAAAGAGATCTTGATGTTTGGCACAGCTGTTATTTACGATCATTTGAGGGTATTTTGAATATAGTATTGATAGAGGCTAATGTGAAGCTGTTTACTAGATGGTATTCGGTGCCAGCCTGCCTAGCCAAAATGTATCCTTCATTATCTTCATTGTGACTTCAAGGTTGTCACATGAAGGGGTCGATGATTTATATCTTGTGGGAATGCCCCAGGATCCATAGATTCTGGAACAGTATCTTCGCTCTTCTAGGGTTACAGGAGGGTGAAAACCTGCATAATCCCCAAATTACCCTTTTAAATATTCCAGTAGACAGAACCCCTAAATACTCCCATTGGTTGATCTTTTTAATACCTCTTGATGCCAAGATGACTATAGCTGGGGTGTGGAAGCAGCCATCAGTCTGCCTTGCCCAGGACAAGAAGAAAATTACATGGATTATGATCCCTGAGTGGATTGTTGGCATTTTGAGGGATACCATTGTACAATTTGAAAAGACATTATAGCCTTGGGTACAATGTATGCACTTGTCCTGTGATTAATAGAGTATAGATGGGGCAAACATCTCTTTCTTTTGTGGTCCGCTTTTTTCTTCTTCTCTTCCATTTGTCTCTTCCTTTCTTTCTTAGGCTTCTTCTTTCTTCCCTTTTAATTTATTTTGGTAAGGACCTCATGGATTATGTTGAGATTGTTTAGTTGAATGTAATAGGTTTTTCTAGCCATCCTTTAATGAGGTTGGTCAAAGTTGTTGCTGTTCACTATGTGGTGGCCTTAGCGGCTTAATTCAGGGTAATGAATTAGTGACTAGTGACTAGTTGATAATGTGCTTCATGAATATCTGCAAAAGGATACTCATTATTTGTACTTCAACTCTTGCTGTACTGCTGGAAGTTACTATATTGTCATCCCTTCTCATTTTTCTTCATTAAAAATTGATTGAAAGTAAAAAATAAAAAACAATTCCAAACAATACGTAATTAAAAAAATGTAATCAAATCAGTGCCAGTGCTATCTAGAGAGATCCCTCTTTACTTACCACCAACACAATGTCCTGCACCACTGCTCCAGAGACAGGCTTCTGGGTGAGATTGCAGCATCCTGTCAGTCAGGGTCAAGAAGTATTGCCCATAATAACTTGCTGAAAGTAAAATTGTTGCTAGTGTAATTCTTGGAATCTGTTCTTACTGTGTATCCATGGACACTGCACAGTATTGCTTCATGTTTCCTATTTTTTATTTATTGAAGCTGCACAATACCATTTAGACATGTGCAGTTTGTTTCGATCCAAATATAAATTTGGACAAGTTTTTGGATACATCCGAATCTCTGAATAAAATAGTAACCATCTTCATTAAAATTCCTTTAATTTTGTTTTGTATATTCGTTTTCTAACAAATTTCAAATTTTCAGAACCATTCAGGGAAGCTGGCCCCCACATCCTTAACAACTGATAACTCATACGCTGTAAGCTGTCCCTCCCCCCATGCATACCAGGCCCTTTGGGTCTGGTATGGATTTTAAAAGGAAACCCATGCCAAAATTTGAAAAAAAAAACAATGTGGGGTCCCCCCAAAATCCATACCAGACCCTTATCTAAGCATGCATCCAGGAAGGTCAGGAAGGGGGGGGATGAGAAAATGCCCCCCTCCTGAGCCTAACATGGCCACACGCCCTCAACATGGGGGGTGCTTTGGGGCAGGGGGGCTCTGTTCCCCTCATAGCACCTTTCCCCATGTTGATGGGGACAAGAGCTTCTTCCCCACACAAGGGGACCCCCAGATCCTGGCCCCTCCCTATGTGAATGAGTAGGGATACATAGTATCCCTACTCATTCACCAAAAAGTGTAAAAAGTAAATAAAAACACAACAAAAGTTTTACACAATTCCATTATAAAAAAATAAAAAACATGTCCCCGGTGTAGATCCAACGTCAATCATGACATCCGCCGCCACCACCACTGCTGTCTGACAGTTCTCAAATAGCTAAGGAGCGGGGCCTGCCCCACCCCTTGTGGCATCATAGACACATCACGCCCTGTCTTGTGAGTCTTGAGACTGAATTGTCTCTGTGTTTTTATTTAGTTATTCACTTTTTTGGTGAATGAGTAGGGTTTCTATGTACCCCATACTCATTCACATAGGGGGGTGGGATCTGGAGGCCCCCCTTTTAAATGGGGCTTCCACATTCCGATAAGTCACCCCCGCACCCCCACAACCACTGTCCGGGGTTGTGGGGAAGAGGCCCTTGTCCCCATCAACATAGGGACAATGTGCTTGGGGGGGCAGAGTCCCCTGCCCCAAAGCACCTCACATGTTGAGGGCATGGTATGGCTTCTGGGGACCCCACGCTGTTTTTGTTCTTATTTTTTTAATTGTCTGCATTCTTTTGTTTAAATTGCAGGTGTTGGTGGGGAAGCCCACTGACAGCTGATGAGTCATCGAAGCTCCTTAACAACCAGCTATTCTTCACAGAGAATTCAAAATGGTCGATCATTTTTCGACTGGTCCAAATTCGGTCCAAATTCAAATCGTTCTGAAAATTTGTAATTTGTTGGGAAATGAATAAACAAAATTAAATTAAATGTAATGAAACAAAAACAAATGCATTCCAAAACAAATCAACAAAACAAAATTAGTAACATAACAAATCTATCCGAAACAAAACAAAACACATTTTTTTTTTAGTTCTGCACATGTCGAATACCATTTCTCTTTTTTTGTATGGTGACTGTATTTCTCAGCATCTGGCACTTATTCTATTTGTATAGACACTGCATATTAACACTTCTTTTGCTTTGCTATGTTGGTTGTAATTTATAATATTTGCTCTTATTCTACTTTGGATTATAATTCTCCATTTATGCTGTAAAGTCAGCATGTGTACCAAGTTTCTCATATCCTAGAACTAATTCTAATAAAGTATTTTATTCATGTTGATACAAGAACATTGAGCAATTTCCTATATCTACACAATATGAGTTTCAGTGCTTTGATAATTGTTCAAAATGAAAGTATAAAGGCACATGTATAGTACAATTTACAGTAAATATCGTACTTCAATGCAGATAACTGCTTTACATTTAATATATAGATTTGTTTCTGTTCCTATTCACAATAAAAGGGCATTTGCACATTTCTATGTATTTCATTTCATATTATGGACATGGATCCCAGTAGTTGTTCTTCAGTGTTTCTTTAATTGGATTCCCAATTTGTGCATGTATGACCTAAATGATATGGCTGTTTGTCATGTTAACCAGGTGCTCGATCCATTTATTGTGCCAACATGTTTTTTTTTTTTTGTTTGTTCTTTCAGGTAACTAACATTTCTGTTAAAAACATACACATTTCTTGTCTGTGTTATATTTTATATAGATTACATTTTGATTAGGTTGCAACTTAAAGGGTATGTAAAACCTTTGGTCTGTTACATTTACAATTGAAAGACTTTGTTATATCGGTTTCCTAAATCTTGTCAGAAAAATTGTCAGGTGATAACTTTTTGTGCACTTGGCCCGTGCTATTATCTTATCTATGTTATCTAAGGGGGCTACAGTCACTCTCCCACCTATGGTTAATGGGGGCTTTCTGTAGTCGTGTCCTTTTTTTGTTGTTCTGATACAGTACGATAATTTAATATTGTCACTCTAGGACAGAAAGTGTGTTATAAGAAGAATCACCAGGTGAAAAAAGAAAACAAGCTTGACAAAGAAAACTAATGCAGCCATCACATCTATAATTATTTTATATTTTTGTTTTTTGGTTTGGACACACTAGGCAATGTAATGTTTATGTTCCAAAAATCTTTACTGACATATTTGAATGTTACAATACTATTTCAGTGTTGAATTCAGCAAAAGGTAGCTTAAAAATACCTTTTCCAGACTATTTTATTTGTGATCACTAGGGATGAGGCTTAGATTTGGTATGAGAATGGCTTTTAAGTGTTGGGAAATGTTCAACATTACATCAGACAGGCTACATGCCTGGTGGTTATGTGTGGATTCTGATTAACTCCAGGTTACATTGCTCTAAGAGAACTTGTTATGGATTGAAGAAGAGACTGTATTCTGAAAATTTCAGAGCTTTGGATGTCTAGAAGGTTAAAAAAATGGGTTTGGCTGCCATTATTGGAAAGTATGTCAAATGTGTTTTTTGAAGGAGTTCAGTTTTATTTGATTTTGCTAGATCCTTTGATCCTGTTTATTTTTTTCAGTATTGCTGACATAGGCAAAGCTGAAACTTGTTTGCAGCACTTCATCACATACTTATGCATTAAACTATAGTGCACCAATTATTTAGAGCACCAAAGAAATACATTATTATAGCCCCTATTGCTATAGCTAACATTCAACTTAGGAAAGCCCCTTTATTCAAAATGTCTGGAAGGCCTAAAGGGAGAGGCAGAGGATTTGCATGCAAAGGTAATAAAAGGCAAGTGAGTTCTGCATCTTCAAGACAAAGCAGTGGTTGGGCTGCACCACTGAAAGGCAGGGCACATCTGGCTTTTCTTGCTGTGCTAAACTGGAGGAAATTGAGCAGCTAAAAAAGCCTTCCACCTTAACTTGCCTACTGACTTCATGATATGTGACACACCCACAAGCTGGAACTCAATATTGGTCATGCTTTAGCTATCATGATTTTGTTACTACAGGAGGAGGACAGGCTGCAGAGCAAATCCTGTGCTGCACTCTAAATTTTCAGCCTATGTGAGTGCTTCAACAAGATGGCGTCGGGGGCTACATATCGGCGGCCACTGCTGGACCTCTATCGGTGGCTTTTCTATGCTCTGGCATCATTGCCTCTCTATCAAGAGCATACTAAGATGTGGCAAGCTCTGCTTCATCTTCCCCTACCACCAGAAGCCCTGCTAAATACAGGCCCTGCAGGGACTTACACCCTGGAAACAATGCAAACTCACACATGGAGATGAGTGGCTCACCCAGCCAGGCTCCTTTGGTCCCAAAGCAAGTGGATCTTATTGTCTCCTTCCCAACTATAAACAAACCATGTGTCTCGGACACCATGCCTAAAGAAATGTTGTTGTCTCTTTGTCTTTTATGCAAATATGTGGCGGATGTGCAAGGCCTGAAAGACAGGATAAACCAAGTAGAAGATAGCAGAGTGGTTTTTACTACATCATTTAATACTATGGTAGACATTCATGAGGCACACACTGAGGAAATCGCCTGGCTCAAAGCCAAAGTCATAGACCTAGAAGACAGGTTTAGATGCAACAATTTTAAAACACAGAGCATCCCAGAGTTGGTACAATCATTACAATTGCCTCATTATGTACGGGACATTTTTCATGCATTAATATCTTTGCTTACTTCATCAGACCTTGAAATTGATAGGGTCCTTAGGCTCCCTAAATCCTGTTTCATGCCATAAGATGTTTTGTGTTATGTATTACTAGGAGTACATTTTTACCAGATGAAGGAAAAACTACTGGCTGCCTTCTGCTCGCAAAACCAACTTCCTGAGCAGGCATCTAATTTGCAGGTACTTCCTGATCTCTCTGCCTACACCCTAGAAATCTCCTATTCATCACCAAGGCCTTAAGAAAATATAACATTGTCTACCAATGGAAATACCCAGCCAGACTAGTAATTACACATGATGGATAATCTTTCACTGTAAGAAATCTGACGGTCTCCATCTTCTTTGGGATTAGGGCATAATCCCAGAAAACTCCCTATGGAACGAGGCACCCCACGTAACACCTACTCTTTGTCAAGAGTGGCAAGTTGTAGCCTACAAGCACTTGAATAAGAAGCACACCCATGTGGGCTCAAGATCCTAGATTCTCAGTATTCATCCACGACCTAGAACTCCCAGGTGTGACAGATTCTTCTTGACGAGCTTCTTCTTGTTACCTTGCTCAGTACAGCAGTCCTACTGCACTTGGTTCTTCCAGAATTCTTTTTTTAGATAATGCATGTTTTGTTGTATGCTCCTTGTTTTTAGTCTTTTCTCGATGACCCTCTTCTACTGCCTTCCATCCAGGCTGTTTTTTCTGGATCTTTTATAAAGATTTCCTACATGCCTTCCTCAGATATTCACCTCTGGCATGCCACAGAGTCCTTGGTTTCTACAGATCATCATGTCAGACCCTTTTGGAGGCACAGTGAGTATATCAAGCTATATTGCTTTACCCTGTTGTTATGGTACTTAAAATTCTATCTTTAAATGGCCAAGGTCTCATGCACCCAGCCAAGTGCTATTCTATGTGGGAAGAAGCTCGTAAATCACAGGCCAGGAAACTAACTTCGAGTCTTCTGCCACCCCTCACTGCCACCATAAAGACTTCCCATACATCTTCTTGGCCAGCATTTCCTCTAAGAAAAATGGAGTGCTTCTAGCCATCAGGAACTCTGTAGCTTTTTCTCTACAATCCTCCATACTAGATGAGGGTGGGAGATACATAGATCTAATAAGTGACATAAATTATAAGCCTTAGTCTGTGTTTATGCTCATAATTTCCATCAAATATGCTTTTACCTCTAAAAAAAATCTCTACTGTAAAATACGGTTATTTGATTGTATGTGGGGATTTCAACTCAGTGGTTGACCCATACCTCGATACAACCTCTCATCAGCGAGATCGTTCCCACACTTTGGGGAATCTTTTATGTGCAGAGGATATGTATGATGTCTAGTGCTGTCAACATACCAATGAGATGAATTATACCTATTTCTCACATAGACACAACTCTTATTTATGCATAGACTTATTTGTGGTAGATAAGTGGCTCCTACAGCAGATGTTCTCCTCTACTTTCTCTGATATCACATGATTTAACCATGCAGCTTTTGCCATAGCGGTGGAGGAGGACACTTGCCGACAAATACATGTATGGCGATGTAATTTTAAAGTTATCCTAGATGCTAAGAACAATGTCTCAGTCAACATGTCCATGAATACTTCCACTTGAATGTGACCCCAGACATAGATGCCTTCGCACTGTGGACTGCCCATAAGGCCTACATGTGGGGCATTATAGGAGCAAATCTCTGGGGATGTGGTCCGATAGATGGGTTGGCTTGGGGAGATGGTGAATCCTGTTGATAGTGACATCTAAGTCGGTGAGACTGGGCAGAAGGTTTTTAAACAATGTCGCCGCATAGAGGTTCAGGTCAGATTGTTGCACTGTTTCGGGGATCCCTTTATTTTTGATTCTTCTTGACCTGTCCTCCATGTCAGCTAGCTTTGCTTTCATCCATTCATTTTCTCCCTCCCTCTCATCATGAGCATCATCCAGGTCATTAATGGTTTCGGCATATTCTTCCTCTATGTGATCCACTCTATTCCCCACTGCCTGTATATCTCTGTTAAATCTGTGCATGTAGGTGGCCATATCTGTTTGGATTGTGCTCCGCAGAGACAAAAGCATGTCCTTTAAAACAGTATCCAGCACAGGCTGGTTCTGTGTGGGGAAGGATTCTGTAGATTCCGGCATCTCCCTGGTGTCCTCCCCTGATTCTGAGGTAGGACTCCTTGCCGGGCTCAATCCAGTGCCATCTAGCCTGGGTTTGGACTTGGCAGGGCTGTTGGTGGATGGGGAGGGAGGGTAGGAGTGTTGGCTAGCAGGGGAATTGCTTTTTGGTGGGAATTGCCTTTCTTTGAGGCTTTTGGCTGTGAGGAGGTGGCCGGAGGAGAGTAGGCCTCTGTGCCATCTTGCCTACCTCCATTAGCGGTCAGTGTGAAGAAATCTGTGAGGCACTGAAGCTTCATATCACTGCGCCGTTTGTTAGGCATGATCCGGGTGGTATCTCAGGCTGATCCATTGTGATTTTGGGGTGATGTCTCTGGAGATTATGCGACCATCTGGCTTCTGCATTAGGCCACGCCCCTGCATGTGTCCTATTTCTAATTCCAATAATCAATAGTTAACAGATGTCCCCAGATAAGAATTTTAAATGTAAAGAGCAAGCCTGCAAACTGAAATTAACATCTCGATTTCAAGTAGTTTCTGACAGGTTGGTGTGCAGATGGTAATGGTAGACAGTTGTCACCTACCCAGAAATACAATTTTCCACATTCTGTCATGTTACAACCAAAAACGT
Organism: Aquarana catesbeiana; assembly: GCF_042186555.1. Classification (NCBI taxonomy): domain Eukaryota; kingdom Metazoa; phylum Chordata; class Amphibia; order Anura; family Ranidae; genus Aquarana; species Aquarana catesbeiana. The sequence goes on from NC_133325.1 coordinate 224,232,319, forward strand.
AAATGTATTTTCTTGGGATTTTATGTGATAGACCAACAAAAAGTGACACATAATTTTGAAGTGGAATTGGTTTTCAATTTTTTTTTACCAATAATTATGTGAAAAGTATGGCATGCATTTGTATTCAGCCCCCTTTACTTTGATACCCCTAACTAAAACTTAGTGGAACTAATTGCCTTCAGAAGTCAACTAATTAGTAAACAGAGTCCACCTGTGTGTAATTTAATCTCAGTATAAATACAGCTGTTCTGTGAAGCCCTCAGAGGGTTGTTAGAGAACCTTAGTGAACAAACAGCATCATGAAGGTAAAAGAACACACAAGACAGGTCAGGGATAAAGTTTTGGAGATGTTTAACTACTTAACGACCGCGCTATAGCCGGATGACGGCTACAACACGGCTTGATAACTCTGGGAGGGTGTACATTGACGTCCTTCCAGAATCCTGGGGCGCGCACCCGGGAACATCCGTGACCGGCGCATGATGGATCACGGTAAATGGCCACTGACATCGGCCTTTAACCACGTGATCCCTCCATCAAATGATGGAGCGATCACTTGGAAACAAACGGCGTCACGTCCAGTTCCTCTCTCCCCTCTCTGTACAGATCGGTAGAGAGAGGGGAGAGATCAGATGCTGTTGCAGCACTGTGGGCTGGATGTGTAGTCCCCACAGCACTGATTTGTGCCCATTACAGCCATCCATCCATCCATCCATGCTCAGCCAGCCATCCATGCTCAGCCAGCTACCAATGCTCAGCCAGCCATCCATCCATCCATGCTCAGCCAGCCATCCATACTCAGCCATCCATCCATACTCAGCAATACTTATCCATGCTCAACCTTCCATCCATGCTCAGCAATACTCATCTATCCATCCATGCTCAACCATCCATACTCAGCAATACTCATCCATCCATCCATCCATACTCAGCCAGCCATCCATACTCCGAAATACTCATCCATGCTCATCCATCCATCCATACTCAGCAATACTCATCCATCCATCCATGCTCAGCCATCCATCCATACTCAGCAATACTCATTCATCCATCCATCCATACTCAGCAATACTTATCCATGCTCATCCATCCATACTCACCAATACTCATCCATGCTCAGCCATCCATCCATACTCAGCAATACTCATCCATCCATGCTCATCCATCCATACTCAGCAATACTCATCCATCCATCCATGCTCAGCCATCCATCCATACTCAGCAATACTCATCCATCCATGCTCATCCATCCATCCATACTCAGTAATACTCATCCATGCTCATCCATCCATCCATACTCAGCAATTCTCATCCATGCTCATCCATCCATCTATACTGAGTAATACTCATCCATGCTCAGCCATCCATCCATGCTCAGCAATACTCATCCATCCATCCATGCTCAGCCATCCATCCATACTCAGCAATACTCATCCATCCATCCATCCATACTCAGCCAGCCATCCATACTCAGCAATACTCATCCATGCTCATCCATCCATACTCAGCAATACTCATCTATCCATCCATGCTCAGCCATCCATCCATACTCAGCAATACTCATCCATCCATCCATCCACACTCAGCAATACTCATCCATGCTCAACCTTCCATCCATGCTCAGCAATACTCATCTATCCATCCATGCTCAACCATCCATACTCAGCAATACTCATCCATCCATACTCAGCCAGCCATCCATACTCATTCATCCATCCATCCATACTCAGCAATACTTATCCATGCTCATCCATACTCACCAATACTCATCCATGCTCAGCCATCCATCCATACTCAGCAATACTCATCCATCCATGCTCATCCATCCATCCATACTCAGCAATACTCATCCATCCATCCATGCTCAGCCATCCATCCATACTCAGCAATGCTCATCCATCCATGCTCAACCATCCATCCATACTCAGCAATACTCATCCATGCTCATCCATCCATCCATACTCAGCAATACTCATCCATGCTCATCCATCCATCTATACTGAGTAATACTCATCCATGCTCAGCCATCCATCCATGCTCAGCAATACTCATCCATCCATCCATGCTCAGCCATCCATCCATACTCAGCAATACTCATCCATCCATCCATACTCAGCCAGCCATCCATACTCAGCAATACTCATCCATGCTCATCCATCCATACTCAGCAATACTCATCCATCCATCCATGCTCAGCCATCCATCCATACTCAGCAATACTCATCCATCCATCCATCCACACTCAGCAATACTCATCCATGCTCATCCATCCATTCATACTCAGCAATACTCATCCATGCTCAGCCATCTATCCATACTCAGCAATACTCATCCATCCATCCATGCTCAGCCATCCATCAATACTCAGCAATACTCATCCATGCTCATCCATCCATCCATCCATCCATACTCAGCAATACTCATCCATGCTCAGCCATCCATCCATACTCAACAATACTCATCCATCTATCCATGCTCAGCCATCCATCCATACTCAGCAAAACTCATCCATCCATCCATACTCAGCCAGCCATCCATACTCAGCAATACTCATCCATGCTCATCCATCCTCAGCAATAATCATTCATGTTCATGCATCAATCCATACTCAGTAATACTCATCCATGCTCAGCCATCCATCCATACTCAGCAATATTCATCCATCCAGCCATCCATACTCAGCAATACTCATCCATGCTCATCCATCCTCAGCAATAATCATCCATGCTCAGCCATCCATCCATACTCAGCAATACTCATCCATCCATCCATGCTCAGCCATCCATCAATACTCAGCAATACACATCCATGCTCGTCCATCCATCCATCCATCCATCCATCCTCAAAAATACTCATCCATGCTCAGCCATCCATCCATATTCAACAATACTCATCCATCTATCCATGCTCAGCCATCCATCCATACTCAGAAATACTCATCCATCCATCCATCCATACTCAGCCAGTCATCCATACTCAGCGATACTCATCCATGTTCATCCATCCATCCATACTCAGCAATACTCATTCATGCTCATGCATCCATCCATACTCAGTAATACTCATCCATGCTCAGCCATCCATCCATACTCAGCAATATTCATCCATCCATCCATGCTCAGCCATCCATCCATACTCAGCAATACTCATCCATCCATCCATGCCCAGCCATCCATCCATACTCAGCAATACTCATCCATCCATCCATCCATACTTAGCCAGCCATCCATACTCAGCAATACTCATTTATCCATCCATGCTCAGCCATCCCATCCACCCCCATCCATACTCAGCCATACTCAGCAATACCCAGCCATCCCATCCATACCCAGCCTTACTTAGCCGGACCCAGCCATCCCATCCTTACCCAGCCATCCCATCCATACCCAGCCATACCCAGCCATCCCATCTGTACTCAGCCGTACTCAGCTGTACCCAGCCATCCCATCTGTACCCAGCCGTACCCAGCCATACCCAGCCGTACTCAGCCTCAATACTCATTCATGCTCAGTCATCAAATCCATACTCAGCCATCCCCATCCACAGCTCATCCATCCCTATTCATGTTCATCCATGCCACATCAGTTCTCATCCATGCCACACAGTGCCTCACAAAGGTGTAATAGGTAGTCAAATTAGATTTGACATTTATGCCCCTAGAACGCCTGATGGCGCTCCCTGCATGTTGGGCCCCTCTATGTGGCCAGGCTGTGTAAAAGTCTCCCACATGTGGTATCGCTGTACTTGGGAGGAGTAGGAGAATCTATTTTGGGGTGTAATTTTTGGTATGTACATGCTATGAGTTAGAAATATTGTAGAAATTGACAACTTTGTGTAAAAAAAAATGCGGTTTCATTTTCTTTACACATTTTCCAGAAACTTGTAGAAAAAAATTACATGTTCAAAAGACTCACTATGCCTCATAGATTATACGTAGGGTTGTTTTCTTCCCAAAATGGGATCATTTTTGGGGCGTTTCCATTGTTCTGGTGCTCCAGGGCCTTCAAAAGTGTAAGAGGTAGTCAAGAATTTTTATGTGTAATTTATACTCCAAGAACACCTGATGGTGTTCCCTGCATGTTGTGCCTCTGTATTGTGGCCACGCTGTGTAAAAGTTTCACACATGTGGTATTGCCATACTCAGGAGTAGTAGAATGTGTTTTGGGGTTTAATTTGTGCTATGCATATGCTGTGTGTGAGAAATAACCTGCTAAGATAACAATTTTGTGAAAAAAAAAGAAAAAAAATATTGATTTTGCAAAGAATTGTGGGAAAAAATTACAACTTCAAAAAACTCACCATGCCTCTCACTAAATACCTTGGAATGTCTACTTTCCAAAAAGGGGTAATTTGGGGGGTATTTGTACTTTTCTGGCTCGTTGGGGTCCCAAGAAATGAGACAGTCAGTACATTAGGTGCGATCAATTTTCAGAGATTGGCACCATAGTTTGTGGACTCTATAACTTTCACAAAGACCAAATAATATACACCAATTTGGTTTATTTTTACCAAAGAAATGTAGCAGTATAAATTTTGACCAAAATTTATGCAGAAATATTACTAATTAGCAAAATGTTATAACGGAAACTAAGAAAAATGCATCTTTTTACAGAATTTTCAGTTTTTTTTCTTTTATAGCGCAAAAAATAAAAAAAACCCAGAGGTGATTAAATACCACCAAAAGAAAGCTCTATTTGTGTGAAAAAAGGACACAAATTACATATAGGTACATTGTTGCATGACTGAGTAATTGTCATTCAAAATGTGAGAGCACCAAAAGCTGAAAATTGCTCTCGTTAGGAAGGGGGTTTAAGTGCCCAGTGGTCAAGTGGTTAAAGCAGGGTTAGGTTATAAAAAAAATATCCCAAGCTTTGAACATCTCACGGAGCACTGTTCAATCCATCATCCAAAAATGGAAAGAGTATGGCACAACTGAAAACCTACCAAGACATGGCCCTCCACCTAAACTGACAAGCCAGGCAAGGAGAGCATTAATCGGAGAAGCAGCCAAGAGGCCCATGGTAAAGCTGGAGGAGCTGCATAGGTCCACAGCTCAGGTGGGAGAATCTGTCCACAGGACAACTATTAGTTGTGCACTCCAGGAACCTGGCCTTTATGGAAGAGTGGCAAGAAGAAAGCCATTGTTAAAAGAAAGCCATGAGAAGTCCCATTTGCAGTTTGAGAGAAGCCATGTGGGGGACACAGCAAACATGTGGAAGAAGGTGCTCTGGTCAGATGAGACCAAAATTGAACTTTTTGGCCTAAAAGCAAAATGCTATGTGTGGCAGAAAACTAACACTGCACATCACCCTGAACACACCACCCCCACTGTGAAACATGGTGGTGGCAGAATCATGTTGTGGGGATGCTTTTCTTCAGCGGGGACAGGGAAGCTGGTCAGAGTTGATGGGAAGATGGATGGAGCCAAATACAGGACAATCCTAGATAAAAACCTGTTAGAGTCTGCAAAAGACTTGAGACTGGGGCAGAGGTTCACCTTCCAACAGGAAAACGACCCTAAACATACAGCCAGAACTACAATGGAATAGCTTAGATCAAAGCACATTCATGTGTTAGAATGGCCCAGTCAAAGTCCAGATCTAAATCCAATTGAGAATCTGTGGCAAGACTTGAAAATTGCTGTTCACAGACGCTCTTCATCTGATTCGACAGGGCTTAAGCTTTTTTGCAAAGAAGAATGAGCAAAAATTTCACTCTCCAGATGTGCACAGCTGGTAGAGACATTCAAAAAAAGAGTTGCAGCTGTAATTGCAGCGAAAGGTGGTTCTACAAAGTATTGACTCAGGGGGGCTGAATACAAATGCTCGCCATACTTTTCACATATTTATTTGTAAAAAAATTTGAAAAACATTTATCATTTTCCTTCCACTTCACAATTATTTGCCACTTTGTGTTGGTCTATCACATAAAATACCAATAAAATACATTTACGTTTATGGTTGTAACATGACAAAATGTGGAAAATTCCAAAGGGTATGAATACTTTTTCAAGGCACTGTAGAAATGAAACAAATCACCCTACATAAGTTGTACCTGTCTATCTTCAGTCTTATCTGTTCAAAGTAATGATTTTTTTAAAGCTTGTCCAAGAGTTCAGAAAAAGGGGACGGTTTGAAGAAATTACACTCTGCAGAGATTAGTGAGGGGAGTTTTGAGAGCTGATTGGAGGGAAGAGACACACCCCCTACCCCCCCACATATCCACATAACACGCAAGAATAGAGCTGAGGCTGTCAATCTGCTGGAGGTCTCTCCCCTATCACCATATGTCTCTTGGTGTCAGGAAAACATGTCAGAAGTGATGCATGCTAATAGCAGAGGAATGAAGCAGCAGACAGAAAGGACACTTACTGCAGTGCTCTTAATTGAGATAAGTACACACTATAACAGGAATGTGCTTTGTTCATATCTCATGTCTGAGGTTTACAACCACTTAAAGTTTTTTTATAGTGTCATTTGTACCTGATTTTCAGCCATAGAAGTACTTTTGGTGAAGCATAATTAATATTGCTGTTAAGACTGTCAAACCCATGTTTTTCATACTGTATTTAAGAAAATGTATTAATACAGACGCCTTTTCCCTGTCATCTGTGTTCAGCCTTCTTTGTTCTTTTGTTATGGTACCTATTTGTTTCTATAATAACCTTTTTACTATTTATAAATTTGTAAAAAAATGTAATTTATTTTACTTGCTGTAGAAATGTGTTTCTCATATTCTTTTTAAGCTGCCTTGACTACTCCCTTGCATTCCTTATTGCATTCCTTAATCCGGAATGCTGAGAGTGTCCCTTTTAGTTTGTACTTTTTTTTATCATTTTTTTACATTAGAATTTAGTTACATAGGTTTGAATTTAGTTCTTATATGGTTGTAATCCAGTGGAATATACTGTATATGACTAATGCACTCTTTAAAACACCCCCACTTGCATTGTGTGCTCTTTGTTGTAAATATTTGGTCCCATTAAGTGTTGTGCAGTAAAGATTGCAACTTATTGAATTTAGATTTTTTTTTAAAGAGTTCATGCCAACATGCTTCTCTTTCCTGTAACTTATGGTCAGTATGATTACACCATATTCACTATTTCCCAAGTTATCTCTAACCTGCACTTCTGTAATAAGCTTACTGTTGTTTGAAATAATAAATCTACCAGATCATGTTTCTTTGTTGGGGCTTCCACCATCTCTTACATTAACCACTTAAGGACCACCCCACATACAGTTACTACAGCAGGGTGGCTTTAAGTGCAAAATCTCATATCTGTAAATGACACAGCAGGAGCCAATCAGCGGGTCTGGTGGACAGTTGCAGTAGAGGCCTGTCAGAGCATCACCAGGGATGAAACCCAGCATCTGGTGATGTCTATGCATTCCAGACTTCAGGCTGTAATTGACTGCAAAGGATTTGCAACCAAGTATTAAAAAGTGAAAGTTTGATGGATGATTGTTAATCTGTCCCATTACTTATGGTCCCTTAAAAGTGGGAGGCACATATACAAACTGCTGTAATTCCTACACCGTTCACCTGATTTGGATGTAAATACCCTCAAATTAAAGCTGAAAGTATGCAGTTAAAGACCATCTTGTTTGTTTCATTTCAAATTTATTGAGGTGGTTAGGGATGAGCTCGACTCGAACATCGTGTGTTCAGCCATTCGCCGAATTATGAATTTATGGGCCATTCGTGCCAAACTCGAGTGGCGCGTCACAGCCCATAATTCGCTGTGGCATCGCAGTGCATTGCTGGCTGATGATTGGCCAAGCATGCACTATGACCCGCATGCTTGGCCAATCACAGCGCCGTCTGTACAGAGAGCTGTAATTGGCCAAAGCCAGGGTGGCTTTGGCCAATTATGGCTCAGGGGGTTTAGTACAGGCCCCACACTATATAAGGCCGCCTGCACGGTGGCCCTGTGTAGTGTGTTCCGGCATTGAGAGAGAGATAGATAGACAGAGAGACAGTGTCATTTGATTTAAGGTAGAAGGAAGTAGGAAGGCGAGTCAGTTAGCTGCACTTACAGTATCTCGTGTGTATATGTATATATATATATATATATATATATATATATATATATATATATATATATATACATCCTAGGTGTTGTGTGTGTGTGTGTATATATATATATATATATATATATATATATATATATATATATATATATATATATATATATATATATATATATATATATATATACTCTATTCAGTTTAGCTAGATCCGTTCCTGTTATTCTCTTCCTACTGACAGGCAGGCAGGTGTTTTTAAAGTATTTACAGTGACATGGACATTCACTGTACTGTTAATTTAAGCACAAGAGATTCCATTTTGTTCTCACTGTTGAAATGTGTTCTGTAACCTTCACCTAACACACAGACAGTTCTCCTACTAAACGCTCTCTACTCCCCCCTCCCTTCTCAAGGTTTTACTTTTGCAATTGTTCTATTCGCTAGTTTTTAATAATATATTTCTATATTTCAATTTGTTAGTTTTTAATAACATCTCACACCACCCCTTTCTTATCTATATATAAAATAACATGTAATAATAAATTTTCACTGAACGGACATTTTAAACACAGTGATTGAGTCCTGTGAATCTGTTCCTGCAGCTGCAGTATTAACTTTGTTTTAGAATCCCAATCAGAAATCAGTCATATCAACAGCTACCTGAAGAAAATTGCTGATGTTCTTCTGATCCTATTAGTCCTATTAGCTACAGTATTTACAGTTAGAGTAGTGCATCCTCTGCACAGTATGCACCTAAAGCTACCTGAAGAAAATTAGTGGTGTTCTTCTGATCCTATTAGTACAGTACCGCAAGCAGCTGCAGTATTTACAAGTTAGTGTAGTGCGTCCTCTGCACAATGTGCACCTAAAGCTACCAGAAGAAAATTGGTGGTGTTCTTCTGATCCTATTAGTATTGCAGGCAGCTGTAGTATTTACAAGTTAGTGTAGTGCGTCCTCTGCACAATGTGCACCTAAAGCTACCTGAAGAAAATTAGTGGTGTTCTTCTGATCCTATTAGTACAGTACCGCCGGCAGCTGCAGTATTTACAAGGTAGTGTAGTGCATCCTCTGCACAGTGTTCACCTAAAGCTACCTGAAGAAAATTAGTGGTGTGCTTCTGATCCTATTAGTACAGTACTGCAGGCAGCTGTAGCATTTACAAGTTAGTGTAGTGCGTCCTCTGCACAGTGTGCACCTAAAGCTACCTGAAGAAAATTAGTGGTGTTCTTTTGATCCTATTAGTACAGTACCGGCAGCAGCTGCAGTATTTACAAGTTAGTGTAGTGCGTCCTCTGCACAGTGTGCACCTAAAGCTACCTGAAGAAAATTAGTGGTGTGCTTCAGATCCTATTAGTACAGAACCGCAGGCAGCTGCAGTATTTACAAATTAGTGTAGTACGTCCTCTGCACAGTGTTCACCTAAAGCTACCTGAAGAAAATTGGTGGTGTTCTTCTGATCCTATTAGTACCGCAGGCAGCTGTAGTATTTACAAGTTAGTGTAGTGCATCCTCTGCACAGTGTGCACCTAAAGCTACCTGAAGAAAATTGCTGTTGTTCTGCTCCTATTAATACCACAGGCAGGCAGCTACAGTATTTACAGTTAGTGTACTGTGTCCTCTGCACATTGTGCACCTAAAGCTACCTGAAGAAAATTAGTGGTGTTCTTCTGATCCTATTAATACCACAGGAAGGCAGCTACAGTATTTACAGTTAGTGTAGTGCGTCCTATGCACAGTGTGCACCTAAAGCTACCTGAATTAAATTGGTGGTGTTTTTCTGATCGTATATTAATACCACAGGCAGGCAGCTACAGTATTTACAGTTAGTGTACTGCGTATTGTACACAGTGTGCACCTAAAGCTACCTGAAGAAAATTTCTGTTGTTCTGCTCCTATTAATACCACAGGCAGGCAGCTACAGTATTTACAGTTAGTGTACTGTGTCCTCTGCACAGTGTGCAGCTAAAGCTATCTGAAGAAAATTAGTGGTGTTCTTCTGATCCTATTAATACCACAGGCAGGTAGCTACAGTATTTACAGTTAGTGTACTGCGTCCTCTGCACAGTGTGCACCTAAAGCTACCTGGAGACAATTGCTGTTGTTCTGCTCCTATTAATACCACAGGCAGGCAGTTACAGTGTTTACAGTTAGTGTACTGTGTCCTCTGCACAGTGTGCACCTAAAGCTACCTGAATGAAATTGAAGGTGTTCTTCTGATCCTATTAATCCCACAGGCAGGCAGCTACAGTATTTACAGTAATGCCCCATACACACGGTCGGACTTTGTTTGGACATTCCGACAACGAAATCCTAGGATTTTTTCCGATGGATGTTGGCTCAAACTTGTCTTGCATACACACGGTCACACAAAGTTGTTGGAAAATCCGATCGTTCTAAACGCGGTGACGTAAAACACGTACGCCGGGACTATAAATGGGGCAGTGGCCAATAGCTTTCATCTCTTTATTTATTCTGAGCATGAGTGGCACTTTGTCCGTCGGATTTGTGTACACACAATTGGAATTTCCGACAACGGATTTTGTTGTTGGAAAATTTTATATCCTGCTCTCAAACTTTGTGTGTTGGAAAATCAGATGGAAAATGTGTGATGGAGCCTACACACGGTCAGAATTTCTGACAACAAGGTCCTATCACACATTTTCCATCAGAAAATCCGACCGTGTGTACAAGGCATTAGTGTACTGAGTCCTCTGCACAGTGTGCACCTAAAGCTACCTGAAGAAAATTGCTGTTGTTCTGCTCCTATTAATACCACAGGCAGCTGCTACAGTATTTACAGTTAGTGTAGTGCGTCCTCTGCACAGTGTGCACCTAAAGCTACCTGAAGAAAATTAGTGATGTTCTTCTGATCCTATTAATACCACAGGCAGGCAGCTACAGTATTTACAGTAAGTGTAGTGCGTCCTCTCCACAGTGTGCACCTAAAGCTACCTGAATTAAATTGGTGGTGTTCTTCTGATCCTATATTAATACCACAGGCAGGCAGCTACAGTAATTACAGTTAGTGTACTGCATCCTCTGCACAGTGTGCACCTAAAGCTACCTGAATTAAATTGATGGTGTTCTTCTGATCCTATTAATACCACAGGCAGGCAGCTACAGTATTTACAGTTAGTGTACTGTGTTCTCTACACAGTGTGCTCCTAAAGCTACCTGAAGAAAATTGCTGTTGTTCTGCTCCTATTAATACCACAGGCAAGCAGCTACAGTATTTACAGTTAGTGTACTGTGTCCTCTGCACAGTGTGCACCTAAAGCTACCTGAATTAAATTGGTGGTCAGGGATGAGCCAAACATCCCCCTGTTCGGTTTGCACATGAATGATCAAAAGTACTAATTTTAAAGGCTTACATGCAAGTTATTGTTATAAAAAGTGTTTGGGGATCTGGGTCCTGCCCCAGGGGACATGGATCAATGCAAAAAAAGTTTTAAAAACGGCCGTTTTTTCGGGAGCAGTGATTTTAATGATGCTTAAAGTGAAACAATAAAAGTCTAATATTCCTTTAAATTTTGAACCTGGGGGGTGTCTATAGTATGCCTGTAAAGGGGCGCATGTTTCCTGTATTTAGAACAGTCTGACAGCAAAATGACATTTCAAAGGAAAAAAAGTCATTTAAAACTACTTGTGGCTATTAATGAATTGCCGGTCTGACAATACACATAAAAGTTCATTGAAAAAAATGGCATGGGAATGACAGTACCGCCGGCAGCTGCAGTATTTACAAGTTAGTGTAGTGCATCCTCTGCACAGTGTGCACCTAAAGCTACCTGAAAAAAATTAGTGGTGTGCTTCAGATCCTATTAGTACAGTACTGCAGGCAGCTGCAGTATTTACAAATTAGTGTAGTACATCCTCTGCACAGTGTGCACCTAAAGCTACCTGAAGAAAATTAGTGGTGTTCTTCTGATCCTATTAGTACAGTACCGGCAGCAGCTGCAGTATTTACAAGTTAGTGTAGTGCGTCCTCTGCACAGTGTGCACCTAAAAATACCTGAAGAAAATTAGTGGTGTGCTTCAGATCCTATTAGTACAGTACCGCAGGCAGCTGCAGTATTTACAAATTAGTGTAGTATGTCCTCTGCACAGTGTGCACCTAAAGCTACCTGAAGAAAATTGGTGGTGTTCTTCTGATCCTATTAGTACCGCAGGCAGCTGTAGTATTTATAAGTTAGTGTAGTGCATCCTCTGCACAGTGTGCACCTAAAGCTACCTGAAGAAAATTTCTGTTGTTCTGCTCCTATTAATACCACAGGCAGGCAGCTACAGTATTTACAGTTAGTGTACTGTGTCCTCTGCACATTGTGCACCTAAAGCTACCTGAAGAAAATTAGTGGTGTTCTTCTGATCCTATTAATACCACAGGAAGGCAGCTACAGTATTTACAGTTAGTGTAGTGCGTCCTCTGCACAGTGTGCACCTAAAGCTACCTGAATTAAATTAGTGGTGTTCTTCTGATCGTATATTAATACCACAGGCAGGCAGCTACAGTATTTACAGTTAGTGTACTGTGTATTCTACACAGTGTGCACCTAAAGCTACCTGAAGAAAATTTCTGTTGTTCTGCTCCTATTAATACCACAGGCAGGCAGCTACAGTATTTACAGTTAGTGTACTGTGTCCTCTGCACAGTGTGCAATTAAAGCTACCTGAAGAAAATTAGTGGTGTTCTTCTGATCCTATTAATACCACAGGCAAGTAGCTACAGTATTTACAGTTAGTGTACTGCGTCCTCTGCACAGTGTGCACCTAAAGCTACCTGGAGACAATTGCTGTTGTTCTGCTCCTATTAATACCACAGGCAGGCAGCTACAGTGTACTGTGTCCTCTGCACAGTGTGCACCTAAAGCTACCTGAATGAAATTGAAGGTGTTTTTCTGATCCTATTAATACCACAGGCAGGCAGCTACAGTATTTACAGTAATGCCCCGTACACACGGTCGGACTTTGTTCGGACATTCCGACAACGAAATCCTAGGATTTTTTCCGACAGATGTTGGCTCAAACTTGTCTTGCATACACACGGTCACACAAAGTTGTTGGAAAATCCGATCATTCTTTTTTTTTTTGAAAAATATTTATTGATTTTTTCAAAATATATTCATAGAAGACATTGTACAGAACAATTGTAAGGCATGAATATACACAATTATTCTTTATATAGAATGCACGTTCTATCTAAACATAAACATATTTATAAGGAGCGCTGGGGAAAGGGAGGGGAGAGGGGAGGGGGAGGGGGGTAAGCAATTCACATTTGCCAGCTTGTCACTAACATTGGCAAGAAGTTGCCAAAAAGGTTCATCCTACATTTTCGTACCTTTAGGGAATGGAGGCGACTTATGAGCCTATCTAGCTAGATAACCTACAATATGGTCTAGGTAATACATTTTATTTGGGTGAATATAGTCCCAGAGTGTAATAGCTGAAGTTGATGGATGCCAAGGAGCTTCAAGTGATTGTAGGCCGCTTACGGTGGTTTAAATGAAGAAGGATCAGAGGCCGGAGGAATTTTAAGTTTGCCGAGTGAGTTAGTGATGTCTCTCGTCAGGTACCATTCTGTATATCTAAATGGGTGCATTATGTCTTGGATGGTCTGTTGAGGAAATGTGGCTTCCAGAAATCTTCTCCAGCGTTTAAAAAATCGTGGGGTAAAGCGGAGATTCGACTTGATGAGGTCCAATCTTTCTAGATAGAATAATGAAGTCAAGGCTTTTATAACTGCAGGCAGACTGGGCGGCGATGTCGTTATCCAGTGGGACATAATAGTCCTGCGGGCTACAAGAAGGCAGATATGGGCCCAGTGCGGTATGTTTGAAAAGTCCAATGCGGACGAGGAGGATGCTGGAGGGGTGATGCTAAACAGGCATAGTAGGCAGTCTCTATGTAATTTGATATTGCAGATTTTATTAATGTAGGCTATCACATCGTTCCAGTAGCTGTTAATAGCAGAGCACTCCCAAAGCCTATGGAGCAGCGTAGGACGTGGCAGTAAGCACCATGGACATAGAGCTTGAGACGGGTCCTCTTTGTTGAAACGGAATGGGAAGTATGCTCTGTGGATAATCTTGAATTGAGTTTCACGCCATGTTTCAGAGATCGTAAGTTTCCGGGTGAGCCTATATCCCTCAAGGATTTTGTCGGGTAGGTCCTCATCTCCTAGTATGTGAGACCATTTTTGGAAAGGCGTGAGGCGGTACTTCCGTGACTGGTGCTGAATGAGGTGAGAATAGATGTTGGAGATAGAGTAATCTTTGCTTTGCAGTAGGTTGTCAATAAAGGATGGTTTAAAAGGATCAGTCTCGGGACCATAGCAGGTTTTCAGATAATTCGTGAGTTGGTAATGGAAGAAGCTGTGAGTTGGTGGCAGGGAGAATTCCCGCATCAGATTTTGGTATGGTTTGAGCTTGCTTGTATTGTTTTGGTATAACGAGGTTATCTTCATGAGTCCTTTGGATTGCCATTGGGTATAGGCTTTATGTAGAGTGGAAGGTAAGAACATAGGGTTGCCTTGTATTTTTAGATGTTTTGAGATGTTAGAAGGCAGACCAAGTAGTTTTCTGACCTCCCTCCAGGCGATGACAGTGTCCCTGAACAATATGCTGGTTTTGAGGTGGTGCGGCAGGTTGTTAGGATTGGAGTGGAGGATGCCTGCAAGGTCGTATGGAGAAGCCATAGAGTCCTCAAGGGCAAAGTTGGAGTATTTGGACCCTCCTGTTAACCAGTCTAGACCCTGTCTAAGTAAGCAGGCTAAATTATAAAAACGAATGTTGGGGAGCCCCGCCCCGCCCTCGCTCCTCGGGAGACATAGTTTTTGAAGCGCGATGCGCGGTTTTTTGCTAGACCATAGGAAAGCTGTCACAGCCCTCTGAAGTTTCTGCACGTCTGAATGCCTCAGTAGTAGAGGTATGGTTTGCATGGGATACAGTAGGCGTGCAAATGATACCATTTTAAAAAGATGAGTTCTCCCAAAAAGCGAGAGGGGAAGGGCACCCCAAGCCTCCAATTCCCGAACAATTTTGGCCACCAGGGGAGGATAGTTGAGTATATATAAGGAAGATGGGTCTCGGCCTATATGTATTCCTAAGTATGTTATATGATGAGGTGCAATGGTCAGCGGGGACAAATGTATCCATTTAGTGGATAGTCGAGGGTGTAGTGTTAGGATTTCACTTTTATCAAAGTTTATACGAAAGCCTGAGCAGAGTCAGAAGGTCGTAAATATTTAAGTCTGTCAAAGTCTGATACGGGGTCAGTAGAGAACAATAAAATATCGTCCGCAAATAGTGCAGAGCGGAGTATTTGGTTTCCCAAGGTGATGCCACTAATCCCTTCGGTTGAATTGAGGATTCTAGATAAGGGTTCAATCGCAATGTTGAATAACAACGGGGATAGGGGGCATCCCTGTCTCGTTCCTTTCGCTAAGGGGATGGTGTCTGAAATAAAGTTCGGGGTAACAAGGCGTGCCGTTGGTGAGGCGTACATTTGTGCGAGGAACCTTGTGATTTGACCTGAAAAACCAAATTTTTCCATTACCGTAAAAAGCCATGAAAAACCAATATTGTCAAAGGCTTTTTCGGCGTCTAGGGACATGATTGCTACATCTTGATCGGGGTGTGTTTTAGCGTATTCTAGCGCCATTAAGACCTTACGTATATTTAGTGTGGCTGATCGTCCTGAGACAAAACCTGATTGGGCTGGGTGTAAGAGGGACGGAAGTAAGAGAGCTAAACGTGATGCTATAATTTTATACAGGATTTTTACGTCTACATTTATTAATGAGGTTGGACGATAGGAGCCTGGAAGTAAGGGATCCTTTCCTTTCTTGGAGATTAGTTTAATATGAGCTTGTGTCCCTGTGGGGAGGTAAGGACCTCCGTCCCACATGGCTGCATATACATGCTTCAGTGTGTTGGGGATGAAGTCAGCCGTTAATTTGAAGAATTCCGCAGTGTACCCGTCGGGACCCGGAGCCTTAGCAGAGGCCATAGATTTGATCGTGTGTTGTATGTCTTCTAAGGTAATAGGCGCATTAAGTGCCTCCAAGTGTGACGTTTGAAGCCTGGGCAGGCGTATCTTGTCAAGCAGAGCTTCCACGGCAGGTTGATCCGTTGGGTCTGCACGGTACAGATCAGTATAATAATCTGCAAGTAGTTTGCTGACTTCGGTAGGTGAGGTAACTAACGAGCCGGAAGCATTTCTCAGGGTTGGGATATGTGTAGGACGTCTTGGTCCTGAACATAGTCTGGCTAGCATTCTGCCTGCCTTGTTGCCAAATTTGTGAAAGTGAAGGGTAGAGTACGAGGTTTTAGCAGCTTCGTGCTGTTCTGCCCAGAGATCAAAGGCACACTTGGCCCGCTTCCATTCCTGTATATTAGCTAAGGTGCGGTCTAATGTTAGCTTGTCATGAGCTAGGCGTAGGGATTCGCTTGCTTGCATATACTGTTGTCGAGTGTGTTTTTTAAATTGTACGGTGTACGAGATGATTTTGCCCTGTAGGAAAGCTTTACCTGCTTCCCAGAAGAGGTTTGGGTCAGGGATATGTGCTCCATTTGTGGAAATATATTCTTCCCATGTTTGGTGCAAGACTTGTCGGAAGTCTTCATTATCCGCCAGATATGAAGGGAAACGCCAGATAGGGGAAGGAGTTGAGGGTGTGAGTTGTGTCATATGGACTGCGATGGGGCTGTGGTCTGAGATTCTGGCATCGTAAATGTCTGGGGTGTTTATTACAGATACTAGGGCCGGGGAGACAAAGAAGTAGTCTATACGAGAGAAGGTATTATGTGGGGGAGAGAAGAAAGCATATTCTCTGTCAGTTGGATGTGTCAGGCGCCAGATGTCTACAAACTGCATAGATTCAATAGAGTGTGCTAAGGGAGTCGCGTCTGGTGAATGGGAGGGACCGGGCCTTGTCTTTTGCTTAGGGAGATAAGTGCGGTCTGCCAGTGTGGACATGGCAGAGTTAAAGTCCCCGCCCACTAAATGCAATACCTCAGGGGCCGTGAGAATCCATTGAACCATGTCCTGAAAGAATGAAGTGTCTGGAGAGTTGGGAGCATAGATATTAGTGATAGCTACGGCTTTGTCACCTATGGTCATATGTAAGGTCAGTTTGCGGCCTAAGGCGTCAGCCCTCACTTCTCTGACAGAGTGTCGTAGGTTTTTATTAATTAAAATAGCTACACCGGCCTTGCAGCCTATTGCAGGGGACCCGTATACAGAACCTACCCACATTTTTTGAAGGCGTGTTAAATCGTCTGCGGAGAGATGTGTCTCCTGTAATAGGGCCGCATCTGCCCGAAGACGCCGTAGATGTCTGAGAATGGACATACGTTTATTTGGGGATCGGAGCCCCTTAACATTCCATGATATAAATTTCAGGTGACTCCCGTCGGCAGAAAAAGACATGGTTGGATATGATAGTTGCGATAAATGGGAGGCTGATCAGGGAGCCTCCTGATATGTACGGTGTCAACCATACGGGAATCACCCAAAAACTGTAGGTCACATAGGAGAAAAGGTACTAGTAAGGCAAACATGAATTGCAAATGTATTAAGCAATAAGTATTAAGCTGTAACAAAGCAGGATTACAGTTATGGCGTAATAAACTACAAACAGTGTACTTCACTTTTTTCCACATGGGATACAACTACCCATAATGCCTCTCAGCGACCCGCCAGATCCTCACATATGAGCATGATTTTGGCTAGGAGGAGTGGGATAAGGGAGGAAGAGATGAGGGAAAAGGGGGGAGAGAGGGGAGGGAGGGAGGGGTATGATCTGGGTATGGGGTTAGGGGAAGTGCTGGTTGTATCTGTGTCAAATAAAGGGCTCAGCTAAAATAATGAAGTGCAAAAATAAGGGGGTGACTTAATTAAATGGTCTGCCCCGTTAGGGGTCTATAGCCATGGAGATCACCTGAGTTATTATGTTAACCTTTTGGGTAAACAGAGTATGTGGGCGGTGGGTAGTGGTAAACCAGGCTTGGAGGCATAATAACAGGACCTTTAGCTAACAAATACTAGCAACCGTGTAAGACATTACACCTAAAACAGGCTAACATAAAAAAATAGGAAGAAAACAGATTAGAGACAATGGGGGGTAAAATTACCCATCCGAGGAAGTGTAGATGGTTAGATAAAGTTCCTGGAGTCCTTCTTCGATTTGCAGAGCGGTCGTCTTGGTTAGTAAAGCGGCTGCGCTTGTATGGAGGTTTTGTGGGGCTGCGTTGCTGTTTAGGTGGTACCTTCGCTGTCGATGGTGATGATGATGGTGAATTCTCTTCAATGTTGCTATGCTCCATTTCTGTGCCTCGGGTGGCGAGAAAGTGTTCCGCCTCCTCAGGGGTATGAAACGTGAGGTGTTCTCCTTCATGTGTTTGGATGCGGAGGACGGCCGGATAGGCTAAAGAGAACCGGATTTGGTTATGATGAAGGGTGGAGCAGATCGGTGAAAACGCTTTACGCTGCTTCATTACCTCTATGGAATAATCTGCAAAAAGTAGGAGTTTTGCGCCATCAACCATTAAAGACCGTGAGCGACGAAACTTTTGCATTATGGCGTTCTTGTCCGCGTAGTTGAGGTACTTTACAATAACGTGGCGGGGTTTGGCACGTGATTCTGAGAATTGACCTATGCGGTGCGCGCGTTCAATAGTGCAGGGAATGCGAAGGCCCAGTTGTTCTGGGATAATTTTTGCGCATATATTGGTTAACTGTGGTGTGGAAACTGATTCAGGCAGACCAATGATGCGTAAATTGTTTCTTCTCGAACGATTTTCCAAATCATCGAGTTTGTCCCATATGTCCCTATTAGTAGCTGTGAGACGTGCTACTGCTGCAGATGAGGCTGTGAGTTCATCTTCCAGGGAGGAAATCCTATCCTCTACCTGATTGATTCTCTGTGCCTGTGCTTGTAGGTCAATATGTAACTGCTCTAACCCTCTATGTACTGCTGCATCCACTGTAGCTGTGAGAGTGGGGCCCAGCAGCGTGACTACAGCCTGTGCAATTCCAGCAGGGGAGGTAGGGTCTGTACCTTGTATGTCAGGAGCTGAGGGGAGCGGTGGTTGTGGCTGTGGCTGCGTGTGTGCCTGCTCCGTCATGCCTGGGGCGGCCGCCATCTTGGCTGTGTCCACCGCTGTATCTCCTCCGGTGGGGATCGTGGATGTGACCGCCCGAGCGTAAGATCGCTCCACAAAGCGATCCATGGGAGCCCGCTGTATGTCCGCACTGTGATGGGGGGTCTCCTCGGAGCAATAGCCGGCTTGAGAGGCAGATTAGTGAGGAGCGCTGCGGGAGCTGGAGCTTGCTACCTCCTCCTCATGTGGCGCCGGAACCGGAAGTTAAATCCGATCATTCTAAACGCGGTGACGTAAAACACGTACTTCAGGACTATAAAAGGGGCAGTGGCCAATAGCTTTCATCTCTTTATTTATTCTGAGCGTGCGTGGCACTTTGTCCGTCGGATTTGTGTACACACGATCGGAATTTCCGACAACGGATTTTGTTGTCGGAAAATTTTATATCCTGCTCTCAAACTTTGTGTGTCGGAAAATCCGATGGAAAATGTGTGATAGAGCCTACACACAGTCAGAATTTCTGACAACAAGGTCCTATCACACATTTTCCATCGGAAAATCCGACAGTGTATACAGGGCATTAGTGTACTGAGTCCTCTGCACAGTGTGCACCTAAAGCTACCTGAAGAAAATTGCTGTTGTTCTGCTCCTAATTATACCACAGGCAGCTGCTACAGTATTTATAGTTAGTGTACTGTGTCCTCTGCACAGTGTGCACCTAAAGCTACCTGAATTAAATTGGTGGTGTTCTTCTGATCCTATATTAATACCACAGGTAGGCAGCTACAGTATTTACAGTAAGTGTAGTGCGTCCTCTGCACAGCGTGCACCTAAAGCTACCTGGAGACAATTGCTGTTGTTCTGCTCCTATTAATACCACAGGCAGGCAGCTACAGTATTTACAGTTAGTGTACTGTGTCCTCTGCACAGTGTGCACCTAAAGCTACCTGAATTAAATTGGTGGTGTTCTTCTGATCCTATATTAATACCACAGGTAGGCAGCTACAGTATTTACAGTTAGTGTACTGCATCCTCTGCACAGTGTGCACCTAAAGCTACCTGAATTAAATTGATGGTGTTTTTCTGATCCTATTAATACCACAGGCAGGCAGCTACAGTATTTACAGTTAGTGTACTGTGTCCTCTGCACAGTGTGCACCTAAAGCTACCTGAAGAAAATTGCTGTTGTTCTGCTCCTATTAATACCACAGGAAGGCAGCTACAGTATTTACAGTTAGTGTACTGTGTCCTCTGCCCATTGTGCACCTAAAGCTACCTGAATTAAATTGGTGGTGTTCTTCTGATCCTATATTAATACCACAGGTAGGCAGCTACAGTATTTACAGTTAGTGTACTGCATCCTCTGCACAGTGTGCACCTAAAGCTACCTGAATTAAATTGATGGTGTTTTTCGGATCCTATTAATACTACAGGCAGGCAGCTACAGTATTTACAGTTAGTGTACTGTGTCCATTGCATAGTGTGCAGCCAAAGGCTACCTGAAGAAAATTGCTGTTGTTCTGCTCCTATTAATACCACAGGCAGGCAGCTACAGTATTTACAGTTAGTGTACTGTGTCCTCTGCACAGTGTGCACCTAAAGCTACCTGAATTAAATTGGTGGTCAGGGATGAGCCAAACATCCCCCTGTTCGGTTCGCACCAGAACATGTGAACAGGCAAAAAATTTGTTTGAACACGCGAACACCATTAAAGTATATGGGACACGAACATGAATGATCAAAAGTACTAATTTTGATGGCTTACATGCAAGTTATTGTTATACAAAGTGTTTGGGGATCTGGGTCCTGCCCCAGGGGACATGAATCAATGCAAAAAAAGTTTTAAAAATGGCCACTTTTTCGGGAGCAGTGATTTTAATAATGCTTAAAGTGAAACAATAAAAGTGTAATATTCCTTTAAATCTCGAACCTGGGTGGTGTCTATATTATGCCTGTAAAGGGGCGCATGTTTCCCATATTTAGAACAGTCTGACAACAAAATGAAATTTCAAAGGAAAAAAAGTCATTTAAAACTACTCGTGGCTATTAATGAATTGCCGGTCTGACAATACACATAAAAGTTCATTGAAAAAAACGGCATGGGAATGACGGTACCGCCGGCAGCTGCAGTATTTACAAGTTAGTGTAGTGCATCCTCTGCACAGTGTGCACCTAAAGCTACCTGAAGAAAATTAGTGGTGTGCTTCAGATCCTATTAGTACAGTACTGCAGGCAGCTGCAGTATTTACAAATTAGTGTAGTACATCCTCTGCACAGTGTGCACCTAAAGCTACCTGAAGAAAATTGGTGGTGTTCTTCTGATTCTATTAGTATCGCAGGCAGCTGTAGTATTTACAAGTTAGTGTAGTGTGTCCTCTGCACAGTGTGCACCTAAAGCTACCTGAAGAAAATTAGTGGTGTTCTTCTGATCCTATTAGTACAGTACCGGCAGCAGCTGCAGTATTTACAAGTTAGTGTAGTGCATCCTCTGCACAGTGTGCACCTAAAGCTACCTGAAGAAAATTAGTGGTGTGCTTCAGATCCTATTAGTAGAGTACCGCAGGCAGCTGCAGTATTTACAAATTAGTGTAGTACATCCTCTGCATAGTGTGCACCTAAAGCTACCTGAAGAAAATTGGTGGTGTTCTTCTGATCCTATTAGTACCGCAGGCAGCTGTAGTATTTACAAGTTAGTGTAGTGCATCCTCTGCACAGTGTGCACCTAAAGCTACCTGAAGAAAATTGCTGTTGTTCTGCTCCTATTAATACCACAGGCAGGCAGCTACAGTATTTACAGTTAGTGTACTGTGTCCTCTGCACAGTGTGCACCTAAAGCTACCTGAATTAAATTGGTGGTGTTCTTCTGATTATATATTAATACCACATCCAGGTAGCTACAGTATTTACAGTCAGTGTACTGTGTATTCTACACAGTGTGCACCTAAAGCTACCTGAAGAAAATTTCTGTTGTTCTGCTCCTATTAATACCACAGGCAGGCAGCTACAGTATTTACAGTTAGTGTACTGTGTCCTCTGCACAGTGTGCAGCTAAAGCTACCTGAAGAAAATTAGTGGTGTTCTTCTGATCCTATTAATACCACAGGCAGGTAGCTACAGTATTTACAGTTAGTGTACTGTGTCCTCTGCACAGTGTGCACCTAAAGCTACCTGGAGACAATTGCTGTTGTTCTGCTCCTATTAATACCACAGGCAGGCAGCTACAGTGTACTGTGTCCTCTGCACAGTGTGCACCTAAAGCTACCTGAATGAAATTGAAGGTGTTCTTCTGATCCTATTAATACCACAGGCAGGCAGCTACAGTATTTACAGTAATGCCCCGTATACACGGTCGGACTTTGTTCGGACATTCTGACAACGAAATCCTAGGATTTTTTCCGACGGATGTTGGCTCAAACTTGTCTTGCATACACACAGTCACACAAAGTTGTTGGAAAATCTGATCGTTCCAAACGCGGTGACGTAAAACACGTATGTCAGGACTATAAACGGGGCAGTGGCCAATAGCTTTCATCTCTTTATTTATTCTTGCGTGGCACTTTGTCCGTCGGATTTGTGTACACACGATCGGAATTTCCGACAACGGATTTTGTTGTCGGAAAATTTTATATCCTGCTCTCAAACTTTGTGTGTCGGAAAATCCAATGGAAAATGTGTGATGGAGCCTACACACGGTCAGAATTTCCGACAACAAGGTCCTATCACACATTTTCCATCGGAAAATCCGACCGTGTGTACAGGGCATTAGTGTACTGAGTCCTCTGCACAGTGTGCACCTAAAGCTACCTGAAGAAAATTGCTGTTGTTCTGCTCCTATTAATACCACAGGCAGGCAGCTACTGTATTTACAGTTAGTGTACTGTGTCCTCTGCACAGTGTGCACCAAAAGCTACCTGAATTAAATTGGTGGTCAGGGATGAGCCAAACATCCCCCTGTTCGGTTCGCACCAGAACATGTGAACAGGCAAAAAATTTGTTTGAACACGCGAACACCATTAAAGTATATGGGACACGAACATGAATGATCAAAAGTGCTAATTTTAAAGGCTTACATGCAAGTTATTGTTATAAAAAGTGTTTGGGGATCTGGGTCCTGCCCCAGGGGACATGGATCAATGCAAAAAAAGTTTTAAAAACGGCCGTTTTTTCGGGAGCAGTGATTTTAATAATGCTTAAAGTGAAACAATAAAAGTGTAATATTCCTTTAAATTTCGAACCTGGGGGGTGTCTATATTATGCCTGTAAAGGGGCACATGTTTCCCGTACTTAGAACAGTCTGACAGCAAAATTACATTTCAAAGGAAAAAAAGTCATTTAAAACTACTCGCGGCTATTTATTGTCTATATTATGCCTGTAAAGGGGCACATGTTTCCCGTACTTAGAACAATCTGACAGCAAAATGACATTTCAAAGGAAAAAAAGTCATTTAAAACTACTCGCGGCTATTAATGAATTGCCGGTCTGACAATACACATAAAAGTTCATTGAAAAAAACAGCATGGGAATTCCCACAGGGGAACCCCAAACCAAAATTAAAAACAAAAAAATGACGTGGGGGGTCCTCCTAAATTCCATACCAGGCCCTTCAGGTCTGGTATGGATATTAAGGGGATCCCCGGGCCAAAATTTAAGAAAAAAATGGCGTGGGGTCCCCCTCAAAATCTATACCAGACCCTTCAGGTCTGGTATGGATTTTAAGGAGAACCCCGCGCTAAAATTAAAAAAAAAATGGCGTGGGGTCCCCCAAAAAATCCATACCAGACCCTTATCCAAGCACGCAACCTGGCAGGCCGCAGGAAAAGGGGGGCGAGAGAACGCCCCCCCTCCTGAACTGTACCAGGCCACATGCCCTCAACATTAGGGTGCTTTGGGATAGCCCCCCAAAACACCTTGTCCACATGTTGATGGGGACAAGAGCCTCATTCCCACAACCCTTGCCCGGTGGTTGTGGGGGTCTGCGGGCGGGGGGCTTATCAGAATCTGGAAGCCCCCTTTAACCAGGGGATCCCCGGATCCTGGCCCTCCCCCCTGAGTAAAATGGTAAGGGGGTACAAAAGTACCCCTACCATTTCACAAAAACACTGTCAAAAATGTTAAAAATGACAAGAGACAGGTTTTGACAATTCCTTTATTTAAATACTTCTCCTTTCTTCTATCTTCTATCTTCTTTCTTCTATCTTCTATCTTCCTTCGGTTTCTTCCTCCATCTTCTTCTTCTTCTGGTTCTTCTGGTTCTTCTGGTTCTTCCTCCGGTGTTCTCGTCCAGCATCTTCCTTTCTTCTCCTCGGGCCGCTCCGCATCCATAATGGCATGGTGGGAGGCTCCCGCTGTGTGACGCTTCTCCTCTTCTGACATTTTTTATATAACAGGGGGTGGGGTCACCGCACGGGGACTTGATGGGGACTTCCCTGTGGCATTCCCCGAGATGTCAGAGGGGGTGGGGTCACCTGTTACGTAACGTCATGGATGCGGAGTGGCCCGAGGAGAAGAAGGAAAGATGCCGGACGA
Source organism: Aquarana catesbeiana (assembly GCF_042186555.1). Taxonomy (NCBI): domain Eukaryota; kingdom Metazoa; phylum Chordata; class Amphibia; order Anura; family Ranidae; genus Aquarana; species Aquarana catesbeiana. The sequence continues at coordinate 224,256,976 of NC_133325.1, forward strand.
GAACACTGGAGGAAGAACCAGAAGAACCAGAAGAAGATGGAGGAAGGAAGATAGAAGATAGAAGATAGAAGATAGAAGATAGAAGATAGAAGATAGAAGATAGAAGATAGAAGATAGAAGATAGAAGATAGAAGATAGAAGATAGAAGATAGAAGATAGAAGATAGAAGATAGAAGAAAGAAGAAAGGAGATAGGAGATAGGAGATAGGAGATAGAAGAAAGAAGAAGCATTTAAATAAAGGAATTGCCAAAAACTGTCTCTTGTCATTTTTAACATTTTTGACAGTTTTTTTGTGAAATGGTAGGGGTACTTTTGTACCCCCTTACCATTTCACACAGGGGGAGGGCCGGGATCTGGGGGTCCCCTTGTTAAAGGAGGCTTCCAGTTTCCAATAAGCCGCCCGCCGGCAGACCCCCACAACCATCGGGCAAGGGTTGTGGGGATGAGGCCCTTGTCCCCATCAACATGGGGACAAGGTGTTTTGGGGGCTACCCCAAAGCACCCTCCCAATGTTGACGGCATGTGGCCTGGTATGGTTCAAGAGGAGGGGCGCTCTCTCATTCCCCTCTTTTCCTGTGGCCTGCCAGGTTGCGTGCTCGGATAAGGGTCTGGTAAGTATTTTTGGAGGGACCCCACGCCATTTTTTTTATAATTTCGGCCGGGGTTCCCCTTAATATCCACACCAGACCTGAAGGGTCTGGTATAGATTTTGAGGGGGACCCCACGCCATTTTTAAAAAAAATTTTGGCCGGGGTTCCCCTTAATATCCACACCAGACCTGAAGGGCCTGGTATGGAATTCAGGGGGACACCCCACGGCATTTTTTTTTTTATTTTGGTTTGGGGTTCCCCTGTGTGGAATTCCCATGCCGTTTTTATCAATGAACTTTTATATGTATTGTCGGACCGGAGCCGCAAGTAGTTTTAAATGACTTTTTTTCCTTTGAAATGTTATTTTGCTGTCAAACTGTTCTAAACACGGGAAACATGCGCCCCTTTACAGGCATACTATAGACACCCCCCAGGTACAAAATTTAAAGGAATATTACACTTTTATTGTTTTACTTTAAGCATTATTAAAATCACTGCTCCCGAAAAAACAGCCGTTTTAAAAACCTTTTTTTGCATTGATCCATGTCCCCTGGGGCAGGACCCAGGTCCCCAAACACTTTTTATGACAATACCATGCATATAAGCCTTTAAAATGAGCACTTTTGATTTCTCCCATAGACTTTTAAAGGGTGTTCCGTGGCTTTCGAATTTGCCGCAAACACCCCAAATTTGTTCGCTGCTCGTCGAACTGGCGAACAGCCAATGTTTGAATCGAACATGAGTTCGACTCAAGCTCGAAGCTCATCCCTATTGGTGGTGTTCTTCTGATCCTAATACCACAGGCAGGCAGATACAGTATTTACAGTTAGTGTACTGTGTCCTCTGCACAGTGTATACCTAAAGCTACCTGAAGAAAATTGCTGTTGTTCTGCTCCTATTAATACCACATGCAGGCAGCTACAGTATTCACAAATAGTGTACTGTGTCCTCTTCACAGTGTGCACCTAAAGCTACCTGAAGAAAATTAGTGGTGTTTTTCTGATCCTATTAATACCACAGGCAGGCAGCTACAGTATTTACAGTTAGTGTAGTGCGTCCTCTGCACAGTGTGCACTTAAAGCTACCTGGAGACAATTGCTGTTGTTCTGCTCCTATTAATACCACAGGCAGGCAGCTACAGTGTTTACAGTTAGTGTACTGTGTCCTCTGCACAGTGTGCATCTAAAGCTACCTGAATAAAATTGAAGGTGTTCTTTTGATTCTATATTAGTACCACAGGCAGGCAGCTACAGTATTTACAGTTAGTGTACTGCAACCTCTGCAGAGTGTGCACCTAAAGCTACCTGGAGACAATTGCGATTGTTCTGCTCCTATTAATACCACAGGCAGGCAGCTACAGTATTTACAGTTAGTGCACTGCGTCCTCTGCACAGTTCGCACCAAAAGCTACATGAAGATAATTGCTGTCGTTCTGCTCCTATTAATACCACAAACAGGTAGCTACAGTATTTACAGTTAGTCTACTGTGTCCTCTGCACAGTGTGCACCTAAAGCTACCTGAATAAAATTGGTGGTGTTCTTCTGATCCTATATTAATACCACAGGCAGGCAGCTACAGTATTTACAGTTAGTGTACTGTATCCTCTGCACAGTGTGCACTTAAAGCTACCTGAATGAAATTGGTGGTGTTCTTCTGACCCTTTATTAATACCACAGGCAGGCAGCTACAGTATTTACAGTTAGTGTACTGCGTCCTCTGCACAGTGTGCACCTAAAGCTAACTGAAGACAATTGCTGGTGTTCTCATACTAATAATACTACAGGCAGGCAGTTGATTATACTACCTGCAGTATCAGTATATATATACATCCCAGCTTTGTGCAGCTACATCTCACTGTAGGCAATTAGTATGTCTGGAAGGCCAACAAGGAGAGGCAGACAGTCACAAGCCAATAAAAGAGGGCAAGCAGGCTCTGGGCCGCCTTTGAAAACGTCGATGACGAAACGCGTAAGGCGGGGCTACGCACTTACGTCATTTCCGGGTACGGAGCAAGAGAGCCTGGAACGCAGCTGGACCACACGCCGCACGCTGCGGGGAAGCACTTCCTGGCTTTCGGCTTTCACCCTTAGTGTAGTGTGATGTGTTTTTTCCCCAGAGGGGAGTTTTTATACCACTATAGTTTTTAATTATACTACACTATGAGGTGGCATCTCTTTTTATGAGGGCTTTGCTGGCGATCCCCTTCCTGGACATGGTATAAGGTGGTAATCCGGAACTCCTGGGAGAGAGGCCATTCCATCTTAGCAACCACGGGATACCGGATAAGAGGACGGCTTTGGGATCCTAGAGTGTCTGTCACCCCTGCAGGGGTAGTGGAAGCTGGTGAGTGGGGAGCCATAAGGGGAGCACAGAAGTCACGGATTTACCTCTGTGGGCACCAAAGTCACTAAGCTGTTGGAACTTTTCTGCTGCCATTTAAAACTGGGACGCACCACTTGAGAATAGACTCTCTCTTTTTGCAATTTTGATGTCATTTACGTTTTTTTTTGGCTCTTTTTGGACTTGATTGCACTATATTGCACTTTATTGCACATTTATATGTTGGATTGCACAGTCATATATATACGTATATGTTGGGTTGCACTGTCATATATATATATACTGCACTGGCATATATATGTTTCTGCACTGTTATATGTATATGTCACTAATTTTGCATACATATAAGTTGGATTTATCACATCAGCTGCTCAGCAGCAGCACCTAGTGGCACATTCTGACACTACTTGTGACACAGAGGTATATGCAATATAATAGGGGTTGCATATATATATATATATATATATATATATATATATATATATATATATATATATATATATATATATATATATATATATATATATATATATATATATATATATATATATATATATATATATATATATATATATATTTTTTTATAAAGTTTTTTGATTTACACAATATGGGTTCACCCAGTAAGAGTTTCACAGTTTTCACCTTTTGTGTTTGGAATATTATTTAACCTATCTGGCACAGTCACTGTCAACGCACATAAAATTAATATTCCACATCTCACAAGGGAGCGCCATACCCCCACCTACAATCCATTACATGTTAGTCCTTTTGAGGACTTAACCTGGGGAGGCAGCATACCTTACAATTTTCTTTTCTTCCCTCCCCCCTCCCCCCTCCCCTCCCTTTTCCATCTGTATCACTCTTTCCCCCCCCCCCCTTTTTCTGGTATATGTCCTAAGCGCAGAGATTTGGAGGCTTGATTCAAGCAGGCTCTGTGTCTAAAGGCAACAGTGCTGGCCCTGGAGACGGTGCATCCTCATCAACACGTGGCCGTGGGACACGCTTGTCCTTTTTTTCGGCAGCTGGCCGTGTTGAGCTGCAACATGCGGAAGACTTGGTAGAGTGGATGACCAAGCTGTCCTCATCCTCCTCATCCTCTCTCACCCAGGCTCAGGGTATTTTGTCTGGCAAAGCAGCTGCCAACGCGGCCTCTTCCCTTGGCTCAATGGCATCAGTCACTCCTTCCCTAGCCCCACCATGTCCTCCTGAGGAGTCACCCGAACTGTTTGACTACAGTGTTGGGTATATGCTCCAGGAGGATGCCCAGCGTTTTGAAGACTCCGATGATGGTACCCAGCTAAAGGAAGGCAGTAACGTGAGCCCAGAGAGAGGGGATGCCCAAGAAGGACAGCAATCTGGCAGTCATGTTCCCCCAGCTGCAGCATACTTCCAGCTTTGCTCCAGTGAAGAGGAGGGAGGGGATGATGAGGTCACTGACTCCACAGTTAGTGTACTGTGTCCTCTGCACAGTGTGCACCTAAAGCTACCTGAAGAAAATTAGTGGTGTTTTTCTGATCCTATTAATACCACAGGCAGGCAGCTACAGTATTTACAGTTAGTGTAGTGCCTGATAGGAGAGAGGAAGAGCAGGAGGAGGAGGCACATCACCAACGAGGCAGGATGCCCTCCAGGGGCCAGCTTAAGGGTAGCACACTGACTGCATCACACTACAGAGCTCCGCATGTGCAGGGTGCTGCTGTCTCTGCACGTTATTCCAAAAGTTCTTTGGTGTGGACCTTTTTTGAGACGAGTGCATCAGATGCCACTGCTGCCATTTGCAACATATGTCTCAAGCATATCTCATGTGGCCAAAACATCTCCCGCTTGGGCACCACATGCTTGACCAGACATATGTTGACCTGCCATGCAGTTCGCTGGCAAGCGTACCTAAAAGACCCACAACAAATAACAAAGAGGACCTCTCCTTGCTCCTCATCAGCTGAGATGTGTCACAGCCAAGTACTTGGGGGCAATCTGCTATCGGTACACCTACGTCAGATTGTACCAGGCAAATTTCCCTGCCCCAGCTGCTGCACCGCCGAAAGAAGTTCGCTCCCAGCCATCCACATGCCCAGTGGTTGAATGCTAGCTTGGGTTACTGGGTCTTGAGGATGGATCACTGGCCAGAGCTGGCACAGTATGCATTTGAGCTACTGGCCTGTCCTGCATCCAGCGTTCTTTCGGAACGCACATTCAGTGCTGCTGGAGGCTTTGTAACTGATCACAGGGTGTGCCTGTCCACCGACTCGGTCGATCGACTGACCGTCATAAAAATGAATCAGTCGTAGATCACCACCAGCTACCAAGCACCTGATGCTGATGTAACCGAATAATTTTTTTTGAAATGTCAGATCCCTTCAAGACTGCCTATGCTGATGCTGAGTAACTATCCTGTTATGTTGAGTGACTATCCTCTTCCTCCTCAATGATCATGCTGATAGCTTGTAAGAATATTTTTGGCTGATCCTTTATTAATACCACAGGCAGGCAGCTACAGTATTTACAGCTAGTGTACTGCATCCTCTGCACAGTGTGCACCTAAAGCTAACTGAAGACAATTGCTAGTGTTCTCATACTAATAATACTACAGGCAGGCAGTTGGTTCTGCTAGCTGTAGTTTCAGTATATATATATACACCCCAGCTTTGTGCAGCTACATCTCACTGCAGGCCATTAGTATGTCTGGAAGGCCAACAAGGAGAGGCAGACAGTCACAAGCCAATAAAAGAGGGCAAGCAGGCTCTGTGTCTAGAGGCAACAGTGCTGATCCTGGAGACGGTGCATCCTCATCAGCATGTGGCCATGGGACACGCATGTCCTTTTTTCGGCAGCTGGCCGTGTTGAGCCGCAACATGCGGAAGACTTGGTAGAGTGGATGACCAAGCCGTCCTCATCCTCCTCATCCTCTCTCACCCAGGCTCAGGGTACTTTGTCTGGCAAAGCAGCTGCCAACGCGGCCTCTTCCCTTGGCTCAATGGCATCAGTCACTCCTTCCCTAGCCCCACCATGTCCTCTTGAGGAGTCTCCCAAACTGTTTGACCACAGTGTTGGGTACATGATCCAGGAGGATGCCCAGCGTTTTGAAGACTCCGATGATGGTACCCAGCTAGAGGAAGACAGTAACATGAGTCCAGAGAGAGGGGGTGCCCAAGAAGGACAGCAATTTGGCAGTCATGTTCTCCCAGCTGCAGCATACTGCCAGATTTGCTCCAGTGATGAGGAGGGAGGGGATGATGAGGTCACTGACTCCACATGGATGCCTGATAGGAGAGAGGAAGAGGAGGAGGCACATCACCAACGAGGCAGGATGCCCTCCAGAGGCCAGCTTAAGGGCAGCACACTGACTGCATCACACCACAGAGCTCCGCATGTGCAGGGTGCTGCTGTCTCTGCACGTTATTCCAAAAGTTCTTTGGTGTGGGCCTTTTTTGAGATGAGTGCATCAGATCCCACTGCTGCGATTTGCAACATATGTCTCAAGCGTATCTCGCGTGGCTAAAACATCTCCCGCTTGGGCACCACATGCTTGACCAGACATATGTTGACCTGCCATGCAGTTCGCTGGCAAGTGTACCTAAAAGACCCACAACAAAAAACAAAGAGGACCTCTCCTTGCTCCTCATCAGCTGGGATGTGTCACAGCCAAGTACTTGGGGGCAATCTGCTATTGGTACACCAACGTCAGATTGTACCAGGCAAATTTCCCTGCCCCAGCTGCTGCACCGCCGAAAGAAGTTCGCTCCCAGCCATCCACATGCCCAGCGGTTGAATGCTAGCTTGGTTAAATTGCTAGCACTTCAACTGCTGTCTTTTCAGTTGGTAGACTCTGCCCCCTCCCGTGAGTTTGTGGAATGTGCGGTTCCTCAGTGACAGGTTCCCAAACGCCACTTTTTCTCATGGAAGGTGATTCCGGCTCTCTACTGGCATGTGGAAGGCAATGTCTTGGCCTCACTGGACAGGGCGGTCAGTGGTAAGGTGCATATTACCGCTGACTCATGGTCCAGCAGGCATGGACAGGGACATTACCTATCTTTCACCGTGCACTGGGTGACTCTTCTGGCAGCTGGGAAGGATGCAGGATAGGGTGCAGTAGTGTTAGAGGTTGTTCTGCCATCACGCCTCCAAAATACTACTAGTGATGATTCTGCCACACCTCTCTCCTCCACTCCTCCTCTTCTTCTTCCTTCATGGCCTCTTCGTGCGCTTATTTGTCTTCAGAACCAGTGGTGCTCCGTAGGCATTCAAGGGGCTATGCAAGCACGCAGGCAAAAAGATGCCATGTGGTGCTTGAGCTAGTGTGTTTGGGGGACAGGAGCCACACTGGGGCAGAGATTCAGTCAGCTCTGCAGGGGCAGGTTCTGAGGTGGTTGACGCCATGCCAGCTTAAGGCAGGTATAGTGGTTTGCGACAATGGCACCAACTTCCTCTCTGCCCTCCGACAGGGACAACTGACCTGCCCTGTTTGGCTCACGTCCTTAACTTGGTGGTGCAGCGGTTCTTGGGCTTAATGGATGTCCTGAGGCAGGCCAGGAAAGTCTGTGTGCATTTCCGCAGGTCATATAATGCCAGTGCTCGGCTGGCTGACCTCCAAAAGGAATTTAACCTGCCCAAGAACCGCCTAATCTGTAACATGCCCACCAGGTGGAACTCAACGTTGGCCATGCTGCAGAGGCTGCACATGCAGCAGAGGGCCATCAATGAGTACCTGTGCGACTATAGCACCAGGACAGGGTCAGGGGAGCTTGTTTTTTTTCCCCACGCCATGGGCCATGATCAGGGATGCATGCACTGTCCTGTCACCATTTGAGGAGGCCAAGAGGATGGTGAGCAGTGACAGTGCATGCATCAGTGACACTGTCCCTCTTGTCCACCTGTTGGAGCACACACTGCGTGGAATAATGGACAGGGCACTTGAGGCAGAACAGAGGCAGGAAGAGGAGGACTTCCTTAGCTCTCAAGGCCCCCTTTATCCAGACAGTGTTCCTGCGTGCCCGCCGATCACACAGGAAGAGGACGATGAGGAGGAGGAGGCGGAGGAAGAGGAGGATTGTACTCAGCATCAGCAGCAGTCTTTAAGGGATCATTTACAGTCCCAAGAAACCCATGGACTTGTACGTGGCTGGGAGGAGGTGGCTGTGGATCATGTCATCCTTAGTGACCCAGAGGACTCCGAACCGAATGGCTCAGCAAACCTACGCTGCATGGCCTCCCTGATCCTGCAAAGCCTGCGGAAGGATCCTCATATTCGTGGTATCAAGGAGAGGGATCAATACTGCCTGGCAACCCTCCTTGATCCACATTACAAGGGTAAGGTTGCGGGCCTTATCTTGCCGTTGCAGAGGGAGCAGAGGATGAAACATCTTAGGGAGGCCTTGCAGAAAGGTTTGTGCAGAGACTGGGAGGTTACAAACTCCTGTTCCTGGACAATGTGTTGCTGAAGCTTCGGTCAGTCAAAGAAGGAGAGGTGGAGAAGGTGGCCGTCTGACCGATGCGTTCAGACAATTTTTTAGACCGCAGCCCCAAGGTATGATCGGTTCCAGCAGCCATCTCCAGCGTCTGTTTTACATGGTGCAGGAATACCTAGGGGCAAGATCTGACTTGGACACCTTTCCCACCGAAAATCCTCTGGGTTACTGGGTCTTGAGGATGGATCACTGGCCAGAGCTTGCACAGTATGCATTTGAGCTACTGGCCTGTCCTGCATCCAGCGTTCTTTTGGAACGCACATTCAGTGCTGCTGGAGGCTTTGTAACCGATCACAGGGTGTGCCTGTCCACCGACTCGGTCGATCGACTGACCTTCATAAAAATGAATAAGTCGTGGGTCACCACCAGCTACCAAGCACCTGATGCTGATGTAACCGAATAATTTTTTTTGAAATGTCCGATCCCTTCAAGACTGCCTATGCTGATGCTGAGTGACTATCCTGTTATGCTGAGTTACTATCCTCTTCCTCCTCAATGATCATGCTGATAGCTTGTAAGAATATTTTTGGTTCTGGGCGGTGCCACCAGTGGCTAAGGCCCAATTTTTCAGCCCCTGTTTTAACAGAGGTGTGTAATTACAATTTTTGATGCAATATTTTGCAAGGAGGGTTCGTTGCTGCGCTCAACTAGAGTATTTGTAAGGGGTTGCAGTGTTGTGGCACCAGCACCAGTGCCTAAGGCCCAATTTTTCAGCCCCTGTTTAACAGGGGCGTGTAATTACAATTTTTGATGCAATATTTTGCAAGGAGGGTTCGTTGCTGCGCTCAACTAGAGTATTTGTGAGGACTTACAGTGTTGTGGCAACACCACCACCACCAAAGGCATAATTTTTCTGCCCCTGTTCAACAGGTGCATGTAATTACAATTCTTGATCTAATATTTCACAGCAGGGCCCGTTCCAGCTCCCACCACGAGTAACTGTGAGGACTTAGTGTTGTGGCAACACCACCACCACCAAAGGCACAATTTTTCTGCCCCTGTTCAACAGGTGCATGTAATTACAATTCTTGATCTAATATTTCACAGCAGGGCCCGTTTCTGCGCCCACCACGAGTAACTGTGAGGACTTACAGTGTTGTGGCACCAGCACCACCACCATCAAAAGCCCAACTTTTCTGACCCCGTTCAACAGGGGGATGTAAATACAATTCTTGATCTAATATTTCACAGCAGAGTCCGTTCTTGCACCCACCAAGAGTTCCTATGAGGGCTTACAGTGTTGTGGCAACACCAACACCTAAGGCCACAATTTCTGCAGAGTATATAGGGCAGGCCCCTACTTTCAAACATTCAACTTACAAACGACTCCTACTTGCAAATGAAAGGAGACAACAGGAAGTGAGATGAAATCTACCCCTAGGAAGGGAAATTCTCTCCTGTAAGAGTTAATATGGGAAAAACGTGTCTCCTCTCCTCTGATATTTTATCACCAATCCTTGTTTCACTAAAAACCCCAAATTGTCAAAACACATTTGTCATTGGGACAGAAAGTGAGGTGAAATCTTCTGAAGAGGTGCACAGACAGCAAAACAAATGTAACAGGGGTGATAACCCTTCCCTATGTTTTCCAAAAAGCTTAAAAATAGATTTTTTTTGGCTAGAGCTACACTTTAAAAATGTACCAGTTCAAAATTACAAACCGATTCTACTTAACAACAAACCTACAGTCCCTGTCTTGTATATTGCTGTTCAATTTTGGTGCGGGGTTCCCCTTAATATCCATACAAGACCCAAAGGTCCTGGTAATGGACTGGGGGGGTACCCATGCCGTTTGTCTCACTGATTTTCATCCATATTGCCGGGACCTGACATTACATTAAAGCCGCAAGCAGTTTTAAATGACTTTTATTCCTTTAAAAATTTCATTTTGTGCAGGGACTGTTCTAAGCGCGGGAAACACGCGCCACTTTACAGGCATACTATAGACACCCCCCAGGTACCATATTTAAAGGAATATTTCACTTTTTTTCTTACTGTAAGCATCATTAAAATCACTGCTCCTGAAAAAACGGCCATTTTTAAAACTTTTTTTGCATTGATACATGTCCCCTGGGGCAGGACCTGGGTCCCCAAACCCTTTTTAGGACAATACCATGCAAATTAGCCTTTAAATTTAGCACTTTTGATTTAGAATGTTCAAGTCCCATAGACTTAAATGGGGTTCTAAAGTTTGCGCAAATTTTCGGTCCATTCGCAGGTTCTGGTGCGAATCAAACTGGGGGGTGTTCGGCTCATCCCTAGTGGTGGTGTATAGAGCGGTGGTGGTATATAAAAGATTACAATTGTGTCGATTTCCCAATATTTATGGACCTGACTGTATGTAAGCTAGCAGACCTACCAGACAGAGATCTGTGTGTCTGTGTGGTTGCCTAGCCACCCCAAATTATTTATTTTTTGCTAGTCCAGTCGATGTACTTGACATTTGGTGGCAGTTGTGAGATATTTGAGTGCACATGCTATTGTATGGCTGTTTCTCAAATTAGGACTGGAAAGTTGGGTTTCTCACGACAAGCTGCCAGCAAGCTGTTTTTTTATTTCTGATGATGCATGATGGACAGTGATTCCTCGCAAGTCATCTGCATGTCCCTGCACCCCAATTTGAGACAGTTACCTAGGACAGTCTGCATTCTAATGGACCTGACTTAGACCCCATAAACACTATTAGATTTTCTGCAGATTTTTGTCTTCAGATTTGCCAAAACCATATAATATGACGTCAAACCTTAAGAGTTTCAATTTCTATGAAATCAGACAGGCCCTTGCACTACATGATTTTGGAAAATCTGAAGACAAAAATCTGCAAAAAAACTAATAGTGTGTATGGGGCCTAAGAATACCCATTCTTCCTGATTGACATCTATTCATCAGGACATTTGATATTTGCCTAACACCGGCCAACTGTTTCAAAAAGCTATTTAGCATATTGATTATGAGGGATTGGGATGGTGGTGGTGGTGGTGGTGGTGTTGTGTGTGTGTGTGTGTGTGTGTGTGTGTTGGAGACAGGAAAGGAAAACTATAAGTAGATAAAATTACCTTTAATCATTTTCTCATTTATAATTTTTTTTTTGTATTCTCATAATATTTGTGGACATCCTTTAAAGAATTGTATGCCATAAAAAAAATCCACAGAGGACTGATATGATCTCTTTTTATTACAAAGTGCATTGGCATAAATAAACAAAGAAAGAAAGGGGTGTTGTGTATGTTTTCATATATAATATATTTTCCCAATTTGTGCATTTTCAAAATGTTACTCAAATTACCATTATCTTATTCTTAAGTCAAATAAAACATTCTGTGATTTATTACTAGAACTATTGTTTGTTTTTATTTCTTAGGTTAAACTAAAACTTCATATCCTTAGCTTAAATTTTAAACATCATAGAACCAAACAAAACTATAGATATCTCATATATTCCTTCATTGTTATATTCAAAGCATCTGTTTTTCTAAGGATTTTTTGGAAGGGGTGCAATTTGTTTCCTTTTTTATGTAGCTGTGGACTATTTTTTGCAGGAAAAACAATATGCAGATGTGTTTGTGTTTTCTTTTCCTTTTAACCTTGATGCTGTACTGAAATTATCTTTGAGCATGCAGTTTTTTTTTTCTTTTTTGTTACGGTGTTTCAAAAAAAAAAAAAAAAATCATTTAAACCTTTCCAGCTAGTAACATTATATTATTATTATTACATTATGTTTTAATAAGTAGGTAAGGTAGTTAAGGTAGAAAATTAATTTCACACATAATATTTATTATCAAGGTATGATTATACTGTATGTTTAATCACTATTACATGTTATTTGTGATTACTATTATTGCAAATGATGTAACTTTTATTTACAATGCATGTTTTTTACATTAATATGGCAAGATCATCAACTTCCACAATATACAGTATATAATAAAGTGTCACTGAAATATTGTATAACTGTATAATTTAATTGAAATGGTTTTGTTCCTATAAAATTGGTGATTATCATTTTTGTAAACCTTTGAATGACATTGTAAAATGAATTGGTCATTACTATATTGAATAATATATTGAATTAATATATTGAATAATTATTAATCCATTATTAATCCATCTGTGAAATATGTTCAACTCATGTAAATCACACATTATTAGATGTTATATTGACCATACCTCTCAATATTTTGAGATGGGAATGAGGGACACCTACTAACAAACGTATGTAGGCATAGGACACGCCCCTGCCACATCCCCTTAAAGGAGAATTAACAAAAAAAGGTTAATCAAATCCACGCATTTTTTTTGTACCACTACTATTCCTTTATATTGGCTTTTAAAATGTACAAATGCAGCAATTTAGAAATTGGATGAAAGGGTTAGCCCTGGGAAACACTCTTTGAAACATAAAAAGTGCATTTTATATACAACTATATATATCAGACCAAAATGAGGGACAAATAAGGGGGAAAGTGGTACAGGGGGACATTGCTCCAAATAAGGGACAATCCCTCAAAATCAGGGACAGTTGGGAGCTATGTATTGACGTGGGCTTATATGAAAATAAGGGACAGTCCCTCAAAATCAGGGACAGTTGGGAGATTTTATTAATTGCTACACAGAGGGGGTTGTGTATATGTTACAATGTCCTTGTAACCTACAGTATGTAGGAAGGACCAAAAGAGCACTCAAAACAAGGATCAAAGAGCATTTAGTAAACATCAAAAAAGGGTGCCCGAAACATAACGTATCTAAGCACTTTGCACTTTTTCATAATAAAGACCCCACACAACTATGTTTTTGGGGTATAGAAAGATATAATAAATCGTGGAGAGGTGACCATAAAATCAGAATTCTCAGCCAAAAGGAATCGAAATGGATACATAGAACCAGAACACTAGTGCCTGAAGGGTTAAATGTAGAATTCGATCTTAACTGCTTCATTAGTGATTTCTAGATTTTATGTATTTATGTAAACTTAATACTTCATTTCCGGTGTGCTTTGGTCTTTAAATTTGGGGGACCTATTTTTAATAACTATTTACATAAAGCTTTCTACATACTTTGGACCTGTCATTTTTATCCTCACCCATATTTTTATTGTGATTCGGTTACCTATCCCATTAGGATTTTTACACACATTTTTTTAGCTCGATTGGATGTACTTTGTATTAAACTTTGCATTTTACTTTCTCTTAAGATTAAAAGTTGTTTTTTATTATCATTTTAACTATACATAGCCCGATCGGAGACCCGATCGACTGAGTCACCATTTCGGGTCATCATCTCATTGTTTTTTAAGCACGGGTTTTAAACGCACTCCTTAACACTTTTTTACTTCCTTGTTTAAATACAACTTTATTAATGAACATTTTAAAACGACATTACCCACTCAAAGATGGCCGCGATACTACCATTTACTTGGTCTACAACAAAATGGAGTTTTCTCCACTTCCTGTCCCAATAGTATAAAATGAGCATGGCGATAGCCAATCCGGTGCCCTGAAGAAGTCACGTGATTTGACGCAACGCGTAGGCACGCAACCGGAAATACGTCAGTGCGGACCGGAAGTGACGTAGCGAGTATCGCTATAACGCTGTTCCCATCGCTGTTTGGCGTTTTTTGTTTACGTTTATGTAAGCTTATATTTTACCTTTAATAAATCCATTGGCTTTAACTTTATTACACTATTGGAGTCTTTTCAATTACCCCTATATGGAGCTTAACAGTCGGAGGAAGTGACGGCCCCCTCCCCCAGAAGGATTAGGACGCCATCACCATCACTGCACGAGAGTGACCACAGACCCATTGGAAGTACATAGGCACCCCCACTGTGGAATAGAGGCCCTACCAAGTGGAGGAAGTGACGCCCCCCTCCCTCCGGAAGGAGTAGGACGCCATTGTCATCACTGCACCAGAGTGACCACAGACCTATTGGAAGCACGCAGGCACTTTTATCGTGCCATAGAGGTGAGAGTTCTGGGAGCCCCGAGTGGGTATCCGTTACCACGAACAGTCACCAGATCACCTAGCAACGCATGCTCACCCACCAGTCACAGTTTATGTTATGTTTTGTGCTTTTACTGAGTGACTTTTATTTGATTAGCACTTTGTCACTATGATACACCTGTTATATGTTTTTTAATTTGCACATATTATTCTACCCCATTAGGGGATTGTTATTGTATTTTTCAGGTGTGTAGTTTATGCATTTATTCATTTACTTCATTTTTGCGCAGAATCACTTACACAATTCAGTACGATTGTGCCCTTTTTAGTTTATTAGTAGTGTAAGGTGTTCACTATTTGATTTTGCAGCATCACTAAGAATACATCACTACTATTATTTCATTTCATTATTTCACTTAGTTTTAGGTAGTAGCGCAGAAGTCTTTCTTTTTAGATTTTATATAGCACCATTACACTTTATTCACTTTTGCAGCCACTATGGAAGTTTTTATGTTTATGGATCACAGAAATGTTAATTTAGACACTGTGTTTTCCACACAAACTAAAATCAATAGCGATGTAGAGTCCCTAACCCGCAAATTGGGACATGCGATGGAGAAAAAAATTAGTCTGTGGTGGGACACTAACACCTTCGAAAGGTACCTAAGAGAAAATATAGTCCCTAGGAGACTCAGATGGGATGTACCCCCAAATGATGGTCTCCTCGACAAAGACTCCATTAATGAATGGTACAACTTTTTTAATGGTAAGAGCATTGAAGGCCTCAGGTTTCTCCTAGATAGGAAATATAGGAAAATGAAATTTGTAGATCAACAAATAGAAGAACTTAAATCCAAACTTGAAGTACATAAAGAATCTGAGGACTTCAAAAAATTAGCTAATCAACTAAACAAAGACCTAATGGCCAAGGATTTAGAAACACAACAGAGGAAAGCAAAGAAATACTCAAGAGACGTCACAGATTACAAAACAGACCAAGTGTTTAAATGGCAAAACAAATTGGAAGAACCAGCCATCGCGTCAGCACATTCAACACCTGAAAAGGAGGTCAGGATCTATGAACCGCAAGGAGGTATACCTTATCCACCTACACAGTTGAATGAACACCATAGGGAACCTTACCCCCATACTCCTAGACCTCAATATGAGCAACGAAACTACCAGACTCAGGGGTCACATACACCTAGGAATAATTGGAAAAAACCTTTTAGAAAACCTTTTAAAAAACCCCGACACAATAGTGGATATAATCAAAGACACCACAATGACAGGTCGTACAATGAAGGGGCATATAGAGAACATAGGGAAGGAGCATACTATAACCAACAAGGCAGATATGAAAGAAGCCCTATCCCAACACACAATAGGTTTGACCCAATCCGAGACCAGAGGGAACCTAATACTCATCCCCGCCAGTACCCATATGATCAAGATAGACATGGCAACGATTTTTTAGACCGAGGTCGGCGAGAAACACCACCGAGGAGGAAATTGGAGTATGCCCAACGCTCCTCACAGAGACACCTACAAGAACCCTACTATTCCCCAAAGAGACATTATCAGGAAGAAAGAAGAAGAACCCCAGAACCAAGAGGGGATGTCGAGCGGGAAAGAGACTCAAAAAGAAAAAGAGTCCACTAGGAGAAGGAATCTTTAATTTGAGCGGACAAACTCTAACTAGCGAAGAACTGGCTGTATTGGATAAAGGCCTAAAATACGCCCCCACAAAAAACTTAGACAAATTTGCAACTTTTATTGGAATCAAGAAATATGTAAGAAAAATGAATATTAAGAAAGCGATTTTAACTAATCCCCAAACTAGACCATTAACCACACCGCAAGACCCACAACGGATGGAACATAGTGGACTACGCAACAAATCCCTTTTTAACCCACAATTAAATGATAACCAACACATTGAAGTGTTCAAAAACCTAGTACTGAAGGATCTGAACCAACTGAAGATAAAGAAAACGAGTGACCCTGCACATATTGGGAAAGGAATACGATCTTTGACCAACAGAAAAGATCTGGTTATAAGACCGGCAGACAAAGGAGGAGGAGTGGTAATCCAAAATAAAGTGGACTACCAAGCAGAAATCAAACGTCAATTGGAAGACACCACCACATACCAAAAACTGCTGAGCAATCCCTCAACTAAATGTAAGAAAGATTTAGAAAAAGTGATCCAATTGGGAGTCAAGAAAGGGATCCTGGACACAAAGGAAGCAAGATACCTAGTTCCGGATTCACATAGGATCCCAGTAATATATACAGTTCCCAAAATACACAAGAACCTTCAAAACCCCCCGGGAAGACCAATTGTTAATGGGATCAATTCCCTAACAGCAAGGATTGGCCAGTATATAGATCACTTTATCCAACCCGCCATCCAACAAACAACATCCTATATAAGGGACACGAAACATGTCTTACAACAAATAGAAGAAGTACCAGTCCTAGAGGGAAGGACCCTACTGGCAACGGTAGACGTTTCCTCCCTCTACACGATTATCCAACATCACCAAGCATGTGAAGCAACCAAATGGGCCTTAAGAAAATATAGCGCACTCAAATGTACCCAAAGGAAGTTTTTGATTAAATGCCTAGAATTTTCGTTAAAAAACAACTATTTTTGGCATGACCAAAATTTTTACAAGCAAATAACAGGTATTGCCATGGGTGCTAAATTTGCGCCAAGTGTGGCAAATGCCTTTATGGCACAATGGGAGGAGGAAGCAGTACATAAAAACCCACTGTGTGAACTAGGACTATTCAAAAGATTTATCGATGATATCCTCATAATATGGAATGGAAGCAGAGAAACCCTGGAGCAGTTTCTGTCGAATCTAAATAATAATGACAGAAATATACAATTAACCTCGAATATTGATACGAAGAAGGTCGAATTTCTGGATCTAGAGATAAGCATTGAAGGAGATCGATTAACAACCAAAACCCACTTTAAAGAAGTGTCTAGAAACAGTTATCTACCTATGACAAGCTGCCACCACAAACCTTGGCTTTACAACATCCCAAAAGGCCAATTGGTAAGAATCAAGCGCAACTGTACGAAAGATGCAGATTTCGAGATTCAGGCTAATTTAATTGGACAGAGATTTGTCAAGAAAGGCTATGAAGAAGCATTAATCAAAAGAGAAATTGAACGTACTCAAACGATGGACAGAAAACAACTGATACATGCACCTAAGAAGACACAGAACCTTTCAGAAATACCAAGTTTAATTTTAGACTTCAACACTCAATTTAAAGATATAGAGAAGATTATCCGCAAACACTGGCATATCCTAAAGGAGGATAAATACCTACGACAAATCCTACCGGAAAGGCCATCTATTATTTATAAACGAGCTCCAACCTTGAGGGATATCATCGTGAAGAATGTAGTGGAACCTCCCCCCAAAAACACATTCTCCTTTTTTAATGGCAAAGGGTTTTATCCCTGTAAATATTGCTATGCATGCACACACGCCAAAAAATTTCAAACCAAGAAATACGATTTTAAGGCAACGAGTACAGGGAACACTTACCCAATAAAAGATTTTATTAATTGCTACACAGAGGGGGTTGTGTATATGTTACAATGTCCTTGTAACCTACAGTATGTAGGAAGGACCAAAAGAGCACTCAAAACAAGGATCAAAGAGCATTTAGTAGACATCAAAAAAGGGTGCCCGAAACATAACGTATCTAAGCACTTTGCACTTTTTCATAATAAAGACCCCACACAACTACGTTTTTGGGGTATAGAAAGATATAATAAATCGTGGAGAGGTGACCATAAAATCAGAATCCTCAGCCAAAAGGAATCGAAATGGATACATAGAACCAGAACACTAGTGCCTGAAGGGTTAAATGTAGAATTCGATCTTAACTGCTTCATTAGTGATTTCTAGATTTTATGTATTTATGTAAACTTAATACTTCATTTCCGGTGTGCTTTGGTCTTTAAATTTGGGGGACCTATTTTTAATAACTATTTACATAAAGCTTTCTACATACTTTGGACCTGTCATTTTTATCCTCACCCATATTTTTATTGTGATTCGGTTACCTATCCCATTAGGATTTTTACACACATTTTTTTAGCTCGATTGGATGTACTTTGTATTAAACTTTGCATTTTACTTTCTCTTAAGATTAAAAGTTGTTTTTTATTATCATTTTAACTATACATAGCCCGATCGGAGACCCGATCGACTGAGTCACCATTTCGGGTCATCATCTCATTGTTTTTTAAGCACGGGTTTTAAACGCACTCCTTAACACTTTTTTTACTTCCTTGTTTAAATACAACTTTATTAATGAACATTTTAAAACAACATTACCCACTCAAAGATGGCCGTGATACTACCATTTACTTGGTCTACAACAAAATGGAGTTTTCTCCACTTCCTGTCCCAATAGTATAAAATGAGCATGGCGATAGCCAATCCGGTGCCCTGAAGAAGTCACGTGATTTGACGCAACGCGTAGGCACGCAACCGGAAATATGTCAGTGCGGACCGGAAGTGACGTAGCGAGTATCGCTATAACGCTGTTCCCATCGCTGTTTGGCGTTTTTTGTTTACGTTTATGTAAGCTTATATTTTACCTTTAATAAATCCATTGGCTTTAACTTTATTACACTATTGGAGTCTTTTCAATTACCCCTATATGGAGCTTAACAGTCGGAGGAAGTGACGGCCCCCTCCCCCAGAAGGATTAGGATGCCATCACCATCACTGCACGAGAGTGACCACAGACCCATTGGAAGTACATAGGCACCCCCACTGTGGAATAGAGGCCCTACCAAGTGGAGGAAGTGACGCCCCCCTCCCTCCGGAAGGAGTAGGACGCCATTGTCATCACTGCACCAGAGTGACCACAGACCTATTGGAAGCACACAGGCACTTTTATCGTGCCATAGAGGTGAGAGTTCTGGGAGCCCCGAGTGGGTATCCGTTACCACGAACAGTCACCAGATCACCTAGCAACGCATGCTCACCCACCAGTCACAGTTTATGTTATGTTTTGTGCTTTTACTGAGTGACTTTTATTTGATTAGCACTTTGTCACTATGATACACCTGTTATATGTTTTTTAATTTGCACATATTATTCTACCCCATTAGGGGATTGTTATTGTATTTTTCAGGTGTGTAGTTTATGCATTTATTCATTTACTTCATTTTTGCGCAGAATCACTTACACAATTCAGTACGATTGTGCCCTTTTTAACCACTTAAGGACCGCCTAACGCCGATTTACGTCGGCAAAGCGGCACGGGCAGGCAAAATCATGTACGTGATTTGCCTTCCGCGGGTGGGGGGTCCGATCGGACCCCCCCCCGCCGCCCGAGGCGGTCCCGTTCTGTTCCCCGGCGATCCGAGATGAGGGGGAGGCCATCCGTTCGTGGCCCCCCCCTCGCGATCGCCGCCGGCCAATGGGAACACTCCTTTGCTGCTGTATGCTAAACAGCAGCAAAGGAAATTATGTCATCTCCCCTCAGCTCGGTATTCCGTTCCAGCGCCGAGGGGAGAAGACATCAATGTAAGTGCACAACACACTACACACACAGTAGAACATGCCAGGCATACAAAACACCCCGATCCCCCCCCCGATCGCCCCCCGATCCCCCCCCAATCACCCCCCCCCTGTCACAAACTGACACCAGCAGGTTTTTTTTTTTTTTTTTTTTTTTTCTGATTACTGCATAGTGTCAGTTTGTGACAGTTAGCAGTGGTAGGACAGTTAGTATTACCCCCCTTTAGGTCTAGGATACCTCCCTAACCCCCCCTAATAAAGTTTTAACCCCTTGATCACCCCCTGTCACCAGTGTTGCTAAGCGATCATTTTTCTGATCGCTGTATTAGTGTCGCTGGTGACGCTAGTTAGGGACGTAAATATTTAGGTTCGCCGTCAGCGTTTTATAGTGTCAGGGACCCCCATATACTATCTAATAAATGTTTTAACCCCTTGATTGCCCTCTAGTTAACCCTTTCACCACTGATCACCGTATAAACGTTACGGTTGACGCTGGTTAGTTTGTTTATTTTTTATAGTGTCAGGGCACCCGCCGTTTATTACCGAATAAAGGTTTAGCCCCCTGATCGCCCAGCGGTGATATGCGTCGCCCCAGGCAGTGTCAGATTAGCGCCAGTACCGCTAACACCCACGCACGCAGCATACGCCTCCCTTAGTGGTATAGTATCTGTACAGATCAATATCTGATCCGATCAGATCTATACTAGCGTCCCCAGCAGTTTAGGGTTCCCAAAAATGCAGTGTTAGCGGGATCAGCCCAGATACCCGCTAGCACCTGCGTTTTTCCCCTCCGCCCGGCCCACCCAAGTGCAGTATCGATCGATCGCTGTCACTTACAAAACACTAAACGCATAACTGCAGCGTTCGCAGAGTCAGGCCTGATCCCTGCGATCGCTAACAGTTTTTTTGGTAGCATTTTGGTGAACTGGCAAGCAAGCACCAGGCAGCGTCAGGTTAGCGCCAGTAGCGCTAACACCCACGCACGCACCGTACACCTCCCTTAGTGGTATAGTATCTGTACGGATCAATATCTGATCCGATCAGATCTATACTAGCGTCCCCAGCAGTTTAGGGTTCCCAAAAACGCAGTGTTAGCGGGATCAGCCCAGATACCTGCTAGCACCTGCGTTTTGCCCCTCCGCCCGGCCCGGCCCACCCAAGTGCAGTATCGATCGATCACTGTCCCTTACAAAACACTAAACGCATAACTGCAGCGTTCGCAGAGTCAGGCCTGATCCCTGCGATCGCTAACAGTTTTTTTGGTGGCGTTTTGGTGAACTGGCAAGCACCAGCCCCAGGCAGCATCAGGTTAGCGCCAGTACCGCTAACACCCACGCACGCAGCATACACCTCCCTTAGTGGTATAGTATCTGAACGGATCAATATCTGATCCGATCAGATCTATACTAGCGTCCCCAGCAGTTTAGGGTTCCCAAAAACGCAGTGTTAGCGGGATCAGCCCAGATACCTGCTAGCACCTGTGTTTTGCCCCTCCGCCCGGCCCGCCCGGCCCAGCCCAGCCCACCCAAGTGCAGTATCGATCGATCACTGACACTTACAAAACACTAAACGCATAACTGCAGCGTTCGCAGAGTCAGGCCTGATCCCTGCGATCGCTAACAGTTTTTTTGGTAGCGTTTTGGTGAACTGGCAAGCACCAGCGGCCTAGTACACCCCGGTCGTAGTCAAACCAGCACTGCAGTAACACTTGGTGACGTGGCGAGTCCCATAAGTGCAGTTCAAGCTGGTGAGGTGGCAAGCACAAGTAGTGTCCCGCTGCCACCAAGAAGAGGACAAACAGGCCCGTCGTGCCCATAGTGCCCTTCCTGCTGCATTCGCCAATCTTAATTGGGAACCCACCACTTCTGCAGCACCCGTACTTCCCCCATTCACATCCCCAACCAAATGCAGTCGGCTGCATGAGAGGCATTTTCTTTATGTCCTACCGAGTACCCTTACCCAACAAACCCCCAAAAAAGATGTTGTGTCTGCAGCAAGCGCGGATATAGGCGTGACACCCGCTATTATTGTCCCTCCTGTCCTGACAATCCTGGTCTTTACATTGGTGAATGTTTTGAACGCTACCATACACTAGTTGAGTATTAGCGTAGGGTACAGCATTGCACAGACTAGGCACACTTTCACAGGGTCTCCCAAGATGCCATCGCATTTTGAGAGACCCGAACCTGGAACCGGTTACAGTTACAAAAGTTAGTTACAAAAAAAGTGTAAAAAAAAATATATATATATAAAATAAAAAAAAATAGTTGTCGTTTTATTGTTCTCTCTCTCTCTATTCTCTCTCTATTGTTCTGCTCTTTTTTACTGTATTCTATTCTGCAATGTTTTATTGTTATTATGTTTTATCATGTTTGCTTTTTCAGGTATGCAATTTTTTATACTTTACCGTTTACTGTGCTTTATTGTTAACCATTTTTTTGTCTTCAGGTACGCCATTCACGACTTTGAGTGGTTATACCAGAATGATGCCTGCAGGTTTAGGTATCATCTTGGTATCATTCTTTTCAGCCAGCGGTCGGCTTTCATGTAAAAGCAATCCTAGCGGCTAATTAGCCTCTAGACTGCTTTTACAAGCCGTGGGAGGGAATGCCCCCCCCCCACCGTCTTCCGTGTTTTTCTCTGGCTCTCCTGTCTCAACAGGGAACCTGAGAATGCAGCCGGTGATTCAGCCAGCTGACCATAGAGCTGATCAGAGACCAGAGTGGCTCCAAACATCTCTATGGCCTAAGAAACCGGAAGCTACGAGCATTTTATGACTTAGATTTCGCCGGATGTAAATAGCGCCATTGGGAAATTGGGGAAGCATTTTATCATACCGATCTTGGTGTGGTCAGATGCTTTGAGGGCAGAGGAGAGATCTAGGGTCTAATAGACCCCAATTTTTTCAAAAAAGAGTACCTGTCACTACCTATTGCTATCATAGGGGATATTTACATTCCCCGAGATAACAATAAAAATGATTAAAAAAAAAAAATATGAAAGGAACAGTTTAAAAATAAGATAAAAAAAGCAGAAAAATAATAAAGAAAAAAAAAAAAAAAACACCCCTGTCGCCCCCTGCTCTCGCGCTAAGGCGAACGCAATCGGCGGTCTGTCGTCAAACGTAAACAGCAATTGCACCATGCATGTGAGGTATCACCGCGAAGGTCAGATCGAGGGCAGTAATTTTTGCAGTAGACCTCCTCTGTAGATCTAAAGTGGTAACCTGTAAAGGCTTTTAAAGGCTTTTAAAAATGTATTTATTTTGTTGCCACTGCACGTTTGTGCGCAATTTTAAAGCATGTCATGTTTGGTATCCATGTACTCGGCCTAAGATCATCTTTTTTATTTCATCAAACATTTGGGCAATATAGTGTGTTTTAGTGCATTAAAATTTAAAAAAGTGTGTTTTTTCCCCAAAAAATGCGTTTGAAAAATCGCTGCGCAAATACTGTGTGAAAAAAAAAAATGAAACACCCACCATTTTAATCTGTAGGGCATTTGCTTTAAAAAAATATATAATGTTTGGGGGTTCAAAGTAATTTTTTTGCAAAAAAAATAACTTTTTCATGTAAACAATAAGTGTCAGAAAGGGCTTTGTCTTCAAGTGGTTAGAAGAGTGGGTGATGTGTGACATAAGCTTCTAAATGTTGTGCATAAAATGCCAGGACAGTTCAAAACCCCCCCAAATGACCCCATTTTGGAAAGTAGACACCCCAAGCTATTTGCTGAGAGGCATGTCGAGTCCATGGAATATTTTATATTGCGACACAAGTTGCGGGAAAGAGACACATTTTTTTTTTTTTTTTTTTGCACAAAGTTGTCACTAAATGTTATATTGCTCAAACATGCCATGGAAATATGTGAAATTACACCCCAAAATACATTCTGCTGCTTCTCCTGAGTACGGGGATACCACATGTGTGAGACTTTTTGGGAGCCTAGCCGCGTACGGGGCTCCGAAAACCAATCACCGCCTTCAGGCTTTCTAAGGGCGTGAATTTTTGATTTCACTCTTCACTGCCTATCACAGTTTCGGAGGCCATGGAAAGCCCAGGTGGCACAAACCCCCCCCAAATGACCCCATTTTGGAAAGTAGACACCCCAAGCTATTTGCTGAGAGGTATAGTGAGTATTTTGCAGACCTCACTTTTTGTCACAAAGTTTTGAAAATTGAAAAAAGAAAAAAAAAAATGTTTTTTCTTGTCTTTCTTCATTTTCAAAAACAAATGAGAGCTGCAAAATACTCACCATGCCTCTCAGCAAATAGCTTGGGGTGTCTACTTTCCAAAATGGGGTCATTTGGGGGGTTTTGTGCCACCTGGGCATTCCATGGCCTCCGAAACTGTGATAGGCAGTGAAGAGTGAAATCAAAAATTTTCACCCTTAGAAATCCTGAAGGCGGTGATTGGTTTTCGGGGTCCCGTACGCGGCTAGGCTCCCAAAAAGTCCCACACATGTGGTATCCCCATACTCAGGAGAAGCAGCTAAATGTATTTTGGGGTGCAATTCCACATATGCCCATGGTCTGTGTGAGCAATATATCATTTAGTGACAACTTTATGCAAAAAAAAAAAAAAAAAAAAAAAAGTGTCACTTTCCCACAACTTGTGTCAAAATATAAAATATTCCATGGACTCAATATGCCTCTCAGCAAATAGCTTGGGGTGTCTACTTTCCAAAATGGGGTCATTTTGGGGGGTTTTGTGCCACCTGGGCATTCCATGGCCTCCGAAACTGTGATAGGTAGTGAGGAGTAAAATCAAAAATTTACACCCTTAGAAATCCTGAAGGTGGTGATTGGTTTTCGGGGCCCCGTACGCGGCTAGGCTCCCAAAAAGTCCCACACATGTGGTATCTCCATACTCAGGAGAAGCAGCTGAATGTATTTTGGGGTGCAATTCCACATAGGCCCATGGCCTGTGTGAGCAATATATCATTTAGTGACAACTTTTTGTAAATATTTTTTTTTTTTTTTTTTTTTTGTCATTATTCAATCACTTGGGACAAAAAAAATAAATATTCAATGGGTTCAACATGCCTCTCAGCAATTTCCTTGGGGTGTCTACTTTCCAAAATGGGGTCACTTGGGGGGGTTTTGTACTGCCCTGCCATTTTAGCACCTCAAGAAATGACATAGGCAGTCATAAACTAAAAGCTGTGTAAATTACAGAAAATGTACCCTAGTTTGTAGACGCTATAACTTTTGCGTAAACCAATAAATATACGCTTATTGACATTTTTTTTACCAAAGACATGTGGCCGAATACATTTTGGCCTAAATGTATGACTAAAATTTAGTTTATTGGATTTTTTTTATAACAAAAAGTAGAAAATATCATTTTTTTTCAAAATTTTCGGTCTTTTTCCGTTTATAGCGCAAAAAATAAAAACCGCAGAGGTGATCAAATACCATCAAAAGAAAGCTCTATTTGTGGGAAGAAAAGGACGCAAATTTCGTTTGGGTACAGCATTGCATGACCGCGCAATTAGCAGTTAAAGCGACGCAGTGCCAAATTGGAAAAAGACCTCTGGTCCTTAGGCAGCATAATGGTCCGGGGCTCAAGTGGTTAATGTGTTGACATGGGCTTATATGATGCTGTCAAATAAATTCATAAATAAATCAAGCCATAACCTGCCTCTGTCAATCTGGTGTCTGAATCTAGGACCAAAGATCTCTGGATTTCAGTAATGTAGAGGGTCATGCTTAAAGTGGAAGTCCACCCTTACACTTAAATTCCCCTGCAATCATTAATGTGAGCGAAGTTCAGGCTTATGTCTCAAAATGAAAAAATTACAGTTTTTCTACCTTTATTTTGCAGAATCCAGTGCTGTCACGTGACTTCAATTCTACTTCCTTCTGAGAGTAAAATCAGCCAGTGGGTGTGGTTACTGAAAGCTAGTGACATCACTTCCTGGGAGGGACACTGTTCCTGTGTAGTCAGTGGGCGTATACAGGATGGGAGGAACTGATCATAGGTTCCTGCCCAGTGTTCTCTCATTCTACATCTGAATACATGAGAAAATGAAGAAATAAAAAGCCCCATCCACACGGGGGGGGGGGAGGTGCAGGGCACATATACAGTATAGCTGTGCACAGGAGAAGGGAGCTGGACACGGGGGGGGCACCCATTCACACCTTCCGACTTTGAAAATCAGTGACTTTAAAAAGGTACCTGCAATGCTTTGATGCGACTTTGCATCAAAGTCGCACTCTAAATCGTGGAACTTTGCGATTGTAATAGTGGTAACGTGACTTAACATGCGACTATGTGTCCAAAGTCGCATGACAAGTCACAGCTCATTGATTTTAATGAAACAAAAAGAAAGCACCTCTGAGTGCAAGTATTTAATAAAGGATAAGAAGCACGTATTCACACTTACATAGAAGTAAATAGATTGCAGCTTCCAGTGAAGTATACATCCATTCCCCATCATATAGGTCTAATGGCAGTTCAACATTTTTTGTCTCTTGACCCCTCCATTAATGCCAAACAGGCCGTATTTATTTCAGAAGCCACTTCTTTTTGTTTGAATCATAATTATTTCCATTTTAATGATGAATTTTACCTACAGACCCATGGTACAGCTATGGGAACGAACTTTGCCCCATCCTACGCCAATCTGACCATGGGTCTGTGGGAAGATAGGTTTATATGGAATAATAACCCCTTTGCCCAACATCTAATTTTTTTCGGTAGATATATAAATGACATCATTGTGATCTGGGATGGCCCACTGTCCTCAGTCAATTGTTTTGTCTCCCACTGCAATGCTAATGACCTGGGTCTCTCGTTCACATTTGTACATAACGAAGAAAGTCTCCCTTTTTTAGACCTTGAACTTTTTCATGACCAGAATTTAATCCTGTCACGAAATTATACCAAACCCACTGCTGGGAATTCTTATCTACATTTTAACAGCTGCCATCACCCACAGTGGGTCAATAATATTCCCAAAGGCCAGTACTGTAGATTAAGACAAAACTGTACTAGGGATTCGGATTACATTTCCCAAAGTGTGAACCTTAAGAGTAAATTCTTAGAAAAAGGGTTTCCTGAGAAATTAGTAGATCAAGCCTATGCCACCTTCCTTCCAGGCAAAAAACCTAAGACGACAAAACCATCTGACAGTGACACTGTACGATTTATTACCAGATATCACAGTGAATATAAGAAAATGGAATATATATTCCATAAACACTGGAATATCTTAAAACAGGATCCCCTTCTTAAGAATGATCTTGGTAACAAACCTAAGGTTACTTATAGAAGGGCCCCAACACTGAAAAACAAGTTAGCGCCCAGAAACTGATAACCACTAAACCTGAAAATCCCCTGTGTCTTATTCCCCTTATAGGTATGTACAGGTGTAATAAAGCCTTATGTAAGACTTGTGCCTTTGTTAGACATGGCCAGCGTAGTTTCCAACACAAAGATAAGCGTTATCAGTTAGAGGGATTCTATAACTGTTCTACTGACTACGTAGTCTACTGTCTAACATGTCCATGTAAATCATTATACGTTGGTCGCACAATTTGTCCATTACGACAACGCTTTGGCAAACATCGTCGATTCATAGAAAAAGGCTGCGACAAACATAGTGTTCCCCGGCATTTTCTGGAGCACCATCACCAATCTACCGTAGGCCTACAGGTATGGGTGATAGAATCAATACCACGCAAATTGTCCGAAGCTGAACGTTTTTCCAAACTATGTGAACGTGAAACGTTTTGGATTTACACCTTAGACACTTTGGCACCCAATGGGTTGAATGAGGAATTAGAGGTTAATACCATCATATAATATCACACTATAGTCTTTTATCTCATTGTCTCCACTGGTTACTGTTTCCTGTTTTTTTCCCTCCCCTGTCTCTTCCCTCCTTCCCCCTCCTTCTTTTTCCCCTCCCTTTTGTCCCTCCCCCCCCTCCCCTCCCTTCCTTCCCTTCCCCCTTTTTTTTCCTCCCCCCTTTTTTTTTTTTTTTTTCTCTTCCCTTCCCTACACATTTTAACTCATTATTACACAAATTTTATATACATACTCTTTTGCATGCGACACACTGTTTTTGGTGCAGGTGTGTCGCATTTTTAACTAATTTATAATGTAAATAATTTCCCCCCTTTTTTTTTGCATATTATTCTATATGCTACGACTGTATATATGATGTCTCATGGCCACTGAAAGTATTATTGAGAGTAATTGACACATGGGATATCAATAATAGGATAATTTTATTAATTTTATTTAATTTGATTTAACTTTATATGCTATAAACATTCTTATAATCATTTTCAATATTAGTAAGGCATTATAACTTATATTTGAGTACACATTGTTGTGCCTTTTAATTATTGTCATTGTTACCACTTCAATATTTTATTATCACCAGAACTATTTGATTTTTTGATATAAAATATACCCTATATAGATAATTTATTGATAATGTATAATGTATAACAATTTATTGAGAATTATCCCTTTTTATTGTTATTTATAGTCTCGTAGATATTCCGTTGTCTGTATGTCTATGCTCCTCCTCTGTTCAGCTGGAGTAATTGTTGGTCTTCAATGCAGAGCTATTTAAGCCTCTATCCTTCCCGTCCTATCTACACTTGACAAAGGAGCGCGCATGCCCACTGGGAGCTTCGCGCATGCTCGGAAACGTGTCGTGTATTCCCGTCCATCTGAGCCATCCTGGTGACGTCACACGCCCACGAGCACCTTGCTGGAATGTGGAAGTGCCGATCCAGCTCAGCAGCCCAGCAGCCTGCTACTCCATGTGGAGGTCCGCGGTCATCCCCTCGGAGTCACATCGCAGCCTACTGCATATGGACTCAGGGCTAGGGATGAGCTTCGAGTTCGAGTCGAACTCATGTTCGACTCGAACATTGGCTGTTCGCAAGTTCGCCGAACAGCGAACAATTTGGGGTGTTCGCGGCAAATTCGAATGCAGCGGAACACCCTTTAAAAGTCTATGGGAGAAATCAAAAGTGCTAATTTTAAAGGCTAATATGCAAGTTATTGTCATAAAAAGTGTTTGGGGACCCGGGTCCTGCCCCAGGGGACATGGATCAATGCAAAAAAAAGTTTTAAAAATGGCCGTTTTTTCAGGAGCAGTGATTTTAATAATGCTTAAAGTCAAACAATAAAAGTGTAATATTCCTTTAAATTTCGTAGCTGGGGGGTGTCTATAGTATGCCTGTAAAGGGGCGCATGTTTCCTGTGTTTAGAACAGTCTGACAGCAAAATGACATTTTGAAGGAAAAAACTCATTTAAAACTACCCGCGGCTATTGCATTGCCGACAATACACATAGAAGTTCATTGATAAAAACGGCATGGGAATTCCCCAAAGGGGAACCCCGAACCAAAATTTAAAAAAAAATGACGTGGGAGTCCCCCTAATTCCCACACCAGGCCCTTCAGGTCTGATATGGATATTAAGGGGAACCCCGGCCAAAATTTAAAAAAAAAAATGACGTGGGGTTCCCCCTAAATTCCATACCAGACCCTTCAGGTCTGGTATGGATTTTAAGGGGAACCCCACGCCAAAAAAAAAAAAAAAACGGCGTGGGGTCCCCCCAAAAATCCATACCAGACCCTTATCCGAGCACGCAACCTGGCAGGCCGCAGGAAAAGAGGGGGGGACGAGAGTGCGCCCCCCCTCCTGAACCGTACCAGGCCACATGCCCTCAACATTGGGAGGGTGCTTTGGGGTAGCCCCCCAAAACACCTTGTCCCCATGTTGATGAGGACAAGGGCCTCATCCCCACAACCCTGGCCGGTGGTTGTGGGGGTCTGCGGGTGGGGGGCTTATCGGAATCTGGAAGCCCCCTTTAACAAGGGGACCCCCAGATCCCGGCCCCCCCCTGTGTGAAATGGTAAGGGGGTACAAAAGTACCCCTACCATTTCACTAAAAAACTGTCAAAAATGTTAAAAATGACAAGAGACAGTTTTTGACAATTCCTTTATTTAAATACGTCTTCTTTCTTCTATCTTCCCTCATCTTCTGGTTCTTCTGGTTCTTCTGGCTCTTCTGGTTCTTCCTCCGGCGTTCTTGTCCAGCATCTCCTCCGCGGCGTCTTCTATCTTCTTCTCCTCGGGCCGCTCTGCACCCATGGCATGGGGGGGAGGCTCCCGCTCTTCTCTTCTTCTTCATCTTCTTCTCTTCTTCTCTTCTTCTTTTCTTATCTTCTTCATTTTCTTCTCCGGGCCGCTCCGCACCCATGCTGGCATGGAGGGAGGCTCCCGCTGTGTGACGGTGCTCCTCGTCTGACAGTTCTTAAATAACGGGGGCGGGGCCACCCGGTGACCCCGCCCCCCTCTTACGCACGGTGACTTGACGGGACTTCCCTGTGACGTCACGGGGAATGCCACAGGGAAGTCCCGTCATGTCCCGTGCGTCAGAGGGGGGTGGGGTCACCGGGTGGCCCCGCCCCCCGTTATTTAAGAACCGTCAGACGAGGAGACGCCGTCACACAGCGGGAGCCTCCCTCCATGTCAGCATGGGTATTCAGATACTGTAAAGTTGGATCAAAGCTGCACTCAAAGTCGCATCAAAGTCGCACTCTAACTTGTGCAACTTTGGGGTCGCAATAGTGGAAACGTAGACTAAGGCTCTGTTTCCACTAGTATGAATTGTCATGTGATTTTGGGCACAAAGTTGCAGGACAACTTACATCCCCTTGATTTCAATGGAACCCATTCCCATCTATGCAACTTTGAAAATAAGCGACTTTGAAAAGGTACCTGCAATGCTTTGATGCGACTTTGATCCAGAGAGTGTAAAGTTGCATCAAAGTCACACTCCAAAGTCACACTCTAGCCTTAGGCTACGTTTCCACTAGTGTGACTTCAAAGCTGTGCGATTTAAAGTGCGACTTTGAGTGCAGCTTTGATCCAACTTTACACTCTGGATCAAAGTTGCAGTAGTGCAGGCACCTTTTCAAAGTTGCAAAGATGGGAACATTTGCCATTCAAATCATTGGGCTGTGGCTTCTCATGTGACTTTATGTGTCCAAAGTTGCATGACAAGTCGCACCAGTGGAAACGGAGCCTTAAACTCACTTGTAGCTAACTTACTCACATGTAGCTCCCTTAACTGGGCGTGTGCCACACCATGTCATCACAGTGTCCATCACAGTGCCATGCAGAAACAACCACGTGGTTGAAAATCTGCAGCATGTTGCATTGTAATCTATTCTAACAAAACAGAACATACTTCCAAAGCTTGCCCTCCTCCCCCCGGGAGAAACTGCTGGCCAAAAGGAGGCTATGAAGACAGAGGAGATCTGAGAAGGAGGGATAGGGGTGGGGCTGGGCAGGTCTAGGCATGTCTGTCTAAAAAGGAGAGGAGGGATGGGGGTGGGGCTGGGCAGGTCTGGGCATGTCTGTCTATAAAGGAGAGGAGGGATGGGGGTGGGGCATGTAGAAGAGAAGGACAACATTTTCAGGAAGTGAGAGGCCCCCATGCAGAATTCAGAAATAAGGAAGAAAGGTTGTCCCTGAAGAACAGGAAGAAGCTATCTGGCTTTAATTAGACTTTCTAAGCGACACAATCAGCTATACAGAAAATTAATAATGTCAAAGATAAAGATATTTTACATATAATAAATAGAAACATTTTCATTTTTGACTGGACTTCCACTTTAATATTCAGTGCATTGGCTGGTTGAAGGTAAGTGCAAGAAAGGGGCCAACCTTCATAGGTAGGCAGCAATACTCGGCAACGGGTATCATGTGTCAGTACTAGGATCCCTTTAGGACCCAGCACAACTCACCTGACACAGCCTTTGCCTGGGAAACAACAGTGATTGGCCAGCTCACCTTTAAATTACTTATATCAGCATTCAATCAGTGCTCATGTTAGAGTTTACTTTGTGTTTGATCCTGCTGATATCTGCTCTGTGTATTTCATGTATGACCCAGGTCGTTTGACCCTGTTTGCTTGCTTCTTATTCGGTATCGTTTGGACTCTGATCTTCCTGTGTATGACCCAGCTTGCCTAGACCACGCTTTGCCTGATTCTACTGTAGTATCTTCACCTGCAGCGGTGAACTACAAGCTCCAGACAACATCTATCCTCATCTGCAGCGGTGAACTACAAGGTCCAGCAAACATCTACTTTCATCTACAGCGGTGAACTACAAGTCCCAGCTGACCTGCTCTGCTTAGACCTGCTTATGGTATGTGCTCTTGTTCTTTGAACTCTTTGCATAATCAGAACTAGGGATGAGCCGAACACCCTCCTGTTCGGTTCGCACTAGAACATGCGAACAGGAAAAAAGTTCGTTCAAACACGCGAACACCGTTAAAGTCTATGGGACACGAACATGAATAATCAAAAGTGCTAATTTTAAAAGGCTTATATGCAAGTTATTGTCATAAAAAGTGTTTGGGAACCTGGATCCTGCCCCAGGGGACATGGATCAATGCAAAAAAACCTTTTAAAAACGGCCGTTTTTTCAGGAGCAGTGATTTTAATAATGCTTAAAGTCAAACAATAAAAGTGTAATATCCCTTTAAATTTCGTAGCTGGGGGCTGTCTATAGTATGCAAGCAAAAGCAATTTAAAACTACTTGCGGCTATTGCATTGCCGGTCCGACAATACACATAGAAGTTCATTGATAAAAACGGCATGGGAATTCCCCACAGGGGAACCCCGAACCAAAATTTAAAAAAAAAATGACGTGGGGGGCCCCCCTAAATTCCATACCAGGCCCTTCAGGTCTGGTATGAATTTTAAGGGGAACCCTGCGCCAAAAACAAAAAAACACAGCGTGGGGTCCCCCCAAAAATCCATACCAGACCCTTATCTGAGCACGCAACCTGGCAGGCCGCAGGAAAAGAGGGGGGACGAGAGAGCGCCCCCCTCCTGAACCGTATCAGGCCACATGCCCTCAACATTGGGAGGGTGCTTTGGGGTAGTCCCCCAAAACACCTTGTCCCCATGTTGATGAGGACAAGGGCCTCATCCCCACAACCCTGGCCGGTGGTTGTGGGGGTCTGCGGGCGGGGGGCTTATCGGAATCTGGAAGCCCCCTTTAACAAGGGGACCCCCAGATCCCGGCCCCCCCTGTATGAAATGGTAAGGGGGTACGAAAGTACCCCTACCATTTCACTAAAAAACTGTCAAAAATGTTAAAAATGACAAGAGACAGTTTTTGACAATTCCTTTATTTAAATGCTTCTTCTTTCTTCTTTCTTCTATCTTCCTTCATCTTCTTCTTCTGGTTCTTCTGGCTCTTCTGGTTCTTCCTCTGGCATTCTCGTCCAGCATCTCCTCCGCGGAGTCTTCTATCCTCTTCTCCTCGGGCCGCACCGCACCCATGGCATGGGGGGAGGCTCCCGCTCTTCTCTTCATCTTCTTATCTTCTTCATCTTCTTCTTCATCTTCTTCTCTTCTTCATTTTCTTCTCCGGGCCACTCTGCATCCATGCTGGCATGGAGGGAGGCTCCCGCTGTGTGACGGCATCTCCTCGTCTGACGGCTCTTAAATAACGGGGGCGGGGCCACCCGGTGACCCTGTCCCCCTCTGACGCACGGTGACTTGACGGGACTTCCCTGTGATGTCACAGGGAATGCCACAGGGAAGTCCCGCCATGTCCCGTGCGTCAGAGGGGGGCGGGTATAATCGGCCTCTCTCACAAGATCTAGTGCTCCAATCCACCAACCCTTTCCAGTTACAATTGGGGGCTTTGCATTGGGAAAGATTTCATGTCTTGTCATTGACTCTCCATCCACTCCTTTAATCCTAGGCCTTCCTTGGCTTCAGAAGCACAATCCTGTAAATGACTGGCGAACAGGAAATATTCTGGCTTGGTCTAACCAGTGTAAAAAGAACTGCATCCAGCACCCTGTTCGACTTGCTACCAGTCAAGTGGGAATGGAACAGATTCCACTTTGTTATAAGGACTTTTGGGATGTGTTTTCTAAAGGGATTGCTGACACTTTACCTCCTCATCGCAGTTATGATTGTCCCATTGACCTCTTGCCCAACACTACACCTCCTCGAGAGAGAGTCTTTCCACTGTCTGAGCCAGAGAATCTTGCCTTGCAAGAATACATCCAGGAAAACCTAGCTAAGGGTTTCATCCGTCCCTCCACTTCTCCCGCAGGAGCAGGATGCTTCTTTGTCCCAAAGAAGGATGGTGGACTGAGACTTTGTTTTGATTACAGAGGTCTAAATAAAATAACTGTTCCCAATCGGTATCCACTTCCTCTCATCACAGAATTGTTCTCTCAAATCCAGGGAGCCAAAATCTTCTCCAAACTGGACTTAAGGGGAGCCTATAATCTGGTGCGCATCCATGCAGGCGATGAGTGGAAGACAGCCTTTAACACCAAGGATGGTCATTACGAATGTCTTGCCATGGCTTTTGGTCTCAGAAATGCACCAGCTGTCTTTCAGAACTTTACGAATGACATTTTCCGTGACATGTTGGGTCGCTTCATGCTTGTATATTTAGACGATATTTTGATATATTCTCCCAATCCTGAAACACATCAGAAGCATGTCTGCTCGGTATTGGCCTGATTAAAGACTCACTCCCTTTTTGTAAAGCCTGAAAAATGTTCATTTCATGTTAAACAAGTACCTTTCCTAGGCTACCTAATTTCTGACACAGGCCTCACCATGGATCCAGCCAAGATTCAAGCCATTTTAGACTGGGTACCACCTTCAGACCTGAAGGCAGTTCAGCACTTCCTGGGCTTTGCAAATTTCTATTGAAAATTCATTAAAGCGGGGTTCCACCCAAATTTTGAACATTATCTCTATGCATTCTCTTCCTTGCCTAGATGCTGACATGCTGTGTAAAAAAATTTAAATCGCCGTAATTACCTTTTTTTTTTTCTAATCTTCTTAGCACTTACTGGTTTTCCTCCCATGGGAGTAGGCGTGTTTCTAGCCTTTCCCAGACCTCCCACAGTCCCCTGGGAGCTAGTCTCAGGCTTCCCAGCATGCATTGTGCAACAGCGTCATCACAACATCTCGGTGAATGCTGGGAGCACAGCATTCACCGCATCCAGGAAATACATGCTTGTGGGCTTCAAATGCCCACAATGAAGATGGAAACCGCCTTCAGTGAATTTTATAAGTTATTCTTTACAACGAAATCGGACACAGGCGGACTTATTACACAGAACATGTGAGTAGATAATCATGAGAAGAAAAGTTTGTGAATGAACTCCAAAAAAAAAAAGATAGATAGGTGGACCCCCGCTTTAAGAACTTTGCCACCATTGCACATCCCATCACCTCTCTCACCAGGAAGACTCCGACTACCTTTAAATGGACTACTGAAGCCCAGGCCTTCACTCAGTTAAAGAAACCCTTTACCTCTGCACCAATCCTACGCCATCCTGTTCCTGAGCTACCTTTTATTGTGGAGGTAGATGCATCTGAAGTAGGGGTGGGGGCGCTTTTGTCACAAAAGGATCCTGTAAATGCTGCCATCCACCCTTGTGCCTTCTTGTCTCGTAAATATTCCCCAGCAGAGCGCAATTATGATATAGGCAACAGAGAACTTCTAGCCATAAAGCTCGCTTTGGAGGAATGGAGACATTGGCTGGAGGGAGCTCGCTATCCATTCATAGTTCTGACTGACCACAAAAACCTTGAATACATCCGTTCTGCTAAAAGACTGAACTAACGTCAAGCCAGGTGGTCATTGTTCTTCTCCAGATTTGGCTTCACAATTTCATATTTACCAGGGCCAAAAAACATTAAGGCTGACGCCTTGTCTCGCAGCTTTTTATCAGAGTCTCCTCCTCCGCTTCCTCCACAACCCATTATCTCTGAGGTTAGGATTTTGGCTTTCACCCAGACTGACATCTCTGAGGCCTTGTTACCTGCACAGGCTGAAGCCCCTCCCTCCACTCCCTCTGGTATGCTTTTTGTGCCCCTGGCTCTTCGTTTGCAGGTATTGCAGCAGGTACATGCATCAAAACCTGCAGCACATCCGGGGTTTAGACAAACTTTTGAGATTATCTCTCGCAACCTCTGGTGGCCATCGATAAGCAGGATGTGTTAGCCTTCGTCCAGGCCTGTGAAGTTTGCGCCAGAAGCAAGAGCAGTACCTCTAAGCCGCCCGGTCTCCTACGTCCTCTACCCATACCTACCTGTCCCTGAACCCATTTATCTATTAATTTTATCACTGACTTGCCTCCGTCCCAGGGGTGTTCCACGATCTGGGTGGTGGTAGACAGGTTCAGTAAAATTGCCCACTTTGTTCCGCTTCCGAAACTTCCATCTGCTAAAGAACTGGCATCTTTATTCATTAAACATATTTTCAGGCTCCACGGGGCACCAATTAACATTGTCTCAGACCGTGGCTCTCAGTTTATAACCCAGTTTTGGAAGGCTCTTTGCTCTCAGCTGGGGATTAAGTTATCATATTCTTCAGCATATCATCCTGAGACAAATGGCCAAACAGAAAGGACTAATCAGACTCTAGATGGTACGTTGTCTGATGGCCAATGATGAGGTGGAGTGGGTCAACGTCCTGCCATGGGCAGAGTTTGCCTTTAATAATTGTGCCAGCACATCTACAGGGACCTCTCCTTTCTTCTGTGTTTACGGGTTGCATCCTCGAGTGTGCTCCTTTGATCCTCCACCATCTGATGTGCCAGATGCCAACACCACAATTGAAAATTTCTCCAAAATCTGGTCCGATGTTAATTGTGCTATTTCTCGCTCTGTGCAGGCTTTTAAGAAAGTGGCTGACAAGAGGCGCTCAAAGGCACCAGGATATAAAGTTGGTGACAAAGTGTGGCTATCATCTAGGAATCTGTCCCTGCATGTTCCATCTAAAAAACTTGGCCCAAAATTCATCGGGCCCTATGAAATTTCGGAGATTGTTAATCCTGTATCCTATAGATTAAAACTTCCCCCATCCATGCGCATTCCAAATGTCTTTCATGTTTCATTGTTGAAACCTGTTCATTCCAGCCTCCAAGTAAATGAACCAGAACCTGTGGATGTGTTGGACAGTCAGGAATATGAAGTGGCATTTATTCTTGATTCCAGACGAGTGCACAATTCCTTACAATATCTCGTTCATTGGAAAGGTTTCGGCCCAGAGGATCGATCTTGGGTCCCAGCTCGTGATCTTCATGCTGACCGACTTAAGAAAAAGTTCCATCTTCATTATCCTAGTAAGCCTGGGGGTGCAGGAGCAACCCCTCAAGAAAGGGGGGGTACTGTCAGTACTAGGATCCCTTTAGGACCCAGCACAACTCACCTGACACAGCTCACCTTTAAATTACTTGTATCTGCATTCAATCAGTGCTCGTGTTAGAGTTTACCTTGTGTCTGATCCAGCTGATATCTGCTCTGTGTATTTCGTGTATGACCCGGCTCATTTGACCCTGTTTGCTTGCTTCTGATTCGGTACCGTTTGGACTCTGATCTTCCTGTGTATGACCCAGCTTGCCTAGACCATGCTTTGCCTGATTCTACTGTAGTATCCTCACCTGCAGCGGTGAACTACAAGCTCCAGGCAACATCTATTCTCATCTGCAGCGGTGAACTACAAGGTCCAGCAAACATCTACCTTCATCTACAGCAGTGAACTACAAGTCCCAGCTGATCTGCTCTGCTCAGAGCTGCTCATGGTATGTGCTCTTGTTCTTTGAACTCTTTGCATAATCAGAACACCTGAACTGTTACCTGTTATATGCTCCTAGCCTGACATCATGCAGCTAACCGCAGAAGGTGTTGATGCATGCACTTCTGCCATTTGAGCCTTCTACTTCTGACAGACATAAAATTAGGTTGATTTACTAAAGGCAAATATATTGTGCATTTGCACTAGATCTAGCTTTGCTAGTTTCTATCATCCAATTATGTACAGAGTAAAGGAAACGGGAGGACCCAGAGGAAACCTATGCAAGCATAGGGGGAACATGCAAACCCCATGCAGACAGTGCCCTAGCAAAGATTCACACCAAAGCATAAGTTCTAACCACTACTGATCACATAGAAGGTGCTGCTAATGTCTGTTGTAAATGATTGTGGCTAGTGGAAATAAGCTCTGCAATTTTATTTTTTATTGTTTTAGAGTCTCTTTTGGTGTTACTGCCAGCTGCCTTTACTGTCTTCTCACTTGAACTCATATAAAAAATGTAGACCATCTTTCTGGACATACTGTCGATCGAAAAAAAAGGACTTTTTAGGTGTATTTATGTATCCAATGAAATCAGAGAATTCACATACAGTAAAACCTTGGTTTGCAAGCATAATTTGTTCCAGAAACAGGTTTGT
Organism: Aquarana catesbeiana; assembly: GCF_042186555.1. Lineage (NCBI taxonomy): Eukaryota > Metazoa > Chordata > Amphibia > Anura > Ranidae > Aquarana > Aquarana catesbeiana. Next base: position 224,295,149 of record NC_133325.1, read on the forward strand.
AATCCAAAGCACTCTTATATCAAAGCATATTTTCCCATACGAAATAATGGAAACTCAAATGATTCATTCCACAACCATTTATTCATAAGTCCTTTAAGTTTATAGTCCATATAAAAAGATTATAGCAATGTGACCAGGTTATGTAACCATAAAAATGTCCATCCACAAAAGGAAGCCTCTACAAGGGGATATCTCACATCAAAGATGGGGTTGGCGTGGCTCCACTTTGGCGCCTGTTCCGGTGGTGGATTTCACTGCCAACTCTTATGCCGCGTACACACGGTCGGACTTTTCGTCTACAAAAGTCCGACAGCCTGTCCGACAGACTTCCGGCGGACTTTCGGCGGACTTGCAGCAGACTTTCTAACGAACGGACTTGCCTACACACGACCACACAAAAGTCCGACGGATTCGTACGTGATGACGTACACCGGACTAAAATAAGGAAGTTCATAGCCAGTAGCCAATAGCTGCCCTAGCATGGGTTTTTGTCCGTCGGACTAGCACACAGACGAGCGGATTTCGGGGTCCGTCGTAGTTACGACGTAAAGATTTGAAGCATGTTTCAAATCTAAAGTCCGTCGGATTTGAGGCTGAAAAAGTCTGCTGAAAGTCCGGAGAAGCCCACACACGATCGGATTACCAGCCAGCTTTAGTCCGTCGGCGTCCGTTGGACTTTTGTAGATGAAAAGTCCGACCGTGTGTACGCGGCATTACACTCATTTGATGGTGTGCATGGCGTTGATCGGTGACCCGCCCCATACCTGGATTACTTAAGCAGGTGAACCTGATTGCCTACCATTTCACTGTGTGTTTGACACCAGGGAGGTAACACACACAGCCCATTCACTGGATACAGACACACGTAAGTTATGCACATTTTCTCTTTCCTTTTTTCAGCCTTTTACCCTTCTTTTTCTTTCTTTTGACTCATGCAACATACCTACTCACTATGGTGTATGTGTGTATTTCCATACATACACAACACTCATGAAACTATACACATACCAAATATATTTTTTATATATTTTTTTTTCTCTCACACGCTCATTATGTTATTTCACATTTCACATTTTTTCACTGTTTTTACACATATTTTTCTCATTTTCACACATTTTTTTTTAGAACACCACACTTACAATCATCCCCACACATGTGGAATGTGTTCCAGCAATCGTGCATGCTATGTGGAGGTTTTCTTGGCTGGGGTGGGGTTCCTGGCCTCAGCTCCGGAACAGACAACCATTTGGGGTCCCATGCTCCTCGCTGCCAGCCAAGCACAGTGCTCCAGCTGACCTGTGAGTATAGATCTCTTTCCCCAGGGGGTCTTTTCTCCCTCTAAAGGGGTAGAACATATTTGCTAACATTACATATTTATATATATTTACAGTTTACTTCTGTACCCAACTCCTGATGAATGGCATGTAGCCATGAAACGCGTTGAGTTTCCATGGGGTGCTTAGACAAGTCTGACTTATTACTTATATACTGGCCCATATATACTTTTTATATATCCAAAATTCTTTAGTACTATGTAATTATTAATGTAGAGCGATCTGAAAGCGAGGCTTGAACCGCTTGGAAGAGATAATGTTGATGGCAGTGAGAAGGATGGTCTATGTGGACAGCTTTAGCCCGGATGCCTGCATACTTAGATGTGCCCATTTTAATCATCAACCATGTGAGCTGCTAAATGTTTTACCTTCATTAAATGTAACCATATTGCTACAATTAGAGGCGCCTCTCTTCTCTTTTATGCTCAGTTGTGATGTGACGCTACTTGTATATCAAGACATCGCTTGTATATCAAGTCAAAATGTATTTAAAAATTTTGCTTGTCTTGCAAAATGCTCTCAAACCAAGTTACTCTCAAACAAAGATTTTACTGTGTGTGTATGTGTGTGTGTGTGTGTGTGTGTGTGTGTGTGTGTGTAAATATATATATATATATATATATATATATATATATATATATATATATATATATATATATATATATATATATATATATATATATATATATATATATATATATATATATATATATATATATATATATATATATTAGTGACATTAGGAAAGGCAAGGTAATTGATGGACGTTATGTTTCCCCTCGCATGCGGTCATTTGCATAGAACTAAGGTGGAATCCTGTCTGGGTTTTACCAGCCACCTTGGCAGGCTTGGTTCTGGACCAGATTTTGCGATCCACTTGTGTCCACCAACAAGTGGTATAAATAAAGCAGGACTGGAGCACTTTCAGCTCAAAACATCTGCAATGCATTTTACTGGACAATTGCTTGTACTCGTATATACTATTTATTCACTTTGACATTGAAAAAGATATATTTAGTTGATAATAGTTATTAAGCTTGATATTTATACAGATAAAGTATTAAGATGTTATAATCAAAGTTTTGAGACCTTGTGCGTGGATTGGCCGATGAGAATACAAGAATGCTGTAAATATAAACCTGATCTATACTGTGGTTTAACTTCTTCCCGTCTGGCCTATTGTAAAATGATGGCCAGACGGGAGCCCTATTATTCTGGGAGGCTGTCATATGATCCTGCCTCGTATGCTGACTATGCTGCCCTCCGGCAGACACAGCGGATGACAGATCAGTGTACCGGCCCGCTGCTGATCGCTGGGACCAACCACAGCAGATCACATGAAAATTGTGCACAACGAATGCCTTTGATTCATGCAATTAATTGCGTACTATTATGTTGATCACTGTGATTCTGCCACCTAACGCATATATACGGCGGCAGAATGGCACGGGCAGGCAGAATCACGTACCTGTACGTGATCTGCCTCCCGCGGGTGGGGGGTCCGATCGGACCCCCCCCGGTGCCATAGGCGGTCGGCTCTCGTTCGCGGGCGATGAGAGGTGAGGGGGAGGCCATCCATTGTTGGCCACCCCCTCCCGATCGCTCCCGGCGAATGAAAACGCTTCCTTTCCCTCTGTAATGTAAACAGAGGGAAAGGAAGTGATGTCATCCCTCCTCGAGCCGGTCTTTTCGTCCCGGCGCAGAGGAGAGAAGACATCCAAGTAAGTGCACCAACACTACACTTACAGTAGAACATGCAGGCACACTTTTCACCCCCCGATCACCCCCCTGTACCCCCTGTCACTCTGACACCAATAGCAGTTTTTTTTTTTTTTTTTGCATTGGTGTCAGTTTGTGTCAGTTACAAGTGTTAGGGCAGTTAGGTTAGCCCCCTTTAGGTCTAGGGTACCCCCCTTTAGGTCCAGGGTACCCCCCTAACCCCCCTAATAAAAGTTAACCCCTTGATTACCCCCCGTCGCCAGTGTCGCTAAGCGATCGTTTTTCTGATCGCTGTATTAGTGACACAGGTGACGCTAGTTAGGGAGGTAAGTATATAGGTTCGCTGTCAGTGTTTTATAGCGACAGGGACCCCCATATACTACCTGCTAAAGGTTTTAACCCCTTGATTGCCCCCTAGTTAACCCTTTCACCAGCGATCACCGTATAAGTGTTACGGGTGACGCTGGTTAGCTAGTTTGTTTTTTGTAGTTTATTATAGTTTATTACAGTTTATTATAGTTTATTATAGTTTTAGGGCACCCGCCGTTTATTACCTTATAAAGGTTTAACCCCCTAATTGCCCAGCGGTGATATAAGTTAAGTTTTTAGGATCTGATAAGGTCTGCGTCGCCCCAGGCAGCGTCAGGTTAGCGCCAGTACCGCTAAAACCCACGCACGCAGCATACACCTCCCTTAGTGTTATAGTATCTGAACGGATCGATATCTGATCCGATCAGATCTATACTCCCCAGCAGTTTAGGGTTCCCTGAAACACAGTGTTAGCGGGATCAGCCCAGATACCTGCTAGCACCTGCGTTTTGCCCCTCGGCCCAGCCCAGCCCGCCCAAGTCTAGTATCGATCGATAACTGACACTTACAAAACACTAAGCACACATAACTGCAGCGTTCGCAGAGTCAGGCCTGATCCCTGCGATCGCTAACAGTTTTTTTTGTAGCGTTTTGAATCAGTCGCTAACAGTCAGGAGCTTTTTTGCCTGTGAGTCTCACTAGTATACCCCTAAATTTAGAGGCCAAAATGGCAAATCGAAGGTACACTAGTGAAGAGGCCTACACGTTTCTGAGTATGACAGATAGTGAAGAGGAAGTCACTCATCTGTCAAGTTCAGGCTCAGAATACAAACCTGTAGAGGACAGCGGCTCCATGACAGATAGCTCTGATGACAGAGTTGTGGTCCCTGCTAGGGTCAGGCGTACCAGACCCCGAACTTCTTCTGTCCTTGAAGTGCAAGAACTGCAGGGCTCTCGTATGGAGCAGAGAAGTACTAGTGCCGCTACTCCTTCTGGTGAACTGGCAAGCACCAGCGGCCTAGTACACCCTGGTCGTACATCCAGCATTGCAGTATCACGTGGTGACGTGGTGAGTCCCATAAGTGCAGTTCAAGCTGGCGAGGTGTCAATCACAAGTAGTGTCCCGCTGCCACCAAGAAGAAGACGAACACAGGCCCGTCGTGCCCATAGTGCCCTTCCTGCTGCATTCGCCAATCCGAATTGGGAACCCACCACTTCTGCAGCACCCGTACTTCCCCCTTTCACTGGCCAACCCGGAATTCAGGTGGAAACAGTTGACTTTACGCCACTGGATTTTTATTCGCTGTTTTTCACCGAAGATCTCTATAGATCTATTGTGGACCAAAGCAATTTGTACGCTGGTCAACACATCGCCACTATTCCCCAGTCCTCCCTTGCCAGAGATTGGAGACCAATACGGTCTCCGAATTTAAGATCTTTCTGGGCCTTTCCCTCCTCATGGGCATAACCAAAAAGAGTGAGTTGCGGTCATATTGGTCCACTGACTCAATTCACCATATGCCCGTGTTCTCTGCCTCCATGACCAGGGCATGATACGAGCAGATTTTGCGGTTCATGCACTTCAACAACAATGAACTCTGTCGTCCTCGTGGAGACCCTGCATACGATCGGCTCTACAAAATTCGGCCCCTCGTAAACCACTTCAACCAACGTTTTGCAGACTTGTTTACTCCCCATCAAGTTGTCTGCGTTGATGAGTCCCTGATTAAGTTTTCTGTCCGCTTGTCATTCAAACAGTACCTTCCCAGCAAGCGTGCCAGATACGGGGTCAAGATGTATAAGCTCTGTGACAGGGCCACAGGCTATACATGTAGATTTATGGTTTACGAGGGCAAAGATAGTCACGTAGAGCCGATTAACTGCTCTGACTACATAGGAAGCGCTGGCAAGATAGTGTGGGACTTGGTGTCACCCTTATTCGGAAAGGGGTACCACTTGTACGTGGACAATTATTATATGAGCGTGCCACTTTTTAGTCACTTGTTTGATCATCAGATTGGAGCATGTGGCACCGTGCGACCTAATCGCCGGGGCTTTCCCCAGCGGCTTGTAGAGTCCCGTCTTAGGCTGGGGGAGAGAGCCTGCTTGCAGTATAATAATTTGCTCGCTATGAAGTGGAGGGACAATAAGAATGTTTTCGTTCTTACCTCCCTTCATGCAGACACGACGACCCAAATTACTACGGCGACTGGTGTTGTGGAGAAACCCCTCTGTGTCCACGAATACAACCTTAATATGGGAGGGGTGGACCTCAACGACCAGTTGTTGGCGCCGTACCTAGTTGCCCGTAAGGCCAGACGCTGGTACAAAAAAGTGTCTGTTTATTTATTTCAATTGGCTTTGCTGAATGCTCATGTGCTATACAGAGCTTCAGGACGGACTGGATCCTTCCTTAAATTCCAGGAAGAGATCGTCAGAGCCCTTCTGTATCCAGACGGTGCTCCACCTCACCTTCCCCAACCAAATGCAGTAAGCCGGCTGCATGGGAGGCATTTTCCTTATGTCCTCCAGAGTACCCCTACCCAACGAGCCCCCCAAAAAAGATGTCGTGTCTGCAGCAAGCGCGGATTTAGGCGTGACACCCGGTATTATTGTCCCTCCTGTCCTGACAATCCTGGTCTATGCATTGGTGAATGTTTTGAATGCTACCATACACTAGTGGAGTATTAGCGTAGGGTTCAGCACGGCACAGACTAGGCACACTAACACAGGGTCTCCCAAGATGCCATCACATTTTGAGAGACCCAAACCTGGTACAGTTACAGTTAAAAGTTAAAGTTACTAAAAAAAGTGTTAAAAAATAAATAAATAAATAAATAAAAATACAAAAAAAATATAAAATAAAAAAAACAAAAATAGTTGTTGTTTTATTGTTCTCTCTCTCTATTCTCTCTCTATTGTTCTGCTCTTTTTTATTGTATTCTATACTGCAATGTTTTATTGTTATGTTTTTATCATGTTTGCTTTATAGGTATGCAATTTTTTTATACTTTGTTTTTTTATTGTTAACCACTTTTTTGTTTTCAGGTACGCCATTCAGCTGCAGAGCGGATTTATTTATCTTGACAGCAACAGCGTTTGCTCCCACGATATATAAAGCCGTGACTCCAGCGCTGTCGGAGGTGATTTCACCACCACAGTTACATACTTCAGCATATATGCCGAAGCGTGGGGGCAGCAGTGGGTGGAGGAGCAATTTGCTCCTGCCTTTTGCGGGAGGATGCCCCCATGCTTCGGCATATATATATTTTAGGTAGGCACAGGTTGCGTTAAATGTTTTATTTTTTACTATGTTTTTTTTTGTATTTGCTTTGCAGGTATGGTAAGTATTACTGTTATACTGTAATGTTACTTTGTTTTTTTGTTAACCATCATTTGCTTAGCAGGTACGCCATTCAGTTGCAGCACGGATTTATTTATCTTGACAGCAACAGCGTTTGCTCCCACGATATATAAAGCCGTGACTCCAGCGCTGTCGGAGGGGATTTCACCACCACAGTTACATACTTCAGCATATATGCCGAAGCGTGGGGGCAGCAGTGGGTGGAGGAGCAATTTGCTCCTGCCTTTTGCGGGAGGATGCCCCCATGCTTCGGCATATATAAATGGTGCATGTATGCCCATCATTAGAAGTGGGCGGATGAAGGGAGGTATTCTAATGGTGGGCATACCCACCGATCAATATCTTTTTTTCGTTCAGCCCACAGGCTGCATGAAAAAAAAGTTTACAATACAAGGACCAGCAACGTACTGGTATGTTGCTGGACTTTGAGTGGTTATACCAGAATGATGCCTGCAGGTTTAGGTATCATCTTGGTATCATTCTTTTCAGCCAGCGGTCGGCTTTCATGTAAAAGCAATCCTAGCGGCTAATTAGCCTCTAGACTGCTTTTACAAGCAGTGGGAGGGATTCCCCCCCCCACCGTCTTCCATGTTTTTTCTCTGGCTCTCCTGGCCCAACAGGGAACCTGAGAATGCAGCCGGTGATTCAGCCAGCTGACCATAGAGCTGATCAGAGACCAGAATGGCTCCAATCATCTCTATGGCCTAAGAAACCAGAAGCTACGAGCATTTCATGACTTAGATTTCCCGGATGTAAACAGCGCCATTGGGAAATTGGGAAAGCATTTTATCACACCGATCTTGGTGTGGTCAGATGCTTTGAGGGCAGAGGAGAGATCTAGGGTCTAATAGACCCCAATTTTTTCAAAAAAGAGTACCTGTCACTACCTATTGCTATCATAGGGGATATTTACATTCCCTGAGATAACAATAAAAATGATAAAAAAAAAAAATAAAAATGAAAGGAACAGTTTAAAAATAAGATAAAAAATCAAAAAATTAATAAAGAAAAAAAAAAAAAAAAAAAAAGCACCCCTGTCCCCCCCTGCTCTTGCGCAAAGGCGAACGCAAGCGTCGGTCTGGCGTCAAATGTAAACAGCAATTGCCCCATGCATGTGAGGTATCACCGCGAAGGTCAGATCGAGGGCAGTAATTTTAGCAGTAGACCTCCTCTGTAAATCTAAAGTGGTAACCTGTAAAGGCTTTTAAAGGCTTTTAAAAATGTATTTAGTTTGTCGCCACTGCACGTTTGTGCGCAATTTTAAAGCATGTCATGTTTGGTATCCATGTACTCGGCCTAAGATCATCTTTTTTATTTCATCAAACATTTGGGCAATATAGTGTGTTTTAGTGCATTAAAATTTTAAAAAGTGTGTTTCCCCCTTCGTCTTTCAGGACAGCCACCATGAGAGATAGTCTCCTCCTCTTCCTCTAGGAAACACTGCGCCAGCCCATAAATTCTCACTTCCCCCTGCCAGACCTCAGTATTAGTGTTTCCTCCGGTGGGGAGACACTGTGCAAGGAACCGGGCCATTCAGTCAGGGTGACTGTGGCTGTTGTTTGTTTTTTTGGAGCCTGTAATGGGAGCAGGGGCTTCCTAGGTGCATGGGGGGGACTTACCCCTCGTTCTGTTGCCACCACTTCCTAGCCGAGTGCAGCTTCAGGCTGTGGGGGCTCCCTATCGCGGCTACAGGGCTGCAGCAGGCAAGCGTCCGCCTTTCCTGTATGCTTTACAGACCGCTCTTTTTTTTTTTTTGGAACTAGGCGGGGCGGACGACGGGCGACGTCATTTCCGGTGGAAGGGCGAATGCTTGCCTTTGACCCGCGGCTTCCGGTTCCGGGTCGCGGAGCTGATAGGGAAGCCAGGCACAGGCTGGAGATGAGTCTGGGACGCGCACAGGCAGCGTGGGACTCGGTAGTAGCAACCAGCTGCAAGTCATGTCGGAAGCCGATGCTCAGCCAATGGACACTACCTCCAGCCTTCCTAAGGCAAGAGTGCCTTGGGGAAAAGTACTCTTTATCTAGGATTGTCCCTCCATGTATGGTTCCTATCATGGGGGGGCAGATACCCTGGGTGGTCAGGGGAGGGAGGCTCAGATCCCCACATATTAAGGAGGGTCTAGTGCACTCCCAGGGTTGTATCCTTGTTTTTAAAAAAAAAAAAAAAAAAAAAGTGACAAAATGTTTGTTTTTTCCTTTTCATGTATTTCAGAAAGCTACAGAGAAGTCTAAGTCTACGCATAGCTCTAAGAGGAGGTGTGCCTCTTGCAGGGACACATTAGGGGAAGCATGGACAAAGGTCTTGTGTAGGGAGTGCATAGACTCCCTTGTTAAAGAGAGGGACTCTGAACAGGAGTCAGGACTTGCAGCCTCAGTAAAAGAGCTCTCGTCCACCTTTTCTTCATTTAAAGCCTTATTTGAAAGGGTTCAGCCTCCCATTAGTCCAGATCCCCAGGATACAACCCCGCCTCAGGCGCAGGGCTCTGCTCCTGCCCAACCTGCAACTTCAGTTAGGGCAGAGGAAGCTCCAGGGCCTTCCGGAGTGGAACAAAGACAGCCAGACAGTTCCTCCTCCTATTCCCAGGAGGGTTCAGAGGGGGAGGACCAGGACGGGGAGTCCAGGAAATCCTCCAGATATAAATTATCCCTGGAAGAGGTAGAGGACCTCTTAGGGGCTATTTATACAACCCTCGGTATTCAGGAGGACAGGAAGCCCCTGACCCTTCATGACCAAATGTACAGGGGCTTGGGGGAACAAAGGAGAAAAGTTTTTCCAGTTCACGAGGTACTGGTTGAAACTATTAAAAAGGAGTGGCAAGATCCCGAAAGGAAACCCTTTTTTTCTAGATCCTTAAAAAGGAGATTTCCGTTCTCGGATGATCCTGCATCTATCTGGAATAAAAATCCCAAGTTAGATGCCGCTTTCTCCCAGGTTTCCAGGCACACAGACCTGGCATTTGAGGACATGGGGGCCCTGGTGGATGTCATGGATAAGAGAATAGACTCTCTCCTTAAAAAGACTTGGGATTCAACAGTTGGTAACTTAAAACCTGAGTTGGCTGTCACAGTAGTAGCTTGCAATCTGGAGCACTGGCTCTCGAAGATCCAAGAGCATATTGAAGCTGGAACGGCAAAAGAGACCATTCTATCTTCTTTCCCTACGATTCTGCGAGGTATTGCCTACATAGCTGATGCCTCGGCAGAATCAGTTCGTATGTCAGCCAGATCAGCGGCTCTGGCCAATTCGGCCAGGAGAGCTCTCTGGCTAAAAACTTGGCCGGGTGATAGCGCCTCCAAAGTCAAGTTGTACGGGATACCGTTGACGGGAGACCTTCTCTTCGGCCCAGGGTTAGAGACCGTCTTGGACCGCACAGCAGACAGAAATCCTTTCCAGTTAAGCGGAAAACCCCTACACAAACAAAGAAGGGGTTTCGTCCGCAAAAACGTAAAGAAACTCCAAAGCCAGAAGGGCAAAAGAAATTTTGGGGTCAAAAAGGCAAGGGCAGGGGAGGGGCGATTTTTCGCCCTCCTGAACAGCCCCGTAAAAGCCAATGACTCCCCAACCACGGTGGGGGGAAGACTGGGGGCCTTCCTCCCACAGTGGGAGGCAATATCCCCCAATCGCTTTATCCTAGGGGTTATAAGAAGGGGGTAACGTATCGAATTCACCAATCCTCCTCCACGGAGATTTCTTGTCACGCACCTACCCAGGTGTACAGCAAAAGCCGAGGCTCTGTTGGAAGCACTAAGAGATCTGGTAGATCAAAATGTGGTTCTCAGAGTCCCAAGGGCCGAGGAGGGCGAGGGTTTCTATTCACATGTCTTCGTAGTAAGGAAACCCACAGGGAAGTTCAGACTAATTCTGAATTTAAAGTCCCTGAACAGGTCAGTGACATACAGGAAATTCCGTATGGAGACAATTTTCACAGTCAGAGCCCTGTTGCCCCACAACTGCTTTATGGTATCGCTGGACCTAAGGGACGCGTATCTACACGTTCCTATAATAGAAGCCTCACAGAGGTTTCTTCGGCTAGCAGTAGACGTAGGTGGAATAACGGTACATCTACAGTTTCAGGCGCTGCCTTTCGGGCTATCCTCCTCGCCCCGCATTTTCACCAAGGTCTTGGCGGAGGTAATGGCCTTTCTTCGGCTCCAGGGAATATCAGTGATAGCATATCTGGACGACCTGCTCCTATTTGCAGCGTGTCCACTGCAGTTAGTCAGAGATCTAGAACTAACAAAAAGGGTTCTTACAGGTCTAGGGTGGCTAATGAACTTGGAGAAATCCAATTTGATTCCCTCTCAGCGCATCACGTACTTAGGCTATCTGTTGGACTCAACGCTACTGAGAGTGTTTTCTTCCAGCAGAAAAAGTACAAAAACTGGACAGGGCAGTGGCTGTTCTCCAGTGCAGCAGTCAGGTCTCCATAAGAGTTCTGATGTCGGCCCTGGGACTATTAACAGCTACCCTCCCAGCAGTGCAATGGGCAGGTCTGCACTTTCGTCCCTTACAGTCCTTTGTTCTAAGGGTGTGGGATCACAGTCAGAAAGATCTGGACACCTTGGTACAGGTTCCACCCCAAGTAAAGAGATCCCTCTGGTGGTGGAGGAAGATCTCAAACTTGTCGCAGGGTCGTCTGTGGTTCATCCCAGTTTTTCAGGTGGTAACCACAGACGCGAGCGGCAAAGGTTGGGGGGTGCATCTGGGTTCCCTTTTAGCACAGGGCACCTGGGAGGGCGACGAACTAAGAAGGTCGTCCAATTGGAAGGAGCTGAGGGCAATCGGGCTAGCACTCAGGTTCTTCAAAAAGGAACTACAGGGCCACCATGTTCAGGTGCGGTCGGACAACTCGTCCGCCGTGGCCTATGTAAACAAACAGGGCGGCACGAGAAGCGGAGTCCTGTTGGCCTTAGCATCAGACATTCTGAACTGGGCCGAAACTCACACTCTCTCACTCTCAGCAATCTTCCTGAGAGGAGAAAAGAATGTGATAGCAGACTTCCTCAGCCGAACCAAGCTGAGAGAGGGGGATTGGATCCTCAACCAGGAGGTTTTCAATCTCATTTCAGAAAAATGGGGTCCTCCAGAAGTAGATCTGTTCGCGTCAAGAAACAACGTGAAAGCCCCTTGTTTTTTCTCCCTAAACAAAGGGGAGGGAGCGCGAGGGGTCAACGCATTGATCCAGAACTGGCATTTCAGAATCTGCCATGCCTTCCCACCCCCGGCGTTATTACCGGCAGTTCTCAGGAAGTTCCAGATGGAAAACACGTCCCTGATTCTAGTAGCACCACATTGGCCAAAGAGGGCTTGGTTCTCAATACTCAAGCAGCTAGCGGTCGAACCTCCCTTATTCCTGCCACCTCGAGAGGATCTCCTCTCACAGGGTCCAGTCCTCTGTCCACAGGTACACCAATGGCAGTTAGCGGCCTGGCTACTGAGGAGGGTATGTTAAGAGCTAGGGGTTTTTCTGAGAAATTAATCTCCACCCTCCTCAACAGCAGGAAGAAGGAAACACGCCAGATCTATAAAAAGGTCTGGGTACGTTTCAATGAATGGTGTGCAGAAGGCTCCTTTTCGGTACACAGTCCTACTGCTGTGTTGGAATTCCTTCAGTGCGGGGCAGATAGGGGTTTATCCATAAGTACCCTTAAGGGTCAGGTGTCAGCACTCAGTGCCTATTTAGAAAAGCATCTGGCCACCAACCCATGGGTGGTCAGATTCTTTAAGGCTCTGTCTAGACAGAGACCGGTTCAGGGTCCCCCCTTTCCCAAGTGGGACCTATCTTTAGTTTTACAAGGCCTGACGGGAATCCCCTTTGAACCTTTAGAAGGATGTCTACTAAAGGATCTTACGTTAAAAACAGTTTTTTTTGGTAGCAGTGACAACTGCCAGGAGAGTCGGTGAGATTGAGGCCTTATCTGTTAGACCTCCTTTTTGCGTTATCTTTCCAGATCGGATCATCTTCAAGACTGATCCAGCATTTTTACCTAAGGTTGCTTCTGGTTTTCACAGAAGTCAGGAGGTAGTTCTACCCTCATTTTGTCCCAACCCCTCGGGGGAAAGGGAATTAAAATTTCATTCTTTGGATGTAAGGAGATGTATCCTTCAGTACCTAAAACTGACTAAGATGTTTAGAAAGTCAGACTCTTTATTTGTTTTGTTTTCTGGGGCCAGAAAAGGATGCAAAGCGTCTCGACGCACTATTGCCAGATGGCTCAGAGTAACCATTGGCCAGGCCTATTCATTAGCAGGGAAAGAAATCCCAATAGGTATAAGGGCACACTCTACCAGAGCTATGGCAGCTTCTCAGGCAGAAAAGGCTGGAGCAACGCCAGAGCAAATATGCAGGGCTGCAACATGGTCCAGCTATTCCACTTTCGTAAAGCACTACAGAGTGGACCTGGTGTCGGCTAGTGAGCAAGCCTTTGGGCGAAAGGTGTTGCAAGCTGTAGTCCCACCCTAACTGGTAAGTGCTCGTTCATCCTCTCATGGTGGCTGTCCTGAAAGACGAAGGGAGAAAAAAATGTTACGTACCGGTAACGTCTGTTCCAGTAGTCTTTCAGGACAGCCCTAGTTACCCACCCGAAATTTTGGGGTGTCTTATAAAAGACCAGAACGCAGCATGATAATGATATGGGATAGTATGTTATTAATGTGTTCTTGTGTCTCCCCAGCTGACCGGAGGTAATCTCGGAATATACTGAGGTCTGGCAGGGGGAAGTGAGAATTTATGGGCTGGCGCAGTGTTTCCTAGAGGAAGAGGAGGAGACTATCTCTCATGGTGGCTGTCCTGAAAGACTACTGGAAAAGACGTTACCGGTACGTAACTTTAATTTTTTTCCCCAAAAAATGCGTTTGAAAAATCGCTGCGCAAATACTGTGTGAAAAAAAAAAATGAAACACCCACCATTTTAATCTGTAGGGCATTTGCTTTAAAAAAATATACAATGTTTGGGGGTTCAAAGTAATTTTCTTGCAAAAAAAAATAATTTTTTCATGTAAACAAAAAGTGTCAGAAAGGGCTTTGTCTTCAAGTGGTTAGAGTGGGTGATGTGTGACATAAGCTTCTAAATGTTGTGCATAAAATGCCAGGACAGTTCAAACCCCCCCAAATGACCCCATTTTGGAAAGTAGACACCCCAAGCTATTTGCTGAGAGGCATGTCGAGTCCATGGAATATTTTATATTGTGACACAAGTTGCGGGAATAAGACAATTTTTTTTTTTTTTTTTTTGCACAAAGTTGTCACTAAATGATATATTGCTCAAACATGCAATGGGAATATGTGAAATTACACCCCAAAATGCATTCTGTTGCTTCTCCTGAGTACGGGGATACCACATGTGTGAGACTTTTTGGGAGCCTAGCCGCGTACGGGACCCCGAAAACCAAGCACCGCCTTCAGGCTTTCTAAGGGCGTAAATTTTTGATTTCACTCTTCACTGCCTATCACAGTTTCGGAGGCCATGGAATGCCCAGATGGCACAACCCCCCCCCAAATGACCCCATTTTGGAAAATAGACACCCAAAGCTATTTGCTGAGAGGTATAGTGAGTATTTTGCAGACCTCACTTTTTGTCACAAACTTTTGAAAATTGAAAAAAGAAAAAAAAAATATGTTTTTCTTGTCTTTCTTCATTTTCAAAAACAAATGAGAGCTGCAAAATACGCCATCAAAAGAAAGCTCTATTTGTGGGAAGGAAAGGACGCAAATTTCGTTTGGGTACAGCATTGCATGACCGCGTAATTAGCAGTTAAAGCGACGCAGTGCCGAATTGTAAAAAGTGCTCTGGTCAGGAAGGGGGTAAAACCTTCCGGGGCTGAAGTGGTTAATGAATTGCTGGTCCGACAATGCACATAAAAGTTCATTGATAAAAACGGCATGGGAATTCCCCACAGGGGAACCCCGAACCAAAATTAAAAAAAAAAATGATGTGGGGGTCCCCCTAAATTCCATACTAGGCCCTTCAGGTCTGGTATGGATATTAAGGGGAACCCCGTGCCAAAATGTAAAAAAAAATTGCGTGGGCTCCCCCCAAAAATCCATACCAGACCCTTATCCGAGAACACAACCTGGCAGGCCACAGGAAAAGAGGGGGGTGAGAGAGCACCCCCCCTCCTGAACCGTACCAGGCCACATGCACTCAACATTGGGAGGGTGCTTTGGGGTAGCCCCCCCAAAACACCTTGTCCCCATGTTGATGGGGACAAGGGCCTCATCCCCACAACCCTTGCCCGGTGGTTGTGGGGGTCTGCGGGCGGGGGGCTTATCGGAATCTGGAAGCCCCCTTTAACAAGGGGACCCCCAGATCCTGGCTCTCCCCCCCTGTGTGAAATGGTAAGGGGGTACAAAAGTACCCCTACCATTTCACAAAAAAACTGTCAAAAATATTAAAAATGACAAGAGACAGTTTTTGACTATTCCTTTATTTAAATGCTTCTTCTATCTTCTATCTTCCTTCGGTTTCTTCCTCCATCTTCTTCTTCTTCTGGTTCTTCTGATTCTTCTGGTTCTTCCTCCGGTGTTCTCGTCCGGCATCTTCTTCTTCTTCTGGTTCTTCTGATTCTTCTGGTTCTTCCTCCGGTGTTCTCGTCCGGCATCTTCTTCTTCTTCTGGTTCTTCCTCCGGTGTTCTCGTCCGGCATCTTCTTCTTCTTCTGGTTCTTCTTCTTCTTCTGGTTCTTCCTCCGGTGTTCTCGTCCGGCATCTTCTTCTTCTTCTGGTTCTTCTGATTCTTCTGGTTCTTCCTCCGGTGTTCTCGTCCGGCATCTTCTTCTTCTTCTGGTTCTTCTGATTCTTCTGGTTCTTCCTCCGGTGTTCTCGTCCGGCATCTTCTTCTTCTTCTGGTTCTTCTGATTCTTCTGGTTCTTCCTCCGGTGTTCTCGTCCGGCATCTTCTTCTTCTTCTGGTTCTTCTGATTCTTCTGGTTCTTCCTCCGGTGTTCTCGTCCGGCATCTTCCTCCGCGGCATTGGTGTCTTCTTTCCTTCTTCTCCTCGGGCCGCTCCACATTTATGATGGCATGGAGGGAGGCTCCCGCTGTGTGACGCTTCTCACTCTTCTGACGGTTTTTAAATAATGGGGGGCGGGGACACCCGGTGACCCCGCCCCCTCTGACACACGGGGACTTGACGGGACTTCCCTGTGGCATTCCCCGTGACATCAAAATGGGGCAGTGTTACGTAACGGGTGACCCCGCCCCCCCTCCCGGTTCGTCAGAGGGGGCAGGGTTACCGTGTGGCCCCGCCCCCCATTATTTAAGAACCGTCAGAAGAGAAGAAGCGTCACACAGCTGGAGCCTTCCTCCATGCCATCATGGATGCGGAGCGGCCCGAGGAGAAGAAGGAAAGAAGACGCTGACGCCGCAGAGGAAGATGCCAGACGAGTACACCAGAGGAAGAACCAGATGATGGAGGAAGAAACCGAAGGAAGATAGAAGATAGAAGAAAGAAGAAGCATTTAAATAAAGGAATTGTCAAAAACTGTCTCTTGTCATTTTTAACATTTTTGACAGTTTTTTTGTGAAATGGTAGGGGTACCTTTACCATTTCAACAGGAAGGAGGGCAGGGATCTGGGGGTCCCCTTTTTTAAAGGGGCTTCCAGATTCCGATAAGCCCCCCACCCGCAGACCCCCACAACCACCGGGCAAGGGTTGTGGGGATGAGGCCCTTGTCCCCATCAACATGGGGACAAGGTGTTTTGGGGGGCTATCCCAAAGCACCCTCCCAATGTTGAGGGCATGTGGCCTTGTACGGTTCAGGAGGGGGGGCACTCTCTCGCCCCCCTCTTTTCCTGCAGCCTGCCAGGTTGCATGCTTGGATAAGGGTCTGGTATGGATTTTTGGGTGGACCCCACGCCATTTTTTAAAAAAATTTTTGGCACTGGGAGCCCCTTAAAATCCATACCAGACCTGAAGGGTCTGGTATAGATTTTGAGAGGGACCTCACGCAATTTTTTTTTTTTAATTTTGGCCGGGGTTCCCCTTAATATCCATACCAGACCTGAAGGGCCTGGTATGGAATTTAGGGGGACCCCCCACGTCATTTTTTTTTTTTTTAAATTTTGGTTCGGGGTTCCCCTGTGGGGAATTCCCATGCCGTTTTTATCAATGAACTTTTATGTGTATTGTCGGACCGGCAATTCATTAATAGCCGCAAGTAGTTTTAAAAGACTTTTTTCCTTTGAAATGTCATTTTGCTGTCAGACGTTTCTAAACACGGGAAACATGCGCCCCTTTACAGGCATACTATAGACACCCCCCAGGTACGAAATTTAACGGGATATTACACTTTTATTGTTTTACTTTAAGCATTATTAAAATCACTGCTCCCGAAAAAACGGCCGTTTTTAAAACTTTTTTTGCATTGATCCTTGTCCCCTGGGGCAGGACCCAGGTCCCCAAAGAATTTTTATGACAATACCATGCATATAAGCCTTTAAAATTAGCACTTTTGATTTCTCCCATAGACTTTTAAAGGGTGTTCTGCGGCTTTCAAATTTGCGGCGAACACCCCAAATTATTTGCTGTTCGGCAAACTGGCGAACAGCCGATGTTCGAGTCGAACATGAGTTCTTCTCGAACTCGAAGCTCATCCCTACTCCTCACCTAGCAGGCAGCTAGGAGGGTTGAGTTGGCAGCTCTAGGGTATAAAGAACCCTAAAAGTCCTTCCTGATGGACAGAGCTATTCTGCTCCCGATGCTGGATTATATTCCAAAAGTGGACTCAAGATTCCATCTAAGTCAAGAAATCGTGTGCCTACTTTTCATCTGGAAGATGGACAAAAAGTCCTTTGGATGTCAGGGAGACATTGAAGATGTATATCCACTCTACCCCAACTTTCAGGGCATCAGATTGCCTGTTTGTGGTTTCCAGAGGTTCACGTAAGGGGGCCAGAGCTTCGAGCAGAGTGATTGCTTCTTGGATTGTGAAAGTTATCTCCCTCTCATATAAGGATAGGGGGTTGGCCCTTTCGCAACCTCCTAGGCAGCCGATTGTAGAGACTTAATGAAGTCAATATGCAAAGCGGCAACGTGGTCATCCATGCAAACCTTTATTTCTCATTATTGCAAAGATCCGTCATTATTGACAATTGTTAATTTTGCCAAAACAGTTCTCATTAGCCGGAGGCCATAATTAACCCTATTTTTTTTTTTTCTGCATTATCCCACCCTGGGTAGCTAGTTCGTTTTCAGAAGTAGGCTGACATGGATCTGTCAGGAAAATGGAAAATTGAATATCAAATACTTACTGCAATTTTCCTTTCCTGACGAGCTCCACGTCAGCACATACCCCCACCCAGGTGTGGAAATTGAGTTGTGGCAAACAAACAAGATATTTGGGGGCACACTCTAAAAGATGCATTAAAGATGGTGCAGCCATAAGACCATACAACAGAACAAAATATTACAGCGCACACATGCAAAAAAGACATTTACCTCCTGCAAGGCTTATTTAAAACATGTAGACATTTTCAAAAACCATTATCAAAAAATATGGGGATTTGGTCACACCATATTGCTATATGGTGCTTAAGCCCACTAACTGCGACAAAGTACCCCATGATTAGTGGGTCCTACACTATCCATAGACTGGGAGATCCTGCATCTCTGAACCATGGGAGCAATACACTCCTCTATATGGGAGAACTGAGGTCTCCACCCATGACACAGGTGGACACTAATGAGAGGCACTGATAAGGGAGTGAGGTGCTCCTCGACCAAAAGGATTTGGTCAGAATCCATACAAATAGACAAACAAGATATTTGGGGGGCACACCCTAAAAGATGCACTAAAGATGGTGCATCCATAAGACCATACAACAGAACAAAATATTACAGCGCACACATGCAAAAAAGACATTATCCTCCAGCAAAGCTTATTTAAAAAAAACCTAGACATTTTCAAAAAACATTATCCAAAAATATGGGGATTTGGTCACACCATATTGCTATATGGTGCTTAAGCCCACTTACTGCGACAAAGTACCCCATGATTATCTAATTATCTAATCATGGGGTACTTTGTCGCAGTAAGTGGGCTTAAGCACCATATAGCAATATGGTGTGACCAAATCCCCATATTTTTTGATAATGATTTTTGAAAATGTCTAGGTGTTTTAAATAAGACTTGCAGGAGGTAAATGTCTTTTTTGCATGTGTTCGCTGTAATATTTTGTTTTGGTATGGTGTTATGGCTGCACCATCTTTAATGCATCTTTTAGGGTGTGCCCCCAAATATCTTGTTTGTCTATTGTATGGTTTCTGACCAAATCCTTTTGGGCGAGGAGCACCCCACTCCCTCATCAGTACCTCTCATTAGTGTCCACCTGTGTCATGGGTGGAGACTTCAGTTCTCCCATATAGAGGAGTGTATTGCTCCCATGGTTCAGAGAAGCAGAGTCTCCCAGTCTATGGATAGTGTAGGACCCACTAATCATGGGGTACTTTGTTGCAGTAAGTGGGCTTAAGCACCATATAGTAATATGGTGTGACCAAATCCCCAAATTTTTTGGTAATGTTTTTTGAAATTGAGTTATGGAACGCTGGCCTGAGGGCGGGAGTCTATGAGTTAGGTCCTGCAGGTGGGGGTATGTGCAGAGCATACCCGGTAGTAGGCTGACATAGAGCTTGTCAGGAAAACGAAAACTTGCGGTATTTGTTATTCACTTTTCAGTATTTGTCCTTTTTTTCACACAAATACAGCTTTCTTTTGGTGGTATTTAATCACCACTGGGTTTTTTATTTTTTGCGCTATAAGTAAAAGACCAACAATTTTGTAAAAAAAAAAATGCACTTTTCTTCGTTTCTGTTGTAACATTTTGCAAATTAGTAATTTTTCTTCCAAAATTTTGGCCAAAAGTTACACTGCTACATATCTTTAGTAAAAATGACCCAAATTGGTGTATATTATTTGATCTTTGTGAAGGTTTTAGAGTCTACAAAATATGGTGCCAATCATTGAAAATTGATTACACCTGATGTACTGACACTACGGCCCCTTTCACACATGCGGACAGTATGTCCGTATTTCATCCATCCGTTTTCGGATGAAATACGGACATACATGCATCCCTATGGGATAGCGGGTGTCAGCGGATGTACATCCGCTAACACCCGATGTCGTCCTCCTCCGCTCTCGTCCGATTCTGCGGACGGAAGAAAATCCTATTTTTCTATCCGTCTGCAGAGCGGATCGGAGGAACACGGACAGACGGTCCGTGTTCCTCCGATCCCCCATAGGGGAGAGCGGAGATCTGACAGGGCGGTCCCTGCACAGTGTGCGGGTCCCGCCCTGTCATCTGCCTCCTCAGCTGGGGAAAGCGGAGCGATCCCCGCTGAGCAGCGGATAAACACGGGGCAGATCAACACGGATCCGTCCCATGTGAAAGGGGCCTAACAAGCCAGGACAGTACGGATACACCCCAAATGACCCCTTTTTGGAAAGTATACATTTTAAGGTATTTAGTAAGAAGCATAGTGAGTTTTTTGAAGTTGACATTTTTTCCCACAATTCTTTGCAAAATTAAGATTTTTTTTTCACAAAATTGTTATATTAACAGGTTATTTCTCTCTCATGGCATATGCATACTTGCAACAATACCAAAAAACACATTCTGCATTCTGCTACTCCTCCTGGTTATGGTGATACCACATGTGTGAGACTTTTTCACAGCCTGGCCACAGAGAGGCTCAACATGCAGGGAGCACTGTCAGTTGTTCTAGGGACACATATTACACATCTAATTTCTTGACTACCTATTACACTTTTGAGGACCCTGGAGCACTAGGACATGGAAAACGCCCACAAAATGACCCCATTTTGGAAATCAAACACCCCAACGTATATTCTATGAGGCATAATGAGTCCTTTGAACATGTTGTTTTTTTCCACAAGTTTTTGGAAAATGTGAGAAATGGAGAGGGAGAGGGAGAGGGGGAGGGAGAGAGAGAGAGATTGTGATACTATCAGGGATAGTTTTGTTTATATCTTGCTACTAGGGTGTAATGCATTGTATGTACTGTATGCATAATCATTATTTTACAAGTGATAATAAGGCTGATGCTGCTTTAATTGTTTTGTGCTGAAGTTATACCCATCGTTCTAAATTCTATTTCCTTTTGCACATCTTTTTATAATCTTGTATGTTTTGTTAAAACTTTAATAAAAACGACTTGTTTAAAAGAAAAAAAGTTCTAGGGACCCAGCTTAAAGGGTATTGATACTGTGCTTGGATTGTATAAAAAAAATTACATTCTCTTGCTGCATTATTCCCACTGTTTCCTAGACATGTATTTTCCCCTTTCCCATTGACTTCAGTGCATTTTGCCTACATTTCCAATATGTTGCTAAATTTATAAGTAATATTGCATAAATCTCAGTCAAGCGAAATGAGACAGTTTCTCTAATGCCTAGTAGCAAAATAGGAAGATATGTAATTAAGTGCAGCTTTGAGAAATACATTGTCAGTGAATTTTGTCTTTAATTAAAACAGTTTGCAATGACTATCACAAAGCAGCGTAGCTAGTAAAACAAAATGAATGGGCATTGAAGAGGGGAAAAATGTTGTTACTAGAGACATAATTTAGTGTGTCATTGAGCCAAGGTGGGAAATAATGTTAATAAACATACTTTATCTTATTTGGTGCAGCGTTTTGTAAAACATTGGCAACTATAATGCAATATATAGTTCTACTGGCTTATTGTGGCAACATGTATATGTGCAAGAGAAGGCACTGGTCATTATATACTTGTGTTTCTTTTTTAGTTCAATCTTATTTTATTTAAACAAGACCATATTAACTTTTCAAAATTAAAATTAAAAATTAAAGCTATACAAATATATTGTAGACATCAGGTACATTCATAACATTTACAATAGGTTCATTGGGGCCTTATGTTCTTTTGAACATTTAACAGAACGCAACAAAATACTAAGTTAATCAAACCATATCTTATTTGAGATATGCTCAACATCCTAAATGGGGTCAGGATACATGTACAGTACATATAGTAGAAACATAGAATTATTGTAATAGCCAAGTTTTTTTGTTTACAAAGAATAAATCGCTGGTGGGATCACAACTCATTCCATAGGCAATGGGAGCACTTCATTTGGTAGAAGGTAGGGTGGGAAGGCAGAAAGTAGGTATCTAGGAGAGAGGGAAAAGAATAAAGGTACTCCATCATGGCTGTAGGGTGGAGGTTGGTGATTTGTCCTCAGCCCATGTCACAAAATCAGAAGAATACCGAAACATGGACCAAGATGTCTACGTGATGGAAAATTGTTCCTCTTTGTCTTTTTCCTGGACCAGCAGACATTCCAAGTCTCTTATTTGGTCTACTTCAATAGCCCAACCCTCAAGGGAGGGCATACGTGTCAATGTGTTTATTTTTAAAATGTATTTGCAATCACAGTCTCTTTGATCAAAGTCACACCTATTTTGGGATTGATTTACAAAAATAGTGAAAATTATCTTGCAAAGTGAACAGCCTATGTAAGGGAATTTGCCTTGCATAGTTAACAGGCGAGTTGCTTTAGTAAGTCATCCCCATTATGTATGAATAGAATAGCTAGGCCCTGAATGAAAAATTTAAGACACAGCATCTGAGTTATGCAGATAGACAGCTAGATCAACATGTAGGAAATGTTTAAGGTGTAAAAAGGTCTATATTTTAAGGCATAATGAAGGACTGTATCAAAAATAGCAATTCTTATTTTGCAATCTTATATTAAAAACAAATATAAAGTGAGAGTGATCTCCTAAAGTAATAAATATCACCAAAAGTACATATTGTTCCCATATGTACAGTATGCGCTTTGTGAACCACTAATTAACACTTGTACTTACAGAGTGTGTTTTACCATTTATGTATTATATGAAGCTGTGGTTTTATAGGAGATTATAAAATAATAATGTGTCATTTTAAACATATTATTTTGTATTATGACTTCAGGTGTAGACCTTTTGACACGTTAAAAACTGCACTGCATGTTGGGTTAGCTGTATATTTAATGTGTGGTGTATGGACATGTATGGCCATAAGAAGAGTGAAAACAAGCTGCACAGTTAATAATAAAAGTCTAAAGACATATGGAAAATAAAATACAATAAAATAAATGCATGAAAAGTCAAATAAAACTAGAAAATCAAAAGTGATTGCTGCCAACACGTCAATTAGTACTTTTAACAACACTTCAATATAATATATAGGAAGGCCAGTATGGTGGCCTGAAATTATGGGAGGAGCCCGGGGGGGTATTTAACCAGACCTCCCACAGTGGTCTGTGTCGGTTATAGTGCATGGTATTACGTCACCAGGCCGACTTGCTAACTCACCACACGTTCGTGAGTTCCTGCTCTCGAGAGCCAGTGTGTTGCAGTTCCCCGTTTGCAGGTATTTCTTCGATCGTCACACACTCGCTGTCACAGGTAGGACTTTTCTTACAGTTCCTCTAAAAAATGAATCGTTATGTTGCTCTTCATAAACTGCCCTTACGGCTACGTAAAATCTGACCATGTCATTTGCATATAGTTGCACTTTTCTTAGTCGAGCCCAGTCGCAGCCCGACGCAACCACTCGTGATAGCCATCCGATCGGCACCACTCGTAGTCAGCCGACTGGGCATTTCAAACCATACGGATAGCACGTAGAGTGACTTATGAGTCAAGTTGCACAGTCTCGAACCTATGTCCTATACATCACACCTCCTACTAAAACCCCACTCCACCTACTGACCCCCTATACCTCCTACGAAACACTCACTTCACCTAACTGACTCCCCACACCTCTTACTAGATAGCAAACACTCACCAACAGCCAATCAGAATCTGGTCTCAGCTTTGGCACTACGCTTCGGATCTTCGGCAAACACAAGCTCCTTCAACCACCATCACCATCAGTCGATCCAAGTCCAGTCATATCATTGGCGCTACGATTCGGATCCGACACACAAGCCCCTCATCACCTCGCATCTACAGCTGATTCGAATCATTACTATCATTCCCGATTAGCCCGCTAAGTAGTAACCAGTTCACCAGACATGTCAGGATCCTTTTGTGCAACTTAAACCTTGACCCCAGCTATTTTTCTGGACATTCTTTTCAATTAGGAGCAGCATCAGCAGCCTCATGAAATGGAGTCCCATACCACGTCATCAAAAAGATGGGCAGGTGGAAATCCACCTGCTTTGATCGATACATTCCCAATCCACAAACAGAAATGTCACGAGCCTTCAGCAACCTTGCCCTGTGGTGTATTATTAAACTAAATAAATAATTACCTCCCTAACTGAGTCTTTTGCGCCCTTCTCTTGGCATACCGCCCAGCAGATCTGGGCTTACCCTACAGCAGACCAGGGCACACTTCAGGTCTATTTTATGTTGTTAGTCTTGTGATGTGTTTATGTGGTTCATATCTCTCATGGTCAGAGGGCTACAACCATAAATAGTAAGGCCAGTACGGTGGCCTGAAATTATGGGAGGAGCCCGGGGGGGTATTTAACCAGACCTCCCACAGTGGTCTGTTTCGGTTCCAGTGCGCGGTACCCACCCACCCATTCCCCTTCTCAAGATACTTCTCTTAAAACAATTTCTCTACAGAAAAATCCATTTTACTTTCTTAGGGTATGCGCCCTTCTCTTGGCATACCGCCCAGCAGACCTGGGCTTACCCTACAGCAGACCAGGGCACACTTCAGGTCTATTTTATGTTGTTAGTCTTGTGATGTGTTTCATATCTCCCAGGGTCAGAGGGCTACGACCATAAATAACATATACTGTTATGCAGTGCAATTCTATCAAGTAATGTGACAGTCCTTAATTCAAAACAATAAAAGGGTCGTTCAATGTCCAATAAAGCTGTATTTTCTCCACAACTATGATGTGATTTATCCCTTCCTTTCTCGTTTCTCAAACTCTGTGACATGCAAGCACCCAGTGATAATATGTCCTCACCTTGTGCAATGGACCTCAATAAAGATAAAGGTCATAACACACTTTTTGCCCTACCTTGGGCATACAAAATGTGGCATCAGTTATTCCTCTTTCTCCTTCCTCCTTCTCAGTATTCCTCACCACAGATACATCACATGCAAAAAAAGAATGGAACCACAATAGTGCTCTCTGAGTAGTAACAATTTATTAAAAGCTCTCAAAATCAATACTTGACACATTTAACCACTTCCCTTCTGGAAGATTTACCCCCTTTGCTGATCAGGCAATTTTTTTTGTGATTCGGCATTGCGTTACTTTAACTGACAATTGCGCAGTTGTGCGACATAGTTTTCTTTTGGTGGTACATGATCACCTCCGTGTTTTTTCATTTTTTTGCACTATAAACAAAAAACGACCGACATTTTAAGAAAAAATATATATTGTTTACTTTCTACTCTAAAACATATCCAATTAAAAAAAAAAAATCAAAAAAAATCAACATTTCTTCATCAATTTAGGCCATTATGTATTTTGCTATATATTTTTGGTAAAAAAAAATCCCAATAAGGGTATATTGACTGGTTTGCACAAAAGTTATAGTGTCTACAAACTATGGGATATTTTTATTTATTTATTTACTAGTAATGGTGGCGATCAACGACTTATAGCAGGACTGTGATATTGCGGCAGACAAATCGGACACCCAATTGACACTTGACTTTTTGGGGACCAGTGAAATTATTACAGTAACCTAGGGAAAGTGTGTGGGCCATTTAGGATTTATAGGGAGGGGGTATGTGGACAATGCATCCACAGCTGCTGCTACTAGAGTGCTGACAGGGGATGGAGGCTGTCCTGGCTCAAAGGAAGGGTGACCCCTGGAAGTCACACATCTATGGTGTCCTACTGCAATGAATAGAGTGGCAAACTCAGCCTGGTCTCTGACCAAGCCACGCCCCTAACACATTTCACTCCGCCCCCGGAGCTTAGTTATGGGACTAAAAATATGCACTGTCACTGTACTAATGACACTACCAAGGGATTAACATCAGGGCGATCAAAGGGTTAACTGTGTGCCTAGATAATGTTTCAGTGTAGTGGGGGAGGTGCTTTTACTAGTGGAATGCATGGATCTGTGTTTCTGCTTTACAGAAACACAGGATCCATGTTGTCTGTACTGAAAGAGTGGCAATTTGCCTTGTTTACATAGGCAGGCTGCAATTCTGTCAGTGTACCGAATGATCAGCAGGTGCCAGCAGACATCACGTATATATATACCTGATCCTGCACAGTGCGGCTGCCCTGTAGCATTAAACCTGCTATTGGGAGGTGGTTAAAAAGCACCCACGGTGCTATGTATCTCAGCATGGGTCAGGTACAGGTACAGGAGCGTAACATATACAGGATTTTGGAGCCGTGCTGTTGGTGGCTGTACTATTTACTATGACCCATGTTTATTCATACTGAATTGTAGAAACAGGGGATTATTGCGGTGCTTGGGTCAAAAATGCAAAGAAGGAAAAGAAAGGTTTAAAATAGCAAAGTAGCAAACTTTATTAATTGGTAACAATACAAACATCAAAAATCAAAAATCAAAAAATACAAAAATCAACTTATATATTGCGTACAACCCAGAGGTATAATCAAGTAGGCCGGATGGAAATGGCCATTGGAATGTGGGCTTGATTTCCTACATGTTTTGCCAAGACAATGGCTTCCTCAGGGAACAAGAGCTCAAATTGGGTATATAGAAGTCTGAAAAACCGACACCCAGGGGGGGCACGAAAAGTGTCACCACAGGGGGAAGGGGCAAACCACGCCGTATATTGTGCCTGCAGGGGGCATGCAGTAAACACTCTTAATTAAAAACGGTAGATTGCAGAGGGCAGGAAGTGCCTGTAAATGGATACCCACACACAGCAAGACCGTTAACAAGGTTGACAATCGATTGGTAGGTAACTTAATGGAGTACACTACAGCGCAGATGGCTAGTTGGGATGTTTACAAAATCAAATACGCTGGACGAGGGACGTGCCTGTGTATACTCCCACACACAGCAACCAGGAGTGATTATCGGAGACATCATCCATCTGTCTTTGGCAACTCTCACCATTGACCTTCTATGAGCTACATTTCTAACTATATGTCTCATCAGGACACAGTGCATTTATTGCTTTTTCAAAAAGACTCTGCTTTATGTATTTGATTTTGTAAACATCCCAACTAGCCATCTGCGCTGTAGTGTACTCCATTAAGTTACCTACCAATCGATTGTCAACCTTGTTAACGGTCTTGCTGTGTGTGGGTATCCATTTACAGGCACTTCCTGCCCTCTGCAATCTACCGTTTTTAATTAAGAGTGTTTACTGGTGCCCCCTGCAGGCACAATATACGGCGTGGTTTGCCCCTTCCCCCTGTGGTGACACTTTTCGTGCCCCCCCTGGGTGTCGGTTTTTCAGACTTCTATATACCCAATTTGAGCTCTTGTTCCCTGAGGAAGCCATTGTCTTGGCGAAACATGTAGGAAATCGAGCCCACATTCCGATGGCCATTTTCATCCGGCCTACTTGATTATACCTCTGGGTCGTACGCAATATATAAGTTGATTTTAAGTGTAAACAATCTGAATGTTTATCGCATGTTTGTATTGTTACCAATTAATAAAGTTTGCTACTTTGCTATTTTAAACCTTTCTTTTCCTTCTTTGCATTTTTGACCCAAGCACCGCAATAATCCCCTGTTTCTACATCCCCTAGCTAACTTCTAACCTGTTTGGGATGAGGTGCTGTATCTAAATGTACCCTCTAGCCACAACCATATTTTTTTATTTATTCATACTGAAATACATAGCACTGTGGGTGCTTTTTAAATGTAATTGTTGATTTTGGGAGATTTTAATAGATTGTTACTACTCAGAGAGCACTATTGTGGTCGCATTCTATTTTTGCATGTGATGTATCCATGGTGAGTAATACTGAGGAGGAAGGATCAAGAGGAATAGCTAATGCCACATTTTGTATGCCCAAGGTAGGGCAACAAGTGTGTTATGATGTTGATCTGTATTGAGTTCCATACACAAGGTGAGCGCATATTATCACTGGGCATTTGCATGTGTCACAGAGTTTGAGAAAAGAGGAAGAAAGAGATAAATCACATCATGGTGGTGGAGAAATACAGCTTTATTGGACATTGAAGGACCATTCTATTGTTTGAAAGTAAGGACTGTCACATTATTTGATGGGATTGCGCTGCATTTTGGAGGATATTATATAATATGGCCATAAAGGGACAGCTTACAATAAAGGCCACAAAGGGTATCTTTTGAATCTGCTCGCAATATTTTGTCTTGCTTATAGTAGTATGTTGAGGTATTCAGCCAGCAGGCATTGGTTATTATCATTTTTCTTCTAAATGTTTTTGGTTGGACAATGTTCATGCAATGAATTGTGTTGACTAGGTGTTCATGTTCTTTGTTGTTGCTGTCTAATGTTGCTTTTCTTGTTATGCTTTATATCGGTAAGAGGGCATTTTTATTTTCTGGCAAAACCAAAACTACATTAAATGTCTAAATCAGCATATCTGTACTCACAAAAAAATATAAAACAGAACACTCAACATAAATCCAGAATAAAAAGATTCAATTGTATTAATGTTGATTTTACAAAACAGTTGTTTCTGCAAAGAGCTAAAAACCAGAAGGGAGGACAAATGGCTCAATTGCTATTGTTGTTTGAAAAAAAAATAACATCTGAATTACATAAAGCTACCTTCAAGCCTTCATCTATTATACATTTTAAAGATAGCTTTTTAAATATTATGTGTAGTAATAATGCATAAAGCAGTTAGAACAGTGACTGATTTGAGATATGATATTGTTATTGCTGACCTTAACAGAGCATTAAAAAAAAAAAAAATCAACAACAAAATATGCAACTGAAAAGAAGGTCAAGCACAATTTAAATACATGATAGCAGAATCCACTTTTCACTTTATTGCAAGTTGAATTCAATTCAAGCAACATGGCTACCAGTAGCATTGTTTGCTAAGAGGTACAGATTAGCAAATAAAACAAGATGTGAGCAGATATACTTTACAAACACTATTAATTAGGAGTCATAAAAGTATGCACATGATAGCTGCTGCAATACAGATCTTAGAGATTGCCTTTGGTTTTTTATGACTGTTCTCAATAAAGCTAAGCAATTAGCCAAATGTTCACTTTAGTAAGTGACTGCAGCAGTAAGGACTACTGAAGTGTCCCAATTTTCAGGCAAAAGGTTGGATCTATACTGTACAAACCAAACAAATCTAATACCTTTAAAAAACATATATTTAAAACAGCAGGCAGAATAACTAAATCAACCTCAAAGAATAAAACATAATAATAAAATAAAAAAAAAATAAAAAATCTATTGTGGCTACAAAATAACGTGATAGAACATTAAAATCTAATTTACGGTATTTAAAATAGGTGTTAAGTGGATGTCAATTGGAATAGCATGGGATAGAAAAATGCTATCCAGCTTTAATAAATTAAGTTAATTTTTTTTAATACATTGGTATAAAAAATAAAATCATGGGGTTTTATTCTAGTGCCAGCTGTCTTGAAAAGTTTATTCAGTTTAGCAGGAAATGTAGTATTCTTTGGTAGAAGAATATTTGTAGACAGGTACCCAAAGGCAGGTCACTTAGTTGCTTAGATGCATAGATGCTTTGACCTCTCACCTTCTAATACCTCTAGCAGCTTACACATTGATTTGTATGCTCAGTTTAGCCAAGCTTAGGTTAAGTCAATGGACAGGGCAGAGGAGAGCATTTATTTACCTTAATGGTGGTGGAAGGAACAATAGCAGTAACTATCCAGTAACTTCCCATCTGACAATGGGTAGCTTGTCGGCATCCTCCTATGTCTGCATCAATATACTGTATTTCACAATATACACTACAGATTTTCAAATGTATTTGTTATTAAAATGTGAAATTTAAAGACAATGTACACTTTCAATGTTTTTTATTGTTTGAACTAAGTTTTAGTGTAGCTATATTCTGTGTTTTTTTTTGTCTTGCCTGGTAATGATGAGCTCACATGCTGTGGTTTTGTAGCATCAAAATTGATTGATTCCCTTATGATCTTGTATTGCTTCAGATACCAGGCCCTATGTGCCAAGGGTACAGGACAACTTCCTCTTCTGGGTTACACAGCAAATAAAGCATGCCTCACCATCCCCTCTGTGTTGCATCACAAACGCGGGAGTGGTAATGTGATGAAACATATCATCTCCTACACATTCATTACTCCACTGAAGACTGGCCTCTCCTGTACATTGACAGCTTGGGTGCCAGCCATCACAATCCATCTCCACTCTATGTTGAAAACAGGAAAAAAATCAGCCACACTCCAATAAGCTCTTCTTGCAGGATTTGTATTAATCATTGCATTGACTACATACAGTAACATTTCTAACCCAAAACCAATCTTGCTAGTTGCATGAATAAGATCTTGGTGTATCTGCAAGTGCTCTGCCCTCTTGTGGCTGTGTCATTTCTAACTACTGTGGTGTTTAGACCTGCACCAGCAGTAGTCTGGAAAATCCAGGAACTATGGGATATATAGTTTCCTCATAAGAAATTTCAGGTCTTACACTAAAGACAGAGGTCATGTATTAACCTGTGCATTGCCATGCCATATCCTTCCTTTTTCACACAAATTGAAACTGCTAACACAGGGGTTTATTTACTAAAGCTGGAGAGTGCAAAATCAGGCTTACCTCTGCATAGAAACCAATCAACTTCCAGGTTTTATTGCCAATGCCTAAAGCAGAGTTCCACCCAGAAATTAAACTTCGGCTTATCTGGTTTCTCCCCCCTCCTCTGCTGTCACATTTGGCACCTTTCAGGGGGGAGCAGATACCTGTCTATTCCAGGTATTTGCTCCCACTTCTGGTGAAAGTGCCGCAAATTCAGCGGTGAACTACACCATGTCCGGCCCCTCCTCCGTCCCCCTGCTGTCTTCTGGGAGATTTGGAGATTTTCTTTTACTTTCACTTTTGATGATATCGGTAAACAGGACAAATAGAGAGCGTGAATGAAATTTTCATGCATTTTATACATGCCTCCAATTTAGTTAGGAATGCCATGGGATCATGGGCATAATCTAACATAAAGGAGGAATGTCAAGTAGCAATCTGCAATTTGCAAGCAACAACCTTAAGAATATTACCATTGCTCAATGTTCTTGTCCTATGTTAACCATGTTTTGATACTCATTAGTGTTGGGTGAACGGTTCGACCCGAATTCATGCCTGTTTGCTCATTCAACAAACACCCAAATTGCTGGGGCATTCGACTGTTTGTTCATCCCGCCGAGCACCCAACAATTTACTGTGCACCGCACAGTGCATTGGAAGCGATGATTGGCCGAAGCACTGAAGGATTTTCCCAATCAGGGCACAGAACACTGTCAGAGCCATGATCGGAGAAAGTAATGAAGACTGTGCCCAATCATGACTCATAGACTCAACCCCCTCTATAAAAGGATCCTTCCCACAGCAGCCTTTTGCAGTGTGATATTGGAGTGGAGATAGAAGAAGGTTCTGTTCATTGCTGCTAGCGAGTTAGTTTGCTATTGTTGTTCTATTGTGAGTGTAGAGTGTTAGTTTAGTGTGAATATAGTGATGGTGCAGTGCGACCAATAATTTTTACTTTAGTGTCAGTTTAGTGTTTCAGGGCAGGTTTACTGCAGTATATTGAGGTGCGTTATTCCATGTTTACTGCAGTATACTGATGTACGATAGTGCACCTTTATTGCAGTGTATATTGGTGTGTTTTAGTGCACGTGTACTGCAATATATTGATGTGCATTAGAGTACTTTTACTCAGTATATGAAAGTGTGATAGTGCACGTTTATTGCAGTATATTGAGATGCGTTAGTGCACATTTACCGCAGTATATTGACATGCATTAGTGCATGTTTACTGCAGTTTATTGAACTGCGTTCATGCACGTGTACTGCAGTATATTATCATGCATTCCTGCACTTGTACTGCAGTATATTAAAGTGCCTTAGTGCACTTTTACGGCAGTATATTGTAGTGTCACTGGAGTGTGTCTGTGTAGTGAGTACTCAAGTTAAAGTGCACCAAACACCACTTTCCATTTATTAAAGTACATCCAAGTACACATTTCCCTTCTCTATTACATTTCAGTAATAAGCCGCACCATCATGTCTGGGAGGCCAACAAGGAGAGGCAGATGTTCCCATGGCACTGTGAGGGGGCCAGCAGCGTGTCCACAGGCAAAAAGGATGTGGTCTGTCCTTAGGCAGGACACCAATTCCTCTGTTTAGTGATGTTGCTCATGCTATCCAACTACAGCATGCAGAGGAGGTGGTGGACTGGTTTACTAAACCATCCTCATCCTCTGTTACCCAAGCAAAGACTAGTGTGCAGTCCACCGCAGCTTCCAGAGTAAAAAATACGGTCACTGCCATCCACATGCCCAGTGTCTAAAATCAAACGTGTCAAAGCTGCTGGCTTTACAACTCCTGCCTTTCCATCTGGTGAATTTTGCCCCCTTCCATGATTTTGCAGAATGTGCTGTACCTGGCAGGTTCCCAGTCACTATTTCTTAGCACGTAAGGCCATTTCAAATCTGTACCATCACATGAAAGGCAATGTTGTTGCACCGTTGGGCAATGCAGTCATTCGCAAGGTCAACGTTACTGCTGACATGTGGTCCAGCAAGCATGATAAGGGATGCTATATTTCATTCACAGCACACTGGGTAACTCTGCTTGCAACTCAGAAGGATGCAGGACAGGGCTCAGTACTGCTGCTTGTTTTGCTGCAATATCTCCATACAGCTGGAGGTAATGGTGCAAGGTCTGTCAACTCCACCCCCTCCTCCATGCCCTCCTCTGCTGAATTGTCCTAAGCCCCTAAGCTTTCATGGGGCATTTCAATGAGTCAGGCTAAAAGATGCCATGCAGTGCTTCAGCTGGTCTGTCTAGGGGACAGGAGCCACACTGGAGCAGAGATTTTTTTCAGCTTTGCAGGGGCAGGCCCAGAGGTGGTTAATGCCATGCCAGCTAGAGCCAGGAATGGTGGTGTGTGTGTGTGATAATAGCTCTAACCTCCTGTCCACCCTTCAACAGGGAAAGTTGACACATGTGCCATGTCTGGCACATGTCCTCAATTTGGTGATACAGTGTTTCTTAAGCAAGTACCCAGGGTTGGAAGATCTGCTAAAGCAGGCCAAAAGAGTCTGTAGCAATTT
The DNA here is from genome assembly GCF_042186555.1 of Aquarana catesbeiana. Lineage (NCBI taxonomy): Eukaryota > Metazoa > Chordata > Amphibia > Anura > Ranidae > Aquarana > Aquarana catesbeiana. The sequence continues at coordinate 224,328,083 of NC_133325.1, forward strand.
CAGGCAGTCATACACAGCCAGAGCTTGGTTGGCTGAAATTCAGCGGGAATTCCATCTGCCCGTAAACCGCCTGATTTGTGACATGCGTACCAGGTGAAACTCAACTTTGCACATGCAGCAGAAGACTGATAACGAGTACCCGTGGAAGTATGGAAAAATGACAGGCTGGCTCAGGTTGTCTGCTTTTTTCCCCACGCCAATGGCTGCAGATAAAGGATGCATGCACTGTACTGTCACCATTTGAGGAGGCCACAAGGATGGTGAGCTGTAACAATGCATGCATGAGTGACACAATCCCTGTTGTGTTCCTGCTGGAGCGGACTCTGCGTGGCATTATGGACAGGGCACTCGTGGCAGAGCAGCAGGAGGAAGAGGAGGACTTCCTTTCCTCTCAAGGCCCGCTTTATGCAGACATCATTCTTGCGACGCCACAGAACACACAAGAGGAGGAGGAGGATTGTGGAAGTTTAAGGAAGGCATACGTCAAACCTTAAGAGATGGTTTTCCGACCCCAGAACCCTTGGGGGTAGTACGTTGCTGGGTGGTGGCAGTTATATATACTGTATTCCTCAGTGACCCCGAGGACTCTGCTTCTCATGCCTCTGCAAACTTGCCATGCATGGACTCCCTCATTCTTCAAATCTTGCAAAAGAACCTGAGAATTTGTGTAATCAAGGCGAATGATCACTATTGGTTTGACAAACCTCCTTGACCACCGTTACAAGGGGAAAGTCTCAGAATTCATCCCGTCCTCAGAGGGAGCAGAAGATGAAATCTCTTGAGGACACCTTAAAGAAGAGTTTATGTGATGCTTTTCCAGACTCTGCTAGGTTACATTCTCATGGAAAGGGTAGTTTTGAGGCTTTTGTTAGTCAAGAGAGAAGTTGTGGGTAGAGGGCCGCCTCAGTGATGCATTTCAAAATTTCTTTTAGTCGACACCTATCTCTTGGTTCACTAGAGAGCTGTGTAAAGCTAAAGACATTCCCTTCTGCATTTACAGTACCAGTCAGTCCACACATCTCATGATGATCAGAGTCTGTAGGAGGAATAAATGTATGTGTAATCACTACAATTCTCTTTATTGTAATATTGTATTAAGAACCTTGGTTATATTTAGTCTATATCTTCTAATATGGAAGAAGCTATTTGCTGTTTACAGAAATGTATTTTGACATCAGTTGAACCCTATTATTGTATGGATTACACATATGACGTGTTTTGATTATTAAAATTATATTTTTTGCCTGATGGTCTGTCAAAAGATATGATGGATGACAAAATTAATTTGTAAAGTAAAACTGATGCAATTTATTGAATTATATGGCAGAAAGTAACTGAAAAAAGCCTGAAAAGCTGCAAATGTAACCAACCCAATCAGAACACATCAAAGACCTGGTATTATATAAGAATAAAAGTCCCCAAAAAAATGTTAACGTTAAATACCTCAACAGTTTTATAGTACTATTCATTCATGTGTGCCAAAAATCTTAAATTTATTTTGCAGTATGCTTGCCTTCATATCTCATTGTATAACATTTTTTAGAAAATTGTTGGTTGTGAATTCCCTGCATTTTTATTTCATCTGAAGATTCTGCCAGTAACAGCACTTCATGTTGCAGACTGACAGTGCTAATCCACTACCTTGACATTAGCAGTAGTATTATTAGCCTGATAGACTTAATAGCAAGGCCAATGTCAAACTCAAGGCGCACACATGGCAGGCTGTGAACACTGATGCTAATTGCAAGGCATTCCTTAGCATTGCCAGCCTGCACAAGGGAGTGCAATTACTGGCAGGATCCTTAGATAGGAAACTTTGCAATAGATTGTATACCATTTTCCTTAGAAAATAATTTGGCAATTTAACACGGTGGAATACTGGAACATGGGTTATGGGTTTAGATACATTTTACCTGACTGGATATTTGAAAAAAGCACAGGCTCAATTGGACAAAAAATATTACTATTAGCAAATCAGCCTTTACTTAAAGTATATGTGAACCCTTACCTTGTAAAATGACCCATTCAGTTTAAAATAAAAATGAAAGGCAAAACATTTGTGTGTGTGTGTGTGTGTGTGTGTATATATATGTGTGTGTGTGTGTGTGTGTGTATGTATATATGTATGTGTGTGTGTATGTGTATATATATATATATAATCAATACCTTTTTTTCATTTGCTTGCTTTAGCCTCCCATGGAGGCGGATCGGTTGCGGCTTTTTTTCTTTTTCTTTTTCGGTCCGTCGGCGGAGAGATATAAGAAGATGATTGGACATTGTGGGCCATTTTTATTTTTTAATAAAGGACTTGTCCCAAGCTGTGTCTTGTGTTTTTTTAACATTTTGACACTTTTTTTGTGAAATGGTAGGGATACAAACCGTTACCATTTCACACAGGGGGGGAGGCCAGGATCTGGGGGTCTCCTTGTTAAAGGGGGCTTCCAAATGCTGATAAGCTCCCCACCCACAGACCCCCACCACCACTGGGCAGGGGTTGTGGGGATGAGGCCCTTGTCCCCATCAACATGGGGACAATGTGCTTTGGAGAGCTACCCCAAAGCACCCTCTCCATGTTGAGGGCATGTGGCCTGGTATGGTTCAGGAGGGGGGGTGCTCTCTTTCCTCCTCTTTTCCTGTGGCCTGCCAGGTTGCGTGCTCAGATAAGGGTCTGGTATGGATTTTGGGGGGACCCCTACACCATTTTTTAAAAATGTTGGCGCAGGGTTCCCCTTAAAATCCATACCAAACCTAAAGGGTCTGGTATGGATTTTGGCAGGACCCCTATGCCATTTTTTTAAATTTGGCGCAGGGTGTCCCTTGATTTCCATATCAGACCCAAAGGGCCTGGTATGGATTTTAGGGGGACCCCCAAAATTTTGGTTCGGGGTTCCCCTTAATATTCACACCAGACCCAAAGGGCCTGGTAATGGACTGGGGGGGGACCATGCTCTTTTTTTCAATTACTTTTATCTGTATTTTATCTGTATCTATCTGAGACCCGACAATTCATTACAGCCACGATCAGTTTTGAATGACAATTTTTCCTTTAGAAATGTCATTTTGCTGCGGTACTGTTCTAAATATGGGAAAAATGTGCCACTGTACAGGCATACTATAGCCACCCCCTTGGCATGAAATTTAAAAGGAATATTTCATTTTTATTGTTTCACTTTAAGCATTAAAAAAAAATCACTGCTCCCGAAAAACCGGCCGTTTTAAAAAAAAAATATTTGCGTTGATACATGTCCCCTGGGGCAGGACCCAGGTCCCCAAACACTTTTTATGACAATAACTTGCATATAAGCCTTTAAAATTAACACTTTTGAGTTTTCATGTTAGTGTCCTATAGACTTTAACTGTGTTACGGCAGTTTTCGAATTTGCCGCAAACACTGCATATTATTCGCTGTTCGGCAAACAGGTGAACACCCGATGTTTGACTCGAACATTAGGCTCATCCCTAATCTTAACCTACTAGTCCATCTAATACTACCTTCTCCACACAATGTTGCTGTCCAAGGATGTCTCCACTGCTCCTTCATAGGGTTCCATCCTAAGACAGAAGTGCATTACTGGCAGGGTCACTAGATAAAAAAAAAAAAAGAAACTAAAAAGTAGAAAACTAATGCAGCTACTACAGCTAAGGATAAGTAAGCTGCAATATATTATATTTTTGGTTTTGGTTTTAGATACAATTTAAAATGAAAATGTTGTTTTATAGAATGTTGAGGGGAAACTGAGTTCAGTTTCAATACCCCATCATATGCAAGGGTTAATTATAAAATATATATATATATATTTGGTTGGTTGAAGAAACAAATGTTGGCTTTGACAAGTGTATGCTGACTTTACAAAGTGAATGTTGATATGTAAGGAAAACCTGAACTTGTGATTTAGTCGACTACCCAATTCTGCAAGAGAAGTTAAAAAAATGAATTTTTGTAGCTCAATTGGAAATGCAGTGTTGACATAGGGCCATTTTATTTGAAAATATTCACTTTTCAAAGTGAACAGCCCTTTACTTCTTTAATATGCCAACCCAATGTACATTCATCCAGAAAAAAATGTTTTTCTTTTTTTATAAACATAGCTAAAACATACGCTAATTGTATTAATAAGTACAGTATCTCACAAGCGAGTAAACCCCTCACATTTTTAAAAATATTTTATTATATCTTTTTATGTGACAACACTGAAAAAATGACACTTAGCTACAATGTAAAGTAGTGAGTGTACAGCTTGTATAACAGTGTAAATTTGATGTCCCCTCAAAAGAACTCAACAAACAGCCATTAATGCATAAAATGCTGGCAACAAAAATGAGAACACCCCTAAGTGAAAATGTCCAAATTCAGCCGAAGCTGAACACCTGAGTCAGCTGTACACAGCACCTGCATGCCAAGACTATAGTAAAAAAAAAAACACTTTGCGCTCGCCTGCGCTCGCCACACTTCGGGCACGGCCTAGCTGCACTTGGCATTTTAATATTCTGACTCTATGTCCACTTGGATGGTGGGGCTTTAACGTGGACTTAGGTTAGAATGTAGTGCGCAGGCGCCGTATAGAGCTTACAATCAGCTGTTCTTCTTCGGCAATTTTCGGTGGCTCTGTAGTCCTTCGTACTGCGCAAGCGCAGCACATGCGCAGTACAGGGGGGTCCTTATTCGCCGGGGTACTTTCTCAGCAAGACACCAGCCCTGGGGAGTTGCAGTTCATTTAGGGAATCATGAATGCCAACATGTACTGTGACATACTGAAGCAGAGCATGATCCCCTCACTTCGGAGACTGGGCCACAGGGCAGTATTCCAACATGATAACAACCCCAAACACACCTCCAAGTCAACCACTGACTTGCTAAAGAAGCTGAGGGTAAAGGTGATGGACTGGCCAAGCATGTCTCCAGACCTAAACCCTATTGAGCATCTGTGGGGCATCCTCAAACGGAAGGTGGAGGAGCGAAAGATCTCTAATATTCACCAGCTCTGTGATGTCGTCATGGAGGAGTGGAAGAGGACTCCAGTGGCAACCTGTGAAGCTCTGGTGAACTCCATGCCCAAGAGGGTTAAGGCAGTGCTGGAAAATATTGGTGGCCACACAAAATATTTACACTTTGGGCCCAATTTGGACATTTTCACTTAGGGGTGTACTCACTTTTGTTGCCTGTGGTTTAGACATTAATGACTATGTGTTGAGTTATTTTGAGGGGACAGCAAATTTACACTGTTATACAAGCTGTACACTCACTACTTTACATTGTAGCAAAGTGTCATTTCTTCAGTGTTGTCACATGAAAAGATATAATAAAATACTTACAAAAATGTGAGGGGTTCTCACTTTTGTGAGATACTGTATAAAAGAACAAACAAATATTACTATAGTCAAAAAAGTGCTTTTTCCAACCCACTTTTTCATGAAAATTAGAAGTATTTATAATATATGTTTGACAAACCTCATATTTTACTTTACTAGAAAACTCTAATTATGTTGGGAGTGAGATCTATTTTACTCTCTTTTTTTCTTAGTTGTATTTCCCTGCTGGCAGTGTATGTTATTACCCGTAAGGACACTTTGCATTTTTTTATTTCAACTCTGAATCGCTATATATTTTTTTAGATATGCTGGGAAAACTCCCTTTTTCCCATAACGTGGTCCGTATTATTTTAGCAATACTGCTGTCTCAAGGAACATTGTGTGAATACAAAACTCTCTCCCCATACTTGCATTCAAAATGTTTATGGCATTAATTTTCTATTTGAAAATTAGATTTTGTCTCCATGGGCCTTCTGTGTTATTATCTATGAACGACTGAAATTATCTTGCCTGATTACATTTAAGTTATGGTAAATGAATGTTGTTAAATGACTATCATAGCAAATTATCTAAAAAAGGTTAGATTGAAAAATGTAACTAACAGATTATTTTTTAATGAAAATATATTTGCTATCAACTTTCAACGCTGCAAATTTGATTGTAGAAAATGCTTTTTCTTTTCAATGCTTTTTCATTTACAGGGACATTGCTCACCTTTATTACACAGATAAACCATAACATCTGAAAGACATAACTCCAAGCATTTTACAGACTTTTGTTATGATTTGATAATGATGCTGGAATCTTGTCCTTAAACATGTTCCGTGAAGTGGAGCGCTAATGAAAAGGTAGGAACCTCTTTCAGGTTTCATTGATGTCATTGATGCCCTTATTGTCAATTCCAACCTACAGTGCCTTGCAAAAGTATTCACCCCCTTGGCTTTTTACATATTTTGTTACATTACAGCATTTAGTACAATTTTTTTTAATCTGAATTATACGTGATGTATCAGAACACAATAGCCAAATTGGTGAAGTCAAATTAGAAAAATATATACATAAAACTATTTTACAGAAATAAAAACCTGATAATTGGCATGTGCCTATGTATTCACTCCCTTTGTTATGAAGCCAATAAAAAGATAAAAAGCTCTTTTGCAACCAATTACCTTCAGAAGTCACATAATTAGTGAAATGATGTCCACCTGTGTGCAATCTAAGTGTCACATGATCTGTCATTACATATATACACCTTTTTGAAAGGCCCCAGAGGCTTCAACACCTGAGCAAGAATCACCACTAACCAAACACTGCCATGAAGACCAAGGAACTCTCCAAACAAGTAAGGGACAATTTTGTTGAGAAGTACAAGTCAGGGTTAGGTTATAAAAAAATATCCAATTCTTTGATGATCCCTAGGAGCACCATCAAACCTATCATAACCAAATGAAAAAGTACATGGCACAACAGCAAACCTGCCAAGAGACAGCTGCACACTTACAAAACTTACACACTGGGCAAGGAGGACATTAATCAGAGAGGCAGCACAGAGACCTAAAGTAACCCTGGAGGAGCTGTAGAGTTCCACAGCAGAGACTGGAGTAACTGTACATAGGATGACAATAAGCCGTGTGCTCCATAGAGTTGGGCTTTATGGCAGAGAGACAGAAAAAAGCCATTACTTTCAGCAAAAAACAAAATGGCACATTTTGAGTTTGCAAAAAGGCATGTGGGAGACTCCCAAAATGTTTGGAGGAAGGTGCTCTGGTCTGATGGGACTAAAATTTAATTTTTGGCCATCAAAGAATGCTATATCTGGCGCAAACCCAACACATCACATCAACCAAAGAGCACCATCCCCACAGTGAAACATGGTGGTGGCAGCATCATGCTGTGGGGATGTTTTTCAGCAGTCGGGACTAGGAAACTGATAAGAGTTGAGGGAAAGATGGATGATGCTAAATACAGGGATATTCTTGAGCAAAACCTATACCACTCTGTGTTTTATTTGAGGCTAGGACGGAGGTTCACCTTCCAGCAGGACAATGACCCCAAACACACTGCTAAAGCAACACTTGAGTGGTTTATGGGGAAACATGTAAATGTGTTGGAATGGCCTAGTCAAAGCCCAGACCTCAATCCAATAAAAAATCTTTGGTCAGACTTAAATATTGCTGTTCACAAGCACAAACCATCCAATTTAAAGGAGCTGGAGCAGTTTTGCAAGGAGGAATGGGCAAAAATCCCAGTGGTAAGATGTGGTAAGCTCATAGAGACTTATTCAAAGTGACTTGGAGCTGTGATAGCCTCAAAGGTGGCTCTACAAAGTATTGACTTTAGGGGGGTGAATAGTTATACACATTGACTTTTTCTGTTATATTGTCCTATTTGTTGTTTGCTTCACAATAAAAAAAATCTTCAAAGTTGTGGGCATGTTCTGTAAATTAAATGATGCAAATCCTCAAACAATCCATGGTAATTCCAGGTTGTGAGGCAACAAAACACGAAAAATACAAAAGGTGGGTGAATACTTTTGCAAGGCACTATAAATTCCTGTTCTGGCCAGAGTTGTCCCTGTAAAGCAGGGGTGTCAAACTGGCAGCCCTCCAGCTGTTGCGAAACTACAAGTCCCATCATGCCTGTGCTTGTGGGAATCATGCTTGTAACTGTCAGCCTTGCAATGCCTGATGGGACTTGTAGTTTTGCAACAGCTGGAGGGCCACCAGTTTGAGACCCCTGCTGTAAAGACTAGTAAACACTTTTTAAAAATTGGACACAAATATCTGTATTTGGAACAATCGTTCCATTTCTGTTAGTTTACTGCTTTTGAGAGTCATTTCAGATGAAAATTTCTAAAGGGACATGCTGGAAACTTTTTCTTATTAGTTAGAAGAATGAATTATTTGTGTTTATTTCATCTTTAAACAATTGAATGAGCAAGACTGCACATGATCAGAAACCATTATCTACCCTGGAACATAGCTATGTACTCAGAAAGTTTTCCTTTGTCATTTGAGAATTTATGTACCATTAATGACATTCTCGTTTTCAGCATGGTATGAATTTAGGGGAAAATTGGAAGATCATTCATCTGACTTTCTAATAATGTGTACTAGGCTTAACAAGAAAGGAGAATAAAGTTGAGAACATATGGTCTGGTGACAACTGCAATTGTAAGTTTTCACATCACTTTGAGAAGATTTTATCATACTTCCTGTGTTGCTCCTGGGACAAAAAAAGGTAAAGTCTCCCCAATTTAGATACAGATAGCAAGCCAGTGCAAGCCAGCAATAGTGTTCTTATCACCAGCAACAATAATACAGTGTTATCCAGCGTCCCGCTGCCTGGCAACCAGCGCGACACAACGTGCGACTTGGCCACTCCCTCTCACCACCGGGACTTGCTATAAACATCATGGCACCCCCGCGCAGAGCATAAACTACAGACCTGAGATTTTGGAATGAGCCCAGGGTGGTCCCCTGTGTGCTTTACCTCCTCATCCCTGCACTGCTGAACTCTCCTCTCAAGACTGTGTTAACAGCTTTCACCTGCTTGCTGCTGCACTATTGAACTCTCTTCTAAAGACTGTGTTAACAGTTTTCACCTTGCTGCTTTGCATAGCATAGCCAGTCCATCCAGCGTCCCGCTGCCTGGCAACCAGCGTGACATGACGTGCGACTTGGCCACGCCCCCTCACCACTGGGACTTGCTATAAACATCATGGCGCCCTGTGCCGAGCTGCGCGCTGGAGCCGCGCCAGAGGCAAGCCTGTCGGTGCCTGTCTGGGCTGAGGTGGACAGGGCAGACGGCCCACAAACCTCTGGATACAGTACAGGAAAACTTTCTGCCGGGGACATAAGCACCACACACCGATTAACCTACTCAAGGTCGTTGCTTATTTCACTCAATAAATCAATATACTGCAATATCAAGAGGCATTCAACTTAACTGAATTGAAAATAAAATCTGGTGCCCCCTGGAACATAAAAAAGGGACAAACAGCCGAAAAGCACATTGGCAAAATCATCTACTTTTGAGACTTTAAGGGCCACCTTCATTAATGCCCGCTCAGCCACTAAGCATTGTTCGGAAATTTTTGACATTCTAGAGTCTGAGAAATTTCACATTTTAGGAATCAGAGACTTGGTTTAATGTGAATTATAAGTCAGTTTTAGAAGAATTACTTCCCGACATTTTAAGATTTTAGTCAAAAACAGAGAACACAAGAGGGGAGGGGGGGTTTGTGTAATTCATGATGACTATTTGGATTGCACTGAGCTAAAATCACTTGAGTTTAGTTTATTTGAACACCTGGTGATCAGGTGTAAAGTAAGTGACTCTTCCTCATTTGTATTAGCCTGTCTATCATCCCCCTGGCCCAGCAGGGACTTTCCATGCTGACTTATCTGAACTAATGATGTTCCTGTGTCTACAAATTGGATTGCGTTGTCCTCCAGGGAGACATGAATATGTGGCTGGAGGATGTCACAAGCTGCGACTCCCAGGATCTCATAGCTGACCTAGATGGCCTCCACTTTACCCTGGCATCCACCATGATCACACACATAAAGGGCCATATGCTAGATGCCCTTTTTACTCATGGCACGGAAGTTTCCAATGTTACAGCACATGAGGTGGGGTGGCCAGACCATAGTTTGGTCACCTTTAACCTCTTGGATTTTGCACCAATAAAAATCCCCAAAGGAAATCGTATGAAAAAATCTGCTCCATTTCGGAAACTAACAAATATAACAGTCAAAGACTTTAAAACATGCTATGACTACCATCAGGGACAGCCACTCCTAGTGAACAAAGAGAGAAATTGGAGTTCCGGCTTTAGAAACCGAGATTGAAAGGCTGGAAATAGCCCTAGATGAATTTGAGTTAAGAATCAAGGCAAGTCTGGACATCCTGGCCCCATTGACAACAGCAAATAGGTGCCCAAGGCTTTCTAAGTTAATCCCTTGGTACGCCCCTAGTCTCAACTTACTTAAGAATAAAAAGACAAATATTGGAAAGAAGGTGGCTTAAATAAAAACTTCCCCAGGACAAAATGGCATATCGGGTCTATCGAGGCTACACCAAGTCTATAAAATGCCATAAAAGATCCTATTATAACAATCAAATAATGCAAGCCTCGAACAAGCCTCTAGAATTATTCACATTGGTTGGGGACATATTTGACCCAAAAAAATGTTATTCTAAGATTGTCCCATCTATGGAATTATGCTCTGCGCTTCAGTCTTCCTTTGGGGAAAAAATTTTAAAAATCCGTAACTGGCACAAAATCTTGCCCGTGACTTTGACCCTCTGGCACTAATAAGAGCTCCTCTAGGTTTTAGCTCATTTGCACCCACCTCAGTGCCAGAGATATCCAATATTATGTCTAAGCTTAAATTGTCAAGCTTTCTGAATGACATCTGCCCCACGTGGTTTATGAAGAAAAATGCAGATACATTGGCTCCAGAAACTACAAGGATAGTGAACCTATCTTTAAGAATAGGAGCTGTTCCAACACGACTGAAGCATGCCATTGTCTTCCCCTTGTTGAAGAAGAGCACACTCGAGCCTTCTTTGCTCACTAATTTTAGACCTATACCTCTTCTTCCCTTTCTGGCGAAGATCCTGGAGCAGGTCCTCTTTCAACAAATGCAAAGCTTCTTCGAGGGTAACGACCTGTTCCATGACTCCCAGTCGGAATTTAGGCTTGGGCATGTCACTGAACTGTCCACACTCAATATATGCGAATGCCTGTTAAAGGCAAAAGATACGGGGGGTCCGTCTCTCCGCAGCCTTCAACACTATTGATCATCAAATTTTGGGAGACCGTAAGAAATACCTTTTTGGATGTAGTGGCACTGTCCTTCGTTGGATCAACTCCTTTCTCACGGACAGGACTCATCAAGTGTGGATGAAAGCATGCAGCTCGCCAATTGAACCACTTCTCTATGGAGTCCCGCAGTGCTCAGCATTGTTGCCCCTGCTATTCAACTGCTACATGTGCCCACTCACTGACATTATTGCTACACACAAAGTAGCATGCCAGATCTATGCAGATGACATGCAGATCCTGGCTGACACTGACGATTGGCCAAATATGCACCTACAACTGAGAAATGGCCTCCTTCACATACAAAAATGGATGGCTGATAACAAGCTAGGCCTTAATGAAGCAAAGACTGAGGTGATGCTGGTGGGCCCTCAATCAACCACCAATTTTCTCTTGCCCTGGCACACTTCATTCTTCCCCACCCCAACGCCAGCAAAACAGGTCAGGAACCTAGGTATCATCTTTGATTCCTGCCTGTCATTTATACCTCACGCAAAACTCTGTATCAAAAACTCCAACTTCTATATACAGAGACTCAGAAAAAGATCTGTTTTCGTACGAAAAACTGGCTAACTCTTGTACAGGGTCTTGTGCAATCCCGGTTGGATTGCTCTAACATCTTTTTTTCTTGGACTTCCATTGAAGTGGCAAAGAAAATTGCAAGCAACTCAGAATCAAGCTGCTCGCCTGGTCTCCAGATGTGCCAGAACCGATCACATCTCTCCCATGCTGGAAAAACTGCACTGGCTTCCTATCGCTAAGTGAGTACTATTCAAGGCAATGTGCTATATGTATAGGGCACACCGGAAACTGGGCCCAATTTATCTGTCTGAATGGGCCTCTCACCATGTACCGTCAAGACCACTCCGATCGGCCAACTTCTCACAGAACCGATTAATCAGCAGACTAAACTTTACTGGTAACAGACGCCTGGTTACAAAAGGGCAATGAGCTGTGGAACTCCCTTCCAGTGTCTCTAAGGTCCTTACCCTCCCACCTAAGTTTCAGAAAGGGTTTAAAAACCTTCCTCTTTATCCAGGCCTACGGTTAATCTGATGAAGAATAGGAATCGTGCAAAAAACATGGATTTTGTATGCTCTTTTTCCTCCCCCATCTGGAGGGTTACCCCCTCCCCCCCCCCCCCTCCCCGGTTTTTCTCACTTTTACTTTATCTCTTTCATATTGGGCACCCTAGGCTGCTTTTTTAATGTTTTATTGGAAATCTCAACTTGACTTTAGGGTCTCTGTGCGCCTAGACGCGCTCCTAACGGAGCGCATTCGGCACAGTACAAATCCCATATCAAATCAAATTAAATCCAGTACCATCCATGGCTGAAACCGGTGTCCTGATTGCCAACAGCATCAGTACCAGTATTATCTTCTACCAGAACATCCACTGCCAAAAATGTCCAGAAAATGTACGCTAGCAAGGAGACCTTTGAAAAGTGTGACTGATGAAAGCAGTGGGTAGGAGACATCACAGTCAAATTTAGATTCACAGCATAACACTGTGGTAAGTAGCAGTTCATTAAAACATGCCTCTGATTTAGTGGATAAAGGGTTCCCTGATAAATATGTCACCAAAACAATGAACATGCTACTGAATTGCAGCAGACACGCACCAGCAGTGCAAAACATCCTGGTGAAGTGGCCAGCAAAAATAATGGAGTATTACAACATTGTTCATAAAGAATTAGGGTCCATGCTAAACTCTTTAGACACTTTCAAATCTCTACTGCAGTAGCAAATCTTTGCTTCAGCATTACCTGTCAGCTCCCAACCAGGTATTCAGGTGGAAACAGAAAATGTTACACCCATTATTTTATTTATTTATTTTTTTATTTGGGTTACATTAAATCATTATTCAATTTAATTGTGAAGCAATGTAACCTGTATGCCCAACAGGTCATTGTCAGTAATCCCAATGGGAATTAATACAAAAATAGATCTTCTAATATTGAAATAATGACTATAAGACTATAACTAAATTGGTATTAATTGGCCGCAGCCTTTTTTATTGGTATTAATAATACATTTATTTATATACATATCTTTAATATTGATACTTATTGAACAGTATTTATACATAAAATAGTCCAGCCATCGCAGCTCGAACTAATCAACTATAATATAACAACAAACTGTCCCCTTCAGATGAAGGGACATAACCAAACCACACATCAGGCTGCAACAAACAGGTGGGAGGGAGGGCGTGTCTTCTCAATATTCACAGCTGCTCTGCTGAATAATGGACTTATCCACTCCTATTTATAGGTACTCCAGGATCCAACTGACAGAGGGCTTATGCATATAGGTAAGTATATTTTGTTTATGTTTTTTTTTTTTTATAACTTTATCCCTAATTCTGTCTCATTCCCATTTGATGGGTAACTAATAATCCCCCTCTTTTATTCCATTTAAGCCTGACTATTTGAGTGAAAAACTATCACTGTTTCTGAATGTATAGATTTTATTGGCCTCAACCTAAACAGGTAATCACAAAAACGTAACTGCAGTCCTAATGGTTCATAAACCTAATTCACCATATGCCGGTATATTCTTCAGTTATATCCGAGACACACTATAAAATAAGAATGAGATTTTTGCATTTCAATGACAATTCTCTATGGTTTCCGCAAAGTGACCTTGCATATGCTGCACAAAATTAGGAAATTTATTTTTTTTCACAAAAATGTTCTGACATGTATATTCCTGACAAAAATTATCTGCATTGATGAGTCCTTCATACATTTCACAGGTAGACTTAACCACTACAATACCAGGCACTTTTACTCCCTTCCTGCCCAGGCCAATTTTCAGCATTCAGCGCCGTCACATTTTAAATGACAATTATGCGGTCATGCAACACTGTACCCAGAAGAAATTCTATCTTTTTTTTTTTTTCTCACTCAAATAAAGATTTCTTTTGGTGATATTTAATCACCACTGGGTTTTTATTTTTTGCTAAATAAACGAAAAAAGATCGAACATTTTGAAAGGGAAAAAAAGTGTTTTTCTTAGTTTCTGTTATAAGATTTTGCAAATAAATAATCGTTCTTCATAAATTTAGATCAAAATGTATTCTGCTACATTTCTTTGGTGAAAATAACCCAAATCAGTGTATAAGAGTATATTATTTAGTCTGTAGGAAAGTTATAGAGTCCACAAACTATGGTAAGATAGATAGAGAGATATAGAGAGATATATAGATATAGATATAGATATAGATATAGATATAGATATATACATACAGTATCTCACAAAAGTGAGTACACCCCTCACATTTTTGTAAATATTTTATTATATCTTTTCAAGTGACAACACTGAAGAAATGACACTTTGCTACAATGTAAAGTAGTGAGTGTACAGCTTGTATAACATTGTAAATTTGCTGTCCCCTCAAAATAACTCAACACACAGCCATTCATGTCTAAACCGCTGGCAACAAAAGTGAGTACACCCCTAAGTGAAAATGTCCAAATTGGGCCCAATTAGCCATTTTCCCTCCCCAGTGTCATGTGACTCATTAGTGTTACAAGATCTCAGGTGTGAATGGGGAGCAGGTGTGTTGAATTTGGTGTTATTGCTCTCATTCTCATACCGGTCACTGGAAGTTCAACATGGCACCTCATGGCAAAGAACTCTCTGATGATCTGAAAAAAAGAATTGTTGCTCTACATAAAGATGGCCTAGGCTATAAGAAGATTGCCAAGACCCTGAAACTGAGCTGTAGCATGGTGGACAAGACCATACAGTGGTTTAACAGGACAGGTTCCACTCAGAACAGGCCTCGCCATGGTCGACCAAAGAAGTTGAGCATAGGTGTTCGGTGTCATATCCAGAGGCTGTCTTTGGGAAATAAACATATGAGTGCTGCCAGCATTGCTGCAGAGGTTGAAGGAGTGGGGGGGTCAGTCTGTCAGTGCTCAGACCATACGCCACACACTGCATCAAATTGGTTTGCATGGCTGTCGTCCCAGAAGAATGCCTCTTCTAAAGATGATGCAAAAGAAAACCGTAAACAGTTTGCTGAAGACAAGCAGACTAAGGACATGGATTACTGGATAAACTTATTTGGTTCAGATGGTGTCAAGCGTGTGTGGCGGCAACCAGGTGAGGAGTACAAAGACAAGTGTGTCTTGTCTACAGTCAAGCATGGTGGTGGGAGTGTCATGGTCTGGGGCTGCATGAGTGCTGCCAGCACTGGAGAGCTACTGTTTATTGACGGAACCATGAATGCCAACATGTACTGTGACATACTGAAGCAGAGCATGATCCACCCCCCCCTTAGAAGACTGGGCAGCAGGGCAGTATTCCATTCCAACATGATAACGACCACAAACGCACCTCAAAGATGACCACTGCCTTGCTAAAGAAGCTGAGGTAAAGATGATGGACTGGCCAAGCATGTCTCCAGACCTAAACCCTATTTAGCATCTGTGGGGCATGCTCAAACAGAAGGTAGAGGAGCGCAAGGTCTCTAACATCCACCAGCTCCGTGATGTCATCATGGAGGAATGGAAGAGGAATCCAGTGGCAACCTGTGAAGCTCTGGTGAACTCCATGCCCAAGAGGGTTAAGGCAGTACTGGAAAATAATGGTGGTCACACAAAATATTGACACTTTGGGGTAAATTTGAACTTTACTTAGGGGTGTACTCACTTTTGTTTCCAGCCAGCGGTTTAGACATTAATGGCTGTGTGTTGAGTTATTTTGAGGGGACAGCAAATTTACTGTTATACAAGCTGTACACTCACTACTTTACATTGTAGCAAAGTTTCATTTCTTCAGTGTTGTCACATGAAAAGATAGAATAAAATATTTACAAAAATGTGAGGGGTGCACTCACTTTTGTGATATACTGAGTATAGATATAATCCCAATCCTGATGTACTGACAGCTCATTTATTGAGGCTGAAAATTCCAGGACAGTACAAATACCCCCAAATGCCCCTTTTTGGATAGTAGACAGTCCAAGATATTTAGTAAGAGACAGGGCAAGTTTTTTGAAGTTGTAATCACTGGTGTGCGACTCCCGAGAGTTCCGTGCGTTCTGGGATGATGTCATATGACGGCATCCCAGAACAAAAGTGCTCCTTAGTATAGTAAAATGATGGCCGGATGTGAGCACTGTTGTTCTGGGATGATGTCATATGTCAAGGTGTTAAAGTGAAGCTATACTAACCTCGGCTCCACCGATGCCGCATCCCTGAGCACCCCGCCCAGCCATTGACATCTTTGTGCGGCTGGCTTCTGGACCTTGATGGCTGGCAGCTCTCATTGCCCTAGCAGGGTTGACGTCACTCCCACGCATGAGCGAGAACTTAGTCAGGTTCAACAAAAAAAAGGTCCAACTACTTATTTCAAATTTTCACGCACAATTCACATGTCATCCATGAGTCTGCAGAAGACCTGGCTCCTTCCTAAAAAATATTAAAAAAAAGATTTGTAAACAGACTTAATTTGCTAGAAATACCCTGTGGTTGAAAGACCTTGATGTGATGCAGACAGCAGTCTGTAAGACACTTCCCTGATCTTCTCCTTTGTACTAAAACAGACCAAAGACTTGGTTTAAACAGGAAAGGATTTATACAGGAAATTATGGCATTTTCTTTCAAATAGCTTTCATTGAAATATGCAAAAAAAAAAAAAAATTACAAGGTAGTTATAAAACAAACATAGCCACGTTACAAATGTTAACTTGGAGATTAACATTTGCCTTAAATATTGACTACTCAATAGACTGCTTTTTCTTTTAAGGAAAATAAAAGATTTTATACAGTGATAGAAGAACCAATACTGTAACAAAAGCAAAAGAAAAAGCACCAACCATACTCAACAATATAACTACTCCTCAGTACCGAAGATAATTCCACTATCTGGATCAGGGAGTTACGCCAGAGAACAGTGAAACCCACGTATTTCATTTGGACTGAAAGTTAGACAAGGTTTGAGAGGTATGTGCAAAAACCTTTTCGTACTCGTATTGCATTCGTACTCTGTCTATGACGTCAGATTTAGGGTCGTAGTGGTTTTCCAATTAGATGCAATTGTGAAATGGGAACGATCAAGATATAAAATTATAATGTACTGAAATTGTACTGGGTGACTATTAATCATAAGATTTAGGATAACTAAATGGGGGATGGCGGGAGGGATAATAATACCCGTAACTAAGGCTGGGTTTACACTGCTGTGCGGCGCGGCTCACAGCAGGGGTCCAGTGCGTCCCTGTTCAACATTTCAGGTCCGATTTCGGTCCGAATTTTTGGCTGAATGTGGACCTGAAATGGACCAGAAGACGCACAGGACTCCTGTGCAATTTGCTCTGCAGCTGTCCCAGAGCTGTGTAAACCACCTCCACTAAGAGTCGGTCACAGTCTCCTGACATGCAAATCGGATGTGAGGAAACCCCCATCCAATTAGCAATAGTGTGAACCCAGCCTAAAGAAATAAGGGAGAATACAGAGTTCCCAAAACTCTGGTGACATAATATGGCACTCCCATATTATATGTAATAAATGACCTTTTGAACCAGAGCCTCTCCAACATGAGGCGGATGACTCGTTAGATCTGGGAAAGTCTTTAAATAGTAAGGTAACTTCTATGTAATAGCTTCAAAGCTAGATCTCAATGGTTTACACAAAGGAAATATTTAAATCCCAATTGGATAGCCCATTGCCAGTCAGACAGGGAGAAATATGAACCCTAACTACTTTCCCAGTTGAGCATGCTAGAAGTTTTAATAATTTTTCCTGTGAGTTGCAGAGCTTTATAGACAATGAGATACCTTTTAGGCTGCGAGTCTCCACAGGGTAAATATTCCCAGATGGCACCTTTTATATAGAGAGTTTAGAATGGAAATTATGTAGTTGTGTAAACATATATACAAGTCCATAGTAGGGCTTAGAAGGAGGTCCTTATAGGTAAAAAAGTTATGTTGGAGCCAAGTGGTCACCCTGAATGAGAGAATCAAGTATTCGTATGCTTGCAGCGAAATATCGTTATTTCCTCATTAAGAGCAGCGGTTAGACCTGTAAGGTGGCCTCTATAGAGGGGAAAGGTGGATAATGCAAGGGAAATTTTTTCTCTGCCATGTCAAAGAAAGATGAAGGCAGAGAAATGGATAAGCTTTGGCAGTATCATCATTTTTAAGGCAGCCACACGCCCCAACCACATCAGTTCATATTTGGCTATATTGGCTTTATCATTCTATATGGAAAGCAGATTAGGATAGTTGGATTCAAAGGTGGCTGAAGTGAAGAACGCTAAAGCAATCCCTAAGTATTGTAGACTCTTAGTTTCCCATTGATAGGGGAATAGTTGTTGAAAAATCTTTAATGTGGGAGCAGAAATCCAAATTGGCAATATTGATGATTTGATTACACTGAGTTTGTAATATAAGACATACCCAAATCGTGCACACTTGTTGTACTCTGTTCAGAAAAGAAGCCGGGTTATTAAGGGTAAGTATTACATAATCAGTGAATAATCTGATTTTATGGGTATATTCTGCTATTTTAATACCATGTATCAGTGGGTCCGAATGTATAATTTCAGCCAACAGTTTCATTATGAGGCAACAAATAAGAGGTGACAGGGGGCAACCCTTACGGGTTCCGTTAGTATTATTAAATTTGCCAAACATAGTGTTAGTGGTATAAACCCATCCTGATTCCGTCCCTCCTGTGTATTGCATCCTCTGCACAGTGTGCACCTAAAGCTACCTGAAGAAAATTGGTGGTGTTCTTCTGATCCTATTAGTACCGCAGGCAGCTGCAGTATTTACAGTTACTGTAGTGTAGTGCGTCCTCTGCACAGTGTGCACCTAAAGCTACCTGAAGAAAATTGCTGTTCTGATCCTATTAATACCACAGGCAGGCAGATGCAGTATTTACAGTTAGTGTAGTGCGTCCTCTGCACAGTGTGCACCTAAAAATACCTGAAGACAATTGCTGTTGTTCTGATCCTATTAGTACCACAGGCAAGCAGCTGCAGTATTTACAGTTAGTGTAGTGCGTCCTCTGCACAGTGTGCACCTAAAGCTTCCTGAAGACAATTGCTGTTGTTCTGATCCTATTAATACCACAGGTAGGCAGCTGCAGTATTTACAGTTAGTGTAGTGCGTCCTCTGCACAGTGTGCACCTGAAGCTACCTGAAGAAAATTGGTGGTGTTCTTCTGATCCTATTAGTACCGCAGGCAGCTGCAGTATTTACTGTTAGTGTAGTGCGTCTTCTGCACAGTGTGCACCTAAAGCTACCTGAAGACAATTGCTGTTGTTCTGATCCTATTCGTACCACAGGCAGGCAGCTGCAGTATTTACAGTTAGTGTAGTGCGTCCTCTGCAGAGAGTGCACCTAAAGCTTCCTGAAGACAATTGCTGTTCTGATCCTATTAATACCACAGGCAGGCAGCTACAGTATTTACAGTTAGTGTACTGTGTCCTCTGCACAGTGTGCACCTAAAGCTACCTGAAGAAAATTGGTGGTGTTCTTCTAATCCTATTAATACCACAGGCAGGCAGCTACAGTATTTACAGTTAGTGTACTGTGTCCTCTGCACAGTGTGCACCTAAAGCTACCTGAAGAAAATTGGTGGTGTTCTTCTAATCCTATTAATACCACAGGCAGGCAGATGCAGTATTTACAGTTAGTGTAGTGCGTCCTCTGCACAGTGTGCACCTAAAGCTACCTGAAGAAAATTGCTGTTCTGATCCTATTAATACCACAGGCACGCAGATGCAGTATTTACAGTTAGTGTAGTGCGTCCTCTGCACAGTGTGCACCTAAAGCTTCCTGAAGACAATTGCTGTTGTTCTGATCCTATTAATACCACAGGTAGGCAGCTGCAGTATTTACAGTTAGTGTAGTGCGTCCTCTGCACAGTGTGCACCTAAAGCTACCTGAAGAAAATTGGTGGTGTTCTTCTGATCCTATTAGTACCGCAGGCAGCTGCAGTATTTACAGTTAGTGTAGTGCGTCCTCTGCACAGTGTGCACCTAAAGCTACCTGAAGACAATTGCTGTTGTTCTGATCCTATTCGTACCACAGGCAGGCAGCTGCAGTATTTACAGTTAGTGTAGTGAATCCTCTGCAGAGAGTGCACTTAAAGCTTCCTGAAGACAATTGCTGTTCTGATCCTATTAATATCACAGGCAGGCAGCTACAGTATTTACAGTTAGTGTACTGTGTCCTCTGCACAGTGTGCACCTAAAGCTACCTGAAGAAAATTGGTGGTGTTCTCATACTAATAATACTACAGGCAGGCAGTTGGTTCTGCTAGCTGCAGTTTCAGTATTTATATACATCCCAGCTTTGTGCAGCTACATCTCACTGCAGGCCATTAGTATGTCTGGAAGGCCAACAAGGAGAGGCAGACAGTCACAAGCCAATAAAAGAGGGCAAGCAGGCTCTGTGTCTAGAGGCAACAGTGCTGGTCGTGGAGATGGTGCATCCTCATCAGCACGTGGCCGAGGGACACACTTGTCCTTTTTTTCGGCAGCTGGCTGTGTTGAGCCACAACATGCCGAAGACTTGGTAGAGTGGATGACAAAGCCATCCTCATCCTCCTCATCCTCTCACCCAGGCTCAGGATACTTTGTCTGGCAAAGCAGCTGCCTTCAGCTCAATGGCATCAGTCACTCCTTCCCTAGCCCCACCATTTCCTCCTGAGGAGTCACCCAAACTGTTTGACCACAGTGTTGGGTACATGCTCCAGGAGGATGCCCAGCGTTTTGAAGGCTCTGATGATGGTACGCAGCTAGAGGAAGGCAGTAATGTGAGCCCAGAGAGGGGGGTGCCCAAGGACAGCAATCTGGCAGTCATGTTCCCCCAGCTGCAGCATACTTCCAGCTTTGCTCCAGTGATGAGGAGGGAGGAGATGATGAGGTCACTGACTCCACGTGGGTGTCTGATAGGAGAGAGGAGGTGGGGGAGGAGGAGGAAGCACATCGAGGCGGGATGCCCTCCAGGGGCCAGCTTAAGGGCAGCACACCGACTGCATCACACCGCAGAGCTCAGCATGTGCAGGGCGCTGCTGTCTCTGCGGGTTATTCCAAAAGTTCTTTGGTGTGGGCCTTTTTTGAGATGAGTGCATCAGATCCCACCACTGCTATTTGCAACATATGTCTCAAGCGTATCTCGTGTGGCCAAAACATCACCCGCTTGGGCACTACATGCTTGAACAGACATTTGTCGACCTGCCATGCAGTTTGCTGGCAAGCGTACCTAAAAGACCCACACAAATGAACAAAGCGGACCTCTCCTTGCTCCTTATCAGCTGGGATCTCCAACCCCACTATACCTTCAGTCCTCTCTGAAACCTGCACTGAGAGAAATGAAGGTGTAGAAGTAGGTGTGTCACAGCCAAGTACTTGGGGGCAATCTGCTATTGGTACACCGATGTCAGATTGTACCAGGGAAATTTCCCTGCCCCGGCTGCTGCACCGCCAAAAGAAGTTCGCTCCCAGCCATCCAGATGCCCAGCAGTTGAATGCTAGCTTGGCTAAATTGCTAGCAATTCAACTGCTGCCTTTTCAGTTGGAAAACTCTGCCCCCTTCCGTGAGTTTGTGGAATGTGCGTTTCCTCAGTGGCAGGTTCCCAAACGCCACTTTTTCTCATGGAAGGTGATTCCGGCTTTCTACCGGCATGTGGAAGGCAATGTCTTGGCCTCGCTGGAGAGGGCGGTCAGCGGTTAGGTGCATATTACCACTGGTTCATGGTCCAGCAGGCATGGACAGGGACATTACCTATCTTTCACCACGCACTGGGTGACTCTTCCGGCAGCTGGGAAGGATGCAGGACAGGGTGCAGTAGTGTTGGAGGTTGTTCCGCCACCACGCCTCAAATTCTACTAGTGGCGATTCTACCACACCTCTCTCCTCCACCCCCTCCTCTTCTTCTTCCTCCATGGCCTCTTCCTGTGCTGACTTATCCTTGGAACCAGTGGTGCTCTGTAGGCGTTCAAGGGGCTACGCAAGCACGCAGGCAAAAAGATGCCATGTGGTGCTTGAGCTGGTGTGCTTGGGGGACAGGAGCCACACTGG
The DNA here is from genome assembly GCF_042186555.1 of Aquarana catesbeiana. Classification (NCBI taxonomy): domain Eukaryota; kingdom Metazoa; phylum Chordata; class Amphibia; order Anura; family Ranidae; genus Aquarana; species Aquarana catesbeiana. The sequence goes on from NC_133325.1 coordinate 224,350,270, forward strand.
GGCAGAGATTCTGTGAGCTCTGCAGGAGCAGGTTCAGAGATGATTGATGCCACACCAGCTTAAGCCAGGTATGGTGGTTTGCGATAATGACACCAACCTCCTCTCTGCCGTCTGACAAGGACAACTGACCCATGTGCCCTGTTTGCCTCACGTCCTTAACTTGATGGTGCAGTGGTTCTTGGGCAGGTACCCGGGGCTTACAGGATGTCCTGAGGCAGGCCAGGAAAGTCTGTGGGCATTTCTGCAGGTCATATAATGCCAGTGCTCGGCTGGCTGACCTCCAAAAGGAATTTAACCTGCCCAAGAACCGCCTAAATCTGTGACATGCCCACCAGGTGGAACTCAACATTGGCCATGCTGCAGTGGCTGCACATGCAGCAGAGGGCTATCAATGAGTACCTATGAGACTATGGCACCAGGACAGGGTCAGGGGACCTTGTTTTTTTTCCTCACGCCAGTGGGCTATGATCAGGGATGCATGCACTGTCCTTTCACCATTTGAGGAGGCCATGAGGATGGTGAGCAGTGACAGTGCATACATCAGTGACACTGTCCCTCTTGTCCACCTGTTGGAGCACTCGCTGCGTGGAATAATAGACAGGGCACTTGAGGCAGAACAGAGGCAGGAAGAGGAGGACTTCCTTACCTCTCAAGGCCCCCTTTATCCAGACAGTGTTCCTGTGTGCCCGCCAATCACACAGGACGAGGAGGAGGATGAGGAGAAGGAGGATTGTGACAGCATGGAGGTGGAGCCTGGCACTCAGCATCAGCAGCAGTCTTTAAGGGATCATTTACAGTCCGAAGAAACCCATGGACTTGTACATGGTTGGGAGGAGGTGGCTGCAGATCATGTCGTCCTTAGTGATCCAGAGGACTCTGGACCGGCCTCAGTAAACCTACGCTGCATGGTCTCCCTGATCCTGCAAAGCCTGCGGAAGGATCCTCGTATTCGTGGGGGAGGGATGATTACTGGCTGGCAACCCTCCTTGATCCACATCTACAAGGGTTAGGTTGCGGACCTTATCTTGCCGTCACAGAGGGTGCAAAGGATGAAACATCTTTGGGAAGCCTTGCAGAAAGGTTTGTGCAACACTTTTCCAGAGCCTGGGAGGTTACAATTTCTGGTCCTCCTGGACAACATGTTCCTGAGGCTTCAATCAGTCACAGAAGGAGTGGTGGAGAAGGTGGCCATCTGACCGATGCGCTCAGACAATTTTTTAGTCCACAGCCCCAAGGTCTGATCAGTTCCAGCAACCATCACCAGGGTCTGATTCACATGGTGCAAGATTACCTAGAGGCAAGATCAGACTTGGACACCTTTCCCACCGAAAATCTTCTGGGTTACTGGGTCTTGAGGATGGATTACTGGCCAGAGCTTGCACAGTATGCAATTGAGCTACTGGCCTGTCCTGCATCCAGCGTTCTTTCGGAACGCACATTCAGTGCTGCTGGAGGCTTTGTATCCAATCACAGGGTGTGCCTGTCCACTGAATTGGTCGATTCATTAAAATGATTCAGTCTTGGATCACCAGCTACTAAGCACCTGATGCTGATGTAACCGATTGATTTTTTTTTTTTTTTTTAATGTGAGATCCCTTCAAGACTGCCTATGCTGATGCTGAGTAACTATCCTGTTATTCTGAGTCACAATCCTCTTCCGCCTCAACTAACATGCTGATAGCTTGTAAGAACATTTTTGGTTCTGGGCACCGCCACCAGTGGCCAAGGCCCAATTTTTCTGCCCCTGTTTAACAGGGGCATGTAATTACACTTTTTGATGCAATACTTTGCAGCAGGGCTCATTCCTGTGCTCCAACTAGAGTATTTGAGGGGTTGCAGTGTTGGGGCACCAGTGCCCAAGGCCCAAATTTTCAGCCCCTGTTTAACAGGGGTGTATAATTACAATTTTTGATGCAATACTTTGCAGCAGGGCACATTCCTGCGCTCCAACTATAGCATCTGTGAGGGGTTGCAGTGTTGTGGCACCAGTGCCTAAGGCCCAATTTTTCTGCCCCTGTTCAACAGGGACATGTAATTACAATTCTTGATCTAATATTTCACAGCAGGGCCCATTCCTGCGCCCACCAAGAGTAACTGTGAGGGCTATCAGTGTTGTGGCAACACCACCACCACCAAAGGCCCAATTTTTCTGCCCCTGTTCAACAGGTGCATGTAATTACACTTCTTGATCTAATATTTCACAGCAGGGCCCGTTCCTGCGCCCACCAAGAGTAACTGTGAGGGCTCGCAGAGTATTGGTAACTGTAAGCGCAAACACACAAGTCCATATATAACAGGATATATAAAGGGATGAGCAACTTAGTCCATAGGGGACAGACTGGAAGTTCTTAAGGGTTAAGTTCTAACCGGTAATGTAATGGTTAAAGTAGGCTGACAGGCTAGGCGGCTGCTGTCCTCAGAGCTGGCTCTGTGATGGATGAGAGAGGGGTAGAGAAGGAAGCGCCACCTGAGTGTGGTATTAACAAACGATGTTTAATGACATCAGGTAAAAACACACTTACAGGATAAAAACATATAAAAGGCTCATCTGTATAGGTATGTGGTCCTCGGTGTTCCCTCTGATCCTGTGGTGGTGACGCTGCAGGGATGCTGGGCTGAAGGAGGTGGATTACCAGCTGGGAGCTCCTTCTGTGGCCATCAGGAAGAGACTGGGGGCCAGCGTTGAGCGCATGTGGAGCGTGCGTGATGTCACAGGTCGTCCGGCCGCTTCCGGGTTCAGTATCCAGGGGAGGGATCATCCAGGGAGGAGGGCTTGCAGGGAGGTTGAGAGAAGGCTACGCGCTCGGAGCCACTGCTCCTTCAATAGGCCTAATAGGGAGGTGTCTGCAATGTGCTTTTATATGGCAGGGCTGTGGAACAACAGGTCCCAGCGTCTTTCAAAGAAAGCACAGCGCCAACTGTGGGCGAGAGAACACTGAACTACAAGGTAACATAATATACACAGAGAAAAAAAAAGGGGTTATATAATAGTGAGTGCCATGGAAACATATATATAAATGGGGAGAAGTGCATGGTAGTAAACTGGTAAACATGGAGACAATAATATTAACAATAGTAAAAATGGGAGTAACAATGGGGGTAAAAAATGGAGGTAAGTGTATGTATGTATGTATGTGTGTGTGTGTGTGTGTGTGTGTATGTATATTTATTATATATGCGAAACATAATAATATTTCCCATGGTGATGGTACAAAAGAACCAGAAAATGCAACAGTAAAGATAAAAATATAAAGAAATAAAACTAAATAAAAAAAATAAAAATAAATATGAAAGTGAGAATAAAAATAAAAATAATAATAGATATAGAAATAAGAATAAATATAAAAATAAATAGGTAGAGAAAGACAAAAAAATTGTGAAAAAATGATGGTATAAGAAGTGGACATGGATAAAGCATGCGTATTGGGAAAACACAAGGAACAGGGAAGCATGTATCTGTGCAGGGTTCTTAAAGATATATATATATTGTAGCAAGGCTACATTTGTAGGGGTGGTCTCATGATCTGCTGGGGTCTTTTGCCTTCCTCTGGATCAACTGTGGGTATAGTATTGGGTATATTGGATTGTACGATTTTTTTTTTTTTTTTTTTATGGTTGAACTGGATGGACTTGTGTCTTTTTTCAACCTGACAAACTATGTAACTATGAGGAAACGGGGTGGCTTAAAGTAGTGTGTGCACCTCGATATCCTCGTTCAACCCCCCAGGTGCTAAAGTGCCCAAAGAGTAGATCCAGTAATTTTCTTGCTGGCAAAGACGTTTATACCGCTCAGCGGCAGGGTATGTGGCCGGGATTGATTCAATGACCCACACACTGAGGCCAGCTGTAGATCGGCCGTGGTGAGTCAGGAAGTGTTTAGGGATGCTATGGTAGTCATGGCCTTTGTCGATAAAGCGCCGGTGCTCCCCAAAACGTGCCCTTAGGGCTCTGATGGTTCTGCCGACATATAGTAGGCCATAGGGGCAGGTGAGGCAGTATATAACAAAGTCAGTTGAACAGTTGTAGAATTCTTTTAGGGTATCGTTTTTTCCTTTGACGGTGAAGGTTTTCTGACCATGTTGTATGAACTGGCAGATTAAGCAGAGGGTTTTTTTGCATTGATACATCCCTTTGAGGGGTATCAGGGTGAGTGGTGATGAGCTGGGTTGGGTAGGCTTAATTCTACTGGGTTCAATTTTACTGTGAGGGCTTACAGTGTTGTGGCAACACCAACACCTAATGCTGGCCATACACTATACGAAAAATCGGCCGAAAAATCGTTCGTATGGACACTTCGTTCGTTTTTCGGCAAGTTAGTGGGTACAAATCGATAATCGTTTGTGACGTTTTTGTGGAAAAAAAACGAACGGCATGTTTGGAAAATTTCTGCCGAACGTACGATAAATTGCAAGGTTAATGTGTTTCCCGTCCGAACTGCCTGCACTAGGTATATGTAAAAAAACGAACACAAAATTATTTATTCATGTCCACTGAACAGATTATCGGACATTATATGATGGCACGATCGTTTGCGGTCACGGTCGAACGTTCGTTTTTCGAAAATGGGTTCGGCCGATTTTCTGTATAGTGTATGGCCAGCTTAAGGCCCCAATTTCTGCAGAGTATATAGGGCAGGCCCCTACTTTCTAACATGAAACTTACAAACGAAAACGGAAGGCGTCAACAGGAAGTGAGATGATATCTACCCCTAAGAAGGGAAAGTCGGACTTTGTTCGGACATTCCGACAACAAAATCCTAGGATTTTTTCCGACGAATGTTGGCTCAAACTTGTTTTGCGTACACACGGTCGCACAAAGTTGTCGGAATTTCCGATCGCCAACCACGCGGTCATGTACACCACATACGACGAGACTAGAAAAGGCCAGTTCAGAACCAAGCGCGGCACCCTTTGGGCTCCTTTTGCTAATCTCGTGTTAGTAAAAGTTTGGTGAGAGACAAATCGTGCTTTTTCAGACTCGTGGTTTTCAGATCGTTTTCTGCCGTTCAGTTTGTGCTTGTGGGTTTGTATCTGCTCTTCAGTGCGTGCAAGCAAGTTCCGCATGACTTTAAGTAGTCATTGTGTTCTTGTGCATTCGTTACTGTTTTTCAGGTCGCTCTTCACAGGCCTTGCTGTTCTTCAGTGCGTTCTGTTACTTCGCTCTGAGCAGCCGACCGTTTTCTAGCCATGTTGCGTATGCGTACTCCTCGTAGAGTTCGTGCTGTGCGGGGGCTTGGTGTTGGGGTCCTGACCTTGACACAAGTCCAGTCCATGAACAGGGTGGGGAGGAGTTCATGGACCAAGAATTGGTTGCTTCAGCGTGACCAGTTCTGTCATATGCCTTTGCTCCGTGAGATCCGTGAGAATAATCCTGATGATTTCAGGAACTTTCTCAGGATGACGGACCCCGTATTTCACCGTCTGCTGGCTTCGCTCACCCCCTATATCAGCAGGCAGGATACCTGCATGAGGCAAGCCATCACTGCGGAGCAGAGGCTTGTCGCCACCCTGCGGTACTTGGCGACGGGGAGAAGCCTGCAGGACCTCAAGTTCTCGACAGGCATCTCCCCCCAGGCTCTGGGGATCATTATCCCAGAGACCTGTTCTGCCATCATCCAGGTCCTGCAGAAGGAGTATATTAAGGTAAGATTTTTATCCTTTAATATCACATTTTATTGTATTGAATGATTGATAATATATTGTATTTCTTTCCTCATTCCCTAATTACCATGATTGTAATATGCTGTGAATGTCCCCTTTGTCCTCATTCATGCTGGATTTTTATGTAATTAATTTTTTAGGTCCTTCATACAGATTGGCCTTCAATAACCTCCCCAGCATGTTCTCCTGCCCTATATTCACCTCATGTAGTCACTTAACAATGTATTTTGTAAGCTCCATAGTAGTGCTTTACCCCAAACACCCCCTAAAATGTTTAGAATTGTGATTTGTGCTTTAAATTCAGGCAGAGTGCCAGAGGCTTTTTTTTGTGGTGTCCCCAAATCATTTTTAGTAACCCTCCCTCCCCCAACTGCTAAGTCAGCTGATCCCAATTCTCTGTCTATCCTCAATCATCTATCTGCTGACTTTGCCAAACCCATACACACTACACCCATCTATTTTGTGGTCAGATTTATGGATGAATTCCCCAAAGCATGCAGTGCAAGGGCCTGCCAGTATACTTTCAAATGGTACTGTTTAAAGTTTTTATATCCTATTATTTTCTTGATAGGTAAAAGCAGAATGTCCAAATGTGCTCAAATGTGTACAGTGTGTATTTATATCTTTGTATTATGACACTTCTTACCTGTCCAGTGGGCTGCCAATAGTGTAACTAAGGAGGGGCTGTTCCATGTAATACCCTGTATTTAGGCATTCATCTCTCAATGAAGTGGAGAGGGTTACCTGTCCAAGATTTCCACACCCCCCATAATGTTAGAAATGGCCCATGAGAGGGGGGAGGGGGAATATGATAGGTGAACCTTATACTTTGGTGTTGTTAAATTCCCCTTAATAAATTCTATCTGGAGGTTGGCCAAGAATGTTTGTGTCTAATCTGCTTGCCTGGTTTATGTGCAAAAATATTAATTTATTTTTGTTTTCCTCAACAGTTTCCTTCCACGCCACAGGAATGGCAGACTGTGGCCTCCCACTTTGCCGAGCGGTGGGACTTTCCTAACTGCGGAGGGGCAATTGATGGGAAACACGTCCACATCGTCCCACCACCCAACTCGGGGTCATACTATTTCAACTATAAGGGGTTCAATAGTATTGTGATGTTGGCGGTGGTGTCGGCTAATTACGAGTTCTTGTATGTGGACGTGGGGAAGAATGGCCGGATGTCCGATGGTGGAGTCATCACCCAGACAGAGTTCTACAGGCATCTCCAGAATGGCAGCTTGGACTTGCCACCTCCAGAGGACAATGTGGAAGGACTCCCATTCGTGTTCGTTGCTGATGAAGCATTTGCGCTGGGGGACCATCCTTTGCGGCCATTCCCTATGAGGACCCTCACCCCAGAACAGAGGGTTTTTAATTACAGGCTGGCCAGAGCCAGAAGAGGGGTGGAGAACACATTTGGAATCCTGGCCAGCCGGTTCCACCTATTTCTGACACCCATCCATATGGTGGAGTATAAACTTAATCATATAATCCTGGCGTGCTGTATTCTCCATAACTTTTTACGCAAACATTCCGCCAACTATGCTGGCTCAGTTGGGCCTGAGGCCGGAATGATCCATGAAACAACATTGACGGCGCTTGAAAGTGGCCGTCCTGGCTTGCCCTCCCTGAGTGCCCATGATGTCCGGTTACGATACCTGGACTTCTTTGCGGGTGGGGGGGCATCAATATGCCAGCAAATTTGTGAAGCCTTTATCAAATAAAAAAGCAAAAAAAAGAAAATCTTTGTGGACATTTACTGCTTGTGTTTGTTTTAGCTGACCGTGACAGAAATGTGTTGAGTCCAGAAAATGGCATGATTGTGTAATCTTTTATACAAAGCACTGTTGGGTGTTATTTACTAAAGGCAAAGACACTTTGCACTACATGTGCACTGAAACTGCACTTGTAGTGCAAAGAGGATTTGCCCTTAGGAAATAACCCCCATTTTCACAGAAAACAGCAATGACATCACCAACAAAGTGTTTTAGCGTTGACACAATAATCCACACATTCTTCATTAACAATCTCTTTAATACCTGCACAATCACATGTGCATTTAGAAAAGTTTTTTCTAACAAAACAACATGTTTGTGGTATAACAATTTTTGGGGTGGCATTATCAAACAGATAAATGTCCATTTAAGCTAAAACAGGCATGTGTAAAACCAACAAGAAAGACACAAATCTTGAACTTACAAAGTTCACATTTGGCAGAACTTGAAGGCAATATCAGACATGAGTATTTAGGAACTGTGTTTGATATTGCGTTCAGATGGGGTGAAGTCACCCCAGGAAAAGCCAAATTTGGAAGATGCACACAAATTTCCCAATGTCAACATGTGCTAGCTGCCATCACGGGGGATCAAGGGACGTGTTTTGAGGAGCAACCCCTTCCTCTCAGCTACTTTATTATTGAGGAAGGGGTTGCACCCCCAAAACGCATCCATTGATCTCCCGTGATGGCAGATAGCACATGTTGGCACACTGTGTGCATCCTCCAAATTAGGCTTTTCGACAAATCTTTCAAACATTGTGAACATTGGAGCACACAAAAAACAAAGTGATTTGGAGGGGTTTTAAATTCGCCCCAAAACATCAATGATGTTTTTATTTTTTTGAATAACATCATTGATGTTTTTATTGAGTTTTTCCAATTCTAAATTACACCCCATGATCTCCCCGATCAGGATCTGGGCACTTTCTGATGTGAAAGGATCTGGATCCACAACATCACGATCACCTAAAAAGAGAGAAATCCAAAAAAAAAAGGTATAAAAAAAATGCCGTCATACATCTCTTACCTGAGCCTGTGGTCGCAGACACTCACCTGTTGTGGTGACTAGTTCCACCACGTCTTCCTCCTCCTGCTCTTCTTGGGTTGGTGGGATTTCCCCTTCTTCCAGAGGTGGGGGGTCTGTGTTTTCCTCGGATGAGGGGTGTCCTCCGAGTCTTTTCTCCCCTATGTCAAAAAAAATGCTATACTTAGCACACAGTGATTTGATGGCAGAACTATAATTAGAAAACATTGCTTGGAAGTGGGGTACAATTGTCTATTTTGGCAGAGTTCCAAAATGTGGCATTTGCAGTGTCCTTTGTCAAGCTTCAATACCTTACCTGTTTGGTACAAGCTTCACAGATGTAGCCCCCCCCTATAGTATACACTGGATCACCTGTGTGGGCCCCCTAATAAAAATGGTGTTCCTGTGTCCCACATTAGTGCTCCAGTGTCCAGATGTGAAAACAGCTGCTGAGTGTCCTCTCCTTACACAGAATCTATTTTGCATTTCATTCTACTAACAAAGCCATCTACACAACCAAAATAGTTTATGACAAGTAGGGCGTAAAAATTGTGGCCAAATGCATATGGCCTAAACAATGGTGTTTTATAGGCCGAAAGAAAAATGTTTGATACGAACGAATAATGTACCCATGAACATGAAATTTGCCATGTAAAAATGTAGACTTGTAAGAAAAGCACATGGAGCAGCACGAACGTAATAAACATAAAGAATAGGAACACAGGACAACTACTTACTTTTTTGCAGCACTCTCCGGATCTTTCTGTACTTCTCATGTTCTCTTAATTTCAGGTCCGACCACCGCTTCCTGAGCTGATCTTTCGATCGTCGTACCCTGAAATGCCGGTGCAGACTCTTCACCACTTTCGCCATGATCTTGGCCTTTCGACCATTGGGGTTGGGGTAAGGTCCATACTTCCCCTCATAGTCGGCCCTCTTCAGGATGTCGACCATCTCCAACATCTCCCCAAAGGACATATTTGAGGCCTTAAATCTCCTTCTGGATCCAGACGTTTCAGGCTCCGGGCTTTCCTCCTCCTCCTCCTCGTTGCTATAATTAGCACGCACCTGCTGTGTCTCCGCCATGTGCTCTTCCCCCACTGCGCCGAACGAAAGGGGCGGGGAATAGACTAGAAAGAATGTCAGGGGCGGGTGGAGTTACACACATGCGCAGTGTGTATAAAGCGTAACACGCGTGCGTATTACGTACGATCTGTGAGCGGAGGAAGGAGTATCGAAAGCGCCGATCGTGATAACGAAGGTAAGATCTAAACTTGGGCCTATACTGCTTCGAAATTGAAGCCTATATTGTACCAAGATTAGGAGAGTTTGGCCTGACCTTAGGGTTTGTCTTGTGTTGTGTCTTGCAGAGAAAATGGATGGCTTCAATGACCATAATTTCCTCCCCCTGTTCATAGACAAATACAGGGAGCTGCCCTGTCTGTGGCAGGTGAGACACCCCCATTATAATAATAAACAAAAGAGGCAGGCAGCGCTGGAGACACTGCTGGAGTTGGTGAAGCCGGTGGTCCCCACAGCAACCATCCCCTATTTAAAAATCAAAATTGGTGGCCTGAGGAGCACTTATCTTAGAGAGCGCAAGAAAGTCACGGATTCCCAGAGGTCCAGAGCTGCAGCAGATGATATTTATGTCCCCAGGCTGTGGTACTATGAGAGACTGCGATTTCTGTCAGACCACACTGAAGTCAGGGAATCCCTCTCTACTCTTCCTTCCACTCTTCCTTCCACCCCAGCTGAGGCTTCCGATGTCCAACCTGGGCCTTCCAGCCAGGAAGAAGTGGAGGAGCCCAGCTGGAGTCAGGTATAGCATTCTTCTACAGATTTCTGGTCAATAACTAAATGATGTTTACTAGATGTTATTATTGATCACTAATTCCTGATTGAAAAAAGTGTTTTACATATCAATAGACAGTAGTGGGCACCCAAAATTGGGACAAGAAAGAAAACTGCTGGGCTCAGAAGGCTAGTCTGTTATATTTGTTAACATTCAATTTGCAACAGTCAGGAGGTGACAATTGTGTGTGATTGATGAATAAAAAACTAAATCTATGTCCCTTTTTCATACACAGAAAGACCTCAGCCAGGAGGAGGTTGTGGAATGTGGCAGTCAGGAGGAGGCTGGGATTAGTGGCAGCCAGGAGGAGGCGGGGCTAAGTGTCAGCCAAGAGAAGTCTGGGACCAGTCGCAGCCTGATTGAATCGCAGGTTCCTCCCCTCCGCTTTCCATATAAAAGAGCGAGGAAGACGACTCCCATGCAGGATTCAGAGCTCAGGCTCATTCAGGAGGCTTCTGCGTCCCTCTGAGCCTTACCCACTCCTGAAGGGGCCTTTGCCTGCATGGCTGCCACAAAACTGCAGGGCATGCAGGAGGGTCAACGCAAGCTGTGTGAGGACCTTCTTTATAAAGTCCTAAGTAAGGGGGTGAGTGGGGAACTAACACCCAAGACCGACGTGATTGAGTTGGACCATCCTCCTCCTCCTGCTGCCACAACTCCACCACCAGAGCCACCGCATGGAAGGAAGTGTGGAAGGAAGACCAGAGAGTGATGACCCTGGGTTCAGTCTGGTCTGACAAAAGCTGCAGTCTCTCGTATGACCACAACCTGGGGACACAGATGTGCTGCTTTCTGGATCTCTGGGACTTCTGGACCAGACTGCCCTCCCTTAGATATGGACTCCTCAGGCCACCAATTTTCCTTGAAAATAATTGATGTGTGCCCTGGGGGTCCAAGGCTTCACCCATTTCTGCAGTTTCTCCAGCGTTGCCTCCCTCTTTGTTTAGTTGTGAGCCCTTAATAAAAGTTATTTTTTGGAAAATTATCCTCTCCTATGTGTGTTTTCATCCAAAAAGGACAGTTTGTTGGTGACGATTCAGGTACATTTCTAACATAAAATGTAAAATTAACAAGGGACAACACCACCAAACAATCTTCTATAGATTAAATAGAACAACATATCAATGGTGTTGTGGTAACTTGACACAAAAACACACACAAAAATTTTCAGGAGTACAAATAAAAATCCCAAAAACAAAAAATAAGCCTTGAAAAAAAGACAAACCAAAAAAAAAAAATAATCGGACTTAAAAACCAAAAAAAAAATAAATAAATAATGTTGTCAGATGTGAAAAATCAAAATATATTGAGGGAATCCCGATAAATAGTAAAGAAATAAGTTTGTGAGAAGTGTGTGTGAATATGAGCAGCAAAACTACTTAATTCTTGTCACATTATAAAGAAGAGAGTGCGCTGTATTAAACCATTTTTAACATTGCAGCGTGACGAAAGTGCTGTATCCATTGCGAACGCTAAGTTTACCAGACCGAGCTGTTCCGTGTCGGAATTTCTTCTGAGCATGCGTGGCACTTTGTGCGTCGGAATAGGCCACACACGGTCGGAATTGACGCGATCGGACTTTGTTGTCGGAAAATTTTATCTCCTGCTCTCCAACTTTGTGTGTCGGAAAATCCGATGGAAAATGTCCGATGGAGCCCACACACGGTCGGAATTTCCAACAACACGCTCCGATCGGACATTTTCCATCGGAAAATCCGACCGTGTGTACGGGGCATTAGAGTTAATATGGGAAAAACGTGCCTCCTCTTCACTGATGCTTTATCACCAATCCTTGTTTCACTAAAAACCCCAAATTTTCAAAAAACATTTGTCACTGGGACAGAAATTGAGGTGAAATCTTCTGAAGAGGTGCACAGACAGCAAAACAAATGTTACAGGGGTGATAACCCTTCCCTATGTTTTCCAAAAAGCTTAAAAATAGATTTTTTTGGCTTTAGCTACACTTTAAAAAATGTATCAGTTCAAAATTACAAACAGATTCTACTTAACAACAAACCTACAGTCCCTGTCTTATTTGCACCGCCTGTATACTGCTGTTCAGAGTATATAGGGCCTGGGGGCCCTACTCCTTTCCCTTTTTTTAATTTGGGTGCGGGTTTCCCCTTAATATCCACACAAGACCCAAAGGGCCTGGTAATGGACTAGGGGATGTGGGGGTACCCATGCCATTTGTCTCACTGATTTTCATCCATATTGCCAGGACCTGACATTACATTAAAGCCGCAAGCAGTTTTAAATGACTTTTATTCCTTTAAAAATGTCATCTTGTGCAGGGACTGTTCTAAGCACGGGAAACACGCGCCACTTTACAGGCATACTATAGACACCAGTAAATAAAATAAGTGCAGCGCAAAAGAATATAAATGATAATGGAGTTTTGAATATTCTAGTAAATAGTAAGAGTCTTTAAATATGAACAAGTGAAAGTAGCAGGTAGTAGAAGGTGGCAAATAACTTTCTTCTGGGGACACTGGTAACAAACTTAAATCCGTACGGTGCGTGTGTAAAAAAATTGCGCTTACCAGATCCAATTGACCCCTTGATTATAGGGGGTCCGAAACAGCATAAGTGGGTCCGTGGCAAACTGCTGGGCTGGTTGAAATCTGTAGAAATCCCCTCAGATCAGGAGTAGACAATCATAATACCGCTGGATACTTTCTTTTCTTTCTCACTTAGGCTATATCCCTCGAGGGGGGAGGGGGTCCGTGTTGAGATGCCAGGCGGAGAGGTGAAAAATCCCCAGGAGCAGTAAATGACATAAAGAAAACTTCTAAGAGCGATCCATGTGGAAATCAATGTTCAACATTTATTAAAAAGTTTAAAACAAGAAGACGCTAGCAGAGCGCCAATATGTACACGTGCTGAGGCAGTGAACAACGATGAGACAGACTGCTCTTTGACAGAACAGCTGTCAGCAGGAGAATGCTGCGGGTGACGGTGGTCAATCCATACCGCCCTCGAGGGCGGTATGGATTGACCACCGTCACCCGCAGCATTCTCCTGCTGACAGCTGTTCTGTCAAAGAGCAGTCTGTCTCATCGTTGTTCACTGCCTCAGCACGTGTACATATTGGCGCTCTGCTAGCGTCTTCTTGTTTTAAACTTTTTAATAAATGTTGAACATTGATTTCCACATGGATCGCTCTTAGAAGTTTTCTTTATGTCATTTACTGCTCCTGGGGATTTTTCACCTCTCCGCCTGGCATCTCAACACGGACCCCCTCCCCCCTCGAGGGATATAGCCTAAGTGAGAAAGAAAAGAAAGTATCCAGCGGTATTATGATTGTCTACTCCTGATCTGAGGGGATTTCTACAGATTTCAACCAGCCCAGCAGTTTGCCACAGACCCACTTATGCTGTTTCGGACCCCCTATAATCAAGGGGTCAATTGGATCTGGTAAGCGCAATTTTTTTACACACGCACCGTACGGATTTAAGTTTGTTACCAGTGTCCCCAGAAGAAAGTTATTTGCCACCTTCTACTACCTGCTACTTTCACTTGTTCATATTTAAAGACTCTTACTATTTACTAGAATATTCAAAACTCCATTATCATTTATATTCTTTTGCGCTGCACTTATTTTATTTACTGTATATCATTGAGGTCGGTGTTTTCCTCCTAGTGTTCAGCCTGCATACTGTTCTTTTATATTTGGTTTGCGCTGATTGTTCTCTCAATTTATCTTGTATACTATAGACACCCCCAGGTACTATATTTAAAGGAATATTTCACTTTTTTTTTTCACTTTCAGCATCTTTAAAATCACTGCTCTGGAAAAAATGTCCATCTTTAAAACTTTTTTTGCATTAATACATGTCCCCTGGGGCAGGACCCGGGTCCCTAAACCCCACTTTTGATTTCAAACGTTCGGGTCCCATAGACTTTAATGGGGTTCTAAAGTTCGCGCAAACTTTCGGTCCGTTCACAGGTTCTGGTGCGAACCGAACCGGGGGGTGTTCGGCTCATCCCTAGTCAGGAACATTGTCAGCAATCTGTGGTATTCAAATATTTTGTGGAGGTTAAACATGCAACGGGTCCCTTCAGGAGCATGTCTGCCTTTAACAAATCTGACCTTGTCTGATATGATTAAAACTGGGGTGACCTCGGCTAATCTATTGGCTAAGATCTTTGCATGTTTCTGTAAATAATTATTTAGGAGCAATATGGGCCTGAAGTTTTGTGGGTTGGTCAACTTTTTCCCTGGTTTGGGCCGAGTTACAATAGTAGTCTGTAATATTTCCTCGGGAAAAGAGATGAAAGTGGCAGCAAAATTGAAAACCTTGTTAAGGTAGGGAAGTAGGACATCTTTAATCAGATTCCATCTGGCCTATAGCGTATTGACAGCCAAGTGGTAGATCTGTTATTCTGACTGGGCGCCACATGATGTCCCCGGAGGCACGCAGCGTGGCGATCGCAGATGACATGTGTCCCCTCTGACACAGCCTATCCCCGATCAGGGTAAACAGCCAATGAAATTTACCATGTGATCAGCTGTGTCCAATTACAGCTAGTCACAACTGTAAACAGTAGAGCCGTTACCAGCCATTCCCGGATTCCTTTTCCTCACACACCGATCGTGTAAGGAGGAGAGCCAGGAGATGTGAGTGATTGCTATTGTACTTTATTGTGTTACACTTTACAGTGTACCACCTGGCCCCCAAAATAAAGAGAACCTGCCATCAGGGATCTGTCACACAGTCCACCTGGATCTGTCACACAGTCCATCTGGATCTGTCACAGAGCCCATCTGTACCGCCATCAGTGATCTGCCACACAGGCCATCAGTACTGCTATCGGTGGTCTTTATTGCCTCCAACCCCAATACTTCCTATGCCTGTATGTTTCATTGGCAACATCTCACATTAGATGAGTTAAAATAGTTTTTGGGCCTTACATTCAATATGGGGCTTACAAAGTAAAACAAAGTGCATGCCTACTGGTCCACCCACCCCATGCTGGATTTATTCTGCTGTCATGTCCAGGACACGCTATGACATGATTATGCGCTTCCTACATTTTCTGTTTCAATATTTTTATTGAGTTCCATCAGTGAAAAACAAACATAACTTATGTTAATGGCCTGCAAGGCCTCGCATAGAATTATGACAGTACATAAAATGAATGTGATATGATAGATTCGTTTTAGCTTGCCATTGTCGAACAATTTCAATAGCTAACAACAATCGGAAATATATGTAAGAGGATTAGAGACAAGTAAATACTTAGAATCTCCTTGTGGATTATATATTGATCTTCGTTACAAATAAAGAGTACTTCAGCATGCTGAAGGTTGGTGCCCACCCTGCCTCGACCGAGCCCCCCTGCCACCCCACTGGGTTCACGCTGTGGACTGGGGGAATCCAGCCATGCCAGCCAGACAACAGCCTTGTTATCCATAGTCTGGACCTCTTTCAGACTGGGTCTTAGTAGGGTTTTATTAATAAACAAGTGTGATTTAATTGTACTTCTGTTTCGGTCTGATTCATGGTTTCTGATAGTAGGTGAAGACCATGAATTCAGAAGAAACAGTCAATCCGCTTATTGGTAATATTTTTTCCAGATTGGATGAGCAAGATCACTGCATGGATCAGTTTGCCATGGCATTACAAACTCTCCTGAGTCGCACGGCTCACCTGGAATCCCCCACTGTGGCTGCTCCGGCACAACCTGAGTTGCAGACGTCCCTGCTGTTGCGCCAGTCTTAGTGCAGGCACCTGCCTCGAGTATTACCTCTATAAGAGGTATGTCTGGTTCCGCTTCGCTTCCCCAGCGATTTGGGGATGATCCAGGTCAATGCAGAGGGTTTCTCAATCAGGTTGAGATATACTTCGAGATGCTGTCCCAGGCGTTTCCCACGGACAGAAGCAAAGTAAGTTTTGTGATATCTTTGCTTTCTGAGAGAGCCTTGGCCTGGGCTAACCCTCTATGGGAGACGCAAAAACCTGTTGTCTTGAGTTACCCTGAGTTTGTGGCCTCCTTTAAAAGGGTATTTGACGTTCCTGCACGCTCTGCTTTTGCTGCCAAGTGCCTCATGTCCATCAAACAGAGTACGAGAACTGTTGCAGACTACGCCATTAAATTCCGTACAGTAGAGGTTGCTTGGAACAATGAGTCCCTCGTGGCTGCTTTTTTCTCATGGTCTCTCGGATTCCATCAAGGATGAGATAGCAGTCTGAGATATACCCATTGAGCTGGAGAGCTTGATCTCGTTTGCCATCCTCATTGACTCCAGACTCAGAGAGACTTTCTTTTAAGGAGCATTTGCGGAAGCCACCTGTACGTTTTCCTCCCAGCTTTGCAGTCCCACCCGTGCCTCCCTCACCTCCCATGCCGCCTGGTACCAAGTCAGTCAGTGAAGATGAACCCATGCACTTGGGCTTCATGTGTCTCTCTGCAGATGAGGGAGCCTTTAGGGGGAAGGAGAGATTGTGCCTTTATTGTGTCCAGGCAGGTCGCTTTTTGAAGTCTTGTCCTACCCATCCTGGGAACACCCGAACCTTGAGGTCCTGTCATGGACAGATCTTAGGTGGCATTGTGTCGTCCCCAGTTATCCAGTAAGATAAGTCCCTGGTTTTTGGTCACGCTTTCTTGGGCTAAGTCGTCTATCGTGATACAGGCTCTAATAGACTCTGGGGCTGCAGGCCTGTTCATTGATGCTGCCTTTGTATCAAAGCACTCGATTCCACTGCAGCTGCATGACACTCCACTTGCCATTGAGGCTCTTGACGGGAGACCTCTACAGCCTGCCCATGTGACTCATGAGACGGTTCCATTGTCCATGGCCGTAGGGGCACTTCACCATGAGATAATCCAATTCCAAGTTATTTCCTCACCTAAGTTTCCGCTGGTTATTGGTTATCCTTGGTTACAGAGGCACAACCCCTCTTTTGATTGGCTCCATGCTGAGGTTCTGTCCTGGTCACCACAATGCAGTGAGACATGCTTCTGGAAGGTAGCCAAGGTTCTGTGCAGAGTTGGTCTCCAGAGACCATTAAGGTCTTCGAGAGTCTTAAGGCTGCCTTTGTTTCTGCACCTGTGTTGGCACATCCTGATCCTACATTACCTTTTATCCTTGAGGTTGATGCTTCTGAGACTGGAGTTGGCACCATTCTGTCTCAACGTCCTACCTCTGAGAGCGCTATGCATCCTTGTGGCTACTTTTCCAAGAAATTGTAACCTGCGGAGTACAATTACGAGATGGGTGACAGAGCTGTTCGCGATCATTTTAGCCCTGAAAGAATGGAGACATCTCTTCGAAGGTACCACTGTGCCAGTTCTCCTTCTTACTGACCATAAGAATCTCACATTCTTGTCAGGCTAAACCCCTCTCTCTCAGAAGGGCGCGATGGGCTCTTTTCTTGTCAATTTTCATTCTTAACCGATACTAAGAATATAAGGGCTGACGTTTTGTCACAACAATTTTCCTCCATTCCAAGATGGAGTTGGTTCCGGTTCCTGTGATTCCTCCAGGATCGTATTCTGGCTACCGTTTGCACCAGTCTCACTTCTCCTTTGGGTGACAATTCTTGCTGCTCAGGTCCATGCTCCTCCTGAGAAACCTTGTGACCGCTGCTTGGTCCTAGAGAGTCTCTGTACTGCCGTGCTCCAGACTTATGCCGCGTACACACAAGCGGACTTTATGGCATACTTGGTCCGGCGAACCGGAGTCCGTCAGACAATTCGATCATGTGTGGGCTCCAGTGGTCTTTGTTTGCTTAAAAGTTTGACAGACCTAGAAAAGAAACATGTTTCAAATCTGTCTGATGGACTCTACTTTCTAGCGTACAAACCGGTCGTCTGCGTGCTAGTCCGATGGACCAAAACTGACGCATGCTCTGAAGCAAGTACAAGACGGAAGCGCTCGGTCTGGTAAAACTAGCCTTCGTATTGAAGCTAGCACATTTCTGTGATCTTTTAATACAGCACATTCTTTTTTTCTTTATAATGTGAAAGGAATGAAGTTGCTTTGCTGCTTATGTTCACACAAAGTTCTCACAAACGACTTTCTTCATGATTTATCTTCATGCCATTGCTAATATTATAGTTTTTAAAAGCCAGATCTCCAGAAATAATGTCTACATTTTTTTTTGGGACTCATTTTTAGTATTTTTATATTTAATCAATATCTAATTTGCAATGTGTGCTAAATTCTCAAAACTGTTAGTTAATTTTTTTTTTTTTTTTGGACTTTCAAGTTCCCACAATAACCTTAATATTTTGTATTGTTTTAATGAACCTTAATGAGGTTGGTGTCCCTTGTTAATTAGACATAGGGGGGTTATTTTCAAAAGGCTAATTCATTTTGCACTACAAGTGCAAAGTGTAGTTGAAATTGCACTGAAGGAGCATTTGGAAGTGCCTTCGCTGTGGATCCGAGGGGCAATGCAAGGAAACACACAAAAAAAAAACATTTCTCTTGCACATGATTGGATGATAAAATCAGCAGAACCTCCCCTCATTTCAGATCTTCCCCTCAGATTTACAGCGACTGCACTTCCAACAAGTGCACTAGCAGTGCAATTTATAAAGTGCAATTTGCACTTGTACTTTGCACTTGAATTGCAAAATGATTTATCCTTTTGTAAATAACCCACATAGTGTTTTTGACATGTACCCGCCTCACAAACAAAATGTCCTTTTAGAATCAAAACACATAGTCAATAATGTAAGGTAAAGAAAATATCCATTTATTTTTGGAAAAACATAAATGAGGAAGGCAACATTGGAGACACTTTTGGAATGTGTGAAGCCTTTTGTACCCCAGGACACACCTCAAGTTCTTGGAAAATAAAATTGGTATCTTGCGACTAGGGAGCACAATCTGCATCTTCTGTCAGACCAGACAGAAGCCAGGCAATCACCTTCGACTCTTCCATGGAGCCTTCCCTGCACGCTGCCCTGCAGCCTTCCCTCTACACTTCTCTGCAGCCTTCCTTGGAGGCTGTGCCTCTGGTGGTGTACTCAGGGCAGGAGGAGGAGGAGGAGTAGCAGGAGGAGTGGCTTCATTTGTAATATAGCTTGTTGGAGTAAGCTCCCCTCTCAACCCCTTCTGAAAGGCCTGAAAAATAAGCCCCTCACAGAGGAGGTGTTGCCCCTTTTCAAGTTCAAGCAACCTGGTGGCCATATACGTTCCATAGGCCTCTTCAGCATTGGGTGGTGTGCTCAGGATTTGGCTGGCTTCCCGAATGAGGGCTAGTGATTCCTCCTTTGTTCAGGTGATCTTCCTGGGCCTTTTGGTGGTAATGTGGAGGGGAGGCACCTGACATTCCGTGAGGCTTTGACTGGGCCCAGCCACCTCCTGCCTGCCACTGGGCACAGCCTCCTCCTATCTCCCACTGGGAAAGTCCTCCTCCTCTATAAAACTGGGCATGGCCTCCTTCTGGCTGAGCTCATCCTGTGTAAAAAAAAAAAAAAAAAGGGACATAGTTTTTTTAGTAATTTTTGCTTCCTCAATCACACACAATTTTCAGCTCATGACTTTCAAATATAATTCTAAACAAATAGAAAAGGCTATCTTTTTTACCCCACCATTATTATAGCTGATCACCAATATTTGAAGTACATTTTTGGCCACTACTGTCTAGTGATATGTATACATATTTAATAATTGTGATGAAATCATTTTTTGTGAAGCACTTAAAACATTTTTCAATTTACATCATTAATATTTACACAATCCCAAATTCCCCAAAAAAGTATACCTGGCTGAAGCTGGGCGCATCTACTTCATCAAGGATGAAAGGGCCTAGTTCTTCCTGGGACGCCTCAGCTTCTGTCTGGTCATCCAGAAATCGCAGTTTTTGGTAGTACCACAGCTTGGGGACATAAACCTGCTGCTCCTGATCTGAGGGAATCCTGGATCTTCTTGTGTTCCCGCCTGTACATATTGCGCAAGATACCTATATTATTGTCCACAAACTTAAGGTCTGCCTGGGGGACTCGAGTCTTGACAAATTCCAAAAGTGTCCCCGTGTTCCGTTCCTTACATGCCTAGTAAAATACAAGGGGTGCTTGACCTCCCACAGGTTTCTGTTCTGTTGATAAAGCTCAATAAAACGAGACAAAAATTCTTCCTCCTTAAAGGGATTCATTTTTGCTAAATATAAGACACAAGATAAAAACTGTAATGTCAGTCCAAACTCCCAGTATTTTTTGAAGAATCTAGGGTACACACACACACACACACACACACACACACACACACCAAACACATTCACCAAACACACACACATGTTTAAATCTTACCTTCGTTTCTGACACTCGCTACTTCCGCTCGGACATACGTAGGCCAGTGTAATAGCTTTATATACACTGCGCATGTGTCATGCTAAGCCTGCGTCGCCCTCCCCTGACGTTCTTTATTACGATTTGTCTCCGTCCCTTCACTCTTCGTTGCGCAGTGGCAGTATCTTGAGAAAGATGGCGGAGAGATTATCTGGAACTAGCGCGGAGGAAAGCCTGGAGCCACAACCATCCAGATCCAGGAGGAGATATAAGGCCACCAACATGGCCTTTGAAGAGATGGTGGAGATGGTGTCCATATTGAGAAGGGAGGACTATGATGCCAAAAAAGGACCGTACACCCGACCCAATATGCGGAAGGACAAAATAATGTCCTCAGTTGTCACTGCTATTGAACAGATTAAAAAAAGTAAGTACTTGTTGTGTGTTCCTATTGAGATATTTAACTTGCATGCTGATCCATATTTTCATTTATACAGCATCGTTCGTAAAGACCGTTCTTTTGAAACTACATATGATAAGAAAATGACATTTGTTTTGCTAGAAATAGGATGGTACAGGGTTCTACATACATTTAGGTCTTGATAATTTGTCTTATTCCAAAAACAAGAATGCTTCTTAAAAAATGATTCAGTGTAATGTAAGGACAGGACACAGCAGCTGTTTCCACATCTGGACTCACGAGCACTAGTGTACTATGTGACACCAGAGAAAATTTTTGAGGGTAATACACATAGGGGCTCCAGGGGATACTTGAGGTGTCTGCATCTGTGAAACTTGCATGAAAATGTGTATTGTTTTGCATTTTTGGTCAGAGTGAATTTTAATCCTGTCCTAAAAAAATTTGGGGGAACAAAATGACAATTGTCCCCAACTTCTAAGCAATGTTTCATATTCCTTTTTCAGGACTGAAATATCACTGTGTTTTAAGTATATCTTTTGTTTAATTCTCATAGGGGAGAAATGGAGGATCCCAGGACCCCCCAAAGTCACCAGCCTGAAGCAGGAATTACCCCAAGCCCCAGCCCAAGACCACACCCACCCAATGACCTTGAGGAAGGAGAGGTGGAGGAAGTGTGTGATATTTGCACCCCACCAAGTGAGTGACTGACACTCCAGATTAAGTTAATCTATTTTGGCGTGCATATTTTTATAAAATTTGTTATCCACACATTTTAGGTGATGTTCTGGTTGTTGAAGGGCAAGCAGTGGAGCCATTTAGCACAGACAGTGCACAAAGACTGATTGGGCAGATAATGGTGTGGAATGGGCAAATAGATCGAATGCGGGAAAAAATTGACAGCATGAGAAATCGGTTGGACAGCATGCAACAGGAAATGAAGAACATGATTGATGTTTTGGACAGAATCTAATAACTTTTTGCCTAAAAACATCAATCATGTTCTTCATTTCATTGTCAACTTTTTAATTTTTGTAATTTTGGAAGTTGTGAAATATTAATCTCCAAATTTAGCAGATGCACACGGTGTGTCATCATGTGCTATCTTCCATCAGGGGATATCAATGTGTATTTTGTGTTTGCAACCCCTTCCTCATAATAATGTTAGTTTGTGAGAGGAACAAAGGGATTGTACACACAAAACACGTCCATTGCTCCCCCATGATGGGAGATAGCACATGTTGACTTGAACATTTTTTACTCCCAATTTGTGTGCATCTGCAAAAATTACTTTTTACATGGGTGACATCACCAGCACCGTTTTTGACATGTTGAACTTTGTAAGTTCCTGTTATTTTTTTTGTATTATGTTTCTATAAACCGTGTTGTCAAGCAAAATTTTGTAAAAAAAAAATATTTTTGACAAATATGCCTCAACCAAAATAAAATAAAATAAAATATTGTTCCTAAAAAAAAATAAAATAAACCTAAACACGTTAAAACAAAATGCACCTTTCAATGTGTGCACAGTAAAATGTTTTTACTACTACAATGTGTGTGGCTTATTATTTAGCAATAACAGTTTATTAATTGTTTGTGTATTTACAGTGACAAAGGGCCTTATTAACTAAAGGGAAATGCACTTGCCACTACAAGTGCACTAGGAGACAGACAAAACTAAATGCAAACAAGAATAAAAACAAGAGATTTTTGCCTCAATAATTTGTGTTTATTTTTTGACAAATTAAAGTTGTTGTTGCATTGCTATGGCCCCCCGACCATTAAAATAATTGACATATCTGTCACGCACTTGACGGGCGGTTTGGGGGGCCAAGCCAGTACGGCCAGTATCCAGGCCTGTGAGTGGATCTTCACCACTAAGTCCAGCCTCAGGCTCAACTGAGGTAAGATATGTAGCTGAATGTTGTCTCAAAAAATTATGAAGAATGCAACAAGCCATTATGACATGATTTATCTTGTATTCCACCAGATTTATGGCCAAGAGGAACAAATGGAACCGTCTGGCCAGAATCCCGAAGGCATTCTCCACAACTCTTCTTGCTCTGGCCAATCGGTAATTAAATACCCTCCTCTCAGGGGTGAGGAAACTTTGGGGGAACGGCCTCATCAAGTGCTCACCAAGAGCAAATGCTTCATCAGCAATGAAAACTGAGGGGAGTCCATCAACATTCTGGTCATCAGGTGGCAATCCCAGGCCACCAGTCTGTAGACAACTCGGTCTGTGCAAAGACTCCTCTGTCCAACATCTGGCTGTTCTTCCCCATGTCCACTAACATAAAATCCAATTGTGCTGAGACCACCGCCATCAATACTACACTATGAAACCCCTTATAGTTATAGTAGTAAGACCCCGAATGGGGTGGTGGCACAATGTGGACATGCTTCCCATCGATCGCCCCGACACAGTTGGGAAAGTCCCAAGCGTCAGCGAACTGGGAGGCCACAGTCTGCCATTCCTGTGTGTTTGAAGGAAACTGTGGAGTCAAACAAGTAAAGAAAAAATATAAGTACTTTTAAACAACTTTGCTAGCAGATTACCCAAAAACATTATTGAACAACAGCAGTCTAACAATTTTAATATGTGTTATTTCCAAAAAAACACAAACATAAGGCCCACTTATAAGATTACTCACCCCCTCTGATGGACCATTGATCAATTTGTATGTGGGGGGAGGGGTTATAATTTGGGAGAAGAACACACCTGACATTTTGAAACATTTGAGGGGGTGGGGTTGTAATTTGGGAGAAGAACACGCCTGACATTTTGAAACATTTGAGGGGGTGGGGGAGGGGAAAGCAGTACAATGGAGCTAACAATATACATTGTTAAAGGGACTATAGGCTAGAGGTATAAATGGACCCAGGATTGCATGGTGGGGAGGTTAGTGAAGGGAAATATGCAAGTAGGGCAAAAAATTATTACTTTCAAAAAACAGGCATGCATGATGATAAAGGGGACATTCACAGAATATTCCAAGCATGGTAATTATGTAACGAGGACATTTAGACAATATATTAGCAAACATTAAATACACATCATGTAATGTTAAAGGATAACAAACTTACCTTCATATAGTCCTTCTGCAGGACCTGATTTATAGCAGAACAGGTCTCTGGGATTATGATCCCCAGAGCCTGGGGGGAGATGCCTGTCGAGAACTTCAAGTCCTGAAGACTTCTCCCAGTCGCCAAGTAACGTAAAGTGGCAACTAGCCTCTGCTCCGCAGTGATGGCTTGCCTCATGCAGGTATCCTGCCTTAAGATATAAGGGGTCAGCATAGCCAGCAGACGTTCAAAAACGGGGTCCGTCATCCTGAGATAATTCCTGAAATCCTCCAGGATTATTCTCATGGAGCAAAGGCATGTGCAAGAATTGGTCACGCTGGCACAACCAATTCTTTGTCCATGAACTCCTCCCTGCCCTGTTCATGGACTGGACTCGGGTCAAAGTATTAACCCCAACACCAAGTCCCCACGCAGCACGAACTCGAGAACGAGTACGTCCATGCATCATGGCTTCAAAACGGTCGGCTGGTCAAACAAACAAACTTAGAACAAACGCACTGAAGAACATCAAGGCCTATGAAGAGCGTCCTGAAGATCAGGAACGAGTGGACCAGAGCGGCCTGCTAGGCAGGTTACGAACTGACCAACACGCACTGAAAACCAGATACAAACCTCACAAGCACAAACTGAACCGCAGAAAATGATCAAAATAAGCTGAAGTGTGAAAAGTGCAAATCGTCTCTAACCAAACTTCTACTAACACGAGAAAAACACGGGATTAGCAGAAGGAGCCCAAAGGGTGGCGTAATGGAGCTTGAACTTCCTTTTTCTAGTCCCGTCGTACATGCTGTACGTCACCGCATTCAAAACTATCAGACTTTTGGAGTGATTCTGTGTGTCCAAGTCCGTCCGTTTGTAAGTCCGGCACACCTACGCTACAAAGTCCGTTGGAAAGATCGCCGGACCAAATATGCCATAAAGTCCACTCATGTGTACGCGGAATTACCAT
Organism: Aquarana catesbeiana; assembly: GCF_042186555.1. Lineage (NCBI taxonomy): Eukaryota > Metazoa > Chordata > Amphibia > Anura > Ranidae > Aquarana > Aquarana catesbeiana. Next base: position 224,375,285 of record NC_133325.1, read on the forward strand.
TCTCTCTGCTGGCCACCCTGGGAAGAATCAACTCTTTTGGGCCTTTTCTCAACAATTCTGGTGGCCTAGTCAACATGCTGATGTAACCGCCTTCGTAGCTGCCTGTTCCATGTGTGCTCAGAGTTATTCTATTCTGTTCTATTGTTTTTCTAGTCTATTTTCTCTACTCTATTTTAATCTTTTTTATTCAAATTCATTTTATACGAAATTCGAATTTTGGAAAATGGTTATATAGAAATAGAATGAAATCAAATTTTTTATATATATATATATATATATATATATATATATATATATATATATATATATATATATATATATATATATATATATATATATATATATATATATATATAAAAAATTTGATTTCATTCTATTTCTATATAACCATTTTCCAAAATTCGAATTTCGTATAAAATGAATTTGAATAAAAAAGATTAAAATAGAGTAGAAAAAATAGACTAGAAAAACAATAGAACAGAATAGAATAAGATATAATATATATATTATATTTTATTCTGTTCTGTTCTATTGTTTTTCTGGTCTATTCTTTTCTATTATTTTCTATTCAAATTCATTCTATACGAAATTTGAATTTAAGAAGCTATCTTCCGAAATTCGAATTTTGTATAGAATGAATTCAAATTCGAATAGAAAAGTTTAGAATAGAATAAAAAAGAATAGCATAGAAAAACAATAAAACAGAATAGAAAAAAATATAATATATATATTATATTTTATTCTCTTCTGTTCTATTGTTTTTCTAGTCGTTTCTATTTCTATTATTTTCTATTCTAATCTTTTCTATTCAAATTTGAATTCATTCTATACGAAATTCTAATTTTAGAAGCCATCTTCTGAAATTCGAATTTCGCATAGAATTAATTCAAATTCGAATAGAAAAGTTTAGAATAGAATAGAAAAGAATAGCATAGAAAAACAATGGAACAGAATAGAAAAAAAATATAATATACATATATATAACCATCTTCCAAAATTGGAATTTGGTACAGAATGAATTCGAATTAGAATAGAAAAGATTAGAATACAGTATATTATATTTTTTTCTATTTTGTTCTATTGTTTTTCTATGCTATTCTTTTATACTTTCTATTCTATCCTAATCTTTTCTATTGGAATTCGATTTCATTCTATACGAATTTCAAATTTCGCAAAATGGTTATATATAGTTTACTTTTTCAAATTCAGTTAATGTTTTTTTCGAATGCGGTAGAATTTTTTCGAATTTTATAGTTTTTTTCAAATGTGGTAGAATTTTTTCGAATTTGACAGTTTTTTTCAAATGTGGTAGAATTTTTTTTAAATTTGATAGTTTTTTTTCTAATCTGGTAGAATTTTTTCGAATTTGGCATTTTTTTTCGAATACGGTCGGATTTTTTCGAATGCGGTCGAATTTTTTCGAATACGGAACAAAACGAATTCCGAAAACGAATGTAACGAATGCAACGAATTTAGTTAAATAACGAATCAAAACAAAACTAAACTAAACAAATTTTTTCATCCTGCACATGTCTACTCTTTACATTGATTAAAGTGCATCTACATACAGATTTAAACTTCTTCTTTAAACTTGCTTATAAGCACTGCCCCCTCCCTCCCAATAATGTCTGGGAGGATAACAAGGAGAGACAGACATCCCCTTGGCACTGTAAGAGGTTCAGCAACAAATGTGTCCACAGGCAAAGGTGGATGTGGTGGTCAGTGCTTCATTTCCTCTGTCTAGTGAGTTTGCCCATGCTATCCAGCCTCAGCATGCAGAGGAGATGGTGGACTGGTTATTAAACCTTCCTCATCCTCCTTATCCTCTGTCATGCAAGCAGAGACAAGAGTGCAGTCCCCTACAGTTGCTAGAGTGGATAAACCTGCCTCCCTGTCCACATCTATTCCTGCCATAGCCCCAACATCAGCCATTGAGGAGTCAGCTGAGCTATTTGACCACAGCTTCAGCCACATGCTCCATGATGATGCCCAGCCATTACTGGATTCAGATGTTGGTTCCGAGGTTGAGAATGGCAGGAACATGAGCCTTGACAGAGAGAGATGATGACAATGAATGTCACTGATGCGACTTGGGTGTCAGAGCAGAGGAGGAAACTGAAGGTGAGGTGGCACAACCCCAAGAAAGAGTAGAGAGCATCCACCCTATTCCATCACATTTTGCAGCTGTTATCGCCTGGCCCACTCCTCAAAGCTCAGTGTCTGGGCCTTTTTCAGCACTGCTGCTATCTGTAAACTGTGTCTCAGGAACATCAAACGTGGCAAAAACACCAACCATTTGGGTACCACGTGCTTAACAAGGCATTTAACGTCCAACCACTCAGTTCATTGGCAAGAGCACCTAAAAGCCACACAAATCTGTCCCTCCTCATCCTTAACCACTTCAGTCTGCCCCTGCTATACCAAGTCATTACCTCTCAGCAGCCTCCACTGACAGGGATGATGGTATAGCACAGGGTGTCCCAAGTCCTAGCAGCACATCTGCCAGCAGCACACCACCAGCTGTAGACTGTAGCCGGCAAATTTCTCTGCCCCATCTGCTGCAGTGGCAAAAAAAATACAGTCCCTGCCACCCACATGCCCAGCGTCTAAATGAAAGCTTGTCAAAGTTGTTGGCGCTCTAACTTCTGCCTTTCAGCTTGTTAGATTCTGCCCCGTCCGTGAATTTGCACAATGGCAGGTTCCCAGTCACTACTACTTTTCACGTGAGGCTGTTCCATCTATCTACCATCACATGGAAGGGAATGTTCTGGCATCGTTGGGCAAGGCAGTCAGCCATAAAATCCACCTTACTGCTGACATGTGGTCCAGCAAGCATGGGCAGGGATGATATATTTTGCTCACAGCACACTGGGTAACACTGCTTGCGACTCAAAAGGATGCAGTACAGGGATTGGTGCTGCAGCTTGCTGTGCCCCCACATCTCCATACAGCTGGTGGTGATTGCAGACCTGTGAGCTCTACCACCTCCTCCGCCACCTCCATGCCCCCTCTGCAGAATTGTCCTATGAACATCAGGTACCCACTAAGCATTCAAAGGGCTATTCCATGAGTCAGGCTAAAAGGTGCCGTGCAGTGCTTCAGCTGGTGTGTTTAGGGGACAGGAACCACACCGGAGCAGAGATTCTTGCAGCTCTGTAGGGACAGACCCAGAGGTGGTTCACACCACACCAGCTGGAGCCAGGAATGTTGGTGTGCGATAATGGCTCAAACCTCCTGTCCCTCCTTAGACAGGGAAAGTTGACACATGTGCCATGCCTGGCATATGTCCTCAATTTGGTGGTGCAGTGTTTCCTAAATACGTACCCAGGGTTGCAAGATGTGCTAAAGCTGGCCAGAATAGTCTGTAGCCATTTTAGGCGGTCATACACAGCCAGTGCTCGGTTGGCTGAAATTCAGCGGGAAATCCACCTGCCCGTAAACCGCCTGATTTGTGACATGCCCACCAGGTGGAAAAGCGACAGGCTCAGGCTGCCTCAGCTTTTTTCCCCCACACCAATGGCTGTTCTTTAAGGATGCATGCACTGTATTGTCACAATTTGAGGAGGCCACAAGGATGGTGAGCTGTGACAGTGCATGCATCAGTGACACAATCCCTGTTGTGTCCCTGCTGGAGCAGACTCAGCGTGGCATTATGGACAGGGCACTAGAGGCAGAGCAGCAGGAGGAAGAGGAGAACTTCCTTTCCTCTCAAGGCCCACTTTATCCAGACACCATCATTCCTATGTCACAGAACACACAGGAGGAGAGAGGGGAGGAGGATGAGGAGGATGAGGAGGAGGAGGATTCTGACACTTTCATAGGATTCATGCATCAATCTGTAAACAATGGCTTTCCAACCCCAGGCTGGGAGGAGGAAGTTCCAGATGCTGTCATCCTGAGTGACCCAGAGGAGTCTGCTTCTCAAACCTCGGCAAATTTGAGGCGCATGGGTAACCTCATGCTTCAAAGCCTGCAAAAGGACCCAATAATACGTGGCATAAAGGAGAAGGATAATTACTGGTTGGAAACCCTCCTTGACCAGCCTTATAAGGAGCAGGTCTCAGAACTCATCCCTTCCTTATAGAGAGTGCAGAAGGTAAAATCTCTTGGACACATTAAAGAGAATTTTATTGAACGTTTTTCCTGACTCCAGTAGGTTTTAGTGTCATGGAAAACATAGTTTTGAGTCTTCTGTCAGTCAAGAGAGAAGCGTTGGAGAAGGCCCAAGTGAGGCATTACGGAATTTTTTTAGTCCTCGCCGCCCAGGGCTGTCAGCGTCCACATCCCATCGGCAGAGTCTGCATCACATGGTGGACGATTACCTCAGGGCCAAAACAGAGATGGAAGAGCTTTCCAGCTGATGATCCACTGACTTACTGAGTCATGAGAATAGACCACTGGCCAGAACTTGCCCAGTATGCTATTGGAGTTGTTGGGCTGCCCTGCATCCAGCATGCTTTCAGAACGGGCATTCAGTGCTGCAGGAGGTTTCATTACTGATCATAGAACGCGTCTGTCCACAGACTCCGTGGACCGTTTGACTTTTATAAAAATTAATCAGTCCTGGATTACCATCAATGAAGCCCCTGATGCTGATTTCACCGATTTAAGTCTTTTTGGGATGTGGAAGCTCTGCAGGACTTCGAGGCTGTCTGGCTTTGAGAGTGTTCAATCATTTCATGTGAAAGAATGTTTTTGGTATAGGTTTCATGGGCACAATTAACACCCAAAGACCAATTTTTCAGCACCCGTTTGATAGGTGCATATCATTGCAATTTTTTATAGCAAGGCTAATTCTTGCTTTCATCAAGAGTACCTCTATAGGGTTATGGTGGGAAGGAGCCACCAACACTCAAAGACCAAATTTTTACACACCTGTTACTCCTATTCAAAGTCAAAGTGACACTAGAATGTATGCAACAAATCTCTATTGTTGCTCCCAGTGCACTAAATTGTGGCCTCATCATACACACTGGCTCCCCAGCTGTTGCTGAGCAAAATAAAGGCAGCTTGCAGGGAAAATGTTATTTTTCTGGCTTTATGAATGCAATTATTGCTGCAGCAGATTCTAGACATGATACAGATCTGCCACTTTACAGGTAGACTAAGGGGACCCCCCCAGCACTATATTGGAAGGGAATTTCATTTTTATGCTTTCACTTTAAAAAAAAAAAAAAAAAAAATACATATATATATATATATATATATATATATATCGCTGCACATTTAAAAATTACGTTTTTCAAAAAAATTTTTATTGATACATGTCCCCCAGGGCAGGACCCCGACCCCTCTAACCATTGTATGCCCAATTACAAGCCTTCAAAATGGGCATTTTTGTTTTTTGACGTTCGGGTCTCATTGACTTTAATGGGGTTTGATGTTTGGATCTGAACTTTCGTTGTGTTCGAAAGTTCTGGTGCGAACCGAACAGGGGTCATTTTCGGCCCATCCCTACTTCTCAGAGCATGGATACCCCCCTCTCTGCTCCAATTGATTGCATTCTTACGGTTCCCTCTGGCTCATTCAGTGCTTTTCTTCTACTCTCTTTTGCCTGGGTTCTCACCTTTTGCTCTGTAGCTGTCTTTCTTCTCCTCCCCTTTCCCCTGGCCTCTAGTTCGTTTGGGTCCGGCAGTTTTACATTGGATTCATTTAGCAAGCATTATTTGGGCTATTGGCTTGGAGACTGTAACTTTGCTTTACAAAGTATGTATTTACCTAAGAAATTCCATTTTATCACTAATTGGATACATTAATTCATATTAAATATGAACTTTTGGTAATTTGTTTCAAATCTACAGGAATGCATTCCTGATTTGTTACAATATACAGCAATGGTATAATTTGTTTTAAAAGCTCTATCTTTTATCAATACAATTAGTCCTTGAGCTTTAATCTTTGTGTAGGCTTAGCAAAAGTATTTACAAAAGGGATTTTATAAAGTGCCAAAAGGAGACAAATTTACATTCATTTACCTTCCTATACAAAATGTTTAAAAAACATGAAATAATGTCATATAAGCATAAAAATGTCAACAGATTGCAGTAAATTTCCATGCTTAACACCTTCCCGCCAGGCCTTTAACAGAATTACGGGTGGGTGGTGGTGGCCTTACCATCCAGAGTGGATGTCGTATTATGTCCTCTCAGACGGGGCCGCGCAGTGGCATGATCTGTCACCGGCTGTGTTGACTGATCAGTGTACCAGCTCACTGCCGGTACCAGGTACCATGTGACAAATTCCAACAGGTCACAACAGGTCACATGACAGTTGGAAACAATGGATGGCTTCCTTTCATGAGAAACTTTTCACCCTAAATTTGTGGCAGATTGCAACACCCAAGGTGTGATATATCTTATTCTATGCAAGTGTGGGACCTTCTACGTTGGGAAGACTATTTGACAATTAAAATAGATGCTCAATGACCACATTTATTACTAAGCGAATAGCAAAATGCTCACTCCTGTGAGCAGATATCTTGAGCTTTATTACAAATTGAACATGTCCCTTGTCACATTCCTGGTTCTGGAGGTTATTCCCCAGGACCCCAGGGGTGGTGACTGAGACAGACGAATACTACAAAGAGAAACCCTATAGATAGAGCGTTTGAGCATTACATATCCACCAGGAATTAGTGAGGTCCAATCATAAAAGCCCTTTCTATGAACCACGTATCTCTATGTGGTTGTGTTTTCCCTTTTTCTTCATTTTTTTTATTTCGTTTAGTTGCTTTATACAAAATTATGACTGAGTCATTTTTCAGAGTTGGTTATACATTAACCACTTGCCGACCGCTGATATACGTCCTCACTTTGAGTTAGCTAGCTGCCATAACCCCTGTATCCCCGTGTTCTGCCGGCAGTCGGCTACCAGATAAAAAAGTGGTCTCTGTGACGGATTCGCCGTGAGATCACTTTTATCGGCGGCTGTAGAGGGGCCCCCTTTTTTTTTATTGCATTTTAGTGTAAACATGAGATCTGAGGTCTTTTTGACCCCAGATCTCATATTTAAGAGGTCCTGTCATGCTTTTTTCTATTACAAGGGATGTTTACATTCCTGGTAATAGGAATAAAAGTGACACAATTTTTTTTTAAAACAGCGTAAAAATAAAAAAGGTAAATTAAATAAGAAAAAAAAAAATTTAAATGCGCCCCGTCCCGCCGAGCTCGCGTGAAGAAGCTAAAGCGTCCGTGAGTAGCGCCCGCATATGAAAACGGTGTTCAAACCACACATGTGAGGTATCGCCGTAAACAGTAGAGTGAGAGCAATAATTCTAGTCCTAGACCTCCTATGTAACTCAAAACATGCAACCTGTAGAATTTTTTAAACATCGCCTATGGAGATTTTTATGGGTAAGAGTTTGTCGCCATTCCACGAGCGGGCGCAATTTTGAAGCATGACATGTTGGGTATCAATTTACTCGGCGTAACATTATATTTCACAATATAAAAAAAAATTGGGCTAACTTTACTGTTGTCTTATTTTTTGATTGATTGATTCAAAAAGTATTTTTTCCAAAAAAAGTGCGTTTGTAAGACCACTGCGCAAATACGTTATGACAGAAAGTATTGCAATGACCGCCATTTTATTCCCTAGGGTGGTAGAAAAAAAATGTATAATGTTTGGGGGTTCTAAGTAATTTTCTAGCAAAAAAACTGTTTTTAACTTGTAAACACCACATCTAAAAAAGAGACCTGGTCCTTACGTGGTTAAATGTTCCTATATGTAACGTTTGTATTGCATTTTGTATTGTAATAATTTCCTATTGTAACTTTCAAATATACTGATGTTCAGATCCCCTGCTGGGGCCAGCGCATGCTGGGCTTTGTGGTTTGATGTGCGGCCGGCTTACGTACTGGCCGTGGTGTCTGGATGCAACACCAGAGGGCACACAGGCCCTTATGGAACACCCTGTCTTCCCTCCTCAGCTCTATGAGCCGGCAGACATCACTGTCGTCTGCACATATGTGTGGGATTGTTTGGACATGTGCAGTTCCACCTGGCCAGGTGATGCCGAGGCCCCTGGGCATAGGCAGCCTGATTGGGATGCATTAAAAATGCTCACTTGTGAGCCCTACTCTTAGACAGACACCTCTTCCCTCAGATTCCTACTATCCGGCCAGCAGCTTTGTTTCAGCGACACAGAAAGGGTATGTACACTTCTATGCAGCACTATTCTCACTAGAAGCAAGCTCTGACCATCAGCTATATGATATAATTACTAGTAGCAGAATTATCTTTATAATCGTTTCCCTTTAGATTGTTCTTAGAGACTTGTACCTATGTATATTCAAGACACCACCTCTTGGGGACTTAACTGATTACTGATCACCATAGCATACAAATACTACTATTAACCATCCAGAGTTGTATCTCTGTAGTTACTATTTTTGGGCATGAATAACTGATACATGCTGCTCATTAATTGAGGTTAGTATGACATATCTACTTTTCAATTAACAATGCCTATAGATAGGGACATATATGGTCCCCAATATATCGATGTATACCATTTATGGATATATCTTTTTCTATACCGCCAGACTAAACATCTAAATTTTGTGATCTTATTACAAGCCATTGTTAGTATCTACCTCTTGTGTGTCTGCTGATAATGAGGAACCTATCCTAAGGCTGCTAGATATATACATACTTACACATGGCAAGTTAGTTTATAAATATACATCCCAGACACTGGGTGTGGTGATGGTGTCTGCATTTTTCCATTTCACTCTAAATATGCACTACACCTATTGAGGTATCAGGCTTTTTAACCTATGGATACTGGGTGTATCCCCACATCTTTCCTCTCCCTGGTTGAATGCCTGCTCTTTAGCTTTGGGATTCTGAACTCAGTCTCAATCTATGTTTTTTTTTCTCATACCTTCTTCCTTTACAGAACAAAATGCATACATTGCGTTTGACGATTTGTATAGTTTTGCGTTTTTTTTTCCCCATTTATTCAGTGTAAAACATAGAGAGCTTGCATCTCCAAAACGCTTTTCTGCTTCCACTTTGCTAAGAGACATTCCCAGTGGTTGTTACATTTACCGACCCTGGCCCAGCAATTAGAGTTGGTTGCGTTGATTATGGTTTGTAAAAGTCTGTATTCACTTTTTATATGCTTTAAGATATTTTGTAAATGTGTTCTAATACTTTTTTTTTTTTTTTTTTTTTTTTAATATATTGATGCCTATAACATCCATGATTTCTCTCTATGTATTCAATCTCAGTTTATAGGATGTGGCACTTTTTACTACTGTCTATACACCCACAGTACCATCCTGTGGTGGTGTATTATTGCTAGTTTATCTACAACTCTGTTGCTAGCTGTGATTGGTAAATGTGATCACATGGTACAGACAGGACCAATCACAGCCCAGCCCTATTCTTCTTATGCAATTGGCTGTGATATGTTTGCACTCCTACGGGTTTGCCTTTCCTCACGTCGAGAATCTTTTATGTGGAGTATTTGTTGCTATCACTGTTGGTATATTTGATCTGATTGATAATTATCTATTCCCAGTCACTGGCCCAGTCGGTGATACTTGTTGCCTCCTCAGAACATGGATACCCCCTCTGTACTCAAATTGATCACATTCTTACGGTGCCCTCTGGCACATTCACTGCTTTTCCTCTACTCCCCTTTGCCTGGGTTCTCACCTTTTCCGCTACAGCTCTTTTCTGCTCTATCACCCCCCCCTCTATTTCCTTCTCCCTTTTTCAGTGTGGTTCACCTGCTAGCTTCTAGTTCTGTCTCACTTGGGTCCCGACGGTGTAAGGCGAGTTTCTCCTTCCATTTTGCTTGCCATGACCTTTAATGTCCAGGGCCTCAACTTGCCCACCAAAAGGCGCACTGTTTTTAACCACTGCAGATCCCAAGGCTTTGATGCGAATTGTCTGCAGTAAATGCATTTCTCCCCCATCAGCCCCTTGGGTTTTTCCCCCAAACCTTCTCATCAGTTGGTACTAAACACAGAGGAATGCTTATAGCCTTCCAAAAAGGCATGTCCTTCATTTGCCAAAAAATAGGATTTTTATAACAGCTTACCTGTAAAATCTTTTTCTTGGAGTACATCACGGGACACA